>NC_060208.1:47487142-48116428 GCF_021130785.1 Homalodisca vitripennis
CTTTCAAAGTGAACGGGTCTTTTGAAACACTCTGATCCGGATCACTCGTTCACCTGACTGACCCGTTCGAATTGAACGACACATCTTTAATGGCCACTGCCACTGCACGGCTAACCTCAAAATAACAATGTTTCCTGTATACATCTATGGCTACATTAATCTGTTTAATTAATATTTTACTCTTAGACTTCGACACTTGTATATGCCTCCACACAAAAATATATAGTTATAGAACAGGTAAAGTAGCTGCAGTGTAAACAAAACTGTGAGAACGAGATATGATCCACACAGCTGAGAAACAGATACAAGAAGGTGCTGGTCCCACTCCCCACCCCCAACTCCCCGCCGGAGGGGGCCCCTCCTGCGCGGTACTGCTCAGGAATTTGCTTCTGCGCAGGTTTCTTTAATAGCGGTTGACCTATAGTCTTTGATGGATAAAGATGGAGGGGGGGAGGTGGCTCATACCAAATTTTTAAATGTAAAGACCCATTATGTGACATCTCATTTGAAAGGTCTTGATAAAAGAAGAACAGTGGAAACTAGAGCTTTCTATCTCAACCCAGTACAAAATGGGCAGCTCATTGAAATTAATTAAGTTAAAAGCATGGATGGATCTTGCTCAATATTCAATGGACAGAGATAACAAATGAAACTCAAGACACTCCTCTAGGAAGCAAAATGAACCATTTCCCCAAAAAGCCCATTTTGGGCAGTTTGAAATTTTAAATGTAAAGTTTCAGTAGCACTAGTAATTACAATTACGTTAAACAATAAAACTTACTAATCTTTGCTTTTTACATCAGATTTTCAAACTGGTGTCCCAGGACAGTTTGACAATGTCCAAGCCTGTTGTAGAAACTTGAAACGGCACGCTATATGGATTCACGTGGGATTTTTTAAATTTCCGCTATTATTCTGTCCCTAAGGTCATTAATGCATAGGGGTTTCATTTTATAAACATATTTAATGTGAAACCTCACAAAATAGTATTGTGGAGTCTGGCGATCTTGGTAGCCACTCGATACTTCCCTTCTACCTACCGAGCAATTTGGAAAAATATTGTTCAAATACTCACGGACATGCAGACCATAGTGAGGAGTTGCTCCATCCTGCTGGAACCAAACTTCATTACAGTTGTTGGTTGCTACTCGGATAGCTGGAAAAACCTGAATTTGTAACATTTCCTGGTATACCTTGGCATTAAGGTTTCCATCAATAAAAAAGGGCCCAACAAACTAATCCCTCACAATGCCAAGCCAAATGTTTAATTTTTCGGGGTGCTGGGTATGTTGCTCTCTCATCCAATGAGAGTTAATATCAGCCCAATAACTAGCATTGTGTCTGTTGACTTTACTGTTAAACACGAAAGTTACTTCATCTGAGAAAGCAATGTTGTTTAATCTAATTGTATTATTATCAATGTTCCATATAATTATTTCACAAAAAAGGCGATTAGATGTAAAGAGGGAATTGGGGACACTGAATCATGTAGACCTCATTTTATTGATCTAAGTATTCTAATGTTACCCTGTGTGTTTATGTTCCAGTCAATTATATATGTTAAAGACCATATTGCAGAATTTAATTTAAGAAGCAGTAAACATGTATGTAACACCAGAAATAAAAACCTTATTGAACAATTTGTACGTCTAAGTAAGACGAAAAGTAATTACATACATATTGGCATAAAGCTTTTTAACAAATTACCTCTAAATGTAAAGTCTTAGTCTGTAAATAGTTTTAAATTAGTTCTTAAGAAATGGTTTGAAAAAAAATGCTTTTTATAGTTTAGACGAATTTTACAATGTTTCATTAGATGAGATAATATTTTAGGTGTAATATTTATATATCATAATTTATTCTCATATTTTGTAATTTTTTATTATTTGTTGTATTTATTGATTGTTAATTTTATTAATTGTTATGTTTGTTAATTGTTATATTTGTTCATTGTTATATTTTGTTAATTATTATATTTAGATTAACCCATTGGCGACGGATGACGTATATTGCCCGTCATCATGTATACAGCGCGTAAAGACGGATGACGGACAGTGTCCGTCATGAATTTTGGGGATTTGTTTCAATCGATATAAATTCTCGGTTATTTGTAATGGTTATTCCGTTCACCAACAAGCGATCGATAGTTGAATCGTATTATTCGGTATCTAACATCCGAATACAAGAAAACTGAATGCAAAAACCGAACATAAACCTGAATACCGTAACTGTTTGCAATAGAACAGCGATCAGTCGAGCAACATGGCGTCTCGCGATGAAGTGTTTCTCCGTTCGTCGGAGTTATCTGCGTATGTGGATAATGTACTGAATGAAAGTGATAGTGATAGTGGTGATTTAGATGGCGAAAACTGTGAAATATCAATGACGATAATGATGAAATCAGTGACAATGACGGGCGAAGTGATAGTAGTGATGACGATGACGACAATGACAATAGGCCTAACCTCCAAACTTGGACCTGGACAAATGACACAAACACAGTAAGGCAAATCAACTTTACTGGAAATTCAGGTATAAATCCAATTGTTTCCAGGCAATTGAATGCTGATTGTACAGAGCTAGATGTATTGAATCAATTTCTAACCAATGAGTTCTGGGATAAAAGTTGTAAGTGAAACTAACAAGTATGCTAGGGAGAAAAATCTTGGTGGAGGTGATGTTAGGCCTAATAATAATTGGACTGATGTAACCAAGGATGAAATGAAGGCTTACTTTAGCCTTGTTTGTATTTTGATGTCACAAAACCCAAAAACAAAAAGTAAACTGACTATTGGTCTCGCAGACAAATAATTCATTGTCCTATCTATAGTGAGGTTATGTCACGCGACAGATTCAAATCTATTTTCTAGATACTTACACTTTTCATCCTCACTTCTGCAAACTGACAAACTAAGGAAAATCCGACCAGTTGTTGAATTACTTTTGTCATCATTCAAAAGGGTATTCAAACCTGGAAAGTTTTGTTGTATTGACGAAAGTTTGATTGTCCTTCCGAGGAAGGTTAGCCTACATCCAATTCAAACCCTTCAAAAAGGGCTAGGTTTGGAATTAAGATTTATAAGGTATGTGATTCTGTAACAGGGTACTGCTACAATTTCAAGATATACACTGGGAAGGAAATTACCAATGACACTACAATGCTAGTTAGTGAACAAGTTGTTTTGACAATGACAGAAGACTTAGTTGGGTGAAGGTCGACTTATGTTTATGGACAATTGGTATTCATCGCCAAACCTTTTTTTGGAGCTCCTAAACAGAGATACTTATTGCATTGGTACATTGAGAGCCAATAGAAAAAAATGTTCCCAAGGAAATAAAAAAAGAAAAACTGAAGAAAAGGAGAAATAACATTTCGCTCAAGTAATAACATGTTGTGTCTGAAATGGAAAGATAGGAAGGATGTGACAATGCTTTCAACATACCACGAGAGACCAGATTTCCAAGAAGTAACTTCTCAGCGAGAAAAGTAGAAAACAAAAATCCAGTAGTAAGCCTCAAACCAAATGTTGTTGTAGATTACAACAAGTATATGTGTGGGGTAGACAAGCAGGACCAAAAACTTTCCTCCTTTCCAGTAATGCGTAGGAGTGCCAAAGGGTACAAAAAAATATTTTTTTAACCTTTTTGATATTGCATTATGTAATGCTAGTATTGTACACAACTTGGTCACTAAAAAGAAAATTCATCTTTCAGAATTTAGGCTAAACATTGTTGACCAGTTACTATCAACAGTTCAGCTTCCTGATAGGCCTACAGGAGGGAGGCCTTCACTAGACCAACCAATGAGGCTACAATGTAAACAATGGGGACATTTCATTGAAAAAATTCCTCCAACAAACAAAGCTAGACCATCCAAAAGATGTAAAGTGTGTTATGATCACGGAAGGCGATCAGAAACAATTTACCAATGTAAAAAATGTAAAGTTCCTTTACATTTGGAGAACTGTTTTGAAATTTTTCATACAGTAAATAAATACTAAAAAAAGTAAAAATGTATTTGTAATATTTGTAAATATATACCACACATGAATTCCACAACAAAAACTTTTTACAGGTAAGTTATACCACCATAACTGAAAAAAAACTATTAAACGTTTTTTAAACAAAAAAAACTCAGTCCTGGGTTTGTCACAATAGCGTTAAAATCTCAGTCTCCAATGGGTTTAAAACACATTTGATAAACAACAAATTATCTTACATCAAATTTACACTGAAGTTAAATGCCTACTATTTTATTTATATAATTGTGCTACCATTTAATTGACTTATGTGACAAGGCCTATTGTAACATATGTTATTTAACGGCAATAAACGAATTGAATTGAAAATTCTACTCGAAAAACTGACCTCACTTAGCTCAGGAACCATTGTCGTTTAAAACTTTACAAACTGATATTTGAGAAACATTTCTTGTTGAGGCATGAGGATCTTCTCAACAAGACTGAGGTCTTCTACAACATAATGTAAAACGTCAAGTGACAATGCTTGGTTTATAGTCGATTTTGGTCATCCAGGTTTGAGGCAGTCTTTAATGCTGCCTGTTTTCTGGGTATATTGGATTGTTTTTTGAACTCCTGATTTAGATACAGGGTTTTGATAGGGATAAGTGTCATTAAATAAATTATTTTCTTCATCATAAGATCTCAACTGGTCTCCATAGCCTCGCATCATCAGTACCACAATATGCTCTTGTTCACTTAATCACTCCATTTTAACCCATTTGTGACTGGATATTTTCCATGCTTTCGTGTAACAACAGGTGCACTTTGCATAACACTTACTGTATAACATACTATGAATATTATAAATGTATCTTAGTTATTCCTTGTTATTGTATGAACACAAAATGTCAGTTTTTTTTTTTTTTTTTTTTAATATACATATATTTACACTATTTAAAAATTTTTATTATACTTCTTTAGAAGTTGGTTTGGGTGTGAAACACCTCAAAACATGTTTCCAGATGAAGTGGAACATGACACTTTTTACATTGGTACACTGTTTCACTTCTTTTCCCCTGTGAGGCACAAACTTTACATTTTCTTGAGGGCCTGGCTTTGGTGGTTGGAGGTATCTTTTCAATAAAATGCGCCCAAAACTTTCCTTGAAGGCGCAGTGGTGATTCTCCACAAGCGGGAGGCCTACCAAAGGGTTACCTGAACCCAAAAGGTTTCGTCACAGAAGTGATTGAACACATCTGATTCAGTGTAGTTTTCTCCTTACTGCCTAGAAATGATAGGATTTATTCCATGATTGCCGGTAAAACGCATTGTACTAACAGTATTTGGTCCAACACTCCACGCAAAATCACAAGGCCTAGCCAGTGGATTATCGTCACTTTCATTATCACTGCTGTCATCGTTTATACCATCAGACATTTAATTATTTTCATGTATCATGTCATCTTGTTCACTGTCACTTTCCTCATCACCACTTTCATCTAAAACATTAGCAACGTAAGGCGCAAAACCATCCGAATTTACGAACACATCGTTTCGGTCGGAGACGCCATCTTGACTGTTTACAAACGAAAGAAAGCTGTTTTGCCAAGATGATTTGAGGCAATATCAGATGATTTTCAGGAACGAAGAAAAACATAGACTAGAATATTGAGAACAAAATATGCAGCAAATGTGAATGCCTCTGCGATCTATCGGCAATATATTCAACTACGTCGATGTCGTGTCTAGCGGACGGGTGCTGCCCGTCTTTAGTTGTTAGGTTGCGCGAAGTGAAGGACGGAAACTGCCCATCCAATGTCTTCAATGGGTTAACATAAAGTATCGCAAAAACACTTCTTAACTGTGTTAATTCCAACCAGAAACTGAACATGATACTGGACTTCCTCAAAAAACTGATTAGATAAGGTAGGCCTGCCCTGCAGCAAGTAATAACTATAAAACAGGTTTGAGTTTGTAAGGAAAGTTGTTGTCTATTGAAGTTATTCATTCTGAATGTGGATGTTTATGTTTTGCCTCAATTAATTTAAATGAACTGCCATATATCTGATTCCCACTGTTCTTCTTTTATAAAGACCTTTCAAATGAGGTGTCACTTAATAGGTCTTTACATTAAACAAATTTTGTTTGAGCCCACCCCCCCCCCCCAAATTCCCTTTTTGGGAAAATGGGCAAAGTTGTAACAGTGACTATAAAAAGTTCTTTTCTATTTCCTAGAAAGGTGTCCCGAGTTCCATCTCTCCATCTATATCCATTAAAAAAAAACTTATACTTTTAACTCACACTGTGTAATAAACTGTATATTATAAATTATTGCTTAATTCGAATAAAAATCTTCCTAACAAAGAACAAAATTATTTATTTACAAACAACACTCTTCGCTACACAGAGGTTAACAAAAAAATTACATCTTGGAAAACCACACAGATTGTCAACTAGAAACAAGATAAAACAAAATCAAAGACCATTAACATTAAAAACAACTCATAGGCTCTTGACTTATGTATAATTTAAAAGTAGTTGACCAGTAATATAGCTTATAAGGGTAAAATACGAATTAATATCAGGTGGGTCGGTCGACCCTTCCAGGGTTAACGGTATAACAATTTTCAATTAAACTTTGGTTATGTTACGTTGCTCAATTACAGTTTAATAAGTACAGGTTAAGTTTAATTAGTAGTTAATGTTTTATTATCACAGTTTCTTTGTTTGTGTATTTTTTATTCATAATATGATTTTACATGTTTCACAACGGGGTTTTATCCTAGATGCCATCTGCATGTACCAAAATTAAGCTAGTGACAATAATAATTACAAGAAATATTTAAAAATTTGTATTTACTTTAACATTACTGTTGTACAATTTACCATTATACAAACTTTCTTAACCAACATTTTCATCAAAAATGAAATTATTGTTTAAAGTATGAAAAATAGTTCCAAAACTTAAAATTTGTTCTTTATAGTACAAAACATGGCCATTTGCTTATTATAATTGGTGTTGGTTGTCTATTGCATCAAATACCTGACAGACCCCTGGTATTTGAATTGGAAAACATTTTGGTCTGGAATGAATAAGGCCTGGCACGACTATCCACTTCTAGACTGAAGCATTGCCCTGAACATGTAAGCCTTCAGCAGATGTTATCATTGATTTAAGTTTTCAAGGCAATATCTTGCAGTCCCTGGTAAATGGATTGGGGGACAATTTGTGTTCGGATGAAGAGGATCTTGGCATGCCCGTCCACCTCCAGATTGATGGAGACTATGTTGGACTGAATATTTAAGCCTTGCAGCATTTGTTATCATTGATGTTGATTCTCTGTTATAGGCAATATCTTGCAGTCCCTGATGAATGGATTGGGGGAAAATTTGGATTCGGATGAAGAGGATCTGGCACGGCCGTCCACCTCCAGATTGATGGAGACTGAAGCGTTGGACTGAACATGCAAGCCTAATCGGTGAGAGTTCTCTGCCACTCGGGTGACTCGAGCTTTCTACCTCAACTTCGGCCTTAATAACAGTTTTAAAATCTTATTTTTATGTGTCATTCAGAAAATGCTCTACATGCTGAAAATTATTTGTTAATATGTTAAAGTTGGGTTTTGTTTCAACCTTAGCACTATCCCACAAATAAATTTTGTTAATTTTTTTCATAATTCACAAAAACGTGGAGACTGAAGTAATGTTTTATATCCGTAGTGTTACAGTCATCAAAGCAATAAAAATATGTTAATTCTCGTAGTTTAAAGGCTCTGAACTGTTATTGTGGACAACATATAAAATTTTTTTCTGATGATTTTAAAACTGCATATGTAATCTTTCCAAATTGAATGAGCAGAGATAACTTCGCCTTTGAACTCAGTTTGGGATATAAGCAATGTCAGTCAATGGTTTACCTAACAAAATAATTTAGATTGTAAATAAATTTTGTACATAGTTTTTACAATTTCCACCAGTCCAACAAGGCATTTGCTCAGAAATGAATTTTGTTTAGGATTTTCATGCTAGGATTGCTGAGTGGAATTATAAAAGAATGTTGAGGATTGTCATGTATTTTATCAATGTGTTTTTATTTTTGTAAAACTTTTATTGTAAAAGAAGATATACATTTTTACTAATTAGTTTTTGGTCAGTATAAAATTATTATTATTTTTTTATTTTAACAATAATTTATAAATGTATGCTCCATTTGTAATATGTTTTGTTGAAGATGTCAAATATTATCATGTACAGTGTTGGAATGATTTTGAGTTTCAGGAGAATATAAATTGAAATATAACTAATGATTTAGAACATTTAACTTATTTTATTTGTTGTTTAAAATTATAGGACATTAAGTTGTGATTCATAATTTTTTATTGATAGATTTAAATGTACTAAATATATTGTCACACCTAGTTTTTGTTACATAAGTCAAAATAATCTGCTCTAAAATATGCCTTCAAAAATGAAGTAAATAGTTTTTTTTTTTTTTTGTAATTGTTTTGTGATTGAAAATTGTAAAAATAAGTGTTTATAAGCGTTTAAGATTTAACCATTAGATTACTAATAATAATAATTCAGTCAACTCGTGGTTATCTGGGATAACTCAAAACTTATTGAAAATTGACTGTAGAAACCCAATAAACTTTAAAAGTATACAAAGCAAGTTCTGGGAAGTTAGCAAAACATAGGAAGTAAAATAAATATCTGGCTTGAGAGACCAGCTGATGTTAATGAGATTCTCAAATGCATCAGATTCTCCTCCTCGCTAACTTATTGTGGATCAGATTTTTATATTGTATACAATTAATTACTGAAAATGATTTTTGTCTATGTAGGGGTTTTCTGTTCTTATTTATTTTTTTCAAGAAGTAAACAAATTTTTGAAATTGGCTTTTTTAATTAACTATTAGCTTCGACGTTGAAAGTTTTTTTGTAATGTAATTGTTCCTGAAACATTCAAAATCATTGAATTTTGGATGATTGAACAAAGAATATCAAACACTAAGCAATATAACTAAACTTCTGGTCTCCAAAATCATGGAACTGTTTGAATCATACACTCATTGTTACTATGTTATATTTTAAATTGCATGTTTAGTATGATAAATTAGAAAATATTATTTTGTGCGCCCAAATAACTTTAGTTAAGACAACCTCTAGATGAACTTAATTTTTATGGGTTTTTTTTTTCGTTTTTGTGGTTTTATAGTAACAATAATTAGGAAATGCTATTTGATTTTATTACTTATAAACATTCAAAGTGTGCTGTTTATTGAAACGAGTTATTTTAATGAAACTATACCCTGGCTGGAAGAAGGCCCTCACACACATTACATCTATTCTCAGTTATCAACTGGTACCATAGTGTACAGTACCTAGTTTTTTACATTTTTAATGTATTGCAAATTGTATGTAATATGTTACCCTCCTATAAAAACGAAGAAAATTAGTCTAGTCATGGCATAACTGTGACATGCTAAAATTGTTGAAAAATGATTTTAATATAGCTCTATAAAGTACTTTAATGTATTCCATAGGTCCATTGTATTTAGAATCATTTCCTGATTGTTATTATCAAGATATATAATAAAAAATAAGAACTACATAACTGTTTATTGTATTATCACTAGTATAAATGAATACAACATTTTCCAATATAACTTTTATTTTGTGCAAGGCCTTTCGGAATCAAAGATTCCATCATCAGGCACTTTGATTTTGAAAGGCCTTGCACAAAATAAAAGTTATATTGGAAAATGTTGTATTCATTTATACTAGTGATACTACAATAAACCTTTTTTCCAATGCTCCAAGATTCTACAACTACATAACTGATTTAAATGAGAATTACTAAATTATTACACATTGTGGAAGTAAATCTTTGTGCATTCATTTGATTTAGCAATTATCAATATTTAATTCAAAGATCATTGTCTCATAGACTGAGTATAAATGCTTTTCATTAAATTTGGGAGAAAGATGATTAGAGAATGAACATCTAGTTGGCAGTGAGATTCTTGTGATAAGGTGGTCAGATAAAAAGAATTATTGTTTCTGGTCTTTTCTCACTGTTTACTATGGAAGCAGCCTTTCTACAAATAACTAGAATTAGGGTCTTTGTTTTGCTTACTATTAACACTTTGTACCCTGAGCCCGAGTATAGGTCGGGCCACGTCGGCAGCGCCTGCTACCGGCGCCCGAGTATAGCTCGGGTCGTGTTATTTAATTGTATTATTTAGCTCAGTCATCTTATTTTTGGATTCAAACATTTTGATTATGTTCATTGGTTGTCTAAGTTCGTATTTGTTGGTTTTGAGATCCCTGGGTCACGTTTTAGTAATGAAATACGTATATTTATCGTCGTACTACAAGCGAGTCTAGACAGCTGATCGTAGGCGCCGTGGCTGATCGTCGGTACTGTCAGTTTGCTTCGTTGTGTGTTGTTGTGAGTCTTAGTGATGTCTTACTAAGTTTTCTACAAATCTTGCCGACAAATAATGAAGCAAATGTTATTATAATGTATTATAAATGTGAATTTAACTGTTTGTAAATAATCAGAACTTTAGTTTCTTACTGAATGAAGTAAAGGCAAATGCAAGCAATGTGAGGTTATCCGTGTGTTTTGTTTTGTATTTATACTCGCTTTGTTCTTTCTTCTCGACTTTCCGTTGATTTTATTTTATATTATATTTTCGAGTTTAAATAATATGGGTGATGAAATCAAAAGTGATGCAATTCACGATCTTTTGTTTGACTGCAAGTCGGAAAGTGACGATGATTTTGATACACACCTGGGACTAAATATTGATTTTATGAACGATCTAAACGAAAATTTGCAAGATCCTGTATTTGATTCAGACCATGTGCTTTAAAAATTACCACTCTAAGGCGAATTACCTGAATTAACAAGCTATATAGCAAAAACTTTTTTTGTATTTTTTTACA
This sequence comes from Homalodisca vitripennis, assembly GCF_021130785.1. Lineage (NCBI taxonomy): Eukaryota > Metazoa > Arthropoda > Insecta > Hemiptera > Cicadellidae > Homalodisca > Homalodisca vitripennis. The sequence goes on from NC_060208.1 coordinate 47,498,056, forward strand.
TAACATTCAATATTATGTAATAATTTTATTTTGAAAATAAACTTTATATTTGTATACATTAAAAAAAAGTATGTATCTCTATCTTTAAAAAGATATATAGTATGAGTTTATAACATAATTACTGTAATAATACAGAATTTTTTAAAAGCATCATAAAACCCCCAGGGTACAAAGTGTTAATGAATCAGTCTGGTTGTGATAACTTTTCTATGTTTGCTGGAATTCACATTTGGTGTTTTTTCGTGTCACATTATTGTGTTACTTAATTTCACTTGAGTAATTTTCATTTTAGTTTTTATAATAGATTGCTATATTTTTATTCAATACATATTTTGAAATATTCCCACGTCTGTATTACAAGGTAAAATAAAATATCAGTCACTTGGTGTCAATGCATCTATTCAATGAAATGAAGAAAGAGTAAAACATATAACTGGATATTCAGAATTTATTTCATGTATATTAATATCTTTTGATAGTACAACACTTTATTTAATTTTTCATACTTTAACCCTTTGATTATCACAGCCGTTTCCTAGTCATATGCATTAACTGCTAAGCTGTATTCTATCAATTTGCAAGAATTTGAGTAAAAAGATATTTTACAAAAACTATCTTAACCCTTTGAGTGCCAACGTCCGATTTTACTGGACGACAAAAGGTATCTGAAAAGTACCAACGTCCGATTTTACCGGACGACAAAAGGTGTCTGAAAAGTACCAATGTCCGATTTTACCGGACGACAAAAGTTGGCCGAAAAGTGCCGACGTCCGATTTTACCGGACGTTTGGGAAAAAAGTCACTAAAAATTTTAACCTTTAATATTTTTAAATAATATCATATTGAAATGTTTGTGAAGAATCGTTCTTTTCAAAATAAATTGTTATAGTACACTTCCGATCAAACTTTAAATGATTATGAAACTCACATATAAATATTTTTGGTTGCCATAGCTACCGGAAACAATGTGACAATAGTTTCTTAAAAGTTGTATAACTTACTCATTATTGAAGATAATAATGTAAATTTTTCAAGATTTACAGACAGTTGCATACGATTTCCAGTGATAGGGACTAAGAAAAGGATATGAATTTTTTTGGTCATAATAATTTGGTTGAAAAATGAAATTTAAAAAATTTTTGAATTTGTTTAGGTAAAGTCCATTCATTTTTGGTATTCCTAAATTTAGTGTTATGGTAATTTTGTTATTTTATGTTAATTAAACAGAGTTTTCAGATAAAAATAAAAAAAGAATCATGTTGATAGCTTATTAAATAATAGAACTGTGAACTTTTTACTAAAACCTTGCAAAATGCCTTCAAAAGGGCTGGCACTTTTAGGTACACCCACTAGAAAAATACCTGGCACTTTTCAGTATACCCAGTCAATAAATACTTGGCACTCAAAGGGTTAACAGATATTCATAATGCTTTTTATTAAATAATAAAGCATACTAAGATATATAACCTGTTCTTATTAGAAGCATCAATAAAAAAATATTAATCTTTTAAGTTTTGAGTTATATATATTCTCAAAACGTTTCTCCAGTAAAAATATAATTATTTAGCGACCTATGGCTTAAATAATGTGTTGGCAAAAATCTATTTTACTCTTTTAAACTAAAATTTCAAGTTTTAACTAATTTTTGTAGTATCAAGTATGTGTACAGATGTTTTCAATATTACCAAATATTGTCATCAAATTAACCAATTTGTATATAATACACTTCTCTAAAGCAAAATAAAACATAATATACTAATGCTACCGAAGGTAAAATGTAACTACAAATTGTAAGATTTAGAACAAAAATTACAGTAAAATATAAAAGTCAATAAATTCAACTCATTTTTAAATTTTCCTTGCCTTCTTATTGAATATTGTTTCTTGAAAGAATGAATGTAGTAGGCTAATACATTGTTTTACAAACAAACAAAAAATTATATATAAAGTGATTTCACAATGTTTTACAAAATGTTATGTTTGAACTAGGTTTTGTTAAAAATATATTATTAATTTTATAGAACGAGAGACCATACAAATTTAAATAAAAATTTACATACAATATACACTTATTTTGTAATTATTTTTTTCATTACAAAAATATTAGAGAGGTATTAACTTTCTTTTATTTTTTTTGTTTTCAGCATCCTCTCTACATAGGAAGAGAGTATTCCAATTCTGTCTATCGGAGATAATTTTCCGAACAATGGTGTCCGGAATCTCAGGTCCCCTTCTTTTGTTTTCCCACCGCATGCAAAAGAACGTGAGGTTGGCATCATTTTGCTTATCCCTATGGGAATATTTTAGTTTTCTAAATTAACCATTTTAAACACGTAAATTCGAAACTTGCCATGATCTGTAAAGAGTTGTTTTTGCTCCACTCATTCTCTCAGGTTTCTAATTAGCCTGGCCGTTCAACGCCCTCTACTCTCTAGCTGCTCCTACCAGTCATGGTGTTTACTCGAGCCTCACTGGGTATTACCATACTATACTCCTTGTATACCTGCTTTATTTTGAAAGCGAACAGGTCGATTGGAATCCGCTTGTTGGCATTGTTGGCAGCCTTACTCTCGGGGAGTGAGCAATCAAGCCGCTCTTTCTGAATGGATTTGCCTTGTCCTCACATTTATTTGCACTGTTTTAAGGTTTTATCAGTGCTTCGTACGGCGAGGGGTAGGCCCCAGTAACCAGGAATAGATGTACCCTCTGACCCGTCCTACCCCAATTCCCTGAGGCCTTGTTTCCGTTTTCCCTGTCTAGGAATATATGGACGGACAAGGGCTTGCCCTTGGCAACACAAAGTCTGACCTCTGTGTCTATATCAATGACCGAAGTAGCTGGCTCCTTCCACCAAAGTGACACATTGACAGAATGAATTCACACAGCCCACTGCCAGAAGAGAGGTCCTGGACCTTGAGCACTCGCAAGGCAATCATCGATGGTGCCAATCAATATTACAACAACTTCTTTTAGGAAACAGAAAAAAGTAAGGGAAGTGAAGAATCAAAGAGAGGTTGATAGAAAGAAGACATATGAAAATGAAAGGGAGTGAGACACTGGAATTTTCAGGGACAGAAATACAAGACGGTTGGATAATTCCACAAAAAATTAAAATTGTCATCAACCATCTCAGATTTTGATGAAGCTTGGAGGTTATGATCTTCCTACTAAGATATAAAAATATTCCAAGTTTCAACTCTTTATCTCACAACGGTTATTGTTTATAGCATTTAAAGTTTTGAAAAAATTGTCATTTTCGCTCTCTCCGAGACTTAGAACAGTGAATATTGTCAAATCAAAAATAATCTGTATCTAAGGCATTTGCCTAAACCAGAAATGCCTATTTTGGTTATGGTATATCTTAGTAGGAAGATCATGACCTCCAAGTTTCGTCAAAATCTGAGATGGTGGGTGACATGGCCTGAATGATGTGATATGGAATGACCTGCTAGCTAAGAGTGGGCCAGTAAGTACAAATGTGTAGGATCTCATTTAGGAAAGAGAAAAAAAAATAAGATCCCGTGGAAGGAGCATACACAAGTAGAAGTAATGACATATGTACTCAGCTTGGGTAACCTCGTGGTCGTTTTCCACATACTCATAAACAATATGAGCCCCTGGAGGTTTGAAATTGTTCTAACTGTCCTAATTGAGCTACAGAGCTGGGAGAGGTGTCATTCTGCAGCAATTGTATGCTCTTTCCATTGACATACAACACAACCTGTGTTATAATGAAAAAATGTTTGTCAAAATTCATATGAAGATTGTGATTGAATTTTCCCCAAAAAATACATAATTTAAAATTGTTCTAAAGTAAAAGATAATTAAGAGATGAGGATTGGTTTATGGTAAATCAATTATTTTTGATCTGTGGCAAGATTTAATCTCTAGGTTTTAAACTTTGCATGAAACTAGTGTACATAGACAAGGAGTTCCATGATGGTGCATGTGCAACGATGGCATTTGGCTGAGTGTCATTGAAGCCTATCACTCAGCAGACTGGCACAATTTCTCATCTAATTCAAATTGATGTAAAAATATTTTACTATATGATTATCTGTCCACAGGACTACTCGAGAACAGAATGAGCTATAGACTTGAAATAGTTGTTTACAAAGCCTGTTGTGGGACATGTGATGTAGTGTACTCCTACCTTTTTGTTGATTTGCCAAAGATCTTATCCAAAAAGGATAAAAATTACCAGATTCTTTCATTTTTATAGCCAAGGAGAAAAAAATCAATATTTGTGAGGGGGTTTTCAAACAAAAGCAGCTATATTTTATTCTATGTCTATAGAGATATTATAGTACAGTTTCATTTTTTAATATAATTTTGCTTTTTAGGTTTTTGTGTTCATATAGAAAAAAATTCTATAGCTATTCTATACCATCAACCTAGATAATTTGGTCACTATTAAAATGTACTAATAAAAGTGCTAAGTTTTTTGTCTGATGCAATTATTTTTTGAGATTGGAGTAACAAAATGTAGTAGTTAGTGCTTCTTTTATATTAGATACTTTTGAGAGTATTTTAATAACTATTTGTTTTAATATTTCCCAAAAGAAAAGCTTGGGAATAAATAAATGTTTGCCTCTAAAGGTGTCCATAAAATCAATAATTGTAATTTTTTGAGTTTTTTTTATGTCTTGAGCCTGAGGCTCATCTAACTTTTCCGAAAATGCTTTATAATAATTGTTGCTAGTGTTGAAACAGTTTTTGGAAAATTGAGATAGAAAGAATTAAACATTTAAACAATAGTACTTTCAATAAAAATTGTACTCTAAATAAACTTTTTTGGCATAGGTAAATTTAGTTTTTATTTGTTAATTATAATTAACACACTGCTTATAGTGATTTTTGGAAAATGAAACCCAACAAAAAATTAAACTTGACACATAGATTGATTTGATCCATTAAGGATTAAGGTGGGTTTTTAACCACTATTGTCATCATCAGGAAAGTGCTATGGATTGTTGCTAGTGATTATGTCAGCTTTATAAATCTAGTTAAAATTGTTTACATATCAAGGGTCTCTTGAAATAGGATTGTATGAGCCAATTTATAAACTTTGCAAGAGCGGCAAAGTTCTGATTGAAATCCCATCTAGTCTAAAAACAAGTTAGATTGAATTTGTGTATTGTAGTTTTGGAACTAAAATGTATCAAAAATCTAAAGATGTCTCATATGGCCCTGTTCTATGTGGCCCATGATACATATTGTTTATTTATTTATTTTTAGTCTTAGGTTTAGTTGAATGAAGGAAAGTTGTTTTGTACTGAGATCATACCGGACTGTAACTATGTATAATAGTAATAAATAACTTAATAATAAAAAGGTATTGATGATTTATTCCTGAGTTTCCTTCTGTAATGTTAAAACATGTACATATGAGTAGAGCATTAAATTAAAGAGATGGAAACGAAAACCTTTCTGTGATGTTAGTTAAATTTTAATACTTTGACTACAGAGTGACATAGCGTCTTCAGGGAACTGTAAGCCGTGGTATTGAACATGTTAAGTTGAACTAAGGTTTCTTTAACAATGTTAATGTCAATGATTTGGTCATTATATTAATGCTCAAAAATAAGTCGTCAGGCCATGTACAAGTAAAGATGCAGTAGAAATTGGGAAGGATAGACAATAAGTGTGACACAATGCAGTACTTTGTAGAAAAAGTAATTTGGATGATGATATTGACAGTAAGATATCTATGGCCTAGAAGCCTTGTGAGCTTTGAAATGAGGTCATTTAAGACAATAGTCAAAATTGTGTTCAAGGGAGTGAAATCTAAGGGTACTTGGGCGACTTATCATAAGGTGTTGGCACCGTAAGGCAACCACAAGATTTACAATGGCCAAGAGACTAGCCTGGAAAAATGTACTGATATTGACAGTGTGCAAAGTTGTGCAAGACTACAGAAATTACTAAATTAAGCAAAAACTACCTCGCTGCTTGGTGTCTCAAGGATGACCAAGGCAAATATATCACAGAGTGACACATTCTTTCAAGACTGCATCATTTATGATGAGAATCAACCAATCAGCTATGGAAGGAGATTTACTGGATGTGCCCATGACTCACAATGGAATTTGGCACACTGGGTAATGACCATCAGAAGGTTTGAGTGGGTGATCAATTCATTCAGCCCTTATCAATCACCTGGGTGGGACGAAGCAGGATTGTATCTTCCCTTTCCCTGATTGTGTGGTCTGATCAGGGCATATGTAGCCTTTTAGTATATTCCTTTGTCCTGGAGACTGCCCAGGTTGGTATTTATACCAAAACAGGGAAGGTATGTTAGCGCTCCTTTCCCAATTTAGATGAATAGGATTCTGCAAAAGAGAACACTTAAAAAAAACCCTTCAACCATATTCTCTAAAGCCTTTAGATGGTGGAAAATTATTTGTGTGTCCTCTTTTGGAGAGGCCTATTTATCTAAATCGGGATGCTTACATTCCAGGAAAATTGTGCGACAGTCCTGTACAATTGGTGTGCAGGATTAAAAAAAAGAAATGCTTGCAGTGGTCATAGGAGTTTATCTTAAGACAAGACAAGACAATTCTTTATTTTCACATTCATCAAGAAGGAAATGGCGTCAAATACATATTATCTTAAAATTTTTCCCAGGTTTGTTGTCATTAGCTGCCTAGGTCTTCACATTTTCTGCGAATCGGCTCTCCAATTCAAGAATTCTTTTACTGAGTAAAAGGGTCTCTCTTGGAGCCAGGAGTGCAGGCTTTTCTTCAACTTCCTTCTTTCCATTTTCTTCAGCTCATCAGGGAGATTATTGAAGAATTTTGCTCCAGCATAGGTTGGTTTTGTTTCAGAGAGAGTTAACTTGTGGATTGGCAAAGTAAAGTTATTGGCATGCCTAGTATTGTAAGAGTGAATGTCTTGGTGCTGTTGGACGTTATGAGTTGTAGCTATCAAAATACACTCTACAATATAAAGGCTGACTACTGTTGATAACCTCCACTCTTTGAATACCCCTCTACAGCTCTCTCTAAATCCCAAGCCGGCCATGATTCTTAGCCTTTTTTTGAAGAATGAGGATTCGTTGGAGATTTCTTTCAGTTGAACCACCCTAAACTGCTAAGCCATATCTCATATGGCTTTCAAACAGAGCATGATAGGCTGTTATTGTGGCTTTTGTCGTGCTTATAGCTTTCGTCCTTTTTATGGCATAGATTGCTGAGCTAAGTTTAAGGCATAAGTTATCAATATGATTTAGCCAAGAGAGTTTGTCATCAACAATGATTCCAAGATAATTAGTTGAGCTGACAGATTGCAGATTTGGTAGATCTGAAATGTCATCCTTCTTGTTCCCAAATGAAATTTGTTTCGTCTTTGATTCATTGGAAACCAGGTCATTGTTTCTACAGTAGTCCATAGCAATGTTAACAGCAATGTATGAATTTATTTCTAGATTTTCCACTGAGCTATTGGCAGTTAATAGCATAGAATCGTCAGCATACATGACTAAATTACTGTATGAATGTAAAACCTTAGGAAAATCATTAGTAAATAATATAAAAAGTACAGGCCCCAACACAGATCCTTGCGGTACACCACAGTCCATTGACAGGACCTCAGATCTTGAAATTGTAGTAACTCTTTTTATGGTCTGAGTCACTTCTACAACCTGGTGTCTTCCTTCAAGGTATGCTGAGAACCATGAAAGTGCTGTTCCTTGGATTCCTAGATGACAAAGTTTTCTTATCAAATCATGGCTTAGACAATCAAATGCCTTACTCAAGTCAAGTTGCACTCCCACTACATTATTTCCAGCCTCGATATTGTCCACAATGTGCTCAAACAGATCTACTATTGCAGTCATGGTGGATCGTCCCTTAATAAAACCATGCTGTTCCTCTGTCAAAAGGTTGTTCAGCTGAAGATGCTTGAAAAGTCTAGAGAGTACAATTTTCTCAATAATTTTGGATTCAGTTGGAATTAAAGATATTGGCCTAAAATTTTCTATGTGGTGTTTACTTAGGAACTTGATAGCCACCAGAGAGAGACCTGTAGGATTGTAAATGGACTGTTTTACGCCTTCTTCCTTATTATATAGTAAAGAAGTGGGTGTGGTGAGGTCCAGTGGGAAAACTATTCAGATTACATTATTAATTATAAACACTTTAAATGAGTATTTCATAAATGTGTTGACACATTGATTCCAACCTTCCCCACTTTCTCTTCCAAGTGCATGTGATTCATTTCACTGTCACAAGATTCGAATTAACGAGACTATGAATGAAATTGTCACTAAAAATAGTAAAACTGCTGTAATGGCATATGTGAGTTGTCATGTCACAATTGTCAAAGTATTTATATTTCATTCTTGCATAAATCAAGGTTTATTTCCATCTGATCTTAAAATATCCATAACTATTCATGTTCCCAAGACTACAAGTTCGGAGGTAACAAATTTCAGATCTATGTCAATAACTCCCTATATTCTTGAAGGTAAATGCAAATAGTATGCACAACTTTCTAGAACAATAACATTTTCCTCCTTCATAGTTTTGTTTCTGATGCAATGCCTCTACAATTATGGTTACTTAATCTGTTCTTATAAAATGTTTTACTGCTGCTGAGCTAGCACATGGACAACACCACTGTAGGCCTCTTTTGTGATCTGACAAAGGTTTTTGATGTCGACCACAACATCTTATCACCAATATCAATTTGATATCCATGGAATCGTTTTTTACTTATTTTAATCATAAAGACCAGTTCATCTAAATCATTCAAAATGGCCAAATTTACATTATCATTTTAAACAATAAATTCACAAAACTCCATATTATGTTTCTTCCTATTCAGTCTTTATATCAACAACTTGCCCACTTATCTTCAATTATCTGCTGGTCCATTTCAAAATGACACCAAAAGCCCTATTCACAGATTACACAACTTGCTATTTGATCATGATCCTTCAATTCTATTGAATAACTTTAATGCCACAGTATACTTCCCCCTGAAATAGATTGAATAAAATAAGCTTTCATTAAACACAACTATAACAAGGACTATTATTTTTCAATAAAAGCACACTACAATGATCAATTCGTTTTCTTCACAAACTTAATTTTCTTAGCATATAAAAAGTAAATTCCAAATATTTGCCACACATTGTCTTCAAAAATTTTCTACACAGGAAACCCTCAGGGAAACACAAATAATAGCCTTTTCTGAGTTCAAACTAAGATAAGGTATAATCCTGTGGAGATTTAGTGAAATGTAAAGCCTTATCACCTGCAGATCTTAAATGTTTTCTAGGATTTTGAACCCAACATTGTAGGGAACACTTTGTCAGGAGGTATTCTTACAATTCCTTGCATATTCATATACCATTGCTTGGATTTTGTATATAATTATAATCCTTTTACTACACCTAATCATAGGGTTTATAATAGGGAAATGCTCTTGAGGACACCAAGACTCCAATTTCAATGTAATAGAAACTTTGAACTATTTGGTATGGTTTTGTGTTAATATTGTATTTCTTGTTACTGGCATATGCAGAAAACTATTGTGATTGAATTAAAAAGTATATTTAGCAATTAAAAATTCAAAGTTAAGTAAGAGGCAAAGTATATTCAATCAAACAAATTTGGTATGATCAGTTTAGAAATTAGGAAATTTTCTAGTGCCAAAACAATAGATAAATCTATAATTTAATAAAATTATATGGAGTTAGGAATTACATTTGTATAAAATTTTATAGATTGTTAACAACCAAAAGTTAAATTTCTTCATGATCCTTTAAATTTAGTATGAATTATCATTTAACACTACTTGGGTCTGTTAATATTGTATACAGTCTTTGATAGTATTCTAATACTTTCAGTTGTTAATGGTTACATGTTGATACAGCTAAAATATATTCAATAATATCAACTAAAGATTTATTATGGGTTGTCTTATAAATTACATACACATATAGTAGACACTACATTCTGGATAGCTTGATGTTTAGGTTTGAACAGAGATCGGGCTAAAAGTTTGTATGGATTCAGCTGTACAATATTATGCGGCTGTTTTTTATTAGATTTTGAAATTATTAAAACTGCATTTGTTATTGTTTAAACCAGAAACTGTACTTAAATCAATTGCTGTTTTACCCAAGACCATAATGTAGTATTTACTCAGTATTCTAGTTTTTTTTCTACTATTTGAAAAATTTGAATTGAGTTATCTTTGAAAAACACTAGTTGCAACTTACATAACTTTATTATGAAGTAATATATGATTTTCTTAATAGTGACATAAACTAAAAATGTAATCTGTTAAATAACATAAAAAAGTAACATTCACAAAAAGGTTTTACAACTTTTAATAATTGATTGTACTGAACCATCATTGCATTGGCATTTAGCTCATTAACAATGATTGCTTGTATTTGTACCTTAATGTAACAAAATGCTCTATGCTATAATGCATGTAATTACGGATGCTTTGGATGATCAGGTTATATAAAACATTTACACTCTATTAGATCAAACTGTAGATTTTATTATTAGCCAATCATTTCAAATTTTAACATTAATATTAAGCATTTTTATTATCGGACTAAGTTTGTTCCAATGTGAGTGAAGATTAGAATATATACAGTATCCATGCATCAATCAGTAGAGTAAACATATTTGGAATCTATCCTGCGTAACAAATGACTCTACTACAAATATTTCAACATCAATAGTGTTCATAAAGAGTATCTAACCAATAAGAGTCAATAAATTTTTGAAAATTTAATCCCTTTTTTGGTATCCATAATTAAGCACCACAATAGGTTATTCACTGTTAAAGGTCAACATGATTATTCATGTTTAACTACACAAAGGTCACTTACAAGCCTTCTTGTGTGTGTTAACAAATGTTTCTTAAGATTTCCATTTGTTTTGCATGCATATGTACATGTGGAACACTTGTAAAGCTTCTCATCAGTATGAACTAATGAATGGTTCTTTAGATGCCAACTTGTTCTACATACATAGGTACACTTGGGACATTTGAATGGTTTTACATCAGTGTGAGTTAACATGTGTTTCTTCAGATTTCCACTTTTAAGGCACGTATAGTCACATATAGTACACTTATGAGACTTCTCACCAATATGAGTTAATACATGGTGTTTTAAATTACTACTAGATCTGAATGTACTGTTGCATGTGGAACATCTATAAGGCTTATCGTCTGTATGAGTTAATAGATGTCTCTTTATTTCTCCACTTGTTATAAATGCACTCTCACAAATTAAACACTTGTAAGGTTTTTCGCCTGTATGAGTTAATATATGATCCCTCAGATGCCCAATTCTTTGACATGCATAATTACACACGGGACACTTGAAAGGTTTCTGGGCACTATCACTCAATAAACGACCCTTCAGGGCCACTGGTTGTACATTCATAATTACGAATAAAGGACTTATAAGTCTTAAGTAACCTATCAGTTACAGAATGTTCAAAATAAGTTTTTAATAAGCAATATTACAGACCGTTTATCTTAAAATATTTTTTTACAGATGCAGTAGGCATTATTAATAAGGGTATCAGAATGGCATTATCAGATTTTAAATCACACATTCAAATAAATATAATAACAGATGGATGAAGGACCTTGTGGTAAGAATAGCCTATTCTTGTTTTCTTCAACTGTAGCAGCCTTTACCTGTAAAAAATAATCTTTTCACATTTTGATCTGTGAGATCTTTTAATCTCTAATTTAAAATAGTACTAACCATTCCATTAAAAACTAAATATCAACATTTTGAAAACCAAATATCACATACGCACAATGAAAATTAGAATTACTGGCATATATCTTATAGATTTTTGCTAATGAAATAAATACCGCTATTAAGCATTAAGTGAAAATTCCCAGGTACGGTCATAAAATTGTGTTTTTTATATCCACAATATTTCCAGCAGGTTAATATAGCCTACTTACAAGCATTAAGTGATGGTATAAATGACAATCCAAATAGTTTTTATGGTATTCTCAGAATGAACTGAGATTATACTAAAATATAATTTTAGTTAAAAGTTTAAGAAGAAAATAAGAAAATTATAAAAACAATTGTGAAATATGGTTGCTTGAAGATGCATTTTCAAATAATTTAGAAATCAAAGGCTGAACTGCAATTGGTCTACTCATATAATTACTTGGATCCATGTTCTCACCATTCCTGAATAGCAGAAATATTTTTGAAATTTAAATTTGTTTGGATAAATGCCAGATATAAAATTTTGATGTAAGTTTTCCTCTGGTCAAGTCTAGGGTAAATTTTAATAAAGACAAATGGATCAATTATGATTTGGAAAAAGAAAAAGCGGAAATTATAAGTTTAAGTCAAACTACAAGATTAACCAAAGATAGAACACTAAATAAGCTATTAAAACAATTGAAAAAAAATTACAGCAAAAAATTAAACTCTTCAAAAAAGGAATATATTAAAAATAAAATTAGAAATTCTGAAAACGTATGTAAATCTACTTGGAAAATAATTAATAATGAAACAAAAAATTATCACAATTTTAATAAACATATTAAATTGATTTATAATAACCATGAATATTCTGAACCAGAGGAAATCTGTGAAATTTTTAACAATCATTTTATTGACATTGTAGATAATGAAATATTACCAAACTTGTAATCACACATCACTGTTAACACTGGTACCTTTAAAACTTCTAATGCTAAAAAGTTCCACACCCAACCAGTAAGTGAGGAAGAATTAAATCAGATTATAATGTCATTTCCTAACAAATATTCAGCAGGCCACGATGAAATTCCAATGCCAATTGTCAAGCAAGCTAAAATGTACCTTATCAAGCCCCTGACTCATGTTATAAATTCCTCTTTTGTGTCTGGAATCTTTCCTGAAAAACTGAAAATCTCTAAAATTATAACCGTTTTCAAAAAAGGAAGTGAAACTGATCCTAATAATTATCGACCTTTGTCCATTTTGTCTACTTTTTAAAAAATTTTTGAACGTGTAATGTATTTACGACTAGTTGATTTTCTTGAAACCAATAATATATTTGACAGAGAACAGCATGGCTTCAGAGCTGGTAAGTCTGTCATAACTGCTGGGACGGATTTTATTGAAACCATAGTGGACAATATTGATAAGGGGAATTATGTGGTTGGCATTTTTATGGATCTTACCAAGGCCTTTGATAGTGTATCACATGAAATATTAATAGAAAATTTAAAAAATATTGGTATTAAAGATGTTACATTAAACTGGTTTGCTTCTTATATTTCAAATAGACCACAGTATGTTGACTTGCAGTTTGTAACCAAATTAAATCAAATCACTCATGCAAAATCTTCTTTAAAAATATCAAGGCATGGACTGCCACAGGGTTCCATTCTGGGGCCAATTCTTTTCTTACTTTATATGTTGGGTTTGCCAAATGTTCTGACAAAAGATCAGAGCAAGCTGTGTCTATATGCAGATGACTCTAATTTAATAGTTGCTGGTGAAAGTTTGAATGAAATAGAAATTGCAGGTAAAACGGAACTCATGTGTATTAATAATTATTTTTGCAGTAAAAGTTTATTACTAAACTTTAATAAAACAAATATGATCTCTTTCTGCACAAAACAAAATAGAAAAAAACTTATGCCAAACATAACAATAGACAATATACAAATTTCTCAATTAACTAACACTAAATTTTTAGGATTACTTCTAGACGAGAACTTAACTTGGAACGAACATATTTTGGCTTTGCAAAAAAAGATTTCTTCCGGATTGTTTGCTCTTAAAACCATGTCAAAATATTGCTCAACTGAAATTTTGAAAACCATTTATTATGCCCACATACATTCTCATATAAACTTTGGTGTTGTGTTGTACGGGGCCACTAGTAATTCAAATCTGTTAAGCATTCTTCAACTTCAAAAAAAAGCAATTAGGATAATCATGAACTTAAAGGATGGGGAATCTGTGAAAGAGTATTTTTCAAAATTAGGAATTTTAACTATTTACGGAATGTATATACTAGAAACTGTTATGATGGCTAGATCAAATTTTGACAAATTACCCTGATTGGGGTCAAATCACAACTACTTTACTAGAAATAGAAATCAATTGGCAGTACATAAACATGCATTGGAATTTCATTATAAAAAACCTAGCTTGGCAGGTATTAAATTTATAAACCAAGTCCCCAGGAATTTATTTAACATAGAAAATGATTTATTGTTTAAAAAACATTTTAAAAGATTTTTGACAGATAAGGCTTTGTATTCATTTGGAGAATATATGGACACATAGGATATAATAAAATAAAAAATGTAAGATGATTCCATTCCTTATTTGTATAAATTCAAATGTAATTGTACAAATAATATGAATAAAGTTAATTTGAATTTGAATACCATGGAGTAAGAAGCTTAGCTATTTTCTCAATTTTTTTCCTACTAAAGGAACAATCGAATTTAGTCCAACCAATAAAACAGCAATTTTTATATTTCAATACTTGTCAAAATTTTTATTTGAATTTATGCTGTCCTACAAAAACCATCAATGCTTGCCAAAAAAAGGCAATTAATAATTGGATTACAAAGGGAATACTGGTTTCAAGACAGAAACTGACATGTCTCTCCCAAATATACAGTACAAAATCTAATAAAACATTTTAATCTTATTTTCCAAATTACAAAAAAATGTACAACCGAGAAATCTGATGATGTCTCAAAATACATTATTTCTTCCAAAAGTGCTTACAAAACAGCAAGAGACATCATAAACAACAATAACAATATACATACAAATCAGAGATGAACTGGTACAGGATGAAGTGGAGGTTGCCAGAGAGGTCTACAGATTTTTAGCATCTGAGGGAACGATTCTCGACCATCAGAGCCCTACATTATCAACTTGCTGAGACGGAGCCCAACTGCATCAATGATGCTAGCACCTGTCCTTGAGGAAGAGCTCAACCATATTATTCAGCAGCCACCATCCAAAAAAGTCAAACGATGTCAATCTATTGTCTATTTAACTCATAAAAAGAATGCTCCAAAGCATATTTTGAGTCCTTTAACTCAATTAGTAAATTTATCTTTCGAGGCAGGAGTTTTCCCCTTCCTCCTGAAAATTACAAAAGTAAATCTCATATTTAAAAAAACCCGATCCATCTTCCATTGATAATTATCGCAGCCTATCTCAATCCTGCCAGTGTTGAGCAAAATTTTGGAAAAACTATTGGAAAAGAATGCTTCGTTTTCTCAACAAACACAATCAGCAATAATACACTGCTAGACAAAGTGGAATTCAATGAGATTCTAAGGGTGCCCCTACATTAAGTTCTGTTCATTTCTAAGCCACAGATGACAGGTTCTTCAAATCTCAAGCCCTGTTGAAATAGTTATACGATTCCTCAAGGTTCCATTCTCAGCCTGATCTTTTGCTTGTCTATGTAAACAACACTGAGTCATCGCGTATGCATGATATACTCATGCAATATGCCGATGACACGACTCTGCTTCTCTGGAAAGTCAAAGGAAGTTTTGGAACAACAGTTTTTTGTTGACCTGAACAACTGTATCCATTATTTTTACAGCCTCAATCTCACAACAAACTCTTAAAAATCAAATGTGCTGAATTTCACATTTTGGCCAATGGATTCAGAATATGGGCCAGCCATCATTGTGGCAGAATCCATAATAGAAGAAAAATTCCTGGGAATACATCTTTATCAAGGGTTGACTTAGAATGTTCATATTGATTCAGTTTGTACCAAATTAGCCTCAGGTGTTTATGTACTGAGATCTTAAGCCAAATATTGCCCAACTCAGGTATTGATGACAGCGTATTATAGTCTAATATTCCTATATCTTATACAAAGTGGTTTATGGGAAGCTTGTGCATACAATCAATTTTGGAGAGTTCTCAGGCTTTACAAGAAGGCAATTAGAATAATTGCTAACATCAATATCATACATAGTCTTGTCAACCAGCTTTCAAAGAGTTGCAACTGTTGACTCTGCCAAGTCTGTACATTTTGGAGGCAGTTTCATTCTGCTTATCTAATGTGCCTTAACAAGAGGTTCAGATGTACACGGGTATGAGGCAAGAGGCAGAGACAGTTACTGAACTGGGAGACACAGAACAGTAGCATATGACCATTTCCTTCGCAGGCAGAAGTCCACTTATCAACAAGTTGCCAGATTTGGTTAAAAATACACCAACGTCCAAGGCATTAAAGACTTATTTTGAATGATTTTTAGTGTCAAAGAATTCTTGGCATATAACTGACACTATTTAATTGACAGCAGAGTAAACTGGCAACAGAATTGTGTATTAATTCAAAAATGTATGTGTGAATGCAGAATTGTGGAAAGAATGTACCAATTATAATAACAATAATGAATTTTTCCTTATGATGTACTTTGTTAAATTCAAAACAAAGTTTATACTAGATCGTTCTTTGGCTACACATATTACTTT
The DNA here is from genome assembly GCF_021130785.1 of Homalodisca vitripennis. Taxonomy (NCBI): domain Eukaryota; kingdom Metazoa; phylum Arthropoda; class Insecta; order Hemiptera; family Cicadellidae; genus Homalodisca; species Homalodisca vitripennis. The sequence continues at coordinate 47,514,530 of NC_060208.1, forward strand.
CAACCGAATTTTCTCACATCCTAATGACTACTTAAGTTTGATTGCTTTCAATATCTCAAGCAATTAGATTTTACACATCAGTTTATAGGAAAATAAATCTTGGGGACCAGGGGAAATCAGGGTTTCTGAGTAGGGTGGTATCAAACTAAGAAGGGGTAGGTATATGATAGGCGTAAGAGGAGGAGATAACAGGGTTATTAACATTCATGCGAGAATTTGAGCAGAAAAATTAGGTGTACCAACTATGTTTAAAGATAATTTATGAGTTTTTTGGTACTTTTTTCTGTTTTTCATCATTTTAGCTACAGTTCCTACCTCCATGGTGAATATTATTCATTGTTCTTTTTTTGAAGCTTGTTTTTGATGATGGAAGGATTGTGAAGGAAACAGGATTTTTCTGGACATTCACCATTGTTCAGTGATACAAAAAATCAGTACACTACGTTTCAAAATCTGCAATCTGATCTCTTCTTCAAGTAAATGACTAACCTAACACATAATTACGAACTAGGTTAAAAATAAACAAATCATACCAGAGCGTTGTGATAAGTATAAATCAAGAATCACAACCACCATGTCGTATTTCAACTTCACTAACTCTAAAACATGCACTCAATAAAGAACAAAACACAACATTAATTATTAAAACTGAACTACAAAATACAGGTCACAATAGGTCTGTATTCACCGACTGACACAACATGGTGGTTGTGATTCCTGACACGCGTGTCACATATTTTTTTTCCTACACTCGTGACACAAACTATATTTTCTCAGCGTATCAAAAATAAATAAGTTTTTCAAAGAAAACAACTTAATTTTAAATCCAACAAAAACAAGCTATATGGAATTTTGTACTAACCAATGCAGAAATAAAATTAATCCTCATATAGGAATAGATGAAGTGGCTATAGTTAAGGAAGAAGTAATGTTTTTGGGTTTAACGTTAGACAGTTCGCTGACATGGAATAAACATTCAGAAAAAATAGTTTCAAAAATTAACTCTGGTTTATATGGTCTTCGCAGAATGTCAAAATTATGCTCACAAGAAACTCTAAAAATGATTTATTTTTCACATATCCATTCAAATATGATATTTGGTATCTCATTATATGGATCCACATTAATAAAAAATTTAAATTCAATTTCAGTGATACAAAAAAAATCAATTCGTGTCATTTTAAAACTTAAATGGAATGAAAGTGTGAAGGATCACTTTCTTCAACTGGGTATCATGACGGTTTACAGTGTATATAATATATGAAACTATAATGTCAGTGATGAATCGTCCTCATAGCTTAGGCAAAAGTGGTGAGAACCATAATTATAATACAAGAAATAGAAATAATATCGCAGTAGCTCAACATAACTTACATTTTTTGTGTAAAAAAACCAATATACATAGGAGCTAAATTCTTTTATTTGCTGCCAAGCAATATAAAATTAATAGAAAATGATAAATTATTTTAAAATAAACTTAAAAGCTACCTGACTGACCTACCGTTGTACTCCTTTTCTGAATTTTATACAATTCACAATAGTTTTTACAATAATTAAAATTACATTGTATTAGATTTAGTTAGATACTAATGTAAAGCATATTTAGTAAACGTAACCATTTACTTTCTTAATCATGTGACACCATTAATGTACACCATGTGTAACAATCGAATAAAGATTTTTCTGATTCTAATCACTCTGGTATGATTTGTTTATTTTAACCTAGTTTGTAATTATGTGTTAAGGGTTATTTATTTACCTGAAGAAGAGGTCAGATTGCAGATCTCAAAACGTAGTATACTAATTTTTTTGTGTCACTGGCTAATGTCAGGAGAAATCCTGTTTTTTCATTGTTCTTACTTTGGTACAGTTAGCTACTATGCAAGTTCTTGACATTGCTTTTCTGATTAGTTATATTTAGTTCTGTAATCATTTAATGAAATAGTCATATTGTGTTTGTGATGCTAGTGAGTGGACTTTGATGCAAGTAAACTACTTGTCATTGTGTCAGAATGGACATAAAACATGTGTTGTTTTACTTTACTTTGTAATGTGAATTTAAATTGTATATGCAACACAGTATTAGCCATTGTTCTGCTATGTAGAACAGTATGGTTAGATGAGATTGAAATATTTTTAGCTCTCAAGCACTAGTAATCAGCCTTTAGGAATTGTATACTTTACTGATCAGTTCTATTTCGAGGTATGTTTTTCATTCATCACCCATATTCAGTGATACTCGAAGGCATCACTGTTAAACCATTCAATTACCAGCGCATTTTTCAAGATTTAAAAAAAGTCTTTCCGAAACATAATTGTTTTCTGAATTTAATTTTTTATCAATTTCCTTACAAAAAACAACAAATCTGTGAAGTGGCTAAAGTAAACATTTACTAATATATCAGTGTTACCCTTTGAATTTGAAACCTTTAATATCCAACAATTAAAAATTTTCAACCTATATGGGTCAATGGGCCTTTTTATAATTATTAAGGGATATTATTAGTTATTAAAGAGGTAGATCTATGCTTGGCCAAAAGGAAATAAATTTATAGCAATAATAGTTTGTTAGGTGTTGAACGTCAATATATAAATTAGTTTCAGGATTCTTTGATTAAATTAATGTTTAAATTATGAATTTTTCTAATAGTGATAATGAAGAAACAGTGATGATGGTAAATGTGATCTATTGAATAAGGCAACTAACTTAATATTAGTTAATAAGGGCCTAAAAAAAGGTTAGTCTATGATCTGTATAAGAATTCCATAAAAATATAATAAAGTCTATCAAACATCTTCAGGTCACTTTTAAGAAGTTAGATAAAATGCTGCAAAATAAATGTTTTAACACTGTAAATGAAGACTTACAAGTTAATAATATTTCAATGATTTTTGGAATCTTGGAAATAAAAACAAACAAGATACCTTGATAGCAGCTTGGCTAAAACCTAAGACATGAGTTTCAAAAGCCAAACACCAGGTAAAACCTTTTAATTTGCAATATGAAATAATGATAGGGGATAGAGTAGATCATGTCTGCAAGAAATTCTTTCTTGACTTACTTCAGATTTCACCCAAGAGAGAGAGTAAGGGCTGTTCAATTGAAATTAATGGTAAATATATGATAGTGGGCTATCCAGAAAGTAACAGACGTTTTTCATTGGTGCGGCAGTAGGTGGGGCTACAGCCGCCATCTCGGTGTCACATGCGGTCTGCATCTCTTTTACTTTTTTAATTGTGATTAATTAAAATGTGTACTGCAATTGAAAATCCCGCCACTTATGAAATGAGTTCAGTAATAAGGTTTTTGTTGGCAATAAACCATAAAGTAATTTAAATCTATCGCCAACTGTGTGAAGTTTATGAAAATGGTAATCAGTGAAAGCAGAGTAAGGCAATGGTGTATTACCTTTAAAAATGGGTGCACCAATATTTATGATGATAGTTATAGCGGTTGGCCTAGCCTAGTGACTAAAGGTTTGATGTTGAAAATCAATGATAAAGTTCATGAGAATTGCTGATTCACAATGATTGAACTCACAGAACATTTCACACAAATTTCACGAAGTTTACTTCATGAAATTGTTGTAGGGAAGCTTGGATACCACAAATTTTTTGACAGGTGGGTTCCAAATCCTTACGGAGGATCACAAAAAACAAAGACTTGTTAACTTTCCTTCATGAATACAACAAACATGATATTGAACTTCTCGATCGTATCGTTACGGTGATGATAAAAGGGTGAAGCATGTTAATTATTATGAAACGAAAATGCAGTCTATGGAGTGGGGGCACACACATTCTCCAAAAAACCAGAAAATGTCTCCAAACTCTGTCAGGAAGAAAAATTATGACAACTGTTTTTGGGATGCTAAGGATGTGATTCTAGTTGATATGATCGAGAATCAACAATCAACGCAGAGAGTTACTGTAAAACATTGCAGAAGCTACGGCAAGCGAAACAAAACGAGTGTAGGGGAAAATTTAGCTCAAAATTTTGTTTTTCCATGCATGACAATGCAAGTCCCCATACATCCAATCGTACACGACAAGTCTTGGATGATTTTGACTAGGAAGTGTTTGATCATCCGCCTTATAACCCAGGTCTGGCACCAAGCAACTACCACCTCTTTCCAGAGATGAAGACCTGGCTCGCAACGCAGAGCTTCGCTGAACTTCAGGCTGACGTTAATCAGTGGGTTAAGATCTCAGGCAGCAGATTTCTACAAAGCTGGAATTGAAAAACTTATGATAAATGTCTCAGTTTGAACAGAGATTACGTTGGAAAATAGCCTAAAAGTGTAGGTTTTAAATTGTATACAATAAAACGTTCCTATTTCAGTTGGTTAATTTTTTATTTTAAAAAGTCTGTTACTTTCTGGATAACTCTCGCAACACAGGAAAGTATTGACCTGTACTGATAAATGAGGCCACCACACAACTCGTCCAACGAAAATGCCTGACAATGTTTGGACGCTTTTAAAGATTTATTGGGAGGAAATCCCTCATAGTGTAAGCCATTATTGTGCTGAAAAAACTAAGTGACAATTCTTTGATAATGCAGACTTGTTCCTAAAGATGCTTTATGAACAGTTTGTCTTATTATTTTCTTTTTGAAACGACTTAAGACTAGACTGTCATTGAAATATTCAATATATTTTAAATATTACAGGAAGAACTGCCCATACAGCATCAAACAACCTAAAACTGATGTCTGATTTTTGTAAGCGATCCAAGGTTTTGATCAGTAATAATTCTTACTTGCCTGATGTAGCTTACAAGCAGCATGTAGCATTAATAGCCAATACTACAAACATATGTTGTGGATGTATATCTTCAATGTGCATTGCCACAACGATTGGGACAGTACATTCTACTGGTTTTGTGAATGTGATGGTATAAAAATAGCAATTTATGTTGTATCGCTTATCTATAATTTTATTTGCAACAAAATTACTGATGATACCACATAGAAAATTTACTTGTTCTCCGATGCAGCAGGGGGAGCAGAATAAAAACATAACAATGGTTAAGTTTTGTGCATGGCTATCAAAGACTTGATTTGGATATCGAACATATCTTTCCTGTTCATGGACATATCTTCAACCAGTACGATCGTAATTTTGTGCTTTGCAGATCTGCTTTAAATAGAAAAGAAAAACATTGAGACCGTTGGTACTTAAATAAAAATGTTTGAAATTTTCCGGAAGAATCATGGTCTATATAATGTTGTTAATGGTACAAATCTTTTGAAAAATTGGTCCAAGCTATTAGAGGAAATAATGTATCCAAATTTGAACTCTAAAGGAAAGAAGTTTACAAATACAAACATTTGTCCGCTTTCTCTATAAAATGTCACTACTTCCCAAACTTACACGCCAGTATGGACAACTTTTAAAGTGCTTCTAAGTGCGAAAAATCTAATTAGTGAAGTCCAAGCTTATAAAAAAGGAAGTAAACTCAATCCGAAGAAAGAAGATCTCAAAGACATACAACAATATCCAAGTATGGAAGGACAGAAGAGGTTTGCCAAAAATATTTTCTAAGTAGTGTTTTTTTATGTTTTGCCACTTAATAGGTATTTTTACATAGGTAATGATGTTATAAGGATTTTTTTATAACATAACATTTTGTACTTAGACTAACATTAAAAAAAGTGTTACAGAATAAAATCTGTTCCAGAACACCATACTATTTTGTTATTCAAAATAAAACACAATCTACAAGAAATGTACCTAACTTAACTAAATTTAACATATTCTGGTGTGGTTAAGTTTGGTTGTGTATGTATAATTAATACAAAATTTGAATTTATGCCAAAAGGGCACTTATGGTACTACTGTATTAACACTTAAATTTAGTGCTTTGGCTAGTATATTTTAAAATTATGTAGGGACGCTTTAATAAGCGGCTTACACTCGTATTCGATTGTTATTATCGAATGATTTGATATATTATGAGACTTCGATATTGTATGATAATCGTACGTAACACAACAATACATTAATAACAAGAATACTACATTAAAATTTTAATAACAAATTTAACAATAACATTACAAAACCAACTATGGCCTACATATAAAAAAACATTACAATACTTAGAGCTTGCCTGGATAGCAGTGAGTAGCCAGTTTTGTAAAAATGGAGAAAAGAATGGGTAGAGTATGATAAGCAGATCCGGGTTTTATACCGATATTGATAAACAATATCTTACTTAATTACAACTTTCAATATAAATAAAACATATTGATTTTTTAACAATAACTGACTTGTATTTACTATAACCACTTTTTCATATAATAAATGTATTTTCTTTTATAGATAATAACAGACAGTCAAAAGCTAGTGGAGGACCGTGAAACAAAAGTGGCATATCAGCTGACATCTCTGTGAGTATTTGTGCAGAGGAGAAGTACAGTTTTCTAGAGAAGTTGCTTCAACTTCTCGAAATCGGTTAATCACTGCTACACAGGAGAAAACATATAACAAATTATGCATATTTCGTATTTCCTATTATGAATGCTTTTTATGTTATCATTTCATTATTATTTATGTGTTTTTCTTACTTCCAGTTGTTATAATTTATAAAAGCGTATTCGATAAATGAATATTAAGTATTGATGATTGTACTAATTGATATAAAAAACCGGGTCCTTTTATCGTGCTCTATCCAGAATTACCACCATGGATAATCAGGAGCGAAACCCACATGTGTATATAAAAATATCTCAGATAATTTCCTCATTATGATCGCCGGTTTTAAATTCTCCAACAATTAGTTATTTCTTGCTGTTTATTGCTTATATTAAATATTACTATAACCAAGTTGAAATCATATGTTAAAAATTGTAATATTGAATTATTCATTCGGACAAAAACAATCAATCCATTCGATAATAAAAGTCAAATAACGACTGTAGGCCACTTATTAAGACTACCCAATTATGTAATGAAAAATGAATGAATAAATAAAACATGTGTGATTTTTTGATAAAATTTGCTGTTTGTAAAAAGGCAAACTTTTTCAAAACCTAGAAACTTTCAAGTGCTATTTTCTAAGAATGAACTTTCTTTAGAGATCCCCTTTTTCCATACATGCTCTCATGTTTTCTAGAAGATATTTCAAAGCTAATAAATAAAAAAACCATGATTGTGTCTGGAATAACTGTGCTTTTAATTAATAAAAATATGTATTTAAATTTTCAAATAGGCTACCTCTAGGGTGGGGTACGATAAGCGGACCTGGTTTTTTTATATCGAAATTGGCAAACGATATTACTTAATCGTAACCATCGATATAATCAATCGATACTGATTAATTATTTTGAACTATTAACCCTCTAAGTGGCGGTAATATGTTGCTGGAATGGCGGGCTATTTTTCAGAGTCAAGCAGGACTATCTTATAATTTAAAAGTAAAATGCAAATTCTAATATGAGCAATGCTTGTTATATATCAATTTTTTCGTAATAAACTACAGAAAAACATAGTATAGTTATTTTTTACATACCTTAACCTTTTTTTATGATATCCACACAAATGTTCAAAAAAACGTTTTTTTCTCCACCAAACTTTTCATTTTTACGTTCTGTAACTTTAAAAATGTCATTCCTAGGAGATTATTTTAAATGCAACCTTTATTCACAATCTAATTTTAAACAAAAAAACCTTCAATAATATTTTTTCTATTTATAACACTGTAAAAGTTGTATGGGAAAAACTGAATCTAGAAAAAACTCTTTTTCTAGTAAGAATCGCTAGAAGTTGCTTGTCTTTTCCTCCCTTTCCCTCAGTAAAAAAACAGACCGCGGGAGAAAACTTAGGATTAATGGTACTTTGGGATTATACCGACCACACCATTATGAAGAACACAAAAATATAAATTTATAGAAACAAACATGATAGAACGAAAAAACAACTCTTTAATTACAAAATTAAAAACTTACAAGCATTTCCAGGTATTGTAATCGGTATTGTTGTCTCTGTTATCTTATCTTTCTCGAGAATCCCGATTACGGCAGGCCGAGCGGCATCACATGATTTGCACGGTACATAATTGCCTTTCCAATACAATTCAATTTATATTTCTGATCAGCCCCTCTAGAATTTGATATTTTACTGATAGGTACTATCTCGAGGGATGTTTTTCTTTCGTTGACATCAGCGCGGGGCAGCACCATTTTGGGTGGCGGAATGTGATCAAGAATAAAAACAAGTTTTGAGTGTTTTTTCAATAAAGAGTTTAGTTTTAGCTTGGTAATGTTTGTTTTTTTTTTTTAATTTTAGTGTTTGGAGAAATGTAGAGGTAAAACACGGAAGTACAACAAAGCGACGCGACTCTGCAATCACGTTATCTACTAGACCGCTCGACTTTGACCTCTGTCTGAGGATGGGGAGGGGTTTGCGATAAGACAATTCCTGTTTTATATTGACGAAATATTGTTTTACGCTAATCTAGTAATCAGTAGAAGCAAAATGCCAAATAACGATTCATGTCTGGGTGTGGTCGGTATAATCCCAAAGTACCGGATTATTTCAGTTAGTACCATTGATTATTTCATCGTGATGTTGATGATACTATATGAAATGTATTTGAAATTTAGTGGTGAACGCAACTGTTCAAACTAGGCATAAAAATAATTATCGGTTGCCTAGCAATAAGCGGCAATGTGAAGCGACTTCTAAGACGTCGCTTGCCACGTCACGGCGGTGTAAATAGAACGTCTCAGACGTTGCTTGCCACTTAGAGGGTTAACTTCAATTATCTATATCAACATCTGTAAACACTCTAAAATAATACATGTAGGATAATATTTCAATTTTACATAAGTAATTCTGATTAAGAAATGACAGTCAATTTTAGAAAACTACACGACATTGCTTTTTCCTGGCTTTAACATGTTGGACTCGTACCGAAAAATTTTGGTTATAATAATTTGATTGATCACTGTAAATATTAAATTCATATTTTAATTTAACACATATGATTGTTATTGAGGACTATAGGTACTTTTATATTGATTGGTAGTCCAGGATTTGAGATGCGAATATTAGGTATCGATGACTATATTCTTCTATATAAAAAACCGGGTCCGCTTATCATACCCTACCCTACCTCTATTTAGCAATTTGTAATATTTGTCTCACCTATTCTCATACATTCCAAGTAACATTGATGGTTTACACTTTGTAAAAGTTTTAAATGGTTTTAGATTCAACTATTTACATTCTCAACATAATTGTTTCCATGTAGAAAGGAGGCACTTTTTTATAATATTGTACCTAGGTTAAGTACTTGAACAAACTATGCTTTTAATTAGTGTTAATATTATGATTTTTTTTTAAAGGCTTCCTTTATGCAATTTTAAATACTTGCCTAACCTAGCCTTGTAGTTTTTCTTTTTTACTCCAAGTAACATTATTGGTTTACACATTGTAAAAAGTTTAAACTGTTTTAGATCCAACTACTTACATTTTCAAAATAATTGTTCCATGTAGAATAGAGACTCTTTTTTGTAATATCCTTACCTACGTTATTATGTTGCTAAAAACATTGCAAAACTTTATGATCATTTACCACTTAGACCCTATAACATCATATCGAATCATTCGAATTCCACCTAAGTCATCTGAGTAAAAAACTAACCTTAAAAGTTAATTGTAGAGGAACATCTGCTTGATTATTTGCACTAATTTAGAGGAACACGTCTCATATTTGCCACATCAAACAGCTGGTGACAACTGTCAAAATCTATTCAAAACCAATGCGGGGCAGAGTGCGAATACCAACCAAAATATAAGGCCTCATTCTTGATAGCTAAGTTCATGAGGTGTTTACAAAACGAAATGTGTGTGTTGTTGATAACTTTTGCTAGGATCGTCGTAGTGATGTTTTGTTCATGCCATTGTGTTTTTATTAAAAAGGCCATTAAAACGATATGTCACAAGATGGGCGTTGCAATTTCAAAATTTAAAGTTACCCCCTTCGTACCACCTTTTGAAAAGGGGGGGATTATGTTTATCATTAAAAAAAATCAAAAATGTATTTTAATAAGTATGGTGAAGGTTGTACATCGATATCTCAATCCGTTACGAATATATATCCAGGCGTACCAGAACTTAATTTACACCCTGTATATTTTAGTGCTACTCGGTAATAATTAACTTAAGATATATCAATCAAACCTATTACTCTATCTATTTATCAACAGAGAATTAATACCGGTTCACACCAGAACGTTAAATATTTGTTTTATATAGTACAAAAATTCGGAATGTTTCGTTAAAAACCACTAATGATATAAATAAATAGTAATAATAAAAATGTATTTAATCACTATTATTTAAATACAATTTTTTCTGTGAATATTGGCTACCACAGTATTGACAGTAGTACCTATGTATTGACTACCAAAATACTTTATCGACTACCACTCCAAATTCTAAAACTCTTAATTGGTGTATTATATAGATGATTTTAACGAAACGGATTTTCAATGCTTTTCTTAATTTAAGTACAGTAAAGTTGATTTTCCAATACAGGAAAACATTATTTTTCAAATAAGGGAAGAATGGCTCTACCATTGATTATTTCCTCTAAATCAAATTTATAAATTAAACTAATGTGTTAATTACTAATGCAATTTTAGTCCTGTTCCGTATTGCTGGCGAAAAAACGAAAAATGTCCCTCGAAATAGTACCTATCAGATAATGATCAGAATTCTAGAACGTCTAATCACGAATGCATATTTTGTGTCAATGTGGCATTCTTGTTGTTGCCGTAGTATACGCTGTCTCTTCTTTCTTATTTGTTTTTTTTTGAAAAGCCTTAAATACATTATAATGAGGCCTCGATGTACACTTACTTTACATTTCTATTGTATATATCCTTTTTTTATCAATGTAATTTATTAATTGGATGCCTTCTGGTTGTTTACCTGTAAGATTACTTAAATTGTTAAATTATTGCCATATTTCATACATACGCAGAATGGGTTACCATTTTGTTAGTTACGCATTACTGGGCATACAAATGTAATCTAAGCGTCTCCTATTCAAATTTGTATGTTTATTCTCTGGTAAAAAAATATACATATTTTGTGAAGTGCCACTGTATTTGTTTAAATCTACTAGCTTTTGCAGAATACTGTAAGATATTCATACGTTGTTCCCCATACAAGATTTTTCTGATAGGGTCTAAAGTCTTCAATAGCAACTGGAAGACAGTGATTGTAAAACACTGCCCCATTATTTGCAGCTTCTCACTCTAATTTGCCCACCCTCTCTTTTGGCTGAATGACTACATTTCCATGTATCTATTGAAAATATATTCTGTCTGTGTTTCCACTAGCAATTTAAAAATCATCATAATCATACCATTTTCTTTATGCCGTTTACTACAGTTTTCTAGTGCCTTGATTGCCGATAAAAGAAAGTCCGTGTATAAAACGATGCTGGTTTCAGTTAAAAACAGAACATACTCAATTGCCAAATAAATAGAATATACTTCTGCTGAGTAACTTGACATATCCTGATTTAGTTTGAATTTATGTTCTAGTTGGAGTGCTGCAAAAGCAGCGCCAACATTTTCATTTCCTTTTCAAGTATCTGTGAAAACGACTAAATCGTTTCTATAGCTTGATTTAAACGTTTTATTTTTATCATGTTAAATTATGGTAGTGTTAGGAATATTTCTATTGTAATTATCATCATTATTTATGTGTTCAATACTACATTAGGGTTAAAGTAAACAAAATTGGACAGTACTAATCTCAATGGTAGGGTATGTGTATTTTGTGTTCAAAGTCAAAATCACCAATCTTGTTTATGGCTCTTATATACAAAGGGATTTTCTTTTTCTCCTAGTACTGTGACATGCCGATTAGCAGATTGAGATTATTGATTTTGGATACTGCTCCATACTCCTGATGATGTAAAAAAGTCTACGGGAAAAAGGACGAGAGTGATTATTTTGTACTTTTCAGAAGAACACATTGCGTATTCATTTTGTTATACTAAAAGTGTGTTTATAGTTATAAGTTTATTTTTTTGTTTTAGTGTAGTTTTAAAGGATTTTATACCAGAGTGTAATTAAATCAACAGCTGACTAGTTTTAATGCCATAAAACTATTTATTTAATTAAACAAGCACCTACAAACTTTACAAAAATTATGAGAGTTGCTCATTCATTGATATTCTTCAATGTTTTAATACGGTAAACTAACAAAAAATTTTATTCCTTCAGGTCCACAGAACTGTTTCAAATGCATGAAATGTCTATATTTGGGTTCTGGTACACGAATATAATCTGTAAAAATGGTATATTAGCGTAAATTACTATTTTAAACTGGAAAATGTGTTTTTGTATTGGGTGTTTCCTTTTTATATACAATATATTGAACCTATAAACATGGTATTCTAATTGTTGTGAAAATATTAATTTGAAACCATCAATTTACCTTCACTTTATGTGGTGGTAGATCGAATGAGCCAGGCTGAACAGGTAGTGAACAGGCTCCAAGTTGGCTTTTAGATACTAAAAATGTGCATGTACAATATCCTTTAGAGCTTGCCCTGTGTTATACTAATCTTAAGTAATGGCTTAAGAACATATTTCTTTTATAGAATTGTTGCGAATGGGCAGCTCTTAAAGTAGAATCATTTAAAAACTCAGTCCATTGACGATGAAGTTGTAAGTCAGCTTCCACAACTTGTAACTGAGTAATTGTCGTCCAGGAATGTTTTACTATAGAAATCCAGTCCTCAGGAGTTCCCGCAGGATATTTTTGGTATATTAATGCAATGTTCCGATTACATTCTAGATAAAGAGTGATCTCTTATGGGGAAATCAATTTAATCGAATCAAGTTTTTCACAATATTGACTATGTAGTGGCAGAACCTTATCACTGTGTAGTTTTTGTTCTGACTACTACACGAATCACAAAACACATTCAGTTTTCTTATACATATGGACTCATTTTGGTAAATATGTAGTGATAAAGAAAAGAAACGACATCATCCGCCTCCGTTTTACCTTATATCTGAGAGCATCTAACAATAAAAAGCAAAGTCGTTTGTTGACAAACTGTGTATGTTAAATACATAGTGGGACAGTTGTCTTCGGCAGTATACCTACATTATTTGTTGTAGCTAAGGTGCTTTTAAAAATCAACAGCCAGTGCTTCAGTGTCATGTTTCTTCATCCTAGTTTTTCTTTGTCGTGTATAAAATATATTAGCTTTTCTCGGGTGTAACTCATTGTCGGTTTCTTTTTCTTTAATTTCCTTCATAATTTTCATCCTTTCTTCATCATTTATTCAAACATCATTCAAATTTTTGTGGTAAACTTGGAATTATAAATTTTCCTATATGCCTTATAGGAAACTGGTTGTGATCTGCTATAAAACTCCTTATACAATTGATACATTTTGTCTATATTAAAGTTGTTCTGGTACATATGTTTCTTCTGTTTTAATATGCTGTAGTGTTTCGATCTCCTCTTAAATTATCCAACATAATCCCTCACAATCTATTTTTTCTCCTGTCATCCTACAGTGCTTGTAATCATAATAATCTCTTAAATCGTTCGGAATCTTCCTGTACTTTTCAACGCTTTTGCGGTTAAGCTATGCAAGGGTAGAAATACTCTATAGCAAACTGGTATCTTTTCAAATGTATCGCTGTCATCAGCTGTTATTCTCACTTTCTACCAGTATGATTTCTCATTGAACGCTGCGTCATTTTCCGTTTTCAAGGCCTACATTGTTTAATGTCGTATACAATAATCAAACCTTCTAAGTATAAGAATTGCTCATCTCATCTCTACCTTTCAAATCAGTGAATTTACTAATAATGGACGTGCTATCAACTCTTTTATTCGTTCGAAATATTTCAACCATTTACAGTGGCAATCATTTCCCAATTCATGATTAACTTACCTCCATTGTTTCATTACGTCTGATGTCCTGCCAAATGAGTTCTTCTCTCTTATATCTTTGTTTACTATACTTTCACAATGATTGTTTTCACTGTCATCTTCACTAGTAATCGTTATGTTTGACGTAATTAACAAATAAAGTTAATTTTACACTCACAATATGTAGCAAGAGCTATATAATCACTGTATTTTTTATCTCTTTAAAGCCTCAGCTTTAAGCTATGCTGGCTTCGATGTACACTGATATTTTTGTTTTTATTACACTGGTATTTATTCGCAAAGTACAATATCATTGTGAAATTACAGGTATCTATGCCCGATTAGACCTCCCCGGGATTTGAACCCGTGATTTCTCAGTTAGAGAGCCGATACTATACCATTAGTCTACGGAGGAGTAAATGTATCACTGTCACACTAATCACAACAATGTCTCAGCTGATATGGATGAAATAAACAGAGCTGCAAACTGGGGTATGGCTTTCGTCCTTTTAGTATTGTATGCCATTTATAATATATTGCCATCAATTGTTATTTGAAGACATTCATCATTTTTGCAGCGAACACAACCGTTTTAACTTACTCTTTATACAAGACATTATGTGCAATGGGAAACCCCAAATTGAAAAAAAGTGACTCTCATCCTTTTTCCCTTGGACTTTCACATATTATTTTGTTAAAGACTCTCTGCAATAACATTACGCCTTGTGTTTAATGGCAATGTTGAGGTTTCTTTTTGTAAAGCAATGATAGGCGTAGATTTAAATGCATTCATGGTTATTCTCATAGCCTATGATTTTGTATAAATTCGAATTTATATAATAACTTCACAGACGCGTGACCAAACAGAAACTACAAAAATCTAGTTTTGCAAGTATGAGGTCTTTGTATATTTCAGATCAAGATGAGATCCATGACTACCACAAGCTAACATTTTAAATATATTTAGCTAGTGTATTTTTATATTGGTTACACAGGTTGGTGATATGTTCTGAAAATGAATAATTTATTATCCATGGTCACCCCCAAAAGTTAAATGCTATTTTCTTATGTTATTTCATTGACATAATCATTTCCTTACCGTTCGTTAGTATATGTTTTTCTTGAATAAAGAGATACCGTATGCCTTTTGGTGGCATTAAGCTTAAGATATAATTTATCAAAGGTAAATTTTTACAATGTCATCAAGTGCGATTTGTATGTTGTTGGATGCTGTGCCATAGTTCTTATGGCAAGTGTAAAGTGAGAAATCGTCAGTAAACCGTACAGACTGAATTTCTTCCCATAAGCTGTTCTTTAAAACTGAGATGTATTTTGAAAAAAAAAGAAGAGGACTCAAAACACTTTCTTTAGGTAAACGTTTGTATACATATCTAACAATAGTTTCATATGGGCTGCCAAATATATGCTTAGGCACAAGTTAAATACACCTGATATTTTATTTTGAAAAAGATAAAATGGTATAGTATCGATTTTGCAGTGAATTACGGGAAGAAATAATTAATAAAATAAAAATGGCTGATGAATATGAAGAAGAATCTTCATTTTAAAAGTACAAACACTGATTGAGCCATTCTTCCGTACTGGACGACCATTGTTCCCATATTAAAAACACCAAAACATAAGAAATATCTACTAAAATAAATAAGCCATCTGTTTTAAAAAATCACAGTACTTAGTAGTCCGTAAACACAATATTAATTTTTATTGTCTTATTTCCTTTTTATATGTATAGTAATGTTATATAATTATTTCAAAGGGCACACACTCATTGAACACAAATAATATATCCCTATTATGTATTGTATGTATATTATTTATACCTATATAGTATTGGTTCTGAGGATTTAATATTTACAATAAAGATTTTTACTTTTCGTCATAGTTTTATATGTGCATTTCTCTTTCATTATCCATGCACATACAATGTCGTAGGAGACGTTTGTTTTGATAACCCCATGTTGTAAGGGGACAAGGGTGAGTTCGTATGTTAGACGACAACTGTCCGGCCGTGCACCTGACCTCAGTTAGCAACGACACGCTGCAACGATTTCCTGGTCAATACAATGCTCCACGCTGTTTCTCGCAGTCAGTGCCGCATCAGGAGAGTCCAGTGATTATAAAGTTTGAACTTGTATATACATATGATTATGACTGATTTTTAAGTTCCAACATAAATGTTATTTTTGGACGTTAATCGACTATAGGCGATCGATTAATTTGAAATCAAATGCTCTTGGGGGGACAGGTTCCATTCGTCCACCACCGTGCGTTCCTGCTCGCAATATTGTAATATTTTATAAGATTTAATTCTATTTTTATACTACAATTTTTATAAAATTAGTCATATGATGAAATTCGCAAATTAATTTGACACTATGGTTTAAATGTATTTGTAGTTTTTGTTATCAAAAGAATATTTACTCACTGATTGATTGAGTTTATTTCCAAAATTTACATACAGAGTAATAAAATTCATAAAAAATATCTTTCTAGGAAATTATCCCCACATGGGCTCAGCCTGTGTATGGGGAAACGAGTTCATTAGTCTGCACTATACCAATAACACTCAAAAATATAAATTAAAATAATTGAATGAATTAAAATTATTAACAGAATTGACATTGACAAATGAAAAAAAATTAACCTCTAAAATAAACTATACAAGACCAGAGCATGGAATACCTGAGTACATTTAGTTAATAAAAAATCTAAAATTAAAAAGAAATATAACTTGTATGTTAAAATTTGAAAATGTAAAAGAGGTAATGTAAAAAAAAACATAAAAAAGAGCAATCAGGACGACTTAAAATAACCGATATAAGTAGAGAGAGAGAGAGACTTGGATCACACCTGCACGCACGCACACACAATGTAATATTAATGTAATGTAATGTTTGGTTTACAAATAACATACCGAATCAGCTATATTTTTAAAGAAAATAAAATATTAAATTTTGACCAGCTGTATAAGTTTTGCTTGTTAATGCATGTACATAAATATTTAGATCACCATAAAATCAAAACCGTGAATAGAACAACACGAAATTCCAGGTTTTATCAACTTGAATTGCCTCTTTTTGGTTCAGTTTCCTCTAGATGCCAGTTCTGCTACATGGGCCCAACATTTTTTAACAAGTTCATAGCCTATTACGGCAATGAATTATCTTTTGAGAAAAAAACCTAAAGTAAAAATGAAAGCATTAACTTATGTCACTGAAAACATACCAGATTGAGAACAGAGTTGCTTAAATCGCTCCATTTATTTATTTATTTTTTATCTATTCTATCATATACTTGTGAATTTCTATTGTATTTATTATTGAATATAGCATACATGTTCTATAATCACTTTTACTGTCCTTGTTATAAACCTATAGTTTTATTTCGTTGTTATTATTTGTTTGTTATAATATTTATAGATTTATCATAATGTTACTTATTTATTCTTAAACATTCTACTCATAAATTTATTATATTGTTGTTGTTCATTTGTTATATATTTATGAATTCATATGTTGCTATTTATTGTTACAATTATTGTACTGTTGTTATTGAATTGTACAGGGTAATTGATTCTTCAATTTCATGTTTCAATTTCAATGTATCCTTGTTGAATATTTAGCGGTGTTTCTTGAGTAACATTTCTGTCGGGACAATGCAAAATGTACACTAATTTATACTTGTAACGTGAAATGGATTGTTGCATGAGGACTGCCAGCATCAAAAAGTAATGGACATTACGACGTAGTCTAAGATGCTCCCGCATTCACCTTGCATGGTGCATTGCGACAATGCATTGTGAAATTATAATATTTTTTAAATAAAGGTGGTTGTGAACTGTGAAAACACACACACACACACACACACACACACACACACACACACACACACACACACACACACACACACTCACAAAACACACGCCACTCACGCACACATGCACGCACCAAACGCCCTCATTGGCCTGCACTCAAAAGATTATACAAACTCACCACACACTCGGACTACCTTTGAATGTATTAAAAAACATATAACAGAAATGTAATACATAAAAAACAGCATACCTAGGTGTAGATTGAGGAAAAATATTGACGAAACCCATCTCGCCCAACATCTACTAACCATTTATTGACTAATGTTTTGTACGTACTAATAGTGCAAGGTCTTGGGTTTTTATGAAGTTTGGTAATTTTGAGAAAATAATATGAGCAATATAGTGAGATGATGTCGAATTAAATGTTTTAACGAGTCTAGGAACAATAATTCTGTTATGAAGTGAAGAACGCGTAAAACGGCTGTGGTTACTGTGAGTGAAAATTGAATCTCGATGTTAAAAAATGTACAAAACTAATGTTCGGATAATATATAATTACGAGACGATGAAAACTTTAAATTCTTCAAATAATAAATTGGTTGGATAAGTACGATTTCGCACTGATCAATTATATTGAATTTAAGAGCACTAATAAAGAATATACGCTCCACAAAGACTGCACGTCTGTAATAATCTGATTGTAACAATGTAAAATAATCCCATTGTAATTTAAAACTTTAACTACCGTAACAAAAATTACTAAAGTGTAAGTAAACAAAAGTGTGAAAATGAGAACTACGAGATTCTACTATGATACTCAACACAATATTCCACTTGAAGGAAATGTTTAATTTTTATGTTTTAATTTTAAGTGATTTAATGTAATGTTAGGATTATATTTTGTATTTCTTTAGAGGATTATACATTAATTAATTGGAGTAATCAAATAAAATTCGTACATGAATAAGAATTATAATTTCAGTCGATTATAATGTCTAAAAATAGGTTTTGCATCCTACCACCAATCCAATTCACGTAACCATGTGCTCTTACGGTGACATGTTTCGAAGGTTAACCTTCATCGTCGGTCCTTAGTAGTCGTAGTGGTGGACGGCTTTGTCATATAATTAAAATTACGCTACACTACACATATAAAAATATCACTCGCATAAATGACACAGTACACGATTGCGCGAGATGAACTTTAGCTGACTTAAACCTGCAAATGTAACATTGGTTAGTGATATTAATTTAAAATTTAATTCAGCCATGATTTAATTTACCTCCCTTAGCCATGATCACCTCACGAGAGACATTTTATATAATGCCCTATATTGTATGCGTTCTAAAGATCAATAAAATAGTTTACTCTGGGCAATTATCTAAAATGTTATTGTTGCAGTTGTTGTGCTGGATATCAGAAAACATTATTTGCTATTTGAATTTATTACGCAACAACAGCGATTTTATATAAATTTCTCTGAATGAAATTACAGGAAATGCGTTAAATAGTAAATTAATCCGCTAACTCTGGTTCTTGTTCGTCATAATTTTTAGAGTTATCCTCTACGAGATTGCAAGAGATACCAAAACTGTTGCAGACGCAATACCCCATACGAGTATTGCAACACTGGCTACATGTAGCCTAAAAGTTCTGCAGTGACCCACGGGCAACACCCGACGCAGTTGCAGAAAGGCGTAAACTAGTTTTTTCAGATGCAGTTTTATGTATTGGACATGCAGAACCAAACTAAGTTTGTGATCGCCGGTAACCCAAATATCTAGTAGTACACACAACCAATTATACTTCCACCACAGGAATGCAAAATGTTGGCTTAAGAGATTAAATTAAAATCAATATAAAATCACTCATTGCTGATTTAGTTCAGACTATAAAAGTGGTAATAATGTTATCAATTTTAAATACATTTTTAATACTGTACTTAATAATGTATAAATTCACGCCAACCCGCTTTCCCAATGTCACCATACACTAGTCCTTTACTTTCACAATCATGTTCTTGTAACAAGTATGTACGTACAAGTATTATCTACGATAATAAAACATGTTTTATTATTTCACATGACCTGTAACATTATTTTGTAATTGTAATTGTCGTGCAGGCCCCTTTGTGGTTCTATATCTTTATTGTGGAGTCCTTAATAGACAACTTATCTAAAAACTAAAATGTATTCACAGAAAAAGTGCAAAATGTTAAACACAGTATTCTCGTCTGTATTCTGTATTTATCGACGAGAAAGCAGAATAATTACTCCGTAACTGTAGCCTCGTTTCCTATTTTTACAATTACTGTAATTGCACAAGAACATTAAAAAAAGGAAATTCTGTTAATTGAACGAACTTTCCAATATTGTACTGTCAATCCCAGTTAAATCGTTAGTGACATTGCAAGGTTATACCGTGGGACAAGGTCATTACTTATTGACAAATCAGGCTTTTCCCAGACTTATTGACGAAATTTGATCCTGAATGGGACCTTGGTTGCTTAGCAACCATTAAACAAGGTGACTCCCTCAGATTGTGCAGACTATTCAAATTGGCCAATTCATTAAAATTTGTCAGTGCGATATATATTTAATTTCTGATTGTACATAATTATTCTTGTAAAACACTGTATAAACATGTATAAAGCATTTAAAATCTACGTACATTTAATATTTGGAAGGAAGTGATCCGCCTGATTTAATTTACTACAATCTTTTCGTAAGTATTTATTGTAATATTTGTCATGAAGATTGAGGTATTTAAAATTTTTAGATAAGATGGTCCTAATTTTATAAATATTGAGTATTTCAGTAAAAGTGTTACCTATACACTTTTGTAATTTTAGACAAATGCAGAGAACTTTAGATACATAAAATATGATTACGAACTAATAATGTTGAGTATTTCAGTAAAAACGTGTTTTTGGTGTATTTGGAGGAGGAAACAAAATATTCTCATGTTAACATTCTCGTCTGTCGTGATCCAGTTGTCTGGATTTTATACAATTTGTTATTTAGCTGTAGCTTATAAATATATCATACATCTTAAAAATTAAAAACAATATATATTTTGTTTTGAATTAAAAAACCAGCGTTTTAAATTCAGAAAACAAACAAGTTTATTATAGACAGCTAAATAAATTTATATTAGATTGTTCGATAACGGCTGGACCAATTCGGCAAATTTTTTTCAAACATTTCTTTAAGTCAAACAAAAGTTTTTCAGAATGTTTTTTAATTCAGGGGATGTTACTATCTTATTTTTACTTGTTTACTACTAAGTCTTTTTGAATAACCTCAGGTTTTTTTTATAAATCTTATACCGTAATTTGGATCTTTTGGGTAATGTCCTCGCATTTTTCTAACTATTTTATACTTAATCCAAACACCTTCTACGTTCTTATGTTACATCTACATGGTTTTCCATGGCCCATTTATGGTAGTCTAGTCTTTTTTTACAATGTACAATAAGTAATAATCGTTATCCTAATAATTATCGCCGAAAATTCCGGCTATCAGACGAACAAAAACATCCCTCCCATGAAGTTATTACTTATCTGTGAAATATTAAAATTCTAGATCTTTTTTGAAAAAAAAGGAAGCAATGAAAATACGGTGGAAAATATTCAGTTTGAGTGTTTTTAAGCGAACGGTGTGTACTAAGGTGTTGGTTTTGACCTGCCGCAACATGGTAAGCGTTATTGTTTTAGTTGCCTATCTGACATATAACCGTAATTGGTAGAAAAACGTACGAACAAGTTCCTAATTAAATCTCACAATTTAGATTGCATTTCAAACAGTTTTTCCTTCCATAACACCTAATTTGGGTAGTTACGAATATTAAAAATAAAATAAAAACTTCCTCAGACGATGTGGTAAATAAATGAATGGCATTTCATTTTTATTTTTAAAGATGAAAGCATTTACTTTAC
The DNA here is from genome assembly GCF_021130785.1 of Homalodisca vitripennis. Taxonomy (NCBI): domain Eukaryota; kingdom Metazoa; phylum Arthropoda; class Insecta; order Hemiptera; family Cicadellidae; genus Homalodisca; species Homalodisca vitripennis. Next base: position 47,536,222 of record NC_060208.1, read on the forward strand.
AAAATATCGCATCTATATAGATTCTAGAGCTTCTAGTTTTATAGCTTTTGCTAAGCTTTGATTAATGAGTCGGAACATCTACTTTATATTGTATAAATATTTCCTTATGCAATATAACGTGACCTTGTGAACGCAGAAACGGCCGTAAATGGACATGTTTAAGACCATTTTAACATATCCCTTAATTTGGGACTTATAAGGCTCCGAGAGCTCTCAGCCTCTAGCAGCCCCGGCATCTGTCAGCTCTCGGCCTCTGGGAACTGGGAGCTCTCAGCCTCTAGAACCTCCAGGTCTTTGGGGGGGACGCTACTTTAGCACCCCTTGGAATAAGAACCCCCTCGGGCTTTGACGTCACGGCAGGGGGGTGCTAATTCAGCGCATGGACACGGTCACTGCGCTGATTTAGCACCCACTTTTGTGACGTCAGTAGCGAGGGGATGCTATAATTCAGGCGCACCGTCTTTGGAAGTCCCCGGCCTGTGGTCTCTAGCAACCTCCGGCCAGGAATCTGTAGCAGAACTGCCTCTAGTAGGATCTGGTTCTCTGGCATCTGAGAGTTATCAGCTTTCAGAACCTGTCAGCACCCCTAGGCCTTCCTTCGTAAGCTTCTGTCTGGCCTTTATAGCAGGTTACCAACCCAGGCCTCTAACATGGCTCTAGCTTGAGCACCATTTCTTACTCTCTGTGAGTCTCTCAGCCTTTAGGTCCTCCCGGTCTTCTTGTAATCTTTAGTTTGATAATCCATAAAAATCTACAGGTGTCTCAGTGGCGTCGGCCGGGGGCGGCACGTGCCCCCCCCCAACATTATGCAAAAAAAGAAAAAATTAATATTATAAATTTATCCTTCTAAATTACGTATATAGTATACACTAAAAGTTACGAATGAATAATAATATAGATCCCCCGTTAGTCTAATTTTTCTGTATGCATCTAATTTTGATATCCTGTGTGTGTAAAGTTTCATGCGCGTGTTACAACTAAATTTACAAGTGTGCCGGTGAGCCGACTCTGGCCCGGTTTGCGCCCGAGCTGGAGCAGTCGATCAGAATTCACCCGAGCCTAGGCCGACGCCGGCTCGAGGGCCTCCGAGGCATATGGACGACGCCTGGGCGGAGGGCATATCATACCTGCTCAGTGCGCATTAGATGTTGTGTTGTGTAGGTGGTCGCCCACGTTTGTATTTCGTTCAATAAGCTTATTGTTTACTAGCTGAGCAGCTATTGTTTGTGTTAATTTTTTTTTGGCGGATGTTCGTATTTTGTTAATCATGTTGCTAAGAAACAGTCCTCTGTTCTACTAACATTCTTTAAAAAAATAAACAAACTTTGGACATTTCAAGTGAAAGTGTTAAGATTGAAGATAGACATTTAAGCGGGAAGTAGCACTGGAGGTAGCGTTGGGGTGTGTGTCCCACCCCCCCCCCCCCCCCGGTTTTGCCTGCATGAATCTGCCTTCTGGTTTACGCCCCAGTTTCGTCGATGCTACATTCCAAGGCGGAAAGGTAGGAGATCCTTCCTTTGGGAAGGTACAAAGTGCAGATATTGCGAAAAGGAGCATTTCAGCCTGTTGATTGTTTTAAGGTAAGGCAAAGATTCAATCCAAAAATCGAGTGCAGTTCAAATGAATCCTGGTACAGTGAAATTTAAATTTGGGTGGAATAATCAGCCCCATTAAACGACGCTGCATTTTGTTACCAATGCCGACTATTTTGGTCAACATAAGTCTGGTCGCGGGGTAGGGGTCATTCACTAAACTGGGCATGAACCAATTGGAAGAAAGCTTTGGAAAAATTCAGGGAAACATGGACAATAGTGAAAATGCATCAAAAATCTAAAACAGTTTCTTCTCAGATGGAGTTATAGGAAAAGCAGGAAGCACGGTAGCAGATTCGTTTGGTTTTCCTCGGCACATACTAAAATGGTTGAGATGAATAGGAAGAGGGTATTTAAAACTTAATAATTGAAAAACATCCTATTCCTTGGAAAACAGAATCTTGCCTTTAAAGAGGATCATGGATGGGAGTACTGCTTAATTTAACACAGGGGGAACTTTATAGACTGCTGCAACTGTGATACTACTTCAAATGGAGGAAGGAATTTCCAAAACATTAATGAAATCCCCAGTCCATTCATACAAAAGTGCCCAGGTACAAATGAGATAATAGATTGCATAAAAAGGTGAAATGCTTCAACAAATTGTCCAAGAGGTGAGTGAGGCTTTGGCCTACTCAATTATATTGGTGAATGAAACTGAACGGAAGTCATTTTTCAACGCCCACCGTGAACAGCTTAGCATTTGCATTCGATACATTACTAAAATAAGATGGACACATTTTAACATCAATGAAAGGTTTTTGGGCTTTCGTTGATGTGTCCAGGGACACTACTGGTGAAAGTTACATCACACTATTAAACAGTATCTGCAGCAGTTGGGTATAAGCTTAAATAAAATGCACGGCCCAGGCATTATGGATGGAGCTAGTAACATGAGCGGCAAATTCAAAAGGTGTTGCCTCAAGGTTCCGAGAGAAGAAGAGCCTAAAGACTTTGTAAACACACAATGCCCATGTGCCCCACTTGCTTGATTCTGGCAGTTCAGAGATTTTTTGTGAAGAAATAAGACAGCTGCGAATTGCTTATCCATAGTAAATCCACCTGTATAACTTTAAGTAATGCATCAGCTTAAATCAGGTTTTCAATATTTGAATCAATATGTAAGCAAATGCGGAGAAGAAAGAACAAAAATGAAAAGCCTGGGTGAGCTTGTTCTCGAAACTATATGGACAGTTTCGACACCAAAGCAATCCATGTAAATTCTTTAGAGCAGCTCCTCCCTGAAGTGTACGAAAACTTTGGAAGTTATTGCATACGATGTATCAAATCGTAAAATTGCAGCCGAAGTGATGGTTTATGCCAAAACAAAATCAGCACATTTGAATTTGTATTCAGTTTTAAAAAACTATTGCAACAGCGTTTTGAGTCAGACTGATATACTCTCCAAAGAACTGCAGAGTGAAAATTCTTGACATTTCTAAGGTTTTTGGCATAAATGTCGAAATCAGTCCATCTTGTCTGGTTTAAAACTGGACAGAAATGTTGATGGCATTATTCAGTCAGATGTGGAATGAGTCAGAAAGAACCGTGTAAACAAATATGGTATGAAAGGGTTATTGTCAAGTTTTGAAAGGCCTTCAATACCACGCAAACGGAGAAGATTCCGAAAAAACTTTGAAGCTAGTAGTTAAAGCTCTTCAGATGCTGCATTTTCATCAATCAACCTGAACCTGAAACCTGAACAGATGTTCAAGAGCTGGCATTTACTTTAGCTGCTTTAGGAACACAGTAATTGTAAACCTGCAATCTTCGTTTTTCCCAAGAACGATTATGATACAAAAATCAACTGCATTGGCCCAGTTACTATGTTAAGTGGAACCGAAATTGACACCAACAACGCTGTTTATGGGCAATCCAAAAAACGTGTTTATAACTTGTCTTTAAGTTTTCTCTGTAACATCTTAAGTTTTTTCACTGTTATATGCAAAGAACAAGTTTTATGTCAAAACAGAACAGCAAACCACAAGGAATAACGTTCCAAGAGTTGGTTGATTTTTTTAATTGAGAATGTGGTCATCAAGCCAGTGCACCAGATGTTTGGCAGCTACTAATAAATACCACTTTCGTGGTCCTATCACAACAGCAAAGCGCAGAAAGATCGTTTTTCTAACACTACGAAGGCTCTAAAGACCATTTCATTCGAAGCACCATGCCGAAGACCGCTTGAAGGTGGCTTGCTCTGATGTCTAATGAGCAAGAATGGACGTCTGAATCCATGAAAGGATATAAAAAAGACTGAGATCTTGTTAGTTGACAGATTTTCGAAAATTAGCCGATAGGAGGCTAATGCGTCATTAGAAGTAACAAAAAAAACAACGAAATTGGTTTCGTTTGAAAACCATTTACTTAGTTCCTTGTTTCACCTTAAAACTTTGTCTTGTACACAAAATTTGTATATTTTGGGTTATAAATTTGTCCTTGGCAGTTATGTATCTAGAATAGAAATAAAACTTGTATTAATTTGAAAAGTGAGTCTTTTTACTATCCATCAATATAGTATAAAAATTGAATTAAAACCAATGTTTAACAAAAATACCCACATATATTACTTTACTTTAGTTCGTAAGTGGTAGTTTTTCAAAAAAGTTTGTCTCGGGGACCACACCCCCCCACCCCTCCCCCGGAGATCCCGTTGCCCCCCCCCAAATTAATTAGGTCACGCTACACCTGATGACGGTGGTCTAGTATAATTGTTTATAAAATGGATTTAATCCTAGGGTTCTACCCCCTTGTGAACAACCGTCCTTGGTTTATATTTATCATATATTATGTTCGTGCCAATTTTTGTTAGAATTTATCCAACCACAAAGTGTTTACAATAGTTGTGAATTGAACAGTTGGCCTATGAGCTCACATTACGTTTGATGAGTTTGTTAGCAAATTTGAATGAATGATAAGTTTTAAGATGGTGGTCATTCGCATTTACGCAACATTTTCTCTTGACTGTGTCTACAAATGAAATACTTCTTGAGAAATCTTGCCACATGATACATTCAAATTTAGTTCATTAAGTTAGGTTTCATAACAGTGTTAAACTAATAGAAGTCTTATTTTTTTACTCTATACTACATAACAAATTACAAAAACATTCCACAGATCCTGTATTCATATGGGGGTTGTATAGTAAAATGTTTGTTCGGTAAAGTAGTAAATTCTGTTCTCCAACACCATTACTGCTAGTCTATACTCAGTTTGTTTGGTAAAGTAGTAAATTCTGTTCTCTAACACCATCACTGCTGGTCTATACTCAGTTTCTTTGGTAAAGTAGTAAATTCTGTTCTCCAACACCATCACTGCTAGTCTATACTCAGTTTCTTTGGTAAAGTAGTAAATTCTGTTCTCCAACACCATCACTGCTGGTCTATACTCAGCGAGACCAATCACTCCCAGTGTGCTTCTGCACTGTAAGGCGTCTGCTGCAGTCAGCATGTTAGATCTTTTGTTCAAAGATTTAATCCATTTTAATCTTGTTTTTATGAATTTAATTTAAAATGCTGACTATTTTTATTATTGTCAGAGTTTACTCAATATAACATGTGTTTAATAATTCTCCATAATTTTTAATTGATGTTCCTTTTGTTTGCCACTAGATAGTGCACAGTCACAATGCTTCAAGTGGCAACAGATTTTAACATTGAGTGCAAAGTCTCCTCATAGACTAATACATAATCAAAGACAAAGTATTACATTGTATGTGTTGGGGTAGTTGGGCTGCATGTATTAATATGTTACATGTTAAAATACTGAAATGATTGTATTGAGTTTGTTTACAAATTATTCTGCTATTTTCTTGTTGCTATCATGGTTACCCCTAAGACCAATGTAAAAATGTGTACTAATGCTCTGCCAAATCCCATGGAGTATGTGCCATCATCAAACTCTGTGGCATATAAAACATGAAGCATCATGCAAAATTCCAAGTCTTTAGGTCAGTTTGCTTTTGAGATAACAGTTTTTGTGGATTATAACAGATATATAGAGAAATATATACACATTATGTGAAATTTTTTCAGCCTCTTGAATAATAGGCTTGTTAATGCTCAGCCAATAAAATATTATACAATAAGTATTTTGTTATTGCTGCTGAAATACTTGACTCTAGAGCAAAATCCATAAATCACTACCAACTTACAGAAAATATGTTTTCAGCTATTCCGACCAAGTGGGGAATTGTTTTATTTTTACTATACTGAAGGCTATAATTAGTTTTATGTATCTTAATTAATTGTTTTAAACAAAGGGAGTTTTAAGTCATTGGTATTCAAACTACTTAAAATGTCCAAAAGTTACAGATTAAACTGTTGTCATACACTATTATAAATCACATCTGCTTGTAGAATATTGCTACCGTATTAAGTAAAGACAGTTAATACACACTTCTAAGGAGGCATACAAGTAGTAAGATAATGTGAATGAAACTGTCAATCCACTATTTTAACATAATTTAACCTTGAATAATTTAACACTATTTGAATCCTGGATTTAAAAGCTTTTTAGTAACTTAACAGGTAGATTTGAGTAGACTGAACATATTTCTAAATTGAAATGTCCTTATTTTATTAACAGAAGAAACATAAATTGCTATGATAGATCGGTTAAGAATTTTTTTTGAGTAGACTGAAAATATTTCAAAATTGAAATGTCCTTATTTTATACAGGAGAAACATAAATTGCTATGATAGATCAATTAAGAAGTTGTTTTGTTTCAGGATTGTGTTAAATTTCAAGTAAGAGGTGTTAAAATGTCAGGAAATAAGAAACAGAACAAAATTGAGACACCTAAAGAGCATGAAGTTGTGAAACAGGATGAGTCCATCATAACTGCAGTTGAAGAGATGTCAGGATCTGAATACATGGCTAACCATATAGAAAAACCCAGAGCGAACAAAGAAACAAGGGAGGAAAAGATTATTGCACAGGAAAGTACCGACCAGACGGGCGATGAAGGAAAGGATATTGACGACGATGGACCCAAGAGTACAACATCAAAAGAAGAAGGATCACCTGAAAAAGAACTCAGTTCTTCACCTTCTTTACTTGACAAAGAAGAATTTGGAATCTTGGGAGAATCTAGAGTTGTGAACACTGGTGCTCAGAATACTCCGAATCAAGAAGTAGTTACAGTAAAATTTCTTCTTGATAATTCTGAAACATTTGCCAGTGCCTTTAAAATAACCTCAAATATCCAAGAGGTAAAAGAGCGACTCTCCGACGTTTTGAACATGAACATTGACTCAATAAAGTTGGAGAAAGATGGGTTTGATGTAGATGACTGGCTTCCCTTGCAAGGATTAGGTGTGGAGCCTTTCGGTTCATTGGAACTGAGATTGACTTCGACTCACCCGGGACGAATGATAACAGCTGGAAGTGTGAGTGAATACATCCCAACTGTGGATGTGATCACGGTTCATGTCTGGCAAGATGGCGCATTTAAAGATGTCATTGTTGAAATTGAAAATCAAAGCTGCCAAAAGGAATGGTTGGGAGGTTATCGGAACAAATTGACAAAACTAGAGTACCATCATGCGTCCACACAGACAGCTCCAAGGGAGAGAAAGGTTTTTGACTATCCAGAACCTGGTGTTATTATCCCACTTCTATTTCACAGAGATACTCAGACCCCTTTTCCACTGAGAGAAGTAAAAGTCGATACGTCAGTCGACAAAGCAACACAATTGTGGCGGAGCGACTTGTACATACCAGTTGACAGAGATAAAATCCTTACGTCAAAACCATTCCAGTCCTACTCGGAATGGTTGCTGATTAATAATGTTGAAGAGAAAGTTATTAAACTTCAGAGAGCGGTGAGGCACTGGCTTCACCGAGTCAGGGTCAACAGGTTAATGATCATTCAAAAATACCTGTTAGATGATGTGAAGCGGCAGAGGATCCAGATGATGAAAGAACAAGCGGAAAAGGAAGAAAAGATAATGACTGATCCCTTTCCCTCCAACCGTGATGATTTCTATATGCTCTACTTGATGGTGGGAAAGTGGTGGCAAAAAGAGTGGCAACGGATTTGTGACATGAAGACAGATGAGCCGAAGAAGGCCGAGTTTGTTGCTCTGTTGGATAAAGAAATAAAACTACTTTCCGCCATTGAGAAACACAGGATTGAAGTCAAACAACAAATGATGAAAAAGCAACAATTAAGGTTTTTGGAGATGTCATCGCGACCTTTGACTTTTCGGAATGCCAGAGGGCATTTGACAACAATTGATGATCCAGCCACACAGAGAGCAAGAGAATTCAAAGAGATCTACATGAATCTAGTGCGTAAAGATGTCTCACCAAAAGACAGAATCGACTTTCTGCTCACACTGAAGCAACTTATGTCCAACTATACTGCATATGAGTATACCAAAGACATAACAAAACTAATAGACCGAGAGATCAACCTGATCGCAATTGGGACAAAAGATTCTGACTTGAAACTACTTCGGAAGAGGATTGAACAACTCTACATGGACTTCCTCCACCAGCCCCAGTTCAACCCTAAGGTGGCATCTTATAAGAAGCCCAACTGGTCCAAAAAACATGACGCCCTGTACAAATGCACCCGCTGTATGAAGCTTCTTCCAGCCTCACGGTATCCGGTACACACTAGAATGAAAGCTTACACTGTCTGTAAATCCTGTGACTGGTTACAGAACATCGGTCATCAAAGGATTGATATGACTCCATTCACCCGTCTGCTGAAACAAGTTCAGACATCAGAAATGCAGAAAAATTGCTACTCCTCAGTATGTTTTGTATTCCAACAAATTGGAATGTTCTTCCTGACTAGTGTAATTTGGCATGGACACTCAGCAATAAGTGAGTGCAGAGATTTGGCGAAATTATCACATGTTAGATGGATGCGCGATGTTGAATGGGCGCCATGGAATACCATCCTTCTCACAGAGGAGGAAGCAACTTGCCATCTGAATATTGCAAATGTCAACGAGTTCTATAACAAGGACTTTATTGAAGCTGTGAAGCAGAAGCACATCTTGGCAAGGATCCACTTCACCCCCTTACTGAAGACAGATCACCATCTACGTAGCACTGGAGTATGGCAGAACATCACGAACATAGTCCCTCCCGTCCAGGCTTCTCCGACTCCACTTAATCCTCAGGTCATATTCAAAGAGTGACCACAACTATGTCTCTTCTTCCTGTTGTTAAAATAAATATATTTTGTCTTATGATTTGAATTGGCATTTCTCTGAATGATTCTAAAATAATTCCAGGAATTGAAGATACAATAACAGTATGTGCAACAACAATAAAACTAATGCTTTAGTAAAAGATCTGTTTGTCTAAACCAGACCACCGCAATTCTTATTCAATTTTAGTTTTTTATTTCATAGAGTACTTTTTTGTCAACAGAAAAAAATTCCCAATGCACTTACAGTAGGCTGGTGAGTGGGATGATCATCCATCAATACTCACCAGTATTAGCATTTCTCTTTCTTGGCACCGCTTTCTGCATTACGTTTAATGAGTACCTACTAACTCCTCCTATGGATTGTTTCAACAGGCTGGGCAGATAAAACAGATGCTTCTTCTGCCTTCTTGATTTTCACAATCTTCTGTATATAAACAGAGATTTTATCAATGACCTGTCAATTGAGTTTATTGAGTAGGCTTAATACAAGATCTTCAAGATTTGAATTGGTGTCAAACAGTATAGGATATGAAGCATTTGAATAATTTGTCAGAGGACACTAAGCAGTGGATACTAAGTTAGCAGAGGATACTAACTGGAACAATTAGAGACAGTTTTATGATGAGGAACCAGGCTAGAAAAAAATGTTTAAATAAAGTTGTGTTTTTGCTTCACCAGCTCTCCCAAATTCCTCACAACATCTAGATGTTCACCAACTTCCTGGAATAAATAAGAAGCTTAACCAAAAATCCCTCTTATCCATTCATTTATTTAAAAAAGCCATCTTCATTTTTTAATTCATTGTGTGTATTCAAATCTTTTAAGAGGTATGGGCTCCTTAGTCTAACAAATTTCAGCCATTTGTGCAGTGAAATACAAACTTATGGGTTTTATAATTAAGGATTTTTAGTTCAGCTCTATTTCTCTTTCCACTTATTACAGCGTCTGAAATCTAACATGATCACGATTTGAGTCCTGAAATCGAGTCAAAGTCTGTCTGAAGAGACCCATAAAAATCAGCGATGAAGGAGCACAAAACAAACTGTTTGCATTGTTTCGACACCAGAGACACATAGGCTAAATATCAAGTGTAATCTAGATGAAGAGGTGTTCTCATCGTTTCATCAGGTGCACAACTGAGTTCACTACGATGTTATAGACACGATCATAAATCACAGCAGAGTAACTGAGGTTTTTACATATAATAACATAGCTATGGTGGGAAAGGTTGACTCAATGTGAATGTTGAGTTCAGCTCCATTTCACTTTCTGCTTAGTACAACATCAGATTTTAGATGCTGCACTAAATGGATGGTGAAATAGAACTTAAAATACACATTGGATCAGATACGTTAAGTATTTAAGATCTATCTATATTTGTGTAAGATTTGATCAAACAAAATTTAAAAATCATTTCTAAGTAGGATCCAAAAATAAATTAAGACAATTTTTAATATGTATAAAAAGCATCATCATCTCACAGAGCAATAAAAAGTAACACATTGTACTGCATCACATTTAGTTTGATTTAATATTTTAAGCATATAGTTTATATTGTCTGTTATTTATGAAGCTGTTGAACTTAAACCTAAAACTGGCAGTAGTGAATCTCTATACTGACAAGGCATTTTTTAGCATCTTTGCATGGTATATTTCAACAACTCATACAAAATATTTTTCTCTTAATCAACCCATCAGATTGTGTACTGTTTTATTCAAAAGGACTACCCTTTGATGTTATGTAATAATTATAATTTTTTGTAAAAGTTTCCCGTTACACTAAAATTGAAGCTTAGCCCTTTGATAAAAATAGTGACAATGTTCTACGTAAAATTTATAATAAACAAAAATAACATTTCAAAGATATAAATGCTGTTATTATATTTTGTTTCATAGCATAACATTTCAAAAGTAGTGAAAGACTGCCAACTTACTAAAAAGTGTGCATCTTCTTGCATGATTAAAAGTTTCAATTATAATATTATAATTATTTAAACACTGAAATTTGAAGCAAATTACTTGGTCCACAGGAATCAAAATGGTTTTACAAAATAATTCAAGATTTTTATTTGTTTTTCATTGCTAGACAATGATGCTTTTCAAGGAAAATTTGCAATAAAAACAATTTAATTCTCTAAAAATAATTCAAAATTTCTTACAAGTTTAATACAAAGTTAGCTACATTTATAGAGATTGAAAAATGTAAACATTTACATTGTTTTGAAATTGTATAACGATTGCTCTCAACTTAGACTTTTACATCAAATTATACATTATAACATACAAATGATATACATTACGTAAAATATATAAAACAGGCACTAAACTATAATGTTGTTGAATATAGAATTTCTTCTAGTTTTACATAGTTCAACAACCTAAATATAAAATGTTACTGGATTCCCATGAACAGTGAAAAACTAAAGACTCATACATGAGTCTTTTGCCAAAATAAAAACTCACTAAACTAGGCTGTACAATAACATTCTAGACAACATTGCGTGATTGACAAAGCAGTAGCTGCAGAAGATAGATGACTAGATTGTTGCTGAAAAGTGATATATAACACAATTGTACCAATATCAATCTTCATAAAACCATTCAATCTCAATAATGAAGACAAAAAATGGCAAACTATATGAAATGTTCGTCATTTGTGCTACCACAACAATTGATTATGATTCTTTACTAAAGTTTATAATTTGATATAAAGTTGTTTGTATATGTAAACATCAAGTACCTTATATCAAAATATTCAGCATATCCTTTCCGAATGAAATAATACATAGATTACATCATAAGCTGTGTTCAAATGGTAATAAATACAATATTAAAAACAACCTTGTTTAAGTCTTGTAGTTTCTTGCTACAAGTCTTTGGCCAATGGTGGAACACATGCAAAGAACTCACCATGAGTGTAGCCAGTTCCAGGGTTAAACATACATATTTTTAAATTGCCATATTCAAGAATAATTTTTAATATAAACCACACTATATTAGTTGAAAACACATATATTTATGTTAGAATTGAAAAATAGAGTTCCTTACATATTGTATTTTAAATTAAAGCAATTAGACATTCACACAGTAAAAAGCACAATCTATAAACTGATTTTGACAAATGAAATATCTGTCAAAGTGAAATTACACAGTATGGACTTAAATATGTCATCATACAGCTGAAATTGTTTGTAAACAACCATCAATGGGATGCTTTCACAAACAAATCAATGTTAAGAAATAATATTATTGATAGATACAGACAGTACATTGAAATTTGCGGATAATTGTAGTCGAAGACCTAAGCACCAATATAAGACTGCAACAGCAAATTAAAATGGAAATATTATATGCAAACTAAATGAGATATGTAAGTCATGAAATGTGCTTAAGATATTTGTTGCCACTAACAGTACAAACTAGACCCATGCCTGCTGGCACTACAAGACTTTAAATATGTTTCTGGTACAACTACCTTTATTAAAAAATGATTCTCTATGAACTTATCTGCAAAAACAGGTATTACATTATAAATGATTTATTACAACTTCTAAGTTTGAAAACTGTTTAACATAGGTCTCAAGTTTCAAGGACATATAAACTGTAGATTTTAAAAGTGACAATATAAACAGATATTATATATTCAGTTATATTATTTAAGTTAATCATTATTATAAAGCTTCTTTTTTTTCTTAAAAGGCAATTTTGCCTACACCTCTTTTAATAGTGGCATTATACAGGTTTACATTGTATCCAAAATGTAAAAGAATTACAAAAAAAATGTCCAAATGCATTCCAAATTATTTTAATTTTATTTTATTATAACTTTCAACATTTACGTTTATGAGTGTTGATTGGTGGAATGTTTTGAAAAAAAAATGGTAATCCAGATCACAGGTACTCTTTGCTTTGTCTAGGACATGCTCATCTACAAAACCTGTTAGATTTATTGACTATAGAAAAAACTATAAAATTTGTGTTTTTAAAATCCAGCAGATTTTTAGATAAAAGAATTACTTAGTAGTTGATAAACAAATAAGATAAAATATCTAAAGATGATAAAGATATTATTTGAAACTATAATTTTAATGTTGTTGAAAAGTATATATCGGCCAGTACAAAAGATAATCCTCCAGATAATAGACCCAGCATAGGTGCCACAATGGATCCCTGTGGGACATAGTAATGCAGTATATTTTGTCAAAACTGTCTTCTATATTTGGTTATATAGTAATAAATCATTTAGTTAAAATTAAGATATATGTTCTTACTTTGAAAATAAGATGCCATCCACTGTCATATTTTCCCACGAGTTTCTAGATCTCTAAGCCCACTTGCAATGCAAGATATTATCACTATTAAATACAATGGTTATTCCAATAATTCTCACTTTTGTTCATGAGGAGGTAATGATTGTTTTAACACACACTACAATGTATATTGTCCTGAGCAGAACTATGTTGTTTGCTCAATAAATTATTATCATCAAATAATCTAATTGTACTTGCACATTTTAATAAAGCTGGAAAAATATCCTACTATCAGGAAGAATTTATTAAAAAGTTCAATATAAAGGACATAACATTTTGCAAACTTATGATGTCACTTCCTAACAAGTATTTGTTCACAATAGACAAAATAATACTTTTCACACCTTCTAAGTTCTTTTGAAGGCTTCAAGTTGGGTGAGCGCCTTTTTCCTTTATAAACACTATTCCTCTGAAAAATGAATAAAATGATGAGAATGGTCCTCACAATCACGATTATATTGGTTTAGAATACAACCTGCTCACTGTCTGAAGAGCTATTCCTTGCACTACCAGACCACCTGCCTATAGTATTCTTGCCACAGAGCATTGGCTCATATCTTTTACCAATACAATAGCACAGAATTCTTCGGACTACCTGACCACCTGCCTATAGTATTCTTGCCACAGAGCATTAGCTCATATCTTTTACCAATACAATAGCACAGAATTCTTCGCACTACCAGACCACCTGCCTATAGTATTCTTGCCACAGAGCATTGGCTCATATCTTTTACCAATACAATAGCACAGAATTCTTCGCACTACCAGACCACCTGCCTATAGTATTCTTGCCACAGAGCATTGGCTCATATCTTTTACCAATACAATAGCACAGAATTCTTCGCACTACCAGACCACCTGCCTATAGTATTCTTGCCACAGAGCATTGGCTCATATCTTTTACCAATACAATAGCACAGAATTCTTCGCACTACCAGACCACCTGCCTATAGTATTCTTGCCACAGAGCATTGGCTCATATCTTTTACCAATACAATAGCACAGAATTCTTCGCATTACCAGACCACCTGCCTATAGTATTCTTGCCACAGAGCATTGGCTCATATCTTTTACCAATACAATAGCACAGAATTCTTCGCACTACCAGACCACCTGCCTATAGTATTCTTGCCACAGAGCATTGGCTCATATCTTTTACCAATACAATAGCACAGAATTCTTCGCACTACCAGACCACCTGCCTATAGTATTCTTGCCACAGAGCATTGGCTCATATCTTTTACCAATACAATAGCACAGAATTCTTTGCACTACCAGACCACCTGCCTATAGTATTCTTGCCACAGAGCATTGGCTCATATCTTTCACCAGTACAATAGCTCAGAATTCTTCGCACTACCAGACCACCTGCCTATAGTATTCTTGCCACAGAGCATTGGCTCATATCTTTCACCAGTACAATAGCTCAGAATTCTTCGCACTACCAGACCACCTGCCTATAGTATTCTTGCCACAGAGCATTGGTCCATATCTTTTACCAATACAATAGCACAGAATTCTTCGCATTACCAGACCACCTGCCTATAGTATTCTTGCCACAGAGCATTGGCTCATATCTTTTACCAATACAATAGCACAGAATTCTTTGCACTACCAGACCACCTGCCTATAGTATTCTTGCCACAGAGCATTGGCTCATATCTTTCACCAGTACAATAGCTCAGAATTCTTCGCACTACCAGACCACCTGCCTATAGTATTCTTGCCACAGAGCATTGGCTCATATCTTTCACCAGTACAATAGCTCAGAATTCTTCGCACTACCAGACCACCTGCCTATAGTATTCTTGCCACAGAGCATTGGCTCATATCTTTCACCAGTACAATAGCTCAGAATTCTTCGCACTACCAGACCACTTGCCTATAGCATTCTTGCCATAGAGCATTGGTCCATACTTTCACCATAGCATATAATTCAAGAACCTAACGGATATTAATGAGAATAGCACAATGACAAATTGTTTTCTCCCTAACCAATTTTCAGTTTGGGTGCTAAAATAAAATAAATTACAAATTAAAATTTTATTGGCAAGTACAAAATAGAAATACATAACATATCCACAGTTAATGCATAAATGCATTCATAATCAGTCCTTGTCTTTGGTTTTGACCTCTTTTACAGTGGTTAGGACAGCCAGCAGCAAAGGCCTGGAAAAAAGTTTAATTGAAGATTTATACAAAACTATACTGAAATATAAACATACAGAATTAGTTTACAATGTCATTAAAATAGTTTCTGACGTTGTATTATTAAGCTCTAGGAAAATCACCTAATCTTATCAATCTGAATCCTTTCATCAAGTCTGTAACATCGATCTGCACACTCAGCACTGTTAGATTGATGACATTCTTCTCCTTGAATCTAGTTGTCTTGGCTTTCCTTCGGTAGTCTGATCATCATATTTATTACGTGAAGTAGTTTAGTACTTGGTAAAGCAATGCTGAGAAAATTGATATCACTTGTTCGCCTCAATTGGAAATAGGCTACAGCTGTCTTAGGGATTTGTTCATACTAATATATGTGATGGTGGATTAGGCATATGAATGACACTGAAGGAACAGTGTCTGGAGCTTTATATAATGTCGATTGGACTATAGGAAATGAGCTGTTGTTCACCACTGATAGATGTTCACAGCCTTGATGTAATCTATAAAATAGATCAAGTACTAACATGTAGATCAGTAACACTAATCTGGACTTGACATTCGAAGACGGTAGATTTCAATCCTCTAAACGTAGCATTATATATTTTGTAACATATAATGATGGCAAGTTCTATTATCCTTGCAAAACCATTCATCGTTAATAATAAACTTTAAACAAAGTATTTAAAGAAGTCAGAAAAAAGGTTCTCAAGATAACAGTAAAATTATCTCCATATATGTGAGAGGCCAGTTGGTCTGTCCATCTACCACATGGTTTAGGTTAATTAAAAGGTACCATTAGCCATCCCATTCTAATAATTTACCTTTTTCTCTGTACTTACACTTACATCAAAACTTGAAATATAAATAAAAAGTAACTTTTCAAATTCACTTTGTTTTATATAAGGTGTGTCAAATCGATTAATAGAGGCAAATTAATGTAGAAACAGTGAACAAAATACTTTTGTCACACAACCAATCGAGAACGGTTTAAAAATATGTTCATGAATTTGGATTTCAAGTATGTGTTACATTTGGGATTTGAATCTTGAGTTTCAAATGAGGATATGAAATGTAATATTGAAAATATATGAGGTGTGTTCAAACAGTAATGAGAATATTTAAGTTTTGAGGGTTTTAAGAGTCCCATTGTTAAGATTTTTTTTATTATGATGGTACTAACGCTCCTGAAGTATAATACAATTTCCAGCTGTATTCATTATTTACTTTTTCAGTGGTAGCTGCTAAGATTAGATGTTATATGAATTCAGCAATTTTCATTTGTTAAAAAAAAATGGATCAAAGAATTTGTATCAAAGTTTGTGTGGAATAAGAAATAAACTGTAACAATATGTGGGAAATGTTAACAAATAATGGAGTGCCTGGGGTTTAGACCTTGGATTACAATTATAGTGAATGAATTTATATGTTTGATGTAGTATTTTGTTTTTTAAATTATAAATTGCAATGTTTACTAACAATTTTATTGTGCTCTTCATTTTTTCATTGATTAAACAATTACTATAAAAAATTAAGTTTTAAGAGTATAGTTTTGCTTTAACAGTATTTTTTTTATATGTGAAATTTCACCTAAATAGTTGTAGAAGAACATCAGTTAAAGATACTAGTGTATATTAAGGGTTGTAGGGCACTTGAAAATGTAGTAAAACGTGGAGGAGAGAGCGGAGCGGCAAGTGCAGCGGAATTTTTTGGCTACTTTTTTATACTGCCCTGTATATGTTGTGTATACAGTATACTCGTATAACAGGGAAAATTCAGTGTTTTGGCGGATAATTCTTGTATATGTTTAATAGAAATTTTATTTAAGACAATGTTTTTCAATTAAACTTTTACAACAAATTTGGTATTTATTCGTTTTTGTATTATAGTTTTAAATTTGATTTAAAACTGCAGTTCATTATTGGATGATCAGTTAAATAATAGATAGACGGATTATTAAAAACCAATTTAAGTAAAAAAAAAATATAATAATGAATTAGGTTAATGTGAAATAATAAACAACAGTAGAGGAGTAACCTCTTTAAGAGCTAATTCAAGCGAAGAGCAGGATGGATTGGTACCTCACTTAAAAACAGAATTTGTCTATAAAACAAATTTTTAAAAACTTTCTTGTAAAACCTACAAGTTCTGGGAAAAATATAATAGCAAGATACATTTATACATTGAAATATATAAAAAAAAGTAAGTGAAATTTATGTATTTATTCTCTTCAGAAATAAAAACTCCAAAGTAGCAAGAATTTACCTAACTTCGATTGGGAAAAAACTGTTTGTGGCCAACAAACTGATAAGGTAAAGTGCAAATTTATCTGCAAGATATGAAAGAATTACTGTATAAAATGAACCCTACGGAGTTTACAGAAGGATATTTCACATCTAGATGTTTGGATAATTGTTTTTCAACACAGCAAGTAATCAGACTATTGAGCAAACCTTGATGAAAGGAATTAGTGTTGAAGGAGGTCCTTTTCAACGTGGTGCCATTGAAAGTGTAAGTGAATGGATCAGGTAAGTTATTTATAGCTATATTATTAAAGTCATATAAAATTATATTATATACCTATAAAAAACTCATAAACACACTGATTCAATTGATGCTAAATTAGAAAGTGATAATAATGATGTAAAAATATTGGTGGACTTCTTCAAACAACAGAACCATTTTCTTAACACAAATGTTATTACGTCATTATTGCAACGGGAATTATTGGAGATAAAGAGATAATTGTTACAATGCTTTTGAAGAAAGTTTTTGAAGCAATGAAGAAAACAGAGAAACAATATCTAAGCAAATTGAAATTATTATAGAAAAAGAAAAGAAATCCTCTAATAGAGAAAAAATCAAATTAAAATTATTTTAAAACGTGGGTATATATGGATATGATTCTGAAACCAAAGTGCAGTTTTCGCAGTGGAAGACTTCAAGTTCACCACATCCGAAAAAAGCATGGCAAAGCCAGTCGAAGGTGAAGACAATGTTAGTGATTTTTATTTTATTCTACCGGTATTGTGATTTGTGAATTTACACCTGGAGGACAGACCAGGAATTAACCAGGAATACTATAAATGTATCCTCCAGCATTTTCGTGAAAAGGTGCGGAAAAATGTCTGCATTGTGGAAAGACAGGAGTTGCGTGCTACACCATGACAATGCTCTTAATTATTGTGCCTTCTCCATCATTGAACCTTCGACCAAATTCAAAATTCCTGTGCTTTCACATCCGCCTTACTCTTCTAATTTGGCCTTTGCGGACTTCTACCTGTTTCCTAAACTGAAATTTTCACTGAAAGGGAAGCGATTTGACTCAATTGAAGACCAGGCAAATATTGAGAGCGTCCGTAAAACACACTTCAGGAAAAAAATTTCCAGGAATAATTCCAAAAGAGAAAACACCATTGAAGTCGGTGTTTACAGTCAGAAGGAGACTACTTTGAAAAAGATACACACAGTAGGATGTAAGTACCGCCCATTGTACCATTACCAGCCCATTCTTAAACTTCCAATTACACCTCGTAATTTTCAAAGTGTTCAAATAAATCCAATCTTTTGATTCTACACCTAAAAACATAATTGTAAATAAATTTAACAATTTTAAAAATATCAGGTGACGCTCTTACTAGTTTTCCTTTCGACACAAAGTCAGTAAACTGGGTGTACAGGCTGAATCTTCTGCTAATAATGCACCACTACATTGTTCACAATTTTCTTTTGCATCTATTTTTTGAACTAAAACCCCACAAATGGAGTATCACACATTACTTTTATAATAAGATGTTTCAAAACTATCTACAATACATTTCATGTGTTAAAATTCATCAATGCCACCTGTTTTATCATTAGCTTCAACTACCTGTGATGCTTCGTTGAAGCTTATTACAGAATTCAGGTGGTTTAAATCGAACCTTAAACAATTGCCTTTATCAGATGGTTAAACACTGTTACGAAACATCAGTTTTCTTAATTGTTTAACATTTGTGTCATTGTTATTTCCTCCATGGGATCTTTGTCATTTATACATTTTAAGTTTTCCTTTTTTATTCGACTTTGAAATGTTTGACAAACAGATGTTTCATTAGCAAAAACTCTAGCTTGCATGCAATGCTGGAGCTTAGTTTTGGCTGCTAATTGTACATTCATCTTTTGATTTATATAAAATATATGTTTATTTGACAACTTGTTTGAAAGACCCTCTTCCTTTTGCAATGAAATCAGTCTTTGAAGGTACTTATTATTTATAGTTCCATTTTCAGATTCTATGGTACACTTATCTGCTAATATATTTTTAGTAAGTTTAAGCATGTGACATGCATCCAAGATTACAATAAGCTTACAATTTACTCCCTTAAATGTTAAATGTTACACAGAAAAAAGGTATCGCTGGAAATTGGCATCCAAGGTTTTTCATTACCATTATGTTTGTACTCGTACCGTCAAATGTGACATTATGGACTTGTACACCAACTTCAAATAACTTTAATATATACATATTTAATAATTTTGATAACACCTCAGAGCTTATCTTGTGAAACAGCTACACACATAATAACCACCAGCAGTGTCTGGCAACAATAGCAACCAGCTGAACAGCCCACAAGTGGAGGGAGGAGATTAGACACCCAGCGCCCTATCTAGTATGATTATACATCGATGCCACAGAATTATTAACAAATATTGCAACAACTTACAACTGGCTCGTAGAGGGTGAGTCCTTTACATTCAGCTGTTTACATAGCTCCTCCCTGGACAGCTGATTTGAAGAGACAGACGATTCTGCAAAGATAGTTCAAAATGAAATAATGAGTGATCTGAAGATAATTGTTCATATTGACAGTTAGTTAGCCTATTCATAATTCAGTTGTAAATCAGTTTATGAAACTAATTATCTACTAACACTCTCCCTTCTTATGATCAAACCAAACCATTAAAGGTAAAGTTTGCCTTTTGAAGATGATCAAAACTAATAAGAACTAGCCTGAATTGTAGTGAACCTAAGGTTATTAATTATATGGAAACAAGGAACAAATGGGGTGACTCCATAATAACAACTAAACAGCGAAAACTATAATAGTTATGTTGTAAATTCCAAATTAGTGATGATGAAATAATTTCTTGTCATACCACTAAATGTTTCTCTACCATCACAGATTAAATTCTAATTTTTTTCAACAAATACACTATCTGAAAGAGGATAAGCTGAATAATCTTTATGTTAAGGAGGTGTTATTGTGGGGCTTTCCTTGTCTGCTTTTACAACATTGAAGTTTTGTTAACAGATTGTAACGAAATTTCTCATACATTTTAACTTTCCTATCCATCTAGATTTTACAAGTTGATGAATTTGTCTGTAAACGTATCTTTATTTAAATGAGCCCTAGTTTTACAATACAATGAAAAATCATTTAACATTCATGATACATTGTAAAAACACTTTTTTTCAAATACCAACTAAATTTCCACAAAATTAAGCTCTAATGTGTTACTGAAGCTCACATATCATCATGAAATCCCCTTTAATCCATTGTAAATAAGGTAAAAAACAGTGGTGTAGTTCTATCACCTGAGATTTTATGCCATACAAGGCAGAATTTACATAAATAAGTATAAAAAATTGTTTCATACCTAATTTTAAAAGTATTACATTGTATTTAAAAAATACTTACATAAAAAATGTATAGGTATTTTTTTCCGGATATTTACATTGGCAAATTACATAGTAGAGAAGAGCCCGCAACGCCCAGGCATTCGTTATTTCATAAAAGCTGACAACTTGTCAGTATACGAGTACTATACAGGTATAAACGTACCTCGAGTATGGAGCCTGGGTCGCGGTGGCTTCGACAGTTAACAGGTAGTAAAGGTGAGTGAAATCACAGTTTAAATTCGTAATAGTGTAAAGCTCAGTTTTTATACATTTCAACATTAAACAACGATAGAAAGCTACATGTGCGATGCCGGACACTTAGTATAGTTCCAACCCCCTGCCAGGCACCCCTAAAGTACGATTAATAAAAATAGTACTTTCGTCATATTATAAAACCATCATATTATAAAAAATCATGTTACGGTTAAATCAAATCAAATCAAATCAAATCAAATATCCTTTATTTCCATCAGACATGTAACATGCATTGGATTGCGTCATAAATATTTAAAAAAAACCACATGTACAGTGGCCATCTGTTATAATCACAGTTTGGTCTTTAGACCAAATTTTGTATTATTCTGCTGAGTATTTTGATTTTCATGACAATTTGAAACTGTAGCAATACATTCTTTATCAGAAATTGTTAGTAATTTTACACAACAAAATTGATGTGCAAAATTACATAATTTGAAGTTTTTTAAATAAGTTTTTACTTTCTAATCCTTAATATTTTTTCATTATAAATTCATCCTATAGGATTAACATGGAAAGAAAACCTTATTCCTGTAAAAACACATAAAAATATAAATTATCATATTTAGAATTCCTTTAGAATCTTAAAATATAAGGCCAAGGTGAATGCCAAAATTTTTTTATCTTACCACTGATGGGAATACTTCAAGATTTTGTTAGAAGAAATATTTCCATAAGGATTGTTTGTGTGGCAACTGTTATACACCCCAAAGCTCAATTAAATTATAACATTTCTGTCACTTCTTCCATCAATGAACTTTTGCATCAGAATGTTAAATTTAAATTCTCTATAATATTTGCCAGTAGGTAAACTATTACAGATGTTGTCTGCCATGTAGTTGTTATCATATATTGACTAGGAAGAAAGGAAGCTTTTGAAAAAACTTGATTACTACTTTGAAATTTAGAGAAATTGGAAGAGATTATCTTGCCCTATTTAGGAATTTTTGTGAAAATACAAAAGTTGAAAAGTGTAACCAAAAAATTACTGTTTAGAAATTATAGTAATGATATTAGGTCGGCAAATTTAATATCCTATTTTTTGAATTTTAATCCTCATATATTATAGACGTAAAAAAATAGAAATACAGATTTAGATTGTACTCTCAAATGTTATCCTAAGGCAGATGAGATCGGATTGCTGATAAAGTCAATATTTATTAGTAACTCTACCCTGACCAACTCTTAATAAAAGAACCTCAATGTTGCACACATAAAATCCATTATTTCATTAAAGTAGGGAGCAACTTAAGAAAGCAGTTATAATAAAAGAACCTCAATGTTGCACTCATAAAATCCATTATTTCATTAAAGTAGGGAGCAACTTAAGAAAGCAGTTAATTACTGTACTCACCAGCCATGGTCATTTCCAGAAATATCCTCAGAGAATGAGTTATTTCAATGAGTATATCATGTGCCTTTTATATTGTCAATCAGGAGAAATAGCAGAATGTATCATATCAGAATGTGGGATAGGGAGAATAAAACCACTGCTGGATCTACAGTCTTATTTTATAAAAAGATGAAATTAGTATCAGCAGGACAGTTCTAGGGAACAGAGATCAGCCTCCAATAATAAATCTCACAAAATAGTCTAAGGGTGACATGTACAAAGTCTTCTATCAATAGCTCTGACTATCCATTCTCTAATTCTACATGTAATAGATAAATGGCACAAGCACAAACCTCTTGAGAAAATCACAATCATTATGTGAGTGGTACAATGACTGGATGTTTGGTAATTGTCTGCCGGGACAGGAAAGATAAGTAGAATCGTTTGCTTGCTTGTGGGATGTAGAAGGCTACATTGAATCTAAAGTAGTGTTTGAAAATATTAAGCTGATTCTTACCATCCTGTTTATGTCATAGTGTTTTGAATATTGAAAAAGAAGCAAACACAGATTGATTTCTCTGTGTGTGCTCCATTTTGGCAACGGCTTTGATCGTTCCTTTTATAACTGCAAAATACTCAACACAGCTACTGTATTAACCACCTAAATGTTAATGACACAATTACCTCTCTCATAAATTATACTATGATTATGGTAGTCTTTACTAAATAAATTCTAATGTTGAACCTGCAGAAAACACAGATCCTGAGAAGTTATAGCCACTCCAGTTGAGATACTCTAGGATCAGTTGATTGACCATGCTGATGCTGAGTGGAGGCTGTGGTTTGTTGGCATCAATCAGTTGTTTGTCCAGTCCCAGAGCTAACATCAGCTGATAGTGCAGATCAGCCTTGAGACGTCCATACTGTCCTCTCTCTTCCAGAGATGTCTTCAAGACTACAAAATGCATCATAGCATTTGCAGAACTGCTACTCATGTATCATTTATAAGTAAAAACCTATAGCAAAATTAAGATTATGTAGTAATCCTACCGAAGATAGTAAAACTTTTAGAATATTTGTTGTTCAATTTGGAATTAGACTAACACGCAATGAGTGATCTTAATTACATGCGTAAAGGCAGTTTGACTTTTCTGTAAAAATTCAAATGGTGGAATTTTTGTCTATTTCGATTATTTTTTAGTAGTATCTCTGGAGATACTAAAAGACTAGGTTTTGGTGGAATCCTGAGGATTTTCACCATCTTTGCAGATGAAAAGTGCATTTACTATACAAATAAAAAATTGGCCTAGACAATGAGTTGTATTTAAAGTTTATGTATGAATATAGCCTATACAGTAGAACCTCTCATATCTGACCATGACGGGACTGAGCCATGGTTGGAACGGACAAAAGGTTGAATATCAGGAGGAGCAAAAAACACCTTTCCCAGGTAGAAGAAAACTACATTTATGCAGTGTACTACAATAAGCGAACAACTTTATTTTACTCTTAAATACCGGCATTCGTATGTTGCTGAATATATTTTAAAAAATTACAGTTTTTAAATTTAATGCCCACAATACATCCATCGGGGTTGCATTCGGATGTTGCTTGATATATTTCAGCGCAACGTCAAAGGCGTCTTCAGCAGCAGAATTACTCATTAAAGTTGTCACTTGTTGTTTGCTCTTCATCCGAGTCAATTTCTTCTTCCTCAGCTACGTTCTGAACAATAGCAATGAATTGGTCGTCTCTGAGATTGTCATTAGCTGTAACTTCCAAAACATCACCTTCAACAAGCCACTCTTCGACATCTGTCATCTGGAGATCATGCAGAAACACTTGTAGATTTTGTAATGTTTATCTTTTGTCTGTCTCAAAATCTGCTTCAGGGTTGCTACAGGAGTCCAATAACGAAATTCCCTGACTTTTCCCTGATTTCCAGACCAAATTTTTCATTTTTCCCTGACTTTTTTCGACGCAATCCCCAGGGTTTTTGGCAATTAATGGGTGGAAATAAGCGGTGTTGAGGCTAACAGGGTGGCAAATATAAAAAAGCAAAAAAGCCTGCTTCATGCGCCGCGTCGTCTGCATGCTTGGACTCGGCGCGGCAGCAGTAAGTTTATTTGTGTAAAGGGATTTTATATTTTTCCCTGACCAACGTCGAAATTCCCTGACTTGAGACCGGATTCCCTGACTTTTCCCTGATTTCCAGTCCTGTTTTTTTTCCCTGACTTCCCTGATTTCCCTGACCTGTAGCATCCCTGTGCTTCTGTCGAAGTTGGCTCATGATCAGTCTCGAGTTATTCTTGTTTTAATGATGGCCAAATCTTTTTCCAAACCTTCTGAAGAGTGGTTTGTTTAATTTCATCCCAAGCTGCAGCAACGATATAGATGGCATCTTTTATATCTAAACTTTTCATTGCCTCATTACATCCTTTTTCTGTTTTATCCATGAGAGAGCCGACATATTTTCTTCTGTATCTTCTCTTTAGCCACTCAATGATGCTCTGATCCATAGGCTGTATTAAAGGTGTAATGTGGGGCAGTAAAAATCAAGTCTGAACAGCCTCGCCAACGGAGCACGGTCGGATCACACAGACAGTTGGATATTAGGAGGAGTCGGATGTGGGAAGTTTGGATATGAGAGGTTGTACTGTACAGAATATATGTGCCGGTATATTATACACAGGGGATGAATTCATTGCATAAATAATTAAATTCCAAACTTAAGGATTAAATGTTCAAATTTTAGATTTATTTTAATAGTTTTAAGGTTAAATACAGTACTTAATTTTATTTATTTTAGAAAATACAAAGTTACTAAATTGTAAAAAACAACTGTACTATATTATTAATATTGGTTACACAACTTAAAGTGGTAAAGATCGATAAATAATAATAATTATTATATAAATACACAAAGGCTGTTTTTAGATCCAGCAAGGTTATGAAAATTGGAAAATTGTTTTTGAAATTGCCTGAGGAATAATAATCTTCAAATATTACGGAAATATCAAAATGATTACAAATGTATAACATGCATTATCACTTAGAAAATAGAGTTTCTTATGGGAAAATCTATACTGAATAAAATTTAAAAACAATTAATGATATTAACAGATATCATATTTTTACAATTTATTACCGGTACATCACTGAAAGACTAAAATCTAAGTTTCTGAAGTAAAACATTTATTTATGGATTTGAGATAACTTACTATTTATAAAACAATTATAAACTTTAGTTCTTTGATAAAAAGATGTACAGCCAGTAAGTAGCTTACCAGCATGCCCTCTAAATATCTGTATAGAATAAGACAACACCAACAACAGGATTATTAAAAACTGGGTGCTTTGGTATTATGCAGTGGCCACTATTTTTGGAAGGGGTTTTTTCTACCGGGAACTTATAAAAAATACATTTTTGGAAAGATCAGATTTTATTTGACTTACATTGAAAACTAAGTTACATGTCATTATGATGTTTAGTTCTTGTTTTCTGCCTCCCAAAAGGAAGCAATGTCGGTGAGAAAGAGGCCACTCTGTCACTATCTACTAATTGTTACTAGTCTATATAAGTAGGTAACAAAACACACACACATATTATAAATATAAAAAGTTTACGAGCTCTCATGTAATCTGAGCTTGAATTTTGGTACAATCTCGAGGGATGTT
The DNA here is from genome assembly GCF_021130785.1 of Homalodisca vitripennis. NCBI lineage: Eukaryota > Metazoa > Arthropoda > Insecta > Hemiptera > Cicadellidae > Homalodisca > Homalodisca vitripennis. Next base: position 47,562,389 of record NC_060208.1, read on the forward strand.
TTTCTTTTTTTCGCTAGAAGTGCGGGGTGGCGGCAAAGATGCCACCCAAGTTTCATTGATAGCAAGGGACATTTCTGAACGGTACTTTCCCAACCTCAGATCAAGTGCCAGATCGTCCCACATAATCTGTGCCGGAAAATCTAAAATTCACTAAATGAAACAATATGTTCATTTAGTAGGTTGTGCAGGTTTATTGGTTCTGCTGTTCTTAGATTACAACCCATAAACTTTTTTCTAGAGAATAAAGTAAATTTTATAAAAGTAAATTTTCATATCCGTACTTTAGTTTAAGTGGAGTCAAAATTATTAGCTATCCATTACAAAATTAATTTTTAATATTATACTTATATTATAATGGATTATGAGGTAATCTAATCCAAAACTATTTTTACTGGGCAATGAAAAATATGCTTACATTGGTACTTTGGGATTATACCGACCACACCCAGACATGAATCGTTATTTGACATTTTGCTTCTACTGATTACTAGATTAGCATAGAACAATATTTCGTCAATATAAAACAGGAATTGTCTTATCGCAAACCCCTCCCCACCCTCAGACAGAGGTCAAAGTCGAGCGGTCTAGTAGATAACGTGATTGCAGAGTCTCGCCGCCCGTTCAGCTGGTGCGTCGCTTTGTTGTACTTCCGTGTTTTACCTCTACATTTCTCCAAACACAAAAATTCAACAAAAACAAACATTACCAAACTAAAACTAAACTCTTTATTGAAAAAACACTCAAAACTTGTTTTTATTCTTGATCACACTCCGCCACCCAAAATGCGAGTGCCTCCGGCCATCAGCGCAGGCTTCGGCAGCCGCGCTGATGTCGACGAAAGAAAAACATCCCTCGAGATAGTACCTATCAGTAAAATATCAAATTCTAGAGGGGCTGATCAGAAATATAAATTGAATTGTAATGGAAAGGCAATTATGTACCGTGCAAATCATGTGATGCCGCGCCCTGCCCTAATCGGGATTATCGAGAAAGATAAGATAACAGCGACAACAATACCGATCACAATACCTGGAAATGCTTGTAATTATGTAGTTAAACAGTTGTTTTTTCGTTCTATTATGTTTGTTTCTATAAATTTAAATTTTTGTGTTCTTCATACTGGTGTGGTCGGTATAATCCCAAAGTACCCTTACATTTTTTACCACTTTAATAATTTTTAGAGAAACCTGCCGTATTTTTATCTCATATTTTCATGAATTGTTTTTGCAACATCTTGCTGTTTTATATATATATATATATATATATATATATAATATATGTATAAACTAATATTGGCTATATTGATTTCTTCAATACAATTTCTTTGGAAAAACTAGGGAACTCAAAAGTTTAACTTTTAAAACCATAAATGGATTTTGTACTTTTTTCTATGCAAGACAATATTTAAAAAAAAAAACACATATCTTCATTCTAAGTTTCATGCTGACAAAAAAAACCATACAAGTTTTGAGTAAAACATGCCAGCAGTTTATAAAAACCTTTGCTAATCAGCCAAACTCTGCTTGCCAGCATACAAGTATATGCTAACTTTAACTAGGGTTAAAATAGGCTAGGCTAAATAAACCTTTCTAGAACTGTTTAAATAAGTTCACTTTTATGACATTTGAATTGAGTTATCTCAGTCAGGGCCCTTTTTCATAAATGATCAATTATATAATGTAATTTTTGGTAGAAGACACTTTTGCAATTCACCCATTCATTTACTTTAATTATTGAATTATAAAATACTTACCGTTTAGTAATTCATCCTCAGAAACCATGACATTCGCTTTACTGAAGAATTGGCCAATTTAAATATAGGCTTAACACCAGTTTTTATAAGTTTAGTTTACTTGTAAAGTAAGGTTATCACTTTGTTTTGTAAACAACTGAAGAACGAAACTGAAAAAAGTATAAACAATAACAAAAATAAAACATTTAAAACAGAACTAGTGCTGCCAGTGTCAACTACAAAAATAATCGTAGGCGAAACTTAAAACTACTTCATTATAAGGTAGAGCTATAAACAGGCATTAATACATACATATGTATATATATGCACCTATGTTTATATATATATATATATATATATATATATATATATATATATATATATATATATATATATATATAAACGCCTTCCTAATGCAATCCTTTAACACAATTATCGCAAAAACCAGAAAAAGCGCACAACGGCTATGCGATATATAGTAGATTACAGCCGTAGACACAGTGGCAAAGTAACTTATTACATAAACAGGTTGCTTGGTGCAAACAGATTTTAAATATATTTGATGAACAGGCTCATTAAACATTGACTCCTTTGATGTTTATCGACTCGGGCCGCGAAGGCTGCAACTTGTTGAAAAACACAATTTTTTCAATTTTAATCTATTAATTTTTTATTTATATTCTCACGAATCTTATTAATGCCTTTGATAGTGTAACAATTTTCTAAATGATTTTGATTGTGCACATTTATAGCGTATGACTGGCTAAACGTGTTTTTTATGTAAGTGTATGGACGTCAAATCGATAGCCAATTACTCTTATGCGTAAGGGATTCGATGTTTGGGCGTCATACGGGTTTTCACAAAAACAAAAGTTAAACTGATAAATTAAGTTTTTAATTTCATAGTTGATATTTCATTTGATAAACTGGGTTGTTTATAGTAATTGAAAATGTTGTCGGTTGACATGATCCTAAAGTTCCACGAGGTTTTAGGCGGTTTACAACCAAAGGCCTGTGATTCCTTGTTTACCCTTTTTATGGTATTAGTTAACACCAATATTTGTTTAATATAGGTTCGCTTTTCAAAAACAATTCTTGGAGATTTTGAAAATAAATATTTTGTTTCTTGAGAACTTCGAACTTGATTGAAGTGATTTTGTGAAGGATAGAATAATGTTCAGTTATGAATTTCGGATCGTTTTGTGGAAAAGACTCTTTGTTTTCTTGTTTTGGTCGATTCAAATTTTTCTTGATTACTTTATCCGAATATACTAATTTTCTGAAATCACAATTTAATTTACTGAAGTAATCTAAATATGTAGGCTAACTAAAATTGTATACAACAAATTAAAGATCGTTTTAGATTATAGCGTTATACATAAATTAAAATTAGCTTGTACTTTAATTGAGAAAATAGTTGTACTAAATGGGTTTTCTGGCAGAAAATAGGACAAAGTACTTATCAAAAGATGTTATTTCTTATATAACTGCTATAGTTTAATTTAAGTACTACGAATTTTGGTAAATCTTAAGATCAGCGACTACCGCTCCGATCGCCGTAAGGTTTTTCGTACTAACACAGGTTAACGTAATTTCACCGAAAAAAATAGTCCCGATTATCGCCGTAGCCGTTTACTCCCCCCCCCCAAAAAAAATTTTTGGAAAAGATAAAATTAAAAAAAACCTGACTGACAGTGCATTTATTCGTTTTTTTGGTGTTATTAGTTCGTAGGGCACGTAATTTCACCAAAAAAGTAGTCCCGATTATCGCCGTAGCCGTTTACTCCCCCCCCCAAATTTTGGAAAAAATAAAATTTGAAAAACCTGATTGACATTGCATTTATTCGTTTTTTTGTCTTATTAGTTCGTAGGGCAGTAGTCCAGGTACTACTTCTAGTATAAACTCGTCTTATCAGTGATAAACGCGCGCCCCTTACCTTTTGCCTTTAATGAAACCTGCGTTAGTTCTGTCTGAGTTTTGTATGTGTAAGGAGTCATGGCGTGATCTGGGCTTGGACTTTGCAAGCTCGAGTTAATTTTTTTTCTAAAAGAGCAAGCAGCGCGAAGCGCTGCGCAGCGGGCAAGCATCGCGTGATCTGAGTTTTGAATAGGCAAGCTAAGGTCTTTTAAAGTGTGACAAGAACCATCGCACGCCATGTCAATAACTTCACTAATTATTCCTTGTCCATGTGGGTTTCTTTGTTTACGTCTGGCGGTCAATCGAAGCCGTCATATAGGTCACGTGACCCGCCCGGCCAATCGGAAACTTTCCTGTTTGTCACGTGACTACTGTCAACTCATCAAAACGACCATGGTCGGCCATTATTTTAAGTTAGATAGTCGAAAATCTTGTTATTTATGTGTTTTGTATTGCCAACATATTACTGCCGAAAAGCTGGTTTTTATGTGTTAGCGATAATCAGGACTATTTTTTTCGGTGAAATTACGTTAACCTGTGTTAGTACGAAAAACCTTACGGCGATCGGAGCGGTAGTCGCTGATCTTAATATTTACCCGAATTTTAATAACCACAGGCATAAAGAAAATTGGATGTGTTAAAATAACTGACATAACACTCCTGAAACACTTAAAAAATGGTCATGTAAAAGTTTTGGGACACAAGGCTACATATCAGAGTTGTGACCTTGTCCAACACGCGGAACACGTCGCAATGAATTTTCCATTTATTTTCTTTACTATATACGCCTCTGGGCCCATGTAACCCGTACGCCCTTCAGGAAGGAGTGACGAACCGAAAAGAATATTAAAATAAATCTATACAAAACAAGTTCACCATACAATGACATTTAACGAAATATCATTCCGTTTCACTAATATAATCGATTCCGATCAGCTCTTGCGTTATAAGCACTTCTTCCCTGCCTTGTTCTTTTGAGAGCCGAAAAACAGACTCAACTTTCTAAGTTGAATGAATGCAAAATACGAGAAATAAAGTCAAACTAGTTACGGTATAGTAATTATCAAAATACGTAATAATATTTAATTTATTCAATCATACGCCATTAGAACGTCACTTCAGTCATTGCTACGAGGTTTGATGTCTTTTTAAATCATTCATAACAGTAAGGGTAGGGCACGATGAGTGAGAAAGAGGATTTCACACGTTTTCAAAGAAGGTTTGACGAGTTTTCATTTTGTAGAAATGTCTTCACCACTCACAAACTCAACAACTGAACAAAATTTGTTACTACTTAGCTTTAACAAGTATCACATTGGGGTTTCTTGTTATAGCATGGATGAGAATGCCGGGTTGAGTAGTATTTCCTGTATTTCAGACGATTAGTCGTGTTTATATTGTATTTGTTTTGAACAATGTGTCTAAATATCCGCATGGGAACAGCCACCTTCAGCATTATCTTTGGATTTTTGTTGTGTATTCTTAACCTCGTGTCTTAAGATATGTAGACAACTGAAGAAGAGGATAGATTTCAGTACATAATTAAAACTCAGTATTCTTTTTTGCAACATATAACGAGGACTAATGTCTGTAACGATGAAGTTACTTTAAAAACATACAACTATTTTAATAACCTGGTAATAGTCAAATATGACAAAATCTAGAGATTCGTCCAGGAATATTGGATAACGTGATCAGTATTATGACTATCTTCTAGGTTTTCCGTGTCTAAATATTAAACACACTTATTTAAATATTTAGATGTTTGAAAGTTGCTTTGGAGACATCCAAAAGGAATATTAAACTGAAAATAAATTCATTAGTTTACTACATTTGTAATATTATAAATATAAAAGCAAGGTTAAAAAAAGTATAGAAAAATATCTTGTTTCTTATTAGGCCCTATAATAATTTTCTACTATAGTACGATACATCATTGCAAATAAAATGTTGTTAATGACTTAAGGCTTAAATATCTAGTTTAAACTTTGCACGAGTATAGAAGATTAGTTTCTTCTGTAAATACTAATATTAAAATTATTAATTGAGATCTCTTTAAATTATTAATAAATTATAAAACAAAACGGTCAAGCTTGTAATGATATGGCTCGTACTTATTATTATATTAAGTGGTAGGAAGGGATCCAGGATCTTATTGATCTTCAGCTGCCTAATAAATATGTTGAAATATTGTGAATATGTTAATTTAATTTTAAAACAATTGATATTAGTTACTTAAGTGTAATAGTTCCTGATAGCATGAAAATATACTGAGACGCGCCAACAACAAAGAATAAATCGTCTTCTTACAATATTTCATAATGTGACACCTCTTGTATATATTGACCTTTCCCAGAAATTATAATATAGTACAACAAACATTATATATTCCAAAAACCTACATAATACAGGACGAACACATTTCTATAATAAAAAACAGCCTGTGGAATGGACCAATCAGAATCCAAGTGTTGCATAAAATTTGGACTCATCAGCAATATGGCTGTCAGTATAAAGGACGTACTGATGGAGAGACCGTCTCTCCGTGGATTTCATTGTTTATTATACTGGTTTGTGTTAAAAACGCGTTTAAACATTCCTGTTTGCCATATTGTTCGAAATATTTATCAATATGGAGGCTGCTTGTTTGAAAACCGACTTTGGTAAGTCGTCCGAACATAGCCTCTTGTTTACATAGGGATTGTTTGAAAGCTCATTTGACATGCCAGAAGGCAATAAGTACAAATTCTTGGTTGAGTGCAAAACTTAATACAGTGAATCTGTGTTGACTAATATTGGTATGTAATGTTTTATTAATTTTGTAGAGAATGTGTGCTCTTAATATAAATTATTTAAAATAATGCAGATTCTGTATATATTTAATAAGATGTGCTATATAAACAGCAGTACATAATAATTGAGAATTAAGAATTTTTGGTTTCAAAATGAGCAATAAAACGATATATAAAAGCCTTACAATTTTATTGTTATTCATTTTAAAATATTAAATGTTGCCAATAAATTATACTACAAAATACACCCTGCCCTTAACAGCAATTGATAATCAGGTCGGCCTAATTCTAACTTTTATGAAAATGGTGTGCCAAGATGGGTTTTGTCTAATTAAATTTTTCTTTAAATTCTTGATGGGCCTTGGTTAAAACAACCTTGCCTAACCGATTTTGGTCCGGTTTCCAGTAATTTTTGTCTTGATTTATAAAACATATTTTTAGCTGTTGAGAGTATTTTGGTAATTGTGCATCTAACGGACGCATTGACAAAATACGAGTTGCATTATTAATCTATTGCTATTGTCCTCATAAACAAAACAATATAAGGTTTTAATGGGTGAAAATGTCAAATAACAGTTTAACCCTAGAACTGGCGGTCATTTCATCCTGTAGTGTCGGGCTGTTTTGGAGCTTCGCGCAAGGTTTTTTTAAAAAAATTATTAAAAATATAAAATAAAAGCAATATAAATAAGAGTATATATTTTTGTGTTCAGAAATTAAACGTAGAATTGCACTATATTGTAAAATTAACCATCAAAAATTTTCTAATAAACACTTTTTTTAATCAAATATAAAATTTACGAAAAAATATTTCTTAAATTTGGGGGGGACCATACCTAGCAAATGAAGTTATAGTGAGAAATATTTATAAGTGAGATAGCCATTCTGTGTCAAATTTTATCTAGTTTCAGAAAAACATAAACATTATACACATTTATGATGAAAGCATCATAAAGCTATAGAACAAAAAGCAGCGATGCGTATAAATTCTGAAAATCGGGTGTACACGTAAGACTTTGGTAAAACAAGTTTTGCTAATACATTTATCTATGAATACATGTTATTTTGCATATTTTATTACTTAGAATAAAATAGAATATACAGTAGTAATGAAATAATTACCATAAATTATTTTTTGAAAAGTAAAAAAGTTAAATTTTGCCATTATTCAAAAATTTTGCGAAAAATTTTCATTCAGCAAAATATAAAATAGTTTCTAAAGCTTGTACTATATCAAAATTTATAAATTTATGGTTTATAAGTAATAGGAAATATTATGTAGTTAGAAAACTATAAATATAACTAAAGATATTGAAAAAATATAGAATAACCCAAACAGTTATTATATATAACCAAAGAAATTACAGGCAATATATATATTATTGTGAAAACTATCTATTTACCAAAAATAAATAGTTACTTCAGAGCTAAAAGAGTGCTATAAATAACGTTTAGTAAGTGAAAACAATAACAAACTATGTGAAATGAATTTTTAGCCAAGTCATTTTGCCATAGCCTACACAAAGCCGGTAATTTCTCAAACATATTTCAGTAAATAGAAATTGATTTATTCTAAAATATATATGTTTACACTTACTACAACATCAAACAACACACTACACATTAAATACGACACTAAAACACGCGTAAAACTATTAAAACTTACAAATATCCACAGCTCGGCACGAAAGTGATACAGAACGGCAGCGGCAATATGGCGGTCACAACAAACGGCGTCGCGTTTTCTTTTACGTTCAAAATAACAAGCTTGCTACGTCATAACCATAATACAAAGAGGAATAAAACTCATCTGTTCCTTAGCATTTTTTCTTCCCGAATCCAATGGTGCATGAATTATATCGATACGTTACCGGAGTATATTATAAAAAGTAATTATACGAGGGAATGTTTGATCGACAAACTTTTGACGGTTAACACCACAAAAGCGGCATTAAACCGACATAATTATGTCGATTAACAGTTCTAGGGTTAAAGTTGTAGAAAATTAAAAGTGGAACTACTTTTCTCGTGATAGTGATGTAACTATCGATTACTGGTAATTATCATATTAACGGCCGGAGCGGAAAAATACAAGTTTTGCGTTATTAACTTATTGGAATCGTCCTATAGAAAAAAAAAAATAAGGTTTGATGGGGTGGAAATGAGAAATAACAAAGTTCTAGAACATAAAAAAATGTAACAACTGTTCAAGGGCGAAGTAATATTTCCATGTTGTACATTTATGTCGAGCATCACGTGATCTTTTGTGACCATGATTCAACCTCGTGATGACGTCATCGGATGCGTCGCCATCTTTGCAAACGTAAATGGAAAATAATACTGAAATGAGCAGAATTTTGATCCAAATGAACAATGTTTTTCTTAATTTCGAGCTACAAATTAATTACTTGTTATTGAAATGAAACGAGTGCCTCCGGCCATCAGCGCGGGCTTCGGAAGCACCGAAGGTTCGGTAAATAAAAATAATACCGAAGGTGCTGCCGAAGCCCGCACTGATGTCAATGAAAGAAAAACATCCCTCGAGATAGTACCTATCAGTAAAATATCAAATTCTAGAGGGGCTGATCAGAAATATAAATTGAAATGTAATGCACAGGCAATTATTTAAATTGAAAAAACTTAATAAATTATGAAAAACTCTAATATAAATATATAGATGGATATTAACAGAGTGTGTTGGCGGATATAGCTAAGCAGCAGCAACAAAAAAGTGGATTTAAAAAAATTGCAACATTTAAAACTTCTTTTTTTACTACTTTTTCTAATTTTCCTATCGCAACGAAACAACAAAGTCTCCCGGTTTAAAAACAACACGTGACCTCACGACGAACAAATACACTCATTATTAAAAATTCCATGTTCAATTAGAAAGGAAATAATTTCATTTTGGTTAAAACGTAAACTCTTTACGTGCCCTACTAAACACTCCGACACACAATTCACTAGGGTTGGTCGAACTAGTGGATGGTTGATTCATAATTGAAACGCACTCACAGCACTGACTCATGCCCTGTAGAACTCAGATAACAGATATGCTATCAGGCTGCTATCAGTCCCGGCCCGCAGATAATATTCAAGTAAACAGATTATCCAGACACAGCATACAAACTGAACATTAAAACATTAGAAACTTAACTACTTATGAATATACCCCTTAAAATCATGTTATTTGTCATTTGCACCCCCTAGTACTATATATATTTTTTGTTCAGTAGGGTGAGCAGAATACGTTGATAACGTCAAATTCGTGATTTGCCGCCTTGGCCTTTAATCTTATAATATCCCGATTACTTTTTACAACCCACTAGTGACTCTAGTCAACTTACTTGTCTTGCTTACTGTGCTCTTATAGTTTGACACTATTTGGAACTACTTTTAGTTCGTAGATAAAAAATTTCTACTTTATTGTGAGAAATTTACATGTTTCAGGTATTTATTACTTGCAAAAACGAACTCATGTTTTTTAGCCATGTCAGTCCCTTCTGAAAGACTTTTTTCAATTGCCGGACAAGTAGCAAATGATAGAAGTCGTAGATTTCTCCCAAAAGGGGTGAATAAAATACTGTGTCTATTTTCTAATATGAAATAAAAATAATTCAAATCAATGACGTAGCATAATGTAAAGTGAGTATACATAAATTTTGTGAGTTAACATTGACAAATACAAGGTCCATGTTACAAAACTTGAGCATTTTTTTAAATGCCTAATTAACACTTTTAATTTTAAAGGTTATAATCTTTGGTAGATAGAAAAACTAATGACTGATTTTATACTGAATTAACATATTCAATTAGTGAACGGTCTACTGTTGTTATATCTGAAGGTTTTCATTACTAGCAAATGAACAAGTTAACATATTTACCTACTGTACTTTAATGTATAAATAACTAATGGCTAGTCTACTAAATTTACTAGTCATCAGTGTTACAAGTAAGCTCTAGCAAAATGCTACAGTACTTCGAAAACGTAAAGTACAACTCATATTACTAACAACTAGTGGTTCAACTACGACTAGTCAAAGCAACTGACTAGTCTACTACTTTAGACACTAATTGAATAAACAGGTAGTCCACTTGTTGGTTAGCCCAACATTTTCTTAAAGGTGATAAAAAGTGGTTAGTTATTATTGGGCTTGTTTTTATAGTTTCATTCTCTGGTTACTCAAAATCCTATTTAATGCTGGAGAGATTATAACAGTTGGATAGGAAAAGAATCCTCTGCAGCAAACTTTACCTCAAAGTTCATGGTAATTAGACTGTGCCCTTCATTGTAATAAAAAGGAATGTTAAATTAGAGAAGGCTAAAATTTGTTATTGTAACTTTTACAACTAAGTATAACTTACTTCCTAAGCTGTGAAAATAGTTGTAATTTGAAATACTAATGAGTAAAGAATGCAGAAAATGAAGTTATGTTATCTCATTTATTCAAATAATATTACAGGATCTAATTTATTTTTATCTCAGTATTATTACAATTCTTCAGGTAATGCGTTTTTATTTAAATATTACTATCATACAGTTTTCGTTAACCTTATGCGTATCATGAAGTGAATCTTTTTGTGATACATTATATGTACCTATTCACTTTTCTACAAATAAATTCCAGGTGTAGTAAAAACCTTTGTGTGTATTTTTAGTTGGTAATAATAATTTGTATTGAGTTGTATTTATGACAACCTTACATATTATCTTTTCTAAATGCTAATATATACTTAGCATATATGTCAAAAAAGTAATAACTATAATGAGAAAAAGTACTAAATACACAATTTATTATATTTAACCCTCAAATAAATTTAACCCCCTGGGTGTCACTTTATAGGTTATTGGCAAACCGTTCTAAGTAGCATTATAATAACACGTCAGTAGGTGTTATGTTGGGAGTGCCTATGGCCGAGCGGTCTAAGACATTGGACTTTGAGTCTGAGTTACAGATAGCGGAGGTTCGAATCCTGTCTGTGGCCCTTGCACTTTCTATCAGTACCATCGACCTTGTACTGTATCGACTCTCCCCCTTATTCTGTTTGATAACATTCTCGCACAGGCCAGTGGCTTATGAGGACGGGCAGATTAAGGCTTAAAAAGAGATCGGCTTCTCCTTTAAAAAAAAATTTTTTTTAACTAATAATAATTACAAATATGATGTAACATAGCCCTTGTCTTATAGTATAACATTTTTTCCAGAAAGTAATAAAGGTTTCATTGTGTAGTAGAGTAGTTGTATGAACATTCTTTTATCTCTACAGTTATTACAGAACCCTGTAATGCACCAATTAAAGAATATAGAAGTACTATAGAATACTGAAGCACAGTATATTTGATCAGTGTGTTGGACTATACAGGGTGTATATTATGTCTGGAAACACCCAAATATATCCTTTAATAATTTAAATATAAATTTGAAACCTCTTTACAATCGTGATAGAGATTGGGCATCTACTTTTTGGAACAATGTTTTGTCATGTCACACCAACGGGGGACGTCCTGCCGAGGGTATCGTGAATATTCTTAATGGAAGCCTATACCTTGTGATACATAATTTTAAAGGTAATAGCTTACTGAATTGAATGCCACAAAACCGCATCTCAAAGGAATTTATTCTATCAGATAATAGAGCATTTTTAGTATTGAAAAATTTACTGATGTTCAACAATGTAATTTTAAACATGGTTTCTTGCCACAAAATGTGTTACACTAATTTTTTTAGCATTTTTTTAAATGTTCAATTAAAATAAAATAAACAATTTTATTTTTAAGCTGGTTCTATTAGCACAAAATTTGCCAGTTTTTATTATACAGTACAATTATGGAAATACTTATGTTATTGATTTCTTATTACAAATAAAAAATAATGTATGCTGTTAGAAAAGTCTTACAACAAACGTTTTACCTGCATTTGGTGTCAAAGCAATTGTTCGAACTGTGTTCCTTCTACGGTTTGACAATGAGCCAATCTTGTGTAAAATGATTCGACAGAGTTGCCTAACATTTCTTCAGTTATCAAAGCAATCTCCTCTATAATCCTGTTTTCTTAGGTCTTCCAAATTATGAGGCTTTCTTCTATAAACATTGGATTTTAAATGACCCCATAGGAAATAATCGATTGGTGGACAAATCCGGAGATCTTGGAGGCCATTCGATTTCTCCTCTTCGGCCAATCCATTTATGAGGAAACCTTAAATCCAAATACTCTCTTACCTGTCTCCCATAATGGGGTGGAGCACCATCCTGCTGAAACCATACATTATCAAAGTATTCTCCTGATGCAATTTGAAATAGCTGGGATTATTTCATTTTGGAGCATATTGTAGTAAAGTTCGGCATTTAAATTTCCATTGATGAAAAAGGGTCCAACAATTTTGTTACCTAAAATTCCCACACCATACGTTCAGTTTTTGTGGTTGCTGTGAATGGGACTCAGTAATCCAATGTGGGTTTTCACTAGCCCAGAGTAACGGCAATTGTGCCTGTTAACATTGCCATTTAGGAAAAAAGTTTTGCCTCATCAGAAAATAGTATGTTGGTCAGAAAATCTCTATTGTCATCACATTTGCGCATCACAAGTTCACAAAAACTCAACTCTTCTGTCGTAATCATCCTCACTTAACTGTTGGACTAAATGAACTTTAAATGGTTTGTATTTATTAATTTTCAAAATCTTACTCACAGACATAGGGTGCATATCATGTTGCTGTGCAGCTTTTCTGAGCGATGTATGTGGGTCTTCAATAAATGTTTGCAAAACATCTAGTGCATGTTCTTCATCTTTTGCAGATTGTATCCTACCCGACTTTGGCCGATTACGTACACTCCCTGTCATTTCAAAACGCTCAATAGTTTTTGATATTGTTGAAACACTTATGGGATTCCTTTCTGGGAAAGTGTCATTAAACAAATTACAAACTTCCCGATAAGATCTTTGACGATCGCCAAATCCTCGCATCATCAACAGAGTAATTCGTTCTCTTTCAGACAATTCCATTAAAAATGCCAAATAAAAACTGAACTACTGTAATTTAGATAACTTGTTGACAGCAATGCTTCAGAGACACTAATTAACTCGACAGGAATGATATGACCTTTGTCCATTTGTAATTCCCAAGCTTAGACCTGTCTAGTGAAAAGCTCCATGCTCAACAAAACTGAAACCTGTAGACCAGATGATTAATAACACAATAATGTTTTCTCATAGGCTAGTGACCTTTGTCTCTTTAAACCTTCCTGCTGTCTGGAAAACACCAAGTACAGATTCATAAGTAATCAGAGAAAGTGACTCATAAGTTTTATTCATTGTAATAAAAACTGGTAAATTTGTACTAATGAAACCAGCTTAAAAATTAAATTGTTTATTTTAATTTTAATTGAAAATTTAAAAAAATGCTAAAAAATTAGTGTAACACATTTTGTGGCAAGAACCATGTTTAAAATTACATTGTTGAACATCAGTAAATTTTCAATACTAAAAATGCTCTATTATCTGATAGAATAATTCCTTTGAGATGCGGTTTTGTGGCATTCAATTCAGTAAGCTATTACCTTTAAAAATTATGTATCACAAGGTATAGGCTTCCATTAAGAATATTCACGATACCCTCGGCAGGACGTCCCCCGTTGGTGTGACATGACAAAACATTGTTCCAAAAAGTAGATGCCCCAATCTCTATCACGATTGTAAGAGGTTTTCAAATTTATATTTAAATTATTAAAGGATATATTTGGGTGTTTCCAGACATAATATACACCCTGTATATGTAGTCCAATACATATATATATTATATAACTTAAATTTCCTTCTAACTAATAAATTAACTTCAATATACTTCAGACAAAATCGTGTATAAATATAGAAAAAATTTAATTAATAAGAAAATATAAAAATATAACTTTCATTAAAAAATAAACAGTAAACAAATACTTTATACCTTACTTTATTAAACAGATATGCTGAAGAGTGCAAATCAAATATGAAATAATGGTCAAAGGTTTGAACATAAGGTTTGGTTTTTAGAAACCCTTTAAAATCACATTAACATCCAAGGTAATTATTGTGAAGAATACATCCGAGTAAAATGTAGAAAGTGTGTTTACGTCATTTTAAAGCCTTTGAAAAGTTATTTGTGTTGCCACAACAAACAAAATAATATATACGAGGTATGGCTGAAAAAAAAATTGGATCGAAGCTGAAAACAATTTGCTTGAAAATATTTACAATTTGAAGTTTACAAATCTACTTCAATGTACTCCCCTTCTTGTTCTGTACACTAGTCAATGTGAATTTCCACTTTTTATTAAATCTATTTAAGTCATTTATTACTAAACAAATTTTGCAGTACCTGTATTCGTCGTGTTTTTTCTTAAAGATAGTTACAGTTATTGTATTAAAACTATCCTTTTACACTAAACACTAATACTAAAGTTTTGACATATGAATAATTTTCAGTAGTATGGAAAAACAATACATATTGCATTAACATTGGTAAAAGCCAAATAATAAAAACAGAACAATTAACCAATAAAAATCAACCAATACTCAAAAATCAATTAAAACCTTAATGTAAAAAAGTCTCCTATGGAGTATAAACAGTTTTCCATTAGTTTATTTTTAATGTATCTTTTAAACGAATGAAGAGGGGAGTTCTTTAATTTCTGTAGGCAAAAAGTTAAAAAATCTAATACTGCTACTCATAAAAACTTGAGTAAGACTTGCTATATGAACAAAAACTGTTAATTAATTTGAAGCGTTAATTGATTTGATTTCGTAAACTATATAATTCAAATAAATTATTATGGTTTGAATTCAAAGCAATGTTATCTGCAAAAAGGTAGCAGGAAGTGTTCGGGCAATTAAGGTTTGATGGCAGGTAATTTATATAAATTATAAATAAAATAGGTCCTAAAACTGATTCCTGTGGAACACCCTTTCTTACCAAAGACTGAGTAGAGAATTCTCAATTAAAAACACAGATTGTTTCCTGTCTTAGAGGTCAGAAGAAAAAAATTTAAATAAATCATAAAATATTTAAATAAGATAAGATGAAAATAAATTGCAATGCTGCAGATCATTTTCCATAAGCACTGAAATGGCTTCCTCCATCACTTTTTATTTTACTGCATCAACAGTCACAAATCTCATTCCTTTCAAAACTAACTTTTTTACCTGTATGCCTCCTCAGCTCATGTTATATTTATAGTAAACTAGCTGATTCCCGCTGCTTCGCACGCTCTACGTAAGCTTTGCCCGTGTATGTGCACTTCTGGTACGAGTCAATTAGATTTCCAACACCGATGTAGAGTTTGTCTTGTTGCCACGACCAAGAAAGTGTCCGTATATTTATAGCTATTGTACACGTACCTTTACTTTATTATAAAGTAGTCCAACACTCAAGCTTTTAAGTTCAACCAGAAATTTATCTTAAAGAGAAATTCCCCATCATAACTTAGCGCCTTCAAACAGTATTTGGTTATTTAATATACATAACTGTCAGGTAATTGCAGTTAGTAATGTGCAGGCGCTTTAAAGACTATTATCTTTTGCAGCGTCACTTGGTGGCGAGTTACATCAATGGGCATAGCATATAAACCTTCTCCGTGGAAAAATACATATACATACAAATTTTCATAATGATCGTTCAAATAGTTCACGATTCCATAAAGGACAAACACACAAACATTCATTTTTATATATATAGATAACAGCTGTCTAGCAAACATTAGTTATATGTAAATTAGTAATACCTATTTTATTTTTCCAAAATATAAAAATAGATACACCAAAAAGTTTTGTATTTCACCATGATATGGTATCTCTCAAAAGTCTCTTTTGAAGTTACATTTACAAAGTAATGCTTGGTGAAATACCTATCTGATGAAAAATAATCTCTATATATCAAAATGAATGTTTGAGTGTTTGTCCTTTATGGAATCGCAAAATATTAGACAGACCATTATGAAAATTTGTATGTATACGCAATTTTCCATGGAGAAGGTTTATAAGCTATGCCCATTGATGTAACTCACCACCAGGAGGCACTGCAAAATATATAAGTTATCAAAGCGCCTGCACATTGTAAACTACAATTAC
Source organism: Homalodisca vitripennis (assembly GCF_021130785.1). Taxonomy (NCBI): domain Eukaryota; kingdom Metazoa; phylum Arthropoda; class Insecta; order Hemiptera; family Cicadellidae; genus Homalodisca; species Homalodisca vitripennis. The sequence continues at coordinate 47,578,934 of NC_060208.1, forward strand.
GAGATAGTTGTGTATAATAACCACATACTATGTGAAGGCGCTAAGTTGTAATGGATATTTGTCTTTCAAATGAATTTCTGTTTGGCCTTATAGCTTGAATGTTAGACCACTTTATTATTAAGTACATGTACGTGTACAATGGCTATAAACATACACTTTTGGCAGATTTTCTTGATAGTGTCAACAAGGTAAACTCTACATCGGCATTGACAATATAATTCACTTGAACCAGAAGTGCTCATATATGAGCAAAGCTTACAAAAAGCGTGTGAAGCTGCGGGGAACAGCTAGTCTTGTATATATGGCTTTAGGATTTAGTGCCATGTTTAGGATAACACCTAAGAAAGCCTTTATTTCCTTTAAAGAAACATTTTTAACGTTAACGGACCTGATAGATCTAGACCTAAGTGTCTCTACTTGTTTATTTTCTCTTCTGCATAACGATTAGTTTCGGTAACAATTTCATTTAGTATTTCAACAGTAGCAACAAATGAAAGAAGTCTGAAGTACTTACAGGTTTTTTTGATTAGGTTCTGTATACCCACCTACTAAATTATAAAGCAAAATGTGGAAAAACAGGTCCATCTTAAACAGTTGTCAAACCCATCTCCACCACGGCCATTATTTTAGTTTGGGCCTAGACCTTCATCACTTTCACTACCTGATACATTTTCTAATGTTGGCAGGATAATTTCACCATCACTATGTCCACTTTCTTCATTACTCAATTCGTCATCGGTCTTTAACTCTGCAATAACCTCAGAATCAGAAAGAAACAAAATGCCCGGTAAAAACATATTCAATTGACGAGAACACCAAATGAGGTTAACGCATCGACTAATAAAACCAAAAACAACAGCAGATGACAACTGTTTTTGTTCAGTTGTTGGTATTAGTTCCTAAGATTGCTGTGTGATTACAGCACTAATCAAAGACTAAAAATAGCAGCTGCAAATGGAAGAAAACTGACTTCATGGTGATGTTTAATGTTGTTCGACATATGAGTGGAACAGTGAAATTATAATGTCGAATGAGGTCTGACATTTGAATTATAAGCGTTAAATCAGTTACGGCAGTCAAGCAGTTGTGTTTGTGATAACGTTACTATACTATAGCACGTAACATGAGAAATGTTTCACTTGCTGTTAAAAAGTTTAAAAGAAATGAATGTTCACTTGCTGTTCTTTATGGACACTCAAAAGTTTTTTCACATTAAACAGTAACTGATTATAATTGGCGCTAAGGGAGGAATGAGTGCAGGAGCCACACGAAAAATCAAGCAGTGGGCAAAGGGGGAGTCACATCACTGGTTGTAAGATATTCTGCCTTATTGTATTCATTTTGTGGCTACACCTATACTAAAAATTCTACAATATACACCCTTTACATCTAGTCTTGCTACATACCTCAAATGCAGATACGTGCTCATAAATTTCATCTAATCCATTTTTGCTTGAGAGCAAGTTTTTGAATAATTTATTCAATAAATTAGTTTCTTGTGATTCGGAAGCATTTAAAATTGTTGAGGGATAAGCTGAAACAGTATTGTAAAATATTATTTGAAGGAGCCAAGTTCAGAATTGAACATTGAATGTAATGGAAACTTACAAGAAACTGATAATTGACCACCAAAAGACCTATCGAAAACTGATACTGAACAAACAGCAATAAGTGGTCATTAACACTTTTTCAAGCCACTCGAGTTAATTTTGTGTTATTTTCTTTAGTCAATTTAATATGAAATAATCATTTGTTACCATTACGAGAGTGGTATCATTTATACAGTTAATACCTATAAGGTAATTAAAACATCTTCACAAGAAGATAGGGACTGAGTATCGATTTCTGTTTTTATATATTTAAAGCCTTTTGTGTGTTGGGCATAATATGATATTAAAATTCACTCTTTATTGCATTTTCAACTCCAACATACAATGGGAATATTACTAAATTCACTGTTAAATAAGGCAGAGAAATGATCTAGTTTTGTCTGTTAAATTGACAATTATGAGAGGTTTTTTTGTATTAGTTTATTTTTATCTTATAATTTTCTTCAAATTTATAATAGCCTATAACTATTCTATTGACATGTGTAATTCCAATAACTTTGCTGTAATTTATTTTATGGTCTTTTCTGTTTCAGAAAACTTGAATGTGTGAGATGGACCATAACATATTTTGATTGCTTTCGATTTGAAAGACTGTAACACCAAAGCTTAACGGTGTAGAAGATGACGTCAAGGTAAACCTTTTTGATTTTTAGTTATATTTTGATATAAAATATTATTTAAGAGGGTTACGTATGAGTAATTATAATAAACAAAATACAAATAAAATATATTCCTCTTAGCTAATTTTATTTACACATTAAAAATAAATTACATTTAATATTTATTACACTTCTTATGTTGTTTTTAAGTATTTATTTTTTCTTCTTTTTATAAAGTGCAAATGGTGCTAATAAAGATTTCCAGGTGGCAAAAATTAAAACAAAATTGAGTGTGTTTTTTTTTTACAAAATATATTATCTTGTTTATAAAAGTGAATGTTGTATATATGACTTTGAAAGACTCGGAAACTATTTGTCCAATCATTATTAAAATTTGTATGTATATGTATTTTTCTATATGGGTTTATATGGTATATGGTTTTTATGCTATGCCCATTGATTTCACTCGCCACCAGGTGGTACTGCAAATTAATTTAAGCACCTGCACATTATAAACTGCAATGAGACAGTTACGTATATTAAATAGCGAAACACTATTTGAAGGCGCTAAGTTATGATGTATATTTGTCTTTAAAATAAATTTCTGGTTGAACTTAAAGTTTTAGTGTTAGACCACTTTATAATAAAATACATTTACATGTACAGTGTTTATAAACATACACTTTTGACATACTTTCTTGATCGTGGCAACAAGACACTATATCGGCGTTGGAAATAAAATTCATTTGAACCAGAAGTGCTTATACACAAGTAAAGCTTATGAAAAGCATGCAAAGCCGCAGGAAACAGCTACTTTATTCATAAAAGTAGAGGAACCTTCAATTTTTTAGTGCCAGTATTTGTTGCAATAGTAACATTGTCTCCCTTTACTTTACTTTGAATTTTTGTTGCGTTTTTGTAACCATTCCAATTATAGTCTTGTGATGAGACAGTTTTAGTACAATGATCCACCTCTAGAGCTCTGCTAATTTTGTTAAATACAATAATATATACTGCATCTATTTTGTTTTATTGGAACTGTGTTAAACAGTTTGTAATCAGTTTTGTATTCAGCTCTTAATTTTGTTCATGTGATGTTGAGAGTACCTTTGAGAGTTGTTTCATCCCACTTGTCGAACAAAAAGCAGAATAAAAATCTTTCTATATAGATCTAAAGTTTAAATAATTAACACATCTCAATGTTTTGTTATATTTATATTAAATTAGGCAGTTACGTTAAAAAAAGGAATTTGTCTTACAACAAATATAAAATTCCAATTTTAATCAGTACCATTCTATAGAGGAACAAATTACAGTGGATTTTGTGTAGACAGAGTTGGACTTTGGTTTTTTTTTTTGTTCCTTCAAGTGATAAGTCATAAGGTGTGGTCTGCAGTTGCTGTCTGCTACATCACATTTTGGGAAATAGGACAAAAAAAATCTAAAAATGTGAACTTAATTTTTCATTATTCTTTTTAAAGATGAGGAAAGGTGGGTAATTTTTTATGGTACACGGTATGTCTACACTCTTTGTTAAACCTATCTGGAGGGGATAGTTATGCTTCTCCTTCCTTTGAACATGGACATTCTTCTTAATCTTAAGACATTCTATCAATATGCCCATCTATGCTGAGAATGAGGTTTTAATTACAGGCTTTTTTCACAATAACGGTTTCTTACAAAAACGAATAAAATATTTTTGTTAGTTTGTTATTGTTGTAATGAATTTAGTAATAAATTATATATTTTCATGTTAAGCATCCACCCTGAAAGTCAACACCTCCAAAATTTGGATTTTTAAGACATCTTAGATTTTATATACCATGAATTAAATATTGCACGCAAAATACTATAAATATGAAATTTTATAGGTTTAGTTCAATTAACTCGATATGACTGTAATTCATAGTTTGAAGCTGTACTCACTCAGATAGTTAATAACCCACTGTGTCTCCGCATATTAGGACATTGGTCTAATATCGGTTACTTTTTTGGCCCCAGGAGTTTTTTAGTGTTAGCTTTTGGGATATGTAAATTTTGAAGGATAGCACACTCTGTATGTCTTGTGTACTCAGTGCAGGTGGTTGTAACAATTCAGAATAATTGAAATGTACAATGTTCACTAATGAGGTCAGGTGATGCACATGTGTGTTGACAGAATTGCAGTTACAGACTCAATTGAATTAGCCATACAAATTGTATTGTCTCATTTGTATCGGTTTGTTACAAGTGTATGTTAATGTCACGCATATTTTCTAATATTGCGATACTCCATAATTTATATTCATATTGCAAAACATATCTGCTGCATGATGTTTCGGAATGTTATGGCTAAATAGTTTACTATATTTTAATAGGTTATTGTTAACTTTGCCTCTAATAAAGCAAGTTTCATTCATTTAATTATTTAAATTGAGATTTCTATACATAATATAGTCATTGTGGGAAGGTTGATTCAATGTGAATGTTCAGTTTAGGGACAGTCCACTTCCCTCTTAGTGCATTGTCTGGAATCTGACATTTGTATCACATTTCTCTAATTGAAATAGAAATGTGGAAGTCTGTGACAGTTTCCAGAGGTTACACTAAGAGAAAAATAAACTGGAGATAAACTCAACATTCACGTAAATTAAGAGTTAACAGAAACCAAACCTCTAGTATTTCAACAGGAGAATACCATACAGAGAATGAATCCCATTCTCTGAAATTTGAATATTATTGAGGTGGAAGAACTTATAATGATTATAAAATCTTACAGTACATATTATACAATTATACCTATCTTTTTTGTTTTAGAACTGTCTATTTCCTGGTGATCATAAATGTTTCAAAGTAGATTTATTTAGATATTCAGTGATTATCTAGAACCTTAGGGAACTTAAAACTAATTATATTTAATTCAACGTTCTTCTCTCTCCTTAATCCCACATTTTGAATTGATAGCCTATGTTTAAATTCCTAATTTAAAAATTTATAGAATACTAGAAATATTATTGATGACAAAACCATCTACTACACGTTTATATGTTAACTCAATAAAATTTAATTTTACAGTTAATTATTTGATGCAATTTTTGTATAATTTATAAAATTATTTTATTTGTACTAAAATTATTTGTAATTTTATGTTTTGATGTAGATCCATAATTATGAAATCGCTTTAAGTTTACCCTTCCAAACAATGTTAAGTATCAGGCCATTTTCTAAATAGAATGGTAAGTAGCTATTGGTTGTAGCTTCTTATTTTACAACTTTAAATGATTTTTTTATGTGTAATCAAATACAACTGGAGCAGCAGTTTGGAAGTTGTGATAAGAGAATAATTGCAGCAAACAAAATAAAATTGTGAAACAAAAAAATGTAAACTGCACATTAAGTAATTTTCATATATTTAAAAAACCATGATTTTTAAATATATGAAAAAACCATGATTTTTAAATATATGAAACCATGAATCTTAAAACAATCTTACCATGGTTGATATATTTCTATTTAAAAGTAATAGTGAAGGGGTGGGACTTTTGTATTTATTTCTTTTATTACAGTAGGCTGGTGTGAGTCCAACTTAATAGTATGGCTGGTCAGGCCTAATTTTGGAAATGCTGTACTGCAAGAGCTTAAAATTAAATGAACTTATTACTATTTATTTATTACTAATTAATATCAATATAAAATAATTATAAAAGAAACAAAACCGCTTATATATTAATATATGAGAGTGTGCAGATTCCTTATCTGATTCTTCCAGCGTTACAATAATATATTCAAACTAAAAACATCATACTCTTACATTGCAGAATAGATATGATTTCTTTGATAAACATAACAAACACACCATGTTGTCGTCAGTCATGAAATTATACTATGTTATTGAATATTGGTGTTATCTTGTATAATAAAATGAAATAAACAATAAATAAAACGTAGAGCCTTAGGACACTTCTGATTCTCCCAAAAACTCTCAGGTTGCATTCGAGCAAATCATATTCTAAATGTTCTTAAAATATGGAATTATATCCAGTAAATGAGATGATAAAATCCAAAAGCTGGAATCTTTCTCAGAAAGAGGTAATTGTGAAAGAGCTTGGTTTGGAGTTAAAATATTAAAAGATTAACTTCGATAATATCTATATCAGCTAAAATTTTTATCTCCAAAATAAAATATATTTTGTAAGTTGAAGAAATTACTAATAGGGTATTTTCTATAAAATAGTGCTTCAAAGCAAAACTGTGTAGACATACTTTTAGAGCGACACAGTTTGTATTATAACTATCATCTGTATTTTCCAGGTCACACTGTGTTAAGACTTGTTAAAACAACTAAATACATAACAAAACCTTAAAACTCAACAACTTGTGATAAAATTTGATAATATTAAAAGAAATACTCTAGAAACGAGATATAGAAATACTGTAGCTTGTCGATATGTTCAAAGAAGATAATATTTACTATAATATACAGTTACTATATATTTGTGGAGTGATAGTACTACATACATTGTATTTACGATTTTTATTATTTTATACAACAATAATAATTATCAAGTAATTTTATTTCATTTGCATGAGAAGAATTATAAATGAATACAAGGCTTAATATTTAACATATTGAATATTACAGTGTTAAAACAGCGGCCTGAAACAGTAATGTTTTCATGTTAATTGTTAGTGAAAATATTGTTCTCTTTAAGGTTGGACAGACTGTTTGTGTTGTTGGAGACGGGTTCGTCAGGCGTAACGAGACGTGCCGCCGCTACTCAATTGGGAGAGGTAATTTCTGTTCTTTATAAATAACTTTTTGCACTCTATTCGATATAATGATAATATTTTGGTTTGATTTTTGAATTATAAGGTCATGGCTATTGCCTATTTTAATTTTTATTTATATCTTAGTTCTTTGTAAACAGATTGAATATTTGTAAACAGATTGAATATGAACTGTACTCTAGAAAATGCTTTTTTATGAGTAATAGAGTGTGGATCAATGAAATTTTTAAGTTAGCTAAATTTATTTAAGCAGCAAGTGTTTCTTTTATCTACATAAATAAGTAATGACTGTATGACAAAATGCAGTATAAAACAAATCCTTAGTTATTTCTAATCTAGTATCATGGATCTGCAGGCGCGCTAAAAGCGTAACACACTCTTTTAACATTAAAAAGGGGTGATTCTGTACATTATTCTTTATTTCCTGAATTTTCATTTGACCTACTTTGAAAAGACTTTTTGTTCACTGTCAACGTGTCTGTAAAAAAACAGGGAGAGGCAAGGAATTCTTGCAGATATCTGGAAAAAACTTAATCAAAATGGGAACAGTAAGAAAATGTAGTTATATTTTTTTAATAAAATATTTATTTTTATAATTGTATAAAATGGTAGTAAAATTTAATTTAAAATCGAATTTAACCCAGGAGCCAATATGATTTGTCCGGAAAGTTGATTCTTCTGGTGTAGCAACATTGCTTCATAGACCTAAAAGGTTAAAACTGAGTAGGCTAGTGAAGTGACTTGTTCAATGATTTCCAGGTCCAAAGACTGCACCCACATGAGCTACACTCACTGCTAGCTCGTATTACACAGTTACTGCGTAGTCCGACATGGGAGACGAGGATAGCTGCTAGTCAAGCAATACAGGCTGTCCTAGACAATGTACCGCCATGGAATCCTACTCCTGCACCTGACAAAATAGGTATGATGCATACTTCCTTAGGCCTATATGTAACATATATTATATATATATATATATATATATATATAAAAATATGACCTCCTGTGGTAGACTAGGTATGATAGGTACATGACATGCTAGACACTGTGCCATCTTGGTATCCCACTCATGTAGCGTACCTCAACAGGTATTGGACTTGCATTGCTCAAAGTTAGTAGGCCTTTTGGAACCACAATAAGTTAAACCTTTGTATTTTCATCAAACGCTTTTGGATTTTTATAATATTATGTATACAATTTATTACTTTAACCAGGAAATTTTTTGCAAGCTTGTCTACTACCTGCTGCAGGAGTTAGTTTGCCACTGTCAATGCCCTCTTTTTACCAGTATTTAAACGAATGATTTCAATTTACTCATTTTGTTTAGTTATATGTTTATGTTTCTGTAATATTTGTGATTCAAGGAAGTAAAGATATATATTTCTTACATTTATTACAGTAGTATTGATTTTTTCCTGCATTTTTAATAAATTTTTAAAGTGTATTTTCCCTTTTTTAGACTCGTTGAATTCTCAACAAGTGCCATTGAATCAAACAGGAAGACTGAGTTATGCTACATTTGACCTTCAAAAGGTTGTGACGAATAGTGCCTATCTAATGGGGTCCGAGGGAAAAGAATATGATACTGAAGAAGAAATTCCTATTGGTAAGTAAAGTTGTTAATTTATCCTGTGAAATTTGTCTTGTTCTTTATGTAGATGGGCTAATTATGCTAGACTCTACTCATAGTTACTGCAAGTATTTTAAATTTTTAACTCACCTAGGAATAAACTTAACCCTTTGAGTGCCATGCCTATTGTTGTTGAGAAACACCATGTAGCAATATATATTATTAAGTTGTTCATCTTTAGTATATAATTGTTTTTGAAATATATCTAAAATGTGATTAAGTATTAGGAAAGTAGTATCAAACTCTGAAAGATTAATATAACCTTTATCAGTCTCAAATTACAGTACCTCTAAATAATCCAGTAGAGCAATAAGTTGCAGCTTGAAGTGTTGCCGTTACCTGTAAACTAGATCAGAACTGAAACATTAAGAGCCTTGTCATTCCGCTTAACAGTGCTGGTGTGTTTTAAAATTATGCCATAAAATAAGTATTATGTTACACAAGAGAAGCACATTATGTAGATGGAATTGTAGTCTTGGCCACACTCAAGTACGAGTTTAACAGGATAAAACCGGCATCACTATGACTATCCTGGTTATTTACAACCAAACCTCTCAGTCTTTATTCTGAGTAAATGACAATATTTGGCTTCCATTGACAGGCTCAGAAGAACAGATGCACAGTAGATTGATGCAGGAGATAGGTCTGCCTCTTCGGATGGATTGTGCCGTTATCACCCCAGACGACTTCAGGCCAAGCAACATGTCAGCCTCATGCCCACAAAAGGTAGATAAACAATTTGTCTCCTTACATTTCACTATGAAATAAGATATTCTCACAGAATTTCTATCTTTAATTAGACTTATTACTCTATATTAAAAAAAAAAATGTATTGGTCGGCGTAGCCTGGTCACTTAAGACTTGTTGAAAAATCTATGAAAAACTCGTGAAAATTGCTGTTTTATTATCACTGCACTTTCAGAACCTTTCCCCCAAGTTTCTTAAAGTTTAGTTTGCTCTGTCTCAGTTGAAACCTAATTTCAGATGTCGGTGATGCAAGTTGTGTCTGAGGGTCTGAGTTGTCGTGAGCAGAATCGCGCGAGACGGAAAGCTCGGTTGGCTTCAGGCCGATCGACAGATAGGCCAGAGGATGAGAGTGAACAGCCCAACAAGAGACAGAGACTGGATGATACGGCTACAGTGGCGGGGACAGGGACTGGAGAAGAGACGTGGGCAGGTGACCCCACTCCGGACAACACCGGGTCATGGGGGCCTGATGTGAGTTCTACTGTGGTTGTTAGTTATTAGTGTAAAAGTGTACTTGTTGGAGAGACATTTTTATATTTAGGTTAAATATTAATGTAAGTTAACCCAACAACAGATGAGCGTCACATATACAATTCTATGCTCTCTAAACTGATAAGCTCTGTGGAAACATATTTACATTATAAATAGTATTAAAAATGTAAAACTCATGTTTGTTGACAAAAGTAATAGTATAGTTTCACATACTGCCTTACTTGTACATGCCTTTCAAATTGAATCCAGTGAAACTGTTATTTTTCTAATAAAAGCTTATGGAATGAATTAGCCTATATCTTGTAAGTAACTAAGTTGTGCAATATTTTTGCTTGGAGAAGAACATTATTATCATAGGTACTTTAAAACAATTCTGAATTTGAACCTTTGTTTTTACACATATTGTGAGACAGAGTAATTTTTATTATTTTGTAAAATTCTTCACATGTGGGAGTGTATTTAATATGGCCGACAATTTCTGGAAGTTTTAATTTGATACTTATTAGTGCAAATAGAATACCAGTCTGAATACATTTTGAATGGCCTCATATGTTATCTAATAGTATTTAGTATTCATCATTTTATTTATAGTCAATATATTTTGTTTGAGATCCAAGTATGATCTCAAGTATGATGGTATTCCCTGTTCATTATTTGTATTTATTAATGAATGCAAAATAATAAAATTGAGCCAAATGATGTTAGACTGTAGACTGGCCCCTGGAAGGTTTCTGTGACACGTTACTAGCAGAAATATTCAGCCCACGATGGGAAACACGACACGGCGCAGCAACAGCTCTAAGGGATTTGATCCGCTTGCATGGTTCTGGTGCTGGTCGATCCACGGACTTGACACCGGATCAGGTGAGTACTTGTGTGTAATTTGTTCAACTAAAACTGAACAGTTTGGGTTGAAACCCACTCTCTATTAGTTTTGATATCCTAATGCTGAAAGTTGACATGTTGGCTATCAAACATCGCAGTATCTAATGTTGGGAGAGTCTCTGTACACAACTTCTACAATCTCTGGCATAGAGATGTGCCCAGAGAATTGGAACTAGTCGGAATGGTTTACTAAAGTTCCAGATATAAATATAAAACAAATCTTTTTTATTTGGTATGCTAAACATATCAATTGATGCGTTTATAACAGCACCTTGAAGATTTTGTGAATACATCACGATCACGACTCTAGCGTTTGACAGCGGTCTAATGCATCGTGACTGCGACATGTAGCGCTTGTAGGATTAACTAAACCGAAATAAATTTGCTGGCACTTGTAAAAATAATAAGAAACTAAAAAAAGTGAATATAACATTTTTATTAGGAAAATTTGTTCATTAACAGGTATTTTCAACTGATATATAACATTGGAAAAATTAATGCCAAGGTGTCCTATGGTTTCATGTATAATCGAAACTATGGCCATTTCAACCTTGAGAATGTGAAAATGTGGTATAGCTCATCAACCTTTTTCTGCAACAACATATAACATAATGTTAACTTATGTAATATATTTTAAAAACTATTAAGATACCATAATAAATTTTTCCATTTGAAAGTTTTCTTAAATTAGGCTTACTAGTTCCGTATATTATTTTATTATAAAAAAAAAATGTTGTTATAAAACCTTTTTTACATTTTGGCAGTTTTGCAAATGTTGTACTAAAACCCATGCATATAACTGGATAGTGGTATAAGATCATACAAATAAAGTTTGGTGAAGTTATATGTATTGGTTGTTGAGTTATGTAACATCTAATATCGAAAAATCTAAGTTTAAGAACACAGCAAAAAATTGAAAACTTTAATTAAAAAATTATTTTACTTGCTATTAGTTCTGGCCAGAGCAGTAGGTAGGGTTATCTGGATCTTAACCCTGGAATTGGCGGTCATATTTCTCTCAGTGGCGGAGTGTTCTTAGTACTTCATACATTGCCTTATATTTATTTTATTATTACAGGTTTACTATAAAGTACCTACGTCATATTATATATTTTTTTATTCAGCATTGTTCAAGGAACATTTTTTACATAATATAATTAAAACAAAAAAAATATCCTTACTCTACCTCTTCATAAAAAAAAATTTTTAGAAAAAAAGAAAAGTTAGTTCAAAGTTTATAATTTGTAAAATTGTTGTTGTTAATGATATGCAAAATCCAAAATATAAAAAAGAAAGAGCATTTAATTCTGAGTAAAAATAAAACAACACGTAGTTTATAAGTTATTTATTTTTACATGTGGTATACGATAAAAAAAATCATACACTGACATTCGAAAGTGCTACTTACCAACAAAAGTAAGAACTTCAAAGTTCACTTGGATTTGTACAGTCTTGTAACTATTAGTTCATATTCATTTTTTTTTTTTTAATTTTTATTATATATTTTTTTGATTATGTTCTGGTTGAATGTCTAAATCAGAATCCTCATCGTTGCTTATTTCATGTACAACTAGTTCTCAAATGTCACTTGAACGATCGCGGAAATTACGATCCATTACCTAAACACGCACAAAAAACTTACTATTATTGTGTCATATACAGAACCATCATTACAACGAACTCAAACAAACAATAAACCAGACAGAACACAATGCAGCTGACGAAATAATAATAGCTGAATGAACCAGTTGACTCATCGCTGCGCGCGCAACTAGCACGGCACGCGGGAGAATGTAAACAAACAGTTCAGAGATTATAAAATGTATGGACATGTAACGAAACGATACAATTATTTATTAGTGTATTATTTACAATTGAACCTTCCTCTTTTGGTTGGTACCAATACCGATATTCTTTGATTGTGTTTTAAGTACGTAATATTGAGAAATATAAGACATATTAAAACGCCCGATATTGGGCGCTGCCATCTAGGATGCGACTAAAACGCCCGATATCGGGCGTTGCCAGTTCCAGGGTTAATTCTTTTCATAAAGATCCTCCAGTTTCCTCTTAGACGCATCTCTTGTTTGTCTGTCTGATTTGTTTTTCAAGTTAAGAAGCCATGTTCTGCTTTTCGCATTCGCTCGTTATCTATAGAAGTTATATGATTAAGGAGGTTCTACCCAATTTCTAGTCCTAATTGCTACATTAATTTAACCCTTGACAAACTCCCACAGGTAACTCCTAACTGCAGGTGCACACCAAAATCTAGTACATTAGGTATATAAGAGTTATTTTTGGTTTGCATGCCAAATCATACATTATACAACTTTTGTTTGGGTTCGCTCTCAGGTACTTTGTTAAAAAGTTGGGGTTAGTCACGTTTTGGAATATAGGTTTTATTTCTGTTATCAGTGCCTTGAGATGATGGAAATTATTTTAAGGTCATAAGCTAATATATCTTCCTTAGTTTGCCTCTATTTGCACCAAGTGCCTATTTATCTGGGTACAATCCGTAAGCAGATTTTCATCATTACCTGATGTTTGGTTCAGCACTGATGAAGTTTTTAGTCTTGGTGAAGGCCTAGTCTTGTAACATGTGTATCTACTTCCTCCTGTTTTCTTACTAATAACTTTTATAAACTAAGCTATTATTCACATTACAACTCAAAAAATAACCATAACAACTTCTCACAAGATTTGAAACAAAACAAATTAATATTTTTAAAGCAGCTACCTCAATTTCATGTCGACTGCAAAAAAAAAAAACAAAAACAAAAGAGATATACGATTACACGTATTTTTATACGAGGGCCATCCCGTAGTACCCGTTTCCGCCGCGTGAGGCGCTGACGACGCGAGTAGCCGCCGGACAAGGTCAGATCGCTTCAGTGGCTTGTCTGCCTTCTCTGTTACAAGTTCCGTGACGCTAGCATTAACTGTGTTGTTTCTGTGACAGTTCATAATGTTTAAAAAAATTGAAAACGCCGCTAGTTGTGAAGTGAGGGCTGTCATAAAATTTCTCAACGCAAGAAACGTTCGACCTTGTGATATTCATCGCCAATTAAAGGAAGTGTATGGAGGCAATGTGATGGAAGAGTCATCTGTTCGGCGCTGGTGTCGTAATTTCAACTTGGGGAGGGGGAACACACACGACGATGAGCGTTCAGGGAGACCATCTGTCATTACAGATCAACTGCTGAGGTCAGTAGACGAATTCGTGAGGAACGATCGGCACGTCACAATTGATGATATCTGTGAACATTTCCCTAATGTTTCTCGAACAATTGTTCATGAAATTGTCAAAGACCATCTGCATTATTCAAAAATTTGTGCAAGGTGGGTCCCTCGCATGCTTACAGATGAGCACAAAACCAAGCGTATGGCTGCTGCATTCACATTTTTGGAACGTTATTCTGATGAAGCAGACACGTTCTTGAATCGCATAGTTACTGGTGATGAAACGTGGGTTTGTTATGCTTCACCTGAGAGTAAACGACAGTCCATGGAGTGGCATCATACTCATTCACCAAATAAACCAAAAAAATTCAAGACTGTTCTGTCCACCAGGAAACTTATGGCAACCATTTTCTGGGATCGACGTGGTGTACTGCTTATTGATTTTATGGCCCGTGGAGACACTATTAACGCTAATGCGTATTGTGAAACATCAAAGAAATTACGGCGGGCAATACAAAATCGACGGAGAGGTCTATTGTCTGATGGCGTCATTCTCCTCCATGACAATGCCAGGCCTCATGCAGCGGGGATAACACAACAACTTCTGCAGCAATTCAATTGGGAAATTTTCGACCATCCACCGTATAGCCCGGACTTGGCCCCTTCAGATTTTCATCTCTTTACAAAACTTAAAGAGTTTTTGGCGGGAAAAAGATTTGACAGCGATGAAGAACTTAAAGAAGGCGTGACTACGTATTTCAATCGGCTGGCGGCGGAGGAATATGACGCTGGAATACAAAAACTCGTCACACGTTATGACAAATGCTTAAATTTGCTTGGAGATTATGTGGAGAAGTAGTTTAAGGTATGCTCTTTTCAATAAAAATGTTTATATTTGTTAATATTTACTTCTGTGTCTTTATTTCACAAACGGGTACTACTTTCCGGATGGCCCTCGTATAAACACAGTAGAGACCAATTTCCTTAAATGGTTTGATTGTATCAGTAAACAAATTATTAATGCTATAATTCCTTATGGATGTTTGATGATATTAAGTTTAATAAAGAAAGTTCTGTTCGTAGATGGAAGAGAGTCACCAGCTGTTCTTGGAGGATGTGTCACTGAGGCTTCTCTGTGTCTTGGCACTGGATCGGTTTGGCGATTTTGTCTCGGACCAGGTGGTGGCTCCTGTACGTGAGACCTGTGCTCAGACCCTTGGTAAGTCCTATTAGGGTTTCGTCACAAGTTTCATTCTGAGGAGAGTTTTTTTTTACTTTTTTTTAAAAATTTTCAATCCAAATATGCATTCACTTAAAGATAAACAGATCTAACTTAAAAAAAAGCTTTCAGTTATAATTATAAGTCATTGTAGTTCACTCACATGTCATTTTCATATTCTGTAAGAACTTGCCAAAGTCACTATTGAAATTATTGTGTTTGGATTGGTAGTGAATCTAATTACCCGGATCACATACTCAAAATTAGGGACAGTATTTGACTTATATTTAGTTCTAATAGACTGTTTACCTTAGATAATGCTTTAAAAAAACCACATCTATTTACCCGAAAGAGTAAAACATTGGAGCTTCTTTCACTCATATGTTCCAATAGCCACATCTGTGTAACCCTTGGAAACCACTGGTCTAGACAATTGTATCACAAAAAATAGCGTTAGACCAAGGATCCGTAAAGTTTCAGACAAGAATGTTTTTCTTAATTAAATAAAAAATGGTTAATATGTAACACAGACGTAACAATAATCAAGTACTTAGCGTTCGAAATAAGACTTCTTACTCAATCATAAACCTACTTGAAGCTTATGAGAACATACAGATCCTGTGTAAAAAAAGGACTCTTTACTTGTAATGGCTATAGAATGAAGATTTTCTTTACTAGCAAATGTAACTATCACGTTTTGCTGATATTCAGAGACTAATCGACCCTGTAGCAGAATCAATGTCTGATTGAAAAGTTAGTCTGTTGCTCTGGTAATTGCTAGAGAGATTTTACTATTATGAGCATAAATTAGGCATCAAAGTTGGAGATATTTCCCATGTAAATAGATAAATAGTGATAAAAACATGGTCCAAATTATAGCATTTTGGACATAAAAGATTTGGTAACAAAACTCATATAAAATTAAAAACTACGAAAAAACTACATATTCCCTTAATCTCACAGTATTATTCGGGACTTGGAGAATAACTTGGAATTATAAAAATTTCATACCCTGACCCTTTGACTGGTGGGTTTTCTTATCATTATGAGTAATTGTCCTAAAAAAAAAAGTTAGTTTATTTTAATTTTATTTTCGATTTTGTTTTTTTTAGGGGATTTGGATTTACTGCAGTAGTTGTGTTATGAAAAACACTCACCCCACCCCCCCCCCCCCCCACCCCCCCCCCCCCCCACCCCCCCCCCCCCCCACCCCCCCCCCCCCCCACCCCCCCCCCCCCCCACCCCCCCCCCCCCCCATTTAAATTGTTAAGGATAACAATACTGTACGTAATATTCATTGCAACTTAAACAGATATAATTTGACTGGAATTACAATTAAATACTTTGAATAAATGCCCCAAATTCACTTAAATAACAATTAATGCAAATAGACTCCAACAGATTCTAACCAAATTTACCTTGTTTTTAACATTCATTCCTACTAGTTGAGTAAAGTCGTCAGTTTATTATGAATTGTTGTTAAACCACAAATATGTAATATTGATACATATTATTTACATAATACTCCTCATATTGTTCAATCATTTTGTGAAATAATTTAAGAATCATACTCTATTCCATATGGATATATTGAAATAATATATCTCCTAGGATTACAAACCTTAAGTGTGAGGACTGTTGCCTGGACCAGTGCAGGAATGTCACCTCTCACAATGACTTGTCGACCTTCCAGCACATTCAGTGCTGCCAGGTCAAACACTGGAGCGGTCAGAAACGTCCGGAGGGACTTCAGGCTACCCTCCTCTATAATAAAAAACACTTACATAGGTCAAAAGGTTCAAAATCCATGTAATATATAATAATCAATGATAAAACTAAAGATATCAGAGTTCCCATACAATGTGATTACTACAATACACAAGTTATTTCATTCCAGGATCCAATCAGCTACGGATATTATGCATATATAGATACAAATATACGAGGGCTGTTCAGAAAGTAACCTCCGGTCGATTGAAAAAAATACACCAAGTTAAGTAAAAATATTTTAATATATACATCTTACAACTACATCTTTGCACTATTTTTCGACATAGTCTCCATCACGATTGAGGCACTTATCGTATCTCTTCACAAGCTTTGAAATTCCTTCTGCATAAAAATCACCCGCCTGTGCCTTGAGCCAGCCTGTGACCGCATCTTTGAGCTCTTCGTCGTCATCAAACCGCTGGGACCCGAGCCATTTCTTCATATGCATGAAGAGGTGATAGTCGCTTGGCGCCAGATCTGGGCTGTAAGGTGGATGGTTGAAAACGTCCCACTTGAAGGACTTAAGAAGGGCTGTTGTTCTGCAAGCAGAGTGAGGACGGGCGTTATCGTGCAAAAAAACGATACCGGAAGTCAGCATACCACGGCGTTTGTTCTGTATAGCCCGTCGTAATGTTTTTAGTGTTTCACAGTACACGTCTTGATTAATGGTCGTCCCACGTTCCATGAATTCAACCAACAACACCCCTTTGGCATCCCAAAACACCGTTGCCATCAGTTTTCTGGCAGAAAAATCTTGCCGGGCTTTTATTGGTTTGGTAGGCGAATCTGAATGTGCCCACATCTTTGATTGTTCTTTTGTCTCAGGGTTTACGTACTTAATCCAGGTTTCGTCACCGGTCACGATTCTGTTTAACAATGGTTCTCCTTCGTCCGCATAACGTGACAGAAAGTCTAATGCAGAGGCCATTCTTTGAGTTTTGTGGTGGTCGGTAAGAATTTTGGGCACCCATCGTGCACATAACTTACGGTAACCCAATCTTGCTGTCACTATCTCGTACAAAAGAGTCTTAGAAATCTGTGGAAAAATCAGTAGACAACTCCGCCATTGTGAAACGTCGATTTTCACGAACTTTTGCATCAACTGTCTGAACGAGTTCGTCAGTCACCAAGGATGTTCTACCACTCCTCTCTTCATCATGAACGTTTTCTCGTCCACTTTTAAATAAACGTACCCATTCACGGACAACTCCTTCACTCATAACTTGTGGTCCATACACGGCACAAAGCTCACGATGAATAGCTGCTGCAGAGTATCCTTTGGCTGTAAAAAAACCGTATATAACAGCACGCACTTCACATTTGGCGGTATTTTCTATTGCAGCACACATTTCAAACTGCCACAAAAACTAAACTAGCGCAGGTACGATGTTCACTCGACTACAGCTTGATGCCGACTGACCTGCTTAGTGCGTGAATGCACAGATGGCGCGCTACTCCCCTCCACTACCCGCACTGTGACCAACCGGAGGTTACTTTCTGAAACAGCCCTCGTACATTACAAGCACTCTAAGGGGTTTATTACACCTGAAGACACCCAAGAGGGAATATTAAGAGACACTTGAGAAATTGTGTGACTAGTGCTCAGAAGACTATTGGAAGGTACCGAAGCACGTGGCAATTATGGAGAGGATGCTTTGGTGTACCTCCTAAAATAGAAGCTGAGTTGGTAGAGTTTTAAGCAATGATATATATAGTACTCAGTTCATGGAATTATTGGAGCAGTTAACTAGATAGTTTTATGAAAACAAATTGTTTCAAAATATGATTACATTTGTATTTATTACATTGTTATAAGTATTGAATTTTATATACATATCTCATACAGAACTTACCAGATATTTACTTAAGACTTTAAATGGGATATAAATGTTAAAACCCTTCATAAACAATATCATTTCACAATATTTTTTGTAATGAGGTGTCTGTCTGACTTTGCATCAACAGATACTCCAACGCTGGGTTTGAGAAACTGGTGGTGCCAAAATTAAGTTATGGTATACATTTTTGGGGCTCCTCAGTGTTCATTGTTTGACAGAAATTTTGTCCTTTAGTTATTTGAGGAATGGCTCCGGGTAACAGCTCCACAGAGTAATTTTAGTTAAATGGCATTTTTATTCATGTATCACTCCTTACTTTTTAGATACAAATAGATTTTGCATGTCTAACATATTCTTTTAATACCAGAAACATAACTACGAATAGACATAATATGTCGCTTTCATATCAATCAGATTCTATAAATCCAACCAAAACTTTATAATTTTCTTACAAATTGTTTTAAAACAATTCTAAAGCCTTTGGAAAAGCCTTAAACTTATGAGAAGTGACTTACGAGAAGCAAAATGTAAAATATGGTCACTATTACAGTTTTCACAGATATGTTTAGGCTTAATATAAAATAACATGACTAGTCCCGGAATAATTTGTAAATCCAGTTTTGCCTCAAGTATTAGAATGGTAATTACAGGAAAAATATACTCTTATATCGTCTCAAATAGGTTTAGTTCTTTCTAAGTAAAATATGTAGAGTCCCCTCAAAGCTCCCTAAAATTGGGTATAGCACTTGGCAAAAGTAAGACTATTACAGCAACTTATAAATTATGCTGCTTGCAGTCAGTGCCACCTAACAGACACTAGTGAGGCAGTATATTCAGTTACATGTCAGTGCTGACCTCACTCTCTGATTGTATGGAATGAACACAATATTGAAACTGTGCATGGAACAAAGCCAGTATTAAAGTCACTTATATTTTTGCACATGTTACACATGTCAGGCCACACTTATATTTTCCTCTTAAATTAAATTATTAACTTACTGATTCCAAATTCTGGTTTGATCATTTGGTTTAAATTGGTATTTGAATACTATATTCTCTTAATGATTTTAACTTCCCTGACTGGCATTTATTTAAGATTTTGCATGTCCAGGAGCACTTCTGGTTTGAACTGATCATATTTCTCGTGTCATAATTGTTGGCCTGATAAAAAAAAAATAGTTTACATACATACTTTGGTCCAAAAGTGTACGCTATACTCCTGACCTTAGTAATCTTCTTTCAGTATTAGGGATCTGGTAAAAAATCCCAACATTTCACTATGCCTTACTATTCATTAAACCAACATTGTTGCTAAATCTATGCACTGTACGTAAAAGTGTTCACATGCGTCACAAAGTACAAACAAATCTATGTGGATGTACACCACAAAACACACTCAGACAAGAAGTTTATCAGACTGGCCTAAATTACTGGTTTCAATCACTCAGCTAACAATTGATTGACTTTATTTACTTATCAAATGTGCTGCATCTAATTTAATAATGATACTACTTATTTGTTTTGAGGTCAGAGTGTGACTTGGAGATTTATTGAACTCACGTTAAGTCGGTTAATCAGATCAAATATTCCCAGTGACAGTGTTAAGTAATACATTGGCAAAAGGGGATTTTAAGGCTCAATTTGGTATAGTGTTGACCTTACTCTTCCAAAAACGATACATAACAGGATTTAGATGTAGGCTTCAGAATACTGTAGTGATGAAGATTCTAGTGGGTTGACATGACACAGTCCAGAGCCAATAGACGGAAAGGGTGATGCTATAAATTGTTAAGGATGGTAGTAGTCACTCAGTGGTAAGAGTAATAAATTATTCACCAATCCTTGACTGTTTGTATCAACTCACCAAACACATGCTGAGGCTGCAGTTTGTAGAAGGGAGAGCGAGGAATGACTTCAGACAGACGAGAATTGCAAGCTTCGATTATCCAAGCAAACCAACAATGGAGCCTGCAATAACATCCAGCACATGATAAATTATACTGATAATTTAGTTATGATGGCCTGATTTCACAAATATTGGTCTTGATTCATTACTTTAAAAACAATTCTGCAAGCTTTTATATGAGTAAACTATGTATAATGAAAATCACGAATCTTTTCAGAAATATTTTTCTGTTTTATTTTCCCTTTGGGCAGTGACTTTCCAAATATCAACAAGTACCAAAAATGAAGTTTTTTTTATATTTGTTATACAACTATTTTTCATTGTAGTGACACTTTATCTGGCACTTGTTCAGACATTATTACTTTTGTAAAAGAAAATCATCATACAACTTTTAGTAAAATAAAACAAACACTTTAAAAAATTCATATTTTAGTAGTAACCAATAAGAAAAATAAAGAAAAAATACAAAAATTGAATTTTTTCTATTTTAAAAATACAAATGGACATTCAGGTTCTATAGGCCTACATCACAAAAAAAACAGATGTCGTAAAACAGCCAACTGACAGCTTACAGTGAAGGTGGAACACTTCCTAGTGTTTGGTAAGAGCTAGCTGACCCCACTCAGTAACGCTACACATTAATCACACAGTACACTTCTGTCATAGTGGATGTGATTAGTAAGAAACTCCACTTTGTTTCTAATACTCCTCGATGGATAGCTAATAAAAATAAATAAATCGCAGCATTACGTTTATATTGCTTTAAGATAGATAAAAGATGTAACCACGTTATTGTTACTGCATGTGGCTTGTAGTGCGGCGATGTGACTGTTTCATTGTTACTGTTCAAAGGGTAAAACAGTTAGAATTAATAAATAAACTGCCTTTTCTACAGATTATGTCCAAACAGCATAGTAAAAATATAACAAATAATGTCTGGATACATTGACATAAGAGCCTATTGTGTCTGGGCACTGAAACCGCACATCTCCGTTCGTACCCCCAAAATAGACAATTAGTCTCCAGCCAAGACCTCAAAGTCTAACTCTGGCTTCCAAAAGATGCTCAGGCACCAGGGAAAACATCATACCAAACAATTAGACAAACAATATATATAAATAAATAAACAAATCGCACACCAAAATTTTTTAGAACCTAAGTGGACTGAACTCACAAAGCACACTCACACTGACGAGGCCAAAGCGAAGAACTCACTACCGCTACCTAATAGAAAGATACCCTGTGTATATCCACTGAACACAACCTACATACCCTCATACACTAGAGAACACAAATAACCCATAGCTAGGGGAGGAGTAAAGCACAGTTAGATCAATTTTGTGGTTAAGCAATTTAGA
Source organism: Homalodisca vitripennis (assembly GCF_021130785.1). Taxonomy (NCBI): domain Eukaryota; kingdom Metazoa; phylum Arthropoda; class Insecta; order Hemiptera; family Cicadellidae; genus Homalodisca; species Homalodisca vitripennis. The sequence continues at coordinate 47,600,935 of NC_060208.1, forward strand.
GTCCCTTGCTCCCTGCAAAGGGTAAGTCTGCAGGAAGCAAGACACTAAACCAATTCCACTCGGTATCCTGTGCTAGGGCGAGCTCCGAATGAACAAAAAAAGATTGTGCACTCCTACCCCTCCCTACCTAACACTAAACCTACACCAACAACAAAACCCCTCCCGAGAGACAGCTGAGAGAGCAGCTAACCACGCTCTGCTACCATTGAAACCGCACATCTCCTTTCACACCCCCAAAATAGACAATTAGGAAGCGAGCCCCCATGGTGGCGAACGGGATGGCAGATCAGAAATAAACCTAGAAGGAAAAAAGAAAAACACCGTGGATAGCGTGCTCAGGTTCTTTTTTTTAATTCACAGTTACCACCACAGAGTAGGAAAAATAAATTCTTTAACCAAGATAAGAACATCTTTGCCGAAATAACAATTTTAGCCAAACAATTTTTAAAACAATCATTGCTACAGTTAACATAATTTGTCGGCCATATGTCTCAGGTGCACCTGGATAAAAAATTAGGACTAGCTATAATTTAAAACAAGAACTGCCAATTCCACCCAGTATCCTTCGGCTAAGGGCAGGCTCCTAATGAAAACCAAGAAATAACACTAAATAGCATTTAAACTAAACTTAAAAATTAAATAACAAAATACGAGGGCTATTCGGAATGTTTTGGAATTAAAAATTAACAAAGTATAGGAAAAGTTTTATTATATACATTTGAAAGCCACACTTAAATACTACTTTTCAACATAGTCGCCATTCAAATTTAGGCACTTATCATATCGATGGATGAGCCTGACAATGCCTTCCTCATAAAATTCTGCCGCCTGTGTCTTCAACCAGTTTGTCACTTTTTGCTGCAGCTCTGCGTCGTCGTCAAAGCGCTGCGTTGCCAGCCACTTCTTCATTGTTGGGAACAAGTGGTAGTCACTTGGTGCAAGATCTGGGCTGTATGGTGGATGAGGAAACAACTCCCACTGGAATGATTCGAGAACTTCACGTGTGCGATTTGCCGTGTGAGGTCGAGCGTTATTGTGAATCAACAGAATTTTCGAGCTCAACTTTCCCCTACACTTGTTTTGGATCGCTCTTCTGAGGTTGTTTAACGTTTGGCAATACCTTTCTGAGTTGATTGTAGTGCCTCGTTCCAGAAAATCAACAAAAATTACTCGTACACCTTTCTTGTCCCAAAAAACAGTCGCCATAACCTTTCTTGCCGACATCGTTTGCAAACATTTTCTTGGTTTGTGAGGGGAACTTGTGTGTCCCCACTCCATTGACTGCAATTTAGTCTCGCAGTTAACATGTTTCACCCATGTTTCATCGCCAGTTACGATGTGATCGAGTAGTGATTCACCCTCTTTGTCGTAAGCATCCAAAATTGTTAACGCTGCAGCCATGCGCTGGTTTTTGTGGACGTCGGTCAGGATTTTCGGTACCCATCTTGCATAAAACTTGTGGAAGCGAAGCTTATCAGTGACGATTTCGTATAAAAAATTCGTGAAATTTGAGGGAAACTAAGCGAGAGTTCCGTTATGGTTAACCGTCGGTTTTCTCGGACCTTTGCGTCAACTTTCTCAACAAGTTCGTCAGTCACTATGCTGGGTCTTCCACTTCGCTCTTCGTCATGAACAGGCAGACATTTCAAACAGGCACTGTGACCAGATGCGTTACAACATGAACTTCCCGCTAGCACGGCTGGATAGCCACTGAGCGGTGGGACGTCCTGACACCAAGATGGCCGCGCTAGTCCCGCCCCTAGCGGCCACAGCGCAAAACGTAATCAACTTTCCGAATAGCCCTCGTATAAACTATAATAACTGGCAACAATAACAGAATAAATTAATTAATTAACAAGTAGCAGGGTATCACAGATGTTGACTAGGGGTGTTCAGCTCGTCATGGAGGCCAGCTTTCCAGCAGAGCAGGAAAACCCTGGAAACTGTCTGCGACCACCCATGATGAGAGAGCAGCAGGAGGCAAGAGTTCCTCTCCTGGACCTCGTCAGTGCGAAACAGCAACTTAAGCCAGCATGTTAGCGGGAAAATAAATAAGTGAATAACATTAAAAAAACTAGAAAAGGTAAAAAGTTACAATAAGTACTTCCACTAATGTGCAAGAATTTAGAAGTTCCTTGCCACTCTGAAGAGGATGTGCAGAGCGCTCTCAAACAGCACAGTCAGTGCTTCTGCAGCCACAACAAACAACACTTACATATACTACATAAATAAACATATACATGAGCCGGGGAGAACTGGGCTCAAGACTTAGAACCGGCTCAGCACATCATCAGAATTTCAATATTTTACACGAAGAGCATGACATAAGACAGTCCCTCCTATTCGATGAACAAAGGAAATTCAGAATTGGAAAACATAATCCTTAACCACTATTAAACAAAATAAAATTTTTCTGAAACCAACCATCAAAAAATTCTAAAAATCCACAAAAACGTAGAAACACATACCACGGTTTTCGTACCAATGACACCATTAAGCTCCTCACTTAAGTCACAAGAGCTAGTTATATTAGAATAGAGACTGGGCAGTATAGAACAATTGAGGAAAATATTCACAAGACAATTTTCTTAGTCCATTCAATAGACTTAGAAACCCAAAGCTTACCACTTCTAATTAAAAGGAAATAAATAGTTTTGTAAAACAAATGTCAGTGTCTCACTGCAAGTCACTAAATCAAGGCAAGCTCTCACAACTGCTAAAGAACTATGCTCACAAACCAGAGTAAATACATGGAACCATCAACACTTTGAAACAAAATAGATGCATCATGTAACTCAAACTACAAAAACTGAATTCTGGTAGAAGCACAGGTGCACCAACTCGACACTTATTCTCCACAAAAACTGTCTAATAAACTCCCTTCACTTGACATAAAAAAGTCAGAATAAGGTCAATAAAGCCATCAACCACAGCAATGAAGCTTGAAGATGGAGAAACGTATGAATAATTCTTTGACAGACAAATAGGAACAATTGAAAATTAATTAGAAAACCCTAACAAAACATTTATGAGCATTGATCAAATTCAGCCGGATTTCATTAAATGTAGCCAAACAGTACTGTCATGTTAACAACTTGGCACTAAACGAAGGAAAAACAAAGCAAGTACTGTTTAGTAGAGCACAAAATTAAAATGTTGGACTCCCGATGTTAGAGGTGGAGGAAGAAACTAAGTACTTGGGAATTATTGTAGACAGTGCTCTATCTTGGACACCTCATATTGATTTGGTCTGCAACAAATTGAGTACTGCCCTGTATGTGCTCAAAAGAGTTAGAGCTGTCACAGACCTCGCAACAGCTAAAGTTGCTTATTTCTCACTATTTGAATCCCACATAAGATATGGACTGCTTGTTTGGGGTGGATCAACTGCAGGAAATCTGAATAGAGTCCCAATAATGCAGAAAAAGGCTGTGAGAATGCTAGCAAGCTTGGGACCAAGAGACACTTGTAGGAGTGCCTTTAAAGACCTTGGTATCCAAACTGTTACTGCCTTGTTTATCTTTCAGTCCATCATTCACATTCTCACAAGCAATGCTGAACGATTCATCGACATCCATACCCACAACACCAGAAACGCAGTAAATTTCAACCTTCAATCTCACAGACTTGCAATGTTTGCCAAAAAACCTTCCTATGCAGGAGCAAAATTTTTGAATCTACTGCCAAGACATCTTAAAGAAGAGAAGAGACTATTGCCATTCAGGACACGTCTCACCACCTAGCTGGCCGACAAGACATTCTACTCCGTTGAAGAATTTTCAAACTGGAGAGATTTGTCAACCTAATTTATAATTACGAGGGTCGTCCAGAAAGTAAAGAACGTTTTGTTATAAGTCAATAAAAACAAAAGATAAGAGCATGAAAATTTATTTATAAATACTTATAAACTTACTCTATTTTTCTACAAAATCGCCGGAACTGTCAAGGCACTTGTTGTAGCGTGGCACCAGTTTTTCTATACCGACGTTATACTGTTCTGCCGCCAAGGAATGAAGCCACGTTTTTACTCCTTCTTTGAGGTCTTCGTCACCCAAAAAGTTTTTTTCCGCCTAAAAACACTTTCAACTTTGGAAACAAGTGATAGTCACTCGGAGCCAGATCTGGACTATACGGAGGGTGTCCGAAGATTTGCCATTTGAAAGAATTGAGTTCTGCTTTGGTTCGTGCACTGCAATGAGGCCGAGCATTGTCGTGGATCAGCACCACTTTCGACGACAGCATTCCGCGTCGTTTGTTCTGAATAGCGCGGCGAAGCCGATGCAAGGTCTCGATGTAGGCCTCTGAGTTGATTGTTTCGCCTCTCGGCATGAACTCCACATGGATTAGGCCTTTTCGGTCCCAAAAAACTGTTGCCATCAATTTCCTGGTGTTCAAATTTGGTTTTTCTTTCCTGTTTTTTGTTGGTGAATTCGAGTGATGCCATTCCATTGACTGGAGCTTTGTTTCCGGGGTTCGATAGGAAACCCAAGTTTCGTCACCCGTTACGATGCGGTCAAGAAACGCATCACCTTCTTCGTCATACTGAGTCAAAAACTCAAGAGCTGCTCCCATCCGTTTAGTCTTGTGGACATCAGTAAGAATCTTAGGCACCCAACGAGCACACATTTTCTGATAACCAAGACGTTCAGTCACTATTTCGTGCAAAGGCGACCTTGAAATTTGTGGAAAAAATTCCACTAGACCACTCAAAGTGAAACGACGGTTTTGTTGAATTTTTCCATCAACTTTCGCTGCCAACTCGTCAGTAACGAGTGACGGCCTTCCACTTCGTTCCTCGTCGTGCACATTAGTTCGACCTTCCTTAAGTTGAATGCACCATTTTCTCACTGATGACTCGTTCATCGCATTATCACCGTAAACTGCCTTAATTTGCCTATAAATTTCAATAGGTCGAACATTCTGTGCATTCAGAAACCGTATCACACTACGCAGTTCACACTTGGCGGGATTTTCAATTAACGCCGCCATTTTAAACTTTCACAGGAGACGCAAACGTGACCTCACGGTACCGCTACTCAGCTCACACTGAGGCAGAAGGTGTGGCTAACGAACAAGCTATCTACCGCGGTGGTGGGGGAACTGCGCCGCCCGTGATGCGCAATCGTTCTTTACTTTCTGGACGACCCTCGTACTTTTATGTATTGACACATATTCTGTACTCTACATTCACGAATAAAGTTTGCTTTGACTTGACTTGACATTAAAATAATCCAATTACTGCAGAATTTTTTAGATCAGTCAATCGGGAATTCAAGCAAAATGAAACATTATAAAACAAAGGTCTTCAAAAATTCCCTAAAGCACTAAAAATCTCCACTGTTTAAAGTCCTGCACCAAAACATAAACCACCTTCAAAGGAAGACAAACAGACTTAATGATTTGCTGGAAACAAAAAAACCCACCTTAATTTTATTGACAGAACACAATCTTTCAAGTGAGGAGCTAACTGGTAACAGAATCAACAACTATACACTTGTAAAAGATTTCTCAAGAGAAGTTAATAAAAAATGCAGTGTGACCATTCACGTGAATGACAGCCTTGAAACTAAGTTGCAAATAACACAATCGGAAAAGTCTGTGATCTCTCCATGATCCACATTAACTCTGGAAAACTCAAACCTAGCTTTTAGGAGTGTACAGACCCCCAAACTTTATATGCACTAACATTCACAATGATGATATCAAGACAGAAATCTTAACAACTGGCCTGTCTGATCACACTGCCCAGATCTGCCACTCAAAATAAAATACTCCCAATCTCAACAAGAAGATAATCTTTAACAATATAAAACAAGTCCTGAAGGATGAATCATGACAAACTGTCTATAATGCTTTAATCCAAATCAATTTTTAATCAAATACTTAACTGGACCCTGAATTCTACATGCCCCTTGATAAAATCCAGACTAAAAAAAGATTTAGTTTCAAAAATACAAACGATCAAGAAGCATGCAGGTTTAAAAATATTTATCTTTAGACATTGGTAAACAAGAACCAAATTTGGGAGTTCGCTGAGAAGGTAATTACAGCTCAGGCAAAGAAGGAATATGGCCTTAGACTGATGCATGTAAGGAAGGAAACCACATCAAACTATATTCCAATTTCAGAAAACAAACAAAAAACTATTTGGAATGTAATTAACCATGAGAGATGCATAAACGAGGAGCATTCAACCCACATAGAGTTGGTAATAGATAAGAGGTTGATAAAAGATTCTCTCCTGGTAGCATAACATCTAAAAACTATTTCAGCACACTCTGCAGGTAACAGTCACTATACAGTACCTAATTTCAAAACAGAATTATTGAACCCCAAAATCTGTATTAACCCTCTCCCGCTCGTATTGTTTCCAGGCGCTCACGGTGCTTCTAACCTCAATTAATTCGCTCTGCCGGTTGCGCTTAGTCAAAATACGCGGTTCCTCAACTTACACACGTTCTGTCATTGTAATTGACTATAATTATATATATTAATTATTTTACCATATATCAATGAAGTTGATTGTACAAGACCAGGGAGGGGGCACACGGACAGCTGGGCGCGGGTTGGCACGGGGTTGTTTGTTGTGCAGTTACTTGGTGAAGGTCATTGTCTGGCTCGCTGTCACTGCCACTGCCACTGTAATTACTCTGAACTACATCCTCAATGCCACCAACCACTTCACAAAGCTCTGGTACATCACTACACTCACTTGAATCGTCGCAATCACTACTAATAACGAGATCGATTTCACTGTCACGAAGTATACGACTACAACCCGCCATTGTTTCCCCACAACTAATATAAATAGCAAAATAATGGAATAAATCTACTGTAAAAGTAAAGTAAATAGTCTCTTGATAGCAAACAACCCGTAGTAGTACAAAATATTGCTACTCGAGAGCAGCACTTATCGGCTCTAGTCGTTAAAGCAGTGCGTGCCGATCTGTGCCGTTTAAGCTGCAGTGGCTATGTGGTGGCCGTGCCGATTCATGCCTTGCGAGTGGGAGAGGGTTAACTCATAATAAATCCAACCGTAAGATCTGAAATATCAAAAGTTATCTCTGGCCTAAATCAAAACCATCTTCTGGATTGAATGAGATCTCCTCAAAACTACTTAAAAATTGCAAATTATAAAAAATAATTCAAAAATTTTAAAATGGTGTGAGTCCTTAGTAGAAAACTACAGAGTTTAATTTTTTTTTTTTATTTCAGTGCTTTTGGGAAAATACCTTCCTTAAAGGATAAGTTGATGTGTGTTAATGTGGGTGTGATCTTTATCCTTCTTATCTACAATATCCAACGTAATTGCTAAGGCGATGCTTGACCGATTAATGAGTCATCTTATTGATAACAACATTCTCAGTAGTTAACAACACGGTTTCCTAAAGGGAAGGTCAACCACCACAGCCCTGACTAGCCTTGTTCGGTACATTATCAATCAGATGGATAAACGTTTTACCATTGTCACAAAAGTAATATATTTAAGTACATATAAATAAGAATATAAAACACTCATGAGCAAACTACACTCACCTTGCGTATACAGCTTTCGACTTGACAAGCTGAGGTAAGGGCCGAGACTGAGATGGCTCAATGCCTCGGAACGGTCTCTCCAAGTTGTAAACCTGTACATTGTCTTGTCAGTAACTGAGAGTTGTGAAATTTAATTTCTTTAATTAAGAATCTGCCGGATCCAAAACGTTTTCACAATTCTCTGTTGTAAAGTAATGTGAATATCATTAACAATTGAAGGTTTTCAAAATATTGTTCATTTACTCATGATTGTACTAGTAATTCAAATTAAAAGAAACTAATGTTTACATGTTATTACTTATGCTGTTTAGTTGTTTACTGTTTAGCACACTGGTATAGGGATTGAAACAATGATGTGAATGTTTTCAAGGAATATTCAAATTTAACTCAACAAAATCTTGCAATTATATCAGAAACCACAGGTTTGCAACATGCTTTATTTCAACAATGGTACATGACATTCAAAATTTGCCTGAATTACATAAATGGTCAATATACGTACACTATTCTTCACCAAGTTGAAACGCTAAATAATACCAATATTACTGCCTTATACTTAACTATACACAGATTTAGTTTTTGTGAGACGTTTTGATCATACTACACACAAAAGAATTGAAAATCTACACTGAATAAACATTGATATAAATAGTAAAAAAGTTATAAAAATAAAAAACTTACTATGTTCTAATATCATACAGTGGTAATCAGGTAGTAAGAGACAGATTATACTATATAATGGAACTTTCCTACTGGGACTACTCAAAATCTGGTTTCAAAATGGTTTCAGAAATGAGAATATAATAATAATATAGTGTAACACCAGTAATCAAGAACACACAGTTCAAAAATTAGGACTTTATTATACTTTGATATTTTTTGGAATTAAGCAATTAAAGGACCATAAAACAATTGTACAAGCTATTTTCCTAACTTTCCATGATATATTGCTTAAATTATAAAATAGAGCTCAGATCATAAATTTTCACAATTCAGTAAGACATGAACTAAAACTAGAACATATAAAACAATTACTCAGCAATTTTTTCTAGGTTCTTTGGTGTGAAATGTTAATTAGGCTACATTTTATTCCTTTTAGATGTGCAACTGTTTTTAAAATATTTTTGCACTTGATGTGAAATGCACACACACATGCGTATGTATGTGTGTGAGTGCCCACGTGTGTGCATATGTGTGTGAACGTTTGTATGTGACATTATGTAAAAATAAAGAATACATAATGTGTAATAATTATAGCAATTCAAGAATCAGAAATCTAAAATTAAGTACAGTATTAGAAATTGGCTTCCCTGTAAAGCCTTGTCTTAATGCAATTAGACAGTTTACTTGACATTACACATACATAGAGAAGAAAGCAACTCATAGCCTAAAGGTCCACATAGGACCAAGTTTAGCTTAAACATCAAAGAAAGTTTCAAAGAACAAGAGGTGTTTATTATTACTTAAATTTGGATTATTAAACATAAATATTATGTGAATGTTGAGTTTAGCTCTAGTTCACTTTCCTCTTTCTCAAATCAGTATTACATTAACACTTGGTTAAGAAAATGTTCTCACCTTGTGATTTATAGTTTGTTGTAGCAGAAAAAACTAAAATTTTAAATAATATAAACAAATTCAATCATGATTAAAACTCTATTTTAACTCTATTCACCTTATCTTGAAGCCAAACAACAATAACCAATGCATGTTGTGCAGCCAACAGGGCTAGATAGCACAAACTTGAGGAGCTATGTAAATAGCCCTGTACATACTTCTGTTGCCTTGTCTTGATACCAAATAACAGTAGTAACTGATACATGTTGTGCAGCCAACAGGGCTAGATAGCACAAACTTGAGGAGCTATGTAAATAGCCCTGTACATACTTCTGTTGCCTTGTCCTGATACCAAATAACAGTAACTGATACATGTTGTGCAGCCAACAGGGCTAGATAGCACAAACTTAAGGAGCTATGTAAATATCCCTGTACATACTTCTGTTGCCTTATCTTGATACCAAATAACAGTAACCGATACATGATGTGCAGCCAACAGGGCTAGATAGCATAAACTTGAGAAGTTATGTAAATACAGTACAACCCCGATAAGTCGGCCCCCGTTAACCCGGAAGTCTGGCTAACCCGGACCGATTTTCAATTAATAAATAAAAAATCAGACAAACATTTCAATAATAAAAACGTAATATTTTTGAGTGGTATAGTATCCGTGAATCGATGTTGCATCAGTATTTGATGGGACTGTAAGACAGTGAGTGTGTGACTCATGGCACACGGCGACCGAGTGGCGGTCATTGTCCCGGATTCTCGGAAACAATAACAGACGCGTATTTCCCCAAATCCTCTCCGACGCTCTACCGCCGCCATGCCTGGTCCCTCAGAACCTACCTCGCTCCACTCACTTGTGCCCGTGTTGTGTGTGTAGTGTACTGTATTGTTTGCTTCTGTACTGCAATCGTGCTTCAGATAGTGTGCTTCATTTGTGTTGTGCGTTTGTTTTTATCTACGCGATGACAAGAAAACGTAAAAATGTTGTAGTGACAATGGAAAAGAGACTACAGGCATTAGGTAGGATAGATAAAGGCGAATCTTTAAAAACAATTGCAGCATCTTATGGTGTCAGTATATCTACAGTATCGGATTCGAAAAAAAATAGGACAAAAATCGAAGAATTTTTGGTTTTTGGTTGGAAGAATGTTTGGTTTTGTGCGGAAAGGGAACGTGGTTTGCCAGTGTCTGGGCCTATCATTCAAGAAAAGGCAATCAAGCTGAATAAACAGTTGCCTGATTGTGAACCAAATTTTACTGCGAGTTAAGGATGGTTGGATAGGTGGAAAAAACGGCATGGTATTCGCCAACTATCTATCACAGGAGAAAGTCTATCTGGGGACAACAGCATTGCTGAGTACTATAAAAACAAGTTTTTGGATTATGTTAAAGAAGAAAATTTAACGGCAGATCAAATATATAATGCCGATGAGACGGGTCTGTTTTACAGAATGTTGCCGAGCAAAACTTTGGCCTCAAAAACAGAAAAAGCAAAGACCGATTGGCAATAATGGCCTGCAGCAATGCTTCGGGGAAGCATAAATTTCCTCTACTCTTAATAGGAAAAGCGAAAAATCCGCGAGCACTGAAAAACGTAAATCGGGATTCTCTACCAGTTGTCTACAAGTCTCAAAGAAGTGCATGGATGGACAGCAACACTTTTAAAAACTGGTTTTTTGATTGTTTTGTGCCAGGTGTGACGAAATATTTAAAAGATTGTGGGTTGCCAATTAAAGCTGTCCTACTAATTGATAATGCTCCTTCACATCCGTCTGCAGATGTGCTGGTCAGTGGGGACATTACCGTCAAGTTTTTGCCGCCTAATGTAACAGCGCTATTACAGGCCATGGACCAGGGGGTTCTCGAGATAATGAAGAAGGTTTACAGAAGACAGATGCTAAGCACAATCATTGACAATGAAGGAGGACACGGTGTAGTTAAGATTCTCAAAACATTTAATGTGAAAACTGACTGCAAAGAATCTTGGGAACAAGTGACTAGAATCAGCTTAATTAAATGTTGGAAAAAACTGTGGAAGGGTGTATGCGACTTGCCTGAAAATATAATTCAACCAGTGGGGAACTGTAATATGGAAAATGACTCTCCAGACGATGTCCAGCCCCAAGAACTTTTGGATATGTTCCAAAATATTGATGGCTGCTCTGAAGTTGATGAAAATGACATTAATCTGTGGTTAGGGGCAGACAATACCGGAGGCTATGAGCCACTTACTGACGAGGAAGTGATCACGTCGTTTTTACCTGATGCTAATGAATCAGACGCTGAGGAGGCAGACGGGGACATTGAAGATCCAGTGATGAGTCATGGAGATGCAGTGACCAAACTAAACGAACTAATGGTTTATTTCGAGCGACAGGCAGAAACATCGCCGGCTGAATTGCTCATGTTGAAGAGACTGCGAGATGGCACAGCACGCAAGCGGCAGACGACATTGGCACAACAAAGCTGACCGAGTTTTCTACCAGGAAATGAACAGTTATAAATGTACTGTAAGGATTAATAATAATTAAATGTGCATATTTTTTTACAATTATAATGGAGTTTATCTGTAAGTATACCGCATTTTATTAATTTTTACCTAATTCTCCGGCTAACCCGGATTTTCGTTAACCCGGATCGGCCTCAGTCTCGATTAATACGACTTATCGAGGTTCCACTGTAGCCCTGTACATACCTCTGTTGCCTTGTCTTGATTCCAAATAACAGTAACTGATACATGTTGTGCAGCCAACAGGGCTAGATAGCATAAACTTGAGGAGTTATGTAAATAGCCCTGTACATACCTCTGTTGCCTTGTCTTGAAGCCAGTTAACAATTAACTGAATGTTGTGTGAAAGGAAGGGCCAACTAGAAGCCAACAGGGCCAGATCACGTGAACTGACAACAATGCTAAGCCAGTGGTAGAATCCTCGAGCTTTGGCATCACGCACAGAGAATGAGATGGACAGAGCACAGTTGGGGGGTTCACAGAACACACAAGGGTTCAGCTGGAAACATAAATTGAGAGTAGAGTTTGTGTAGTGATATTAAGTGAGTTTGACAAGACATTTTCTACCATCTTTTTTAATTTTTTATTAGTATGATGATCTACAGATTCTAAAAAATGGTTCATGAAAGATAAACAGTTCACAAAACAGTAGTACAAGAATAGCTGCAATTATTCACACAGGAAAATATATACATTAAAAATCAAATTTTTCAATCAAATATATATGAGGGTATCTTAAATTGTTTTGAAAAGAAGCAAGTATATAACCCTGATAGATTTGAGCAAATCTTTTGACACTGTAACTCCTCTATTTTATGTCAGAAAAACTTTAATTTTATGGAATAAGCCATTTAGAATTACAATTAATTGAATGTTACTTGAAATGCAGAGAATAAATGGTTTGTGTTAATTTCTCAGAATTCTTAGATATAGTTGCAGGGGTACCCCAAGGCTCTGGTTTGGAATCCTTTTTATTTTGAGTAGTTATTAATGATTTTAGTACAAATTTACCGTATTTTTCAATGTTATATGCAAATGACACCACCTTCCTATTATATAATACTAATATTATTAATGTAAAATCCAGCATACAGATTCTTTAGAACAAGTCAAAATCTGGTGGTCTGTACATAACCTATTGATTAATTAAAGTAAGACTGAACATATACTTCACTCACTAAAACATAATATAGACATTTTGTATGATATTTATTTTTATCCTGTCATGCTGTTGGGTATTTATCTTAAAACTAAACTTAGCTGGTATGCACATGTTAACAATCTTTGCAAAAAACTGTCAAGAGTAACTTGTCTCTTAAGAAAATGAAGATCATGTTTCTGCTTGGAAATTTTGTGAATGGTGTACTTTGGTTTGTTATATTCGTAACTCAACTGTGGTGTAAGACTTTGGGGCAACTCAAGTGCAGCCAAAAAAGCTTTTATTTGGAAAAAGGCAATAAGAGATATCACTGGTCTTTTAGCTTCTGACTAGTTTTAGAGCGACATTTCCTCACCTCAAAATTATGACATTGAGTTGCACGTATATATACAGTAATTTTATCACAGTTCTAAGTCTAGACAAAGCCTTAATTTAGTGATACCAAATATTGTTGGACTATGATTGGACAAGTCTCATAGAAGTTACCAGTAGCAGTAAGGCAATTATCATGTAATAAATACTGAAGAATGATATGTAGTTGGTTAAGGAGAAAATGTTTTTATACTACTGAAGAATATTTTAACAGTGATTTTAATGATCTAAGAATTTGAATGTTGTTTTAATTTTAATTTACTATTTATTGTTGTTGTAATATTATGACTTAGCTATATCAACTTGACGAAGCTTATTTTAATTTGTTTTACTTGATAACTAATAAAGGATCTGAATCTGAATCTGAAAAAATTGTGAAATCAATATAAAAGTTACTAATTATAAAACTTGAACCATACCATAGTGTTCATTGTAACCTCAAGGTGGAACCAAAGTGAATAATCTGTACTTCATTTCTTCAATAAATACAGAAGAAAACTTACTTTTTTATAAATACAAGTATTTGACCAAACAACTGTTAACTGAGCCACTTACGATTCTCGTGGTTGATAAATCCAGAAATAAAATAACATCTTATAAATAGATTAACTTTTACCTTTTTGTCTCAGATATTGATACATTGCCAATTTTTAATTCTATACTAGTATTTAAATAGCAAATATTTCATGCTGAAGGTGGAGAAACTAGCAATCAGTGTAAATGAGGATTAGCTCAGAGAGTTAACTCATGGGTGTCTTTGTACAATGGAAACATAATTCAGAAGTAACAAAAAAAGCTGTAGCAAATTATGAAGTAGGGAGAAATTATAGTAAAAGATAGATACAAATATAAAGAGCATATTTGTACAAACATCTCAGTCCATTAAAGGTGAACTCAAGATTCGGTAACTTGAATAGTGATTTCATTTAAATTCTAATACAGTTTATTACTATAGCTATTTAAACAAAACTTAATATAGGATTACATAGGGTCACAAAATAGATTTAGTTAAGTCTAAATATGAGAACTTAATGACTGATGCGTCAGAATTCATTAGCAAGATACCTCTGACATAAATGACAGTGTGAAGATGATTCTGACAATACTGACCCTCCCTCACTTCCATTCACTCCATCCATCACTGACTAAAAGCTTTGGTAGGCACAATATCTAGGTAAAAACTTTTTTATAGTAAGAATTCAATATGTATATTACAGTTGAATTTCTGATAAGAACTTAGTAAAAAAATTATTTTTAATTTGTACAAAATAACTCTTATATTTAAATTAAAACTTTAATAGAATTTTGTGAACTAGTGGAACTACGTTACTCCGTTGGGACACTTATTGGCCATTTATAATATAAATTTAATAAAAACACTACATTTTTTTATATATTTGCTTTCTCAATCAAAGTGATAATAATAAATAGAAAAAGACATAATTCTTGAAAAGGATGCAATCAGTTACCTCACAGCTGAGACTCCGCACACAGACATGAGTCAGCCAGGAAACCAGGGCTTGACGTTGAACAGGCAGACGACTGCTGATGTAGCGGGTCCCAGATACTCTCTCAACAGTCACGTACTTCTCCGCCATCGAACAAGCCTGTAGGTCAATAGCACAATAATAGGCAAGTATCTCAAAGCTGAGACTGTGCACACAGACATGAGTCAACCGGTGATGTTTTAAAGATTAAGAAGTATCTTATTATTTGTATCAATTCCCTCAGAATATTAGAGCATTTGTCTATGCACTGATAATCCCATTGAGGAGTAAAATATATCTAAATAAATGACACAGTGTTTTATAATCTTCTTATATGTTATCTAAAATTTTTATAAAGTTTCAAGTAATTCCTCCTACACTCGTAGTTTGATGGTACTTTGTCTCTACCTTGTCACAAATAATTATTGCAGACAGACCAGAAACTTTCTAAACATTTTGTCTTATCAGTGTCATTAAAAAAAAGGCCATGTGGCCCTAACTTTGCCTGTATAAATAAAGAATTTTTCATTGTATCATTAGTAAATCTCTGGCTTCACCAGCAACCTTAATTAATATTCTGTATTCTTACTAAGAATACATAGCCAAAGATCCATATATATAATCAAAGTTCACATACGTTATTGTTAAAAATAGTATTATGGAAGTAACACAATTTCAACTTAACCATTAGCCTATCTTCAAAAGAATTGACTTATGATTTTGCTTGTTTTAAAATCTTTAGTGTCTAAAAATTGGCCAAAGAATAATGCTCATTAGAATTTAACTCCAAACATTAACAAATATAGATAGATTATTTAGACGTGAAACAGTTCGCACATGAAGAGGCAATGGGTTTGAGGGGAAGTGTGTGCTGGGTGGGGTACGAGGAGTGAGACGGCAGGTGCATCCAGTAGACTACTAGCACTATTACAGATTTTTGTCTTATACACCTCTAGGTTTTCATTGTACTTTGTTAACATTACACTCGGGGTTACAGTTTCTTCATATACTCAAATATACATGTTGTATATTATTTAATCAGTTTTTTTTACAGTTTTCGAAACCAAAGTACTTGAAGTGTCCATTTTAAGAACTGATATTTATGTTTTTAGCCACACTAGTAAGCACTTTACTCATGGAGCAGACAGAACAGACTATCTGTGCTGATCAGATGCGTGCAGCGAAATTTGTCCACTGCACAATCAAGGCCCATTTCACATCTAGACATATAGGATATCTATCATTATAAGAGTTATAATGCACTGGATCTTTTTATATGGACTAAATAGCATAAAATAAGGATTATACCAAAAAAAAAGCAGATAGAAAAAATAACGTAAAATCGAAATGGTTTAAATGTCAAATTGGGTTTGATATTAGGCCCTTGGTAAATTTCTTCAAGGAAAAACCGTTAGTAATAGACTTTTTAAGTTATTCAACAAACCTTACTTCTTTAACTAAATCAGTTCTCAGAGACACAAACCTGGCATGTGACATCATTGGAACTCTGAAGTTCTTCCTCTTGTGGTGCAGAATAACACGTGAGAAGTATGCTTGGTCCATGGAGATCACAGAAATGACAAAGCGATATGACAAAACTCATCTTTCTGAAAATTATGTTTCATTAATATAATTCTTCAGAGTATATTAAAATTTGACTAAAAACACTGGATTTTGATTATATTTCATCATCCAGTCTTTTTGATAAAACATGGTTGAATGTTAGTACATCTCTCTTTGCACATACTACTAAGGACAATCATCCGTTGGTCCACAAATAGTTTTAAAAATCATACTAAATGGAATTTAGTAATATAGTCTACTTCATCTGGTACAATAAAACATTCTTTACTTCTTTTTATTGAATTTTCTATGGATTTCACAAGACTAAAAGAAATCTTATCAGACTAAGCAAAAAAACCTCAACTCGTCCTTCTTAATAGTAGCCTATCTGTTCCAATTATGCAACCATCCAGGAACAGCCGGAGAGAGTGGAGCCAGTGAACATTTGAGTAAGATTTTTGATGATAATTATCCTGTCATTGCAGAATTTTATGCATATGCAACCAGTACAGTTTTTATTTAATTTAGACTATCCAAATATACTTTACAGTAGGCTACATTATTTTCAATGTCAGTTGAAAATTGGTTTAATTGAGTTTCTTATTACGTTTTACATGTATACAAATTCTGGTAATTATTTACTTTAGCCACTTCACACTATTTGCCTAAATTTCAACTTAAAATAAGAAAATATATGCACAGGATACTAGTAGGTTACAATAGATATAAATGAGAGGAAAGCCTAAATAATAACAGAAGTTACAACAGAAACGTCCCTAGCCATTGATATTTTTGAACTTTTGGGATATATTTTGAATAGTCTAACAATCTAGGAGACAGGGCAGAATAATAAGCTAAATTATTCTAAGTTAGGTGTTTTTAAGACTAAAGTCATTTCCCATTATTCTTACTGTAGATTATTAATGATAGACTAACCTATTTACTACAACTACCAACTTACCTTATTATTTGGGCAAAGTATTCAAACTCAGTTCAATTAATTGCTACACTACGTCTGATTAGCCAAAGGATTTAAATTTATATTCACAACACAAATTAATAAACTTATAAAAAACCCAATTTCATACGAAGTAATCAACCTTATCATGACAACAACCAAAATAACCTAACATTGCGCAGACAGACATTAGGTTAGGTAGACCATAACAAGTTTTTTTTCTTTCCTTTTGACTTTGAATGATACATGAAGCTCTGTTTTATTTCTGCTCTACAATGAAGCCCCAAAGTGCTTTATAAAAAACTAACAGTTTATAAAGGACAACATACGTCTTGTGGTTGCCAATGCTATTTGCCCTCTTAACAGAATTTTATTATTATGAAGAAACCAGTATTAAGAAACAAGTTTTTTAACAAAGCGAAAACGCATTTTCAATAGTTTTTGTCGGTTTTGGCTATTATAATGAGATTGACTTATTATCTACTTCGTATAAAAGTTGCGGTTTTCTAATAAAGTTATAGTAAATTTAAAGTAATAATTTTTGTTGTGAATTTAAAATGAAATCCTTTGTATAATCAGACGTAGTATAGCAACTAATTTAACTGAGTTTCAACATTCTCCAGTATTCTGTATTTATTATTATAAAGTAAGTAGATAGTTGAAGGAAATATGTTACCAATGAATTGTAGAAATTATAGAACACTACCGTAGAAAAGTATAGTACACATAGTGGTCCAAATATGGGAAACGTTACAGAACAAATACGGAAAGAAATCCTTTTATAAATTCATTTCCAATGCATTGACCATTCGATCGTTTATCTTTACAAAATCTGCCCAATATTGCTTACGACGAACAAAAACATCCTTGGAGAATCTGAAGTCGAGATAGTAGCTATCAGGTAACAAATCAAAATTCCTTATGGTCTGATCATGAATGCCTTTAAGACAAGTGCCACCGTAGTGTACATTGCCAAAATATATTTTTTAGATAATCATTAAAACTTGATATTTAGTTTTGATAAATATAATTAATTTCAAATGTGAAATCAATTTTTCATGCAAATATATGTAAAATTGCTAAATTGAACCATATATAGTTGATGATTAAGGCATGTATAATTGTAATTTAAAATCATAAACATTGAAAAAGCTATTTTGTATTTAGACGGTCGTTATTCCATCTTTAAACGACAAAAATGTAGTAAAAATACATTGCTTTTGGAAACAAAAAATCTTAAAATTTTCTTTAAAATTCACTAAAATATATTTGACATCGAAGTTGTAGTCAACAAACTCAGTATTAACCCGAGTTAGTAGGTTAATATTTGTATATACATTGTTTATATGAAGTGCTTCATCTTTAATAAGAATTATACGAAAAAGGACACTTTAGATCTATATTATAAATCAAAACATAATGCTGCTATACTTAAGAGTATTCTTGGTTAGTACTCGTATTTCTTCGCGTCTTCCCGTTCTACTTGAACCCAGATAACGGCATCCATCCTCCGTCTGATAGTATGGGCAATCTTGTCCTCCCATTTGCTAGAATCAGATCGTAATAACCATCGAGCGATTCATTCTCATCATAACTCAATCCAACAGCCATTATGCCTTTGCGAGAGTCCCCGCAGTGATGAAAACAGTGCATTCAATCTGAAATCAGCTGGTCTGCATGTTACACTCCCTTCAGGTGAGGGACCAGCGGCGTATCCAGAGGAGATTTAGAAGTAGAACGTGTTAGGCAGGAGTGAAGTCTGGACCAAATAGTGTGAGAAAAAATATCCCCTGAAACTGTCCATTATATAAAATAACTTATGGAACAGTGAAAGTGACAATATATTCTGTAGCTAAAGAAGTATGAGATCACAGTTTAACAACGTATACTGTGGCTAAATATGTAACATATCTTAACACATTGACTGTGGCAGAGAGCACATAATAGCCCGGATGTTATAAACTCGATATATGATTAGTGTAGGAGTGAAGGTCTTAACAACGCATACTGTAGCTAAATATGTATCATACGTCACACAATGACTGTGACGTACATTCAGAGATACCATCCCGCATGTCCTAAACTCGATGCATGACTAGTGTCACAGTGATGGCTTTAACAACGTATGATGTAGCTTGAGATGTATCATAGTTCAACACATTGTCTGCGTTGGACAGTCATAGATACTATCCCGGCTGCCCTACACTCGATACATGACAGGTGTCACATCGAATGTTTTAACAACGTATGATGTAGCTAGAGATGTATCATAGTTTAACACATTGTCTGCGGCGGACAGTCACAGATACTATCCCGGCTGTCCTACACTCGATACATGACAGGTGTCACATCGAATGTTTTAACAACGTATGATGTAGCTAGAGATGTATCATAGTTCAACACATTGTCTGCGGCAGACAGTCACAGACACCATCCCTGCCGTCCTAAACTCGATACATGACAGGTGTCACAGTGATGGTTTTAAGAACGTATACAATAGCTAGAAAAGTACGAGGCCATAGTTTAATACTATAGCAAGATGTATATCATAACTTAACACATTGAATGCGGTGGACAGTCATAGATACCATTCAGATATTCTAAACTTGATATATGACTAGTGTCAGTGAAAAGTGCTAATTACAGATTCCAACCTAACTACACTGTTGGAGGACAGAAAGACACAAATTCTTGTAGTTTAAAACAGTATGTACATAAGAATATCAAATACCATATTGATTTGGCATGTGTGTTTCTTTGATAACGTCTCTAACAGTAGTTTTGCCGACTTTACAGTGGCTTAGCCAGGATTTGTGGAAGTGGAATTTTATCTGAAATGTAATTTATTTAACATGTGCAGAATGGAATAATATACTAAAAACCAATTATATTTAGTTATATCAAGAAATAATTAATCTGTTAGCAATGGTTTGGTTGGTTGTTATAGATTATTATATTATGATACTGCTTGTAGCGAAAATTGGTTTCCACTATGTTTTCTATTTGTCGCGACGTGAAATGGAAGAGGCGATCGTGTTGTGGGCGCGCCTCCTTTACAAAAACTGAGAGATATACGCGGGCGCGGGCGATAACATCTGAGGCGGGGCTACTCTATATGCACTGCCGCTTGCCGCCACGTCTCACTCCCATCCGTGGCCAAACAGAAACAGTTCAGGGGCGTAACAAGAGGAGCGCAATAATGAGAGGTCCTTGCTCCCTCCTTCCGAAATATCACCCGCCATATTTTAAGGGAGAAGGTACTTGAAAAATGCAGGCATCGTTGAGCGTTGCTTGTCGTATTATCTAGATGTTATTTTATGTAATACGCCTATCACCAAATTCTAAAAACCAAACTAATGATTAAAGTGTTCTTACGGACTCCAAAATAGCACCATTCGAAACTAAACTCGTTGTTACTTAAAAATTATATACTTACAATTAATCTACCGGTGTTTACCCTAGTACCAGAATCTGCAATATGAATCCACAGTTCTTGTCTAGAACTAAGTATCAACCAACAAAAACTTCCATATATGCCTCAATTTCTATAAGCGAAATCCAATTTTTCACAGGAAAATGTTTTTTAACAAACATTGTTGCAGTGTTCAGCTAAATTTTGTTTTTAGAGTAACATTATAATAATTTCTCCTAAATGTTTTACGCTATACATCACTCTAAAAAATTTTCATTCGTAGGAAAATAAATTGAGTGCCAAATGTTTTATGTAACGTGGGTTTGTGAAATGCATTAGTTAGATAGTAGAAGATTTATGTGAAGTAGGCTACAGCATACTCTACAATAGCTGATATGTTCCTGTGAGAACTATTTTTACACATACTGTGCATTGTAGGAAAATTACTTCAATTATGAAACTAACCACTTCGTATAACTACTACAGCATATGTTGTTAACACCTTCGCTGAGACACCTGTCAGGTATCGAGTGTAGGACAGCCGGGATAGTATCTGTGACTGTACGCCGCAGACAATGTGTTAATCTATGATGCATCGGTAGCTACATCGTACGTTGTGAACACATTCGATGTGACACCTGTCACGTATCGAGTGTAGGACAGCCGGGATAGTATCTGTGACTGTCCGCCGCAGACACTGTGTTAATCTATGATGCATCGGTAGCTACATCGTACGTTGTTAACACATTCGATGTGACACCTGTCATGTATCGAGTGTAGGGCTGCCAGGATAGTATCTGTGACTGTCCGCCGCAGACAATGTGTTAATCTATGATGCATCGGTAGCTACATCGTACGTTGTTAACACATTCGATGTGACACCTGTCACGTATCGAGTGTAGGACAGCCGGGATAGTATCTGTGACTGTCCGCCGCAGACAATGTGTTAATCTATGATGCATCGGTAGCTACATCGTACGTTGTTAACACATTCGATGTGACACCTGTCACGTATCGAGTGTAGGACAGCCGGGATAGTATCTGTGACTGTCCGCCGCAGACAATGTGTTAATCTATGATGCATCGGTAGCTACATCGTACGTTGTTAACACACTCGATGTGACACCTGTCACGTATCGAGTGTAGGACAGCCGGGATAGTGTCTGTGACTGTCCGCCGCAGACAATGTGTTAATCTATGATGCATCGGTAACTACATCGTACGTTGTTAACACATTCGATGTGACACCTGTCATGTATCGAGTGTAGGACAGCCGGGATAGTATCTGTGACTGTCCACCGCATTCAATGTGTTAAGTTATGATATACATCTAGCTATAGTATTAAACTATGGCCTCGTACTTTTATAGCTATTGTATACGTTCTTAAAACCATCACTGTGACACCTGTCATGTATCGAGTGTAGGACAGCCGGGATAGTATCTGTGACTGTCTGCCGCAGACAATGTATTGAACTATGATACATCTCTAGCTACATCATACGTTGTTAAAACATTCGATGTGACACCTGTCATGTATCGAGTGTAGGACAGCCGGGATAGTATCTGTGACTGTCCGCCGCAGACAATGTGTTAATCTATGATGCATCGGTAGCTACATCGTACGTTGATAACACATTCGATGTGACACCTGTCATGTATCGAGTGTAGGACAGCCGGGATAGTATCTGTGACTGTCCGCCGCAGACAATGTGTTAAACTATGATATATCTCTAGCTACATCATACGTTGTTAAAACATTCGATGTGACACCTGTCATGTATCGGGTGTAGGACAGCCGGGATAGTATCTGTGACTGTCCGCCGCAGACAATGTGTTAATATATGATGCATCGGTAGCTACATCGTACGTTGTTAAAACATTCGATGTGACACCTGTCACGTATCGAGTGTAGGACAGCCGGGATAGTATCTGTGACTGTCCGCCGCAGACAATGTGTTAATCTATGATGCATCGGTAGCTACATCGTACGTTGTTAACACACTCGATGTGACACCTGTCACGTATCGAGTGTAGGACAGCCGGGATAGTGTCTGTGACTGTCCGCCGCAGACAATGTGTTAATCTATGATGCATGGGTAGCTACATCGTACGTTGTTAACACATTCGATGTGACACCTGTCATGTATCGAGTGTAGGACAGCCGGGATAGTATCTGTGACTGTACGCCGCAGACAATGTGTTAATCTATGATGCATCGGTAGCTACATCGTACGTTGTTAACACATTCGATGTGACACCTGTCATGTATCGAGTGTAGGACAGCCGGGATAGTATCTGTGACTGTACGCCGCAGACAATGTGTTAATCTATGTTGCATCGGTAGCTACATCGTACGTTGTTAACACATTCGATGTGACACCTGTCATGTATCGAGTGTAGGACAGCCGGGATAGTATCTGTGACTGTACGCCGCAGACAATGTGTTAATCTATGATGCATCGGTAGCTACATCGTACGTTGTTAATACATTCGATGTGACTCCTGTCATGTATCGAGTGTAGGACAGCCGGGATAGTGTCTGTGACTGTCCGCCGCAGACAATGTGTTAAGTTATGATATACATCTAGCTATAGTACTAAACTACGGCCTCGTACTTTTATAGCTATTGTATACGTTCTTAAAACCATCACTGTGACACCTGTCATGTATCGAGTTTAGGACGGCAGGGATGATATCTGTGACTGTCTGCCGCAGACAATGTGTTGAACTATGATACATCTCTAGCTACATCATACGTTGTTAAAACCATTCGATGTGACACCTGTCATGTTTCGAGTGTAGGGCTGCCAGGATAGTATCTGTGACTGTCTGCCGCAGACAATGTGTTGAACTATGATACATCTCTAGCTACATCATACGTTGTTAAATCATTCGATGTGACACCTGTCATGTTTCGAGTGTAGGGCTGCCAGGATAGTATCTGTGACTGTCTGCCGCAGACAATGTGTTTGAACTATGATACATCTCTAGCTACATCATACGTTGTTAAATCATTCGATGTGACACCTGTCATGTTTCGAGTGTAGGGCTGCCAGGATAGTATCTGTGACTGTCCGCCGCAGACATTGTGTTTATCTATGATACATCGGTAGCTACATCGTACGTTGTTAACACATTCGATGTGACACCTGTCATGTATCGAGTGTAGGGCTGCCAGGATAGTATCTGTGACTGTCCGCCGCAGACATTGTGTTTATCTATGATACATCGGTAGCTACATCGTACGTTGTTAACACATTCGATGTGACACCTGTCATGTATCGAGTGTAGGGCTGCCAGGATAGTATCTGTGACTGTCCGCCGCAGACATTGTGTTTATCTATGATACATCGGTAGCTACATCGTACGTTGTTAACACATTCGATGTGACACCTGTCATGTATCGAGTGTAGGGCTGCCAGGATAGTATCTGTGACTGTCCGCCGCAGACATTGTGTTTATCTATGATACATCGGTAGCTACATCGTACGTTGTTAACACATTCGATGTGACACCTGTCATGTATCGAGTGTAGGGCTGCCAGGATAGTATCTGTGACTGTCCGCCGCAGACATTGTGTTTATCTATGATACATCGGTAGCTACATCGTACGTTGTTAACACATTCGATGTGACACCTGTCATGTATCGAGTGTAGGGCTGCCAGGATAGTATCTGTGACTGTCCGCCGCAGACATTGTGTTTATCTATGATACATCGGTAGCTACATCGTACGTTGTTAACACATTCGATGTGACACCTGTCATGTATCGAGTGTAGGGCTGCCAGGATAGTATCTGTGACTGTCCGCCGCAGACATTGTGTTTATCTATGATACATCGGTAGCTACATCGTACGTTGTTAACACATTCGATGTGACACCTGTCATGTATCGAGTGTAGGGCTGCCAGGATAGTATCTGTGACTGTCCGCCGCAGACATTGTGTTTATCTATGATACATCGGTAGCTACATCGTACGTTGTTAACACATTCGATGTGACACCTGTCATGTATCGAGTGTAGGGCTGCCAGGATAGTATCTGTGACTGTCCGCCGCAGACATTGTGTTTATCTATGATACATCGGTAGCTACATCGTACGTTGTTAACACATTCGATGTGACACCTGTCATGTATCGAGTGTAGGGCTGCCAGGATAGTATCTGTGACTGTCCGCCGCAGACATTGTGTTTATCTATGATACATCGGTAGCTACATCGTACGTTGTTAACACATTCGATGTGACACCTGTCATGTATCGAGTGTAGGGCTGCCAGGATAGTATCTGTGACTGTCCGCCGCAGACATTGTGTTTATCTATGATACATCGGTAGCTACATCGTACGTTGTTAACACACATTCGATGTGACACCTGTCATGTATCGAGTGTAGGGCTGCCAGGATAGTATCTGTGACTGTCCGCCGCAGACATTGTGTTTATCTATGATACATCGGTAGCTACATCGTACGTTGTTAACACATTCGATGTGACACCTGTCATGTATCGAGTGTAGGGCTGCCAGGATAGTATCTGTGACTGTCCGCCGCAGACATTGTGTTTATCTATGATACATCGGTAGCTACATCGTACGTTGTTAACACATTCGATGTGACACCTGTCATGTATCGAGTGTAGGGCTGCCAGGATAGTATCTGTGACTGTCCGCCGCAGACATTGTGTTTATCTATGATACATCGGTAGCTACATCGTACGTTGTTAACACATTCGATGTGACACCTGTCATGTATCGAGTGTAGGGCTGCCAGGATAGTATCTGTGACTGTCCGCCGCAGACATTGTGTTTATCTATGATACATCGGTAGCTACATCGTACGTTGTTAACACATTCGATGTGACACCTGTCATGTATCGAGTGTAGGGCTGCCAGGATAGTATCTGTGACTGTCCGCCGCAGACATTGTGTTTATCTATGATACATCGGTAGCTACATCGTACGTTGTTAACACATTCGATGTGACACCTGTCATGTATCGAGTGTAGGGCTGCCAGGATAGTATCTGTGACTGTCCGCCGCAGACATTGTGTTTATCTATGATACATCGGTAGCTACATCGTACGTTGTTAACACATTCGATGTGACACCTGTCATGTATCGAGTGTAGGGCTGCCAGGATAGTATCTGTGACTGTCCGCCGCAGACATTGTGTTTATCTATGATACATCGGTAGCTACATCGTACGTTGTTAACACATTCGATGTGACACCTGTCATGTATCGAGTGTAGGGCTGCCAGGATAGTATCTGTGACTGTCCGCCGCAGACATTGTGTTTATCTATGATACATCGGTAGCTACATCGTACGTTGTTAACACATTCGATGTGACACCTGTCATGTATCGAGTGTAGGGCTGCCAGGATAGTATCTGTGACTGTCCGCCGCAGACATTGTGTTTATCTATGATGATACATCGGTAGCTACATCGTACGTTGTTAACACATTCGATGTGACACCTGTCATGTATCGAGTGTAGGGCTGCCAGGATAGTATCTGTGACTGTCCGCCGCAGACATTGTGTTTATCTATGATACATCGGTAGCTACATCGTACGTTGTTAACACATTCGATGTGACACCTGTCATGTATCGAGTGTAGGGCTGCCAGGATAGTATCTGTGACTGTCCGCCGCAGACATTGTGTTTATCTATGATACATCGGTAGCTACATCGTACGTTGTTAACACATTCGATGTGACACCTGTCATGTATCGAGTGTAGGACAGCCGGGATAGTATCTGTGACTGTCCACCGCATTCAATGTGTTAAGTTATGATATACATCTAGCTATAGTATTAAACTATGGCCTCGTACTTTTATAGCTATTGTATACGTTCTTAAAACCATCACTGTGACACCTGTCATGTATCGAGTGTAGGACAGCCGGGATAGTATCTGTGACTGTCTGCCGCAGACAATGTATTGAACTATGATACATCTCTAGCTACATCATACGTTGTTAAAACATTCGATGTGACACCTGTCATGTATCGAGTGTAGGACAGCCGGGATAGTATCTGTGACTGTCCGCCGCAGACAATGTGTTAATCTATGATGCATCGGTAGCTACATCGTACGTTGATAACACATTCGATGTGACACCTGTCATGTATCGAGTGTAGGACAGCCGGGATAGTATCTGTGACTGTCCGCCGCAGACAATGTGTTAAACTATGATACATCTCTAGCTACATCATACGTTGTTAAAACATTCGATGTGACACCTGTCATGTATCGAGTGTAGGACAGCCGGGATAGTATCTGTGACTGTCCGCCGCAGACAATGTGTTAATATATGATGCATCGGTAGCTACATCGTACGTTGTTAAAACATTCGATGTGACACCTGTCACGTATCGAGTGTAGGACAGCCGGGATAGTATCTGTGACTGTCCGCCGCAGACAATGTGTTAATCTATGATGCATCGGTAGCTACATCGTACGTTGTTAACACACTCGATGTGACACCTGTCACGTATCGAGTGTAGGACAGCCGGGATAGTGTCTGTGACTGTCCGCCGCAGACAATGTGTTAATCTATGATGCATGGGTAGCTACATCGTACGTTGTTAACACATTCGATGTGACACCTGTCATGTATCGAGTGTAGGACAGCCGGGATAGTATCTGTGACTGTACGCCGCAGACAATGTGTTAATCTATGATGCATCGGTAGCTACATCGTACGTTGTTAACACATTCGATGTGACACCTGTCATGTATCGAGTGTAGGACAGCCGGGATAGTATCTGTGACTGTACGCCGCAGACAATGTGTTAATCTATGTTGCATCGGTAGCTACATCGTACGTTGTTAACACATTCGATGTGACACCTGTCATGTATCGAGTGTAGGACAGCCGGGATAGTATCTGTGACTGTACGCCGCAGACAATGTGTTAATCTATGATGCATCGGTAGCTACATCGTACGTTGTTAATACATTCGATGTGACTCCTGTCATGTATCGAGTGTAGGACAGCCGGGATAGTGTCTGTGACTGTCCGCCGCAGACAATGTGTTAAGTTATGATATACATCTAGCTATAGTACTAAACTACGGCCTCGTACTTTTATAGCTATTGTATACGTTCTTAAAACCATCACTGTGACACCTGTCATGTATCGAGTTTAGGACGGCAGGGATGATATCTGTGACTGTCTGCCGCAGACAATGTGTTGAACTATGATACATCTCTAGCTACATCATACGTTGTTAAAACATTCGATGTGACACCTGTCATGTTTCGAGTGTAGGGCTGCCAGGATAGTATCTGTGACTGTCTGCCGCAGACAATGTGTTGAACTATGATACATCTCTAGCTACATCATACGTTGTTAAATCATTCGATGTGACACCTGTCATGTTTCGAGTGTAGGGCTGCCAGGATAGTATCTGTGACTGTCCGCCGCAGACATTGTGTTTATCTATGATACATCGGTAGCTACATCGTACGTTGTTAACACATTCGATGTGACACCTGTCATGTATCGAGTGTAGGGCTGCCAGGATAGTATCTGTGACTGTCCGCCGCAGACATTGTGTTTATCTATGATACATCGGTAGCTACATCGTACGTTGTTAACACATTCGATGTGACACCTGTCATGTATCGAGTGTAGGGCTGCCAGGATAGTATCTGTGACTGTCCGCCGCAGACATTGTGTTTATCTATGATACATCGGTAGCTACATCGTACGTTGTTAACACATTCGATGTGACACCTGTCATGTATCGAGTGTAGGGCTGCCAGGATAGTATCTGTGACTGTACGCCGCAGATATTGTGTTTATCTATGATACATCGGTAGCTACATCGTACGTTGTTAACACATTCGATGTGACACCTGTCATGTATCGAGTGTAGGGCTGCCAGGATAGTATCTGTGACTGTCCGCCGCAGACATTGTGTTTATCTATGATGCATCGGTAGCTACATCGTACGTTGTTAACACATTCGATGTGACACCTGTCATGTATCGAGTGTAGGGCTGCCAGGATAGTATCTGTGACTGTCCGCCGCAGACATTGTGTTTATCTATGATACATCGGTAGCTACATCGTACGTTGTTAACACATTCGATGTGACACCTGTCATGTATCGAGTGTAGGGCTGCCAGGATAGTATCTGTGACTGTCCGCCGCAGACATTGTGTTTATCTATGATACATCGGTAGCTACATCGTACGTTGTTAACACATTCGATGTGACACCTGTCATGTATCGAGTGTAGGGCTGCCAGGATAGTATCTGTGACTGTCCGCCGCAGACATTGTGTTTATCTATGATACATCGGTAGCTACATCGTACGTTGTTAACACATTCGATGTGACACCTGTCATGTATCGAGTGTAGGGCTGCCAGGATAGTATCTGTGACTGTCCGCCGCAGACATTGTGTTTATCTATGATACATCGGTAGCTACATCGTACGTTGTTAACACATTCGATGTGACACCTGTCATGTATCGAGTGTAGGGCTGCCAGGATAGTATCTGTGACTGTCCGCCGCAGACATTGTGTTTATCTATGATACATCGGTAGCTACATCGTACGTTGTTAACACATTCGATGTGACACCTGTCATGTATCGAGTGTAGGGCTGCCAGGATAGTATCTGTGACTGTACGCCGCAGATATTGTGTTTATCTATGATACATCGGTAGCTACATCGTACGTTGTTAACACATTCGATGTGACACCTGTCATGTATCGAGTGTAGGGCTGCCAGGATAGTATCTGTGACTGTCCGCCGCAGACATTGTGTTTATCTATGATGCATCGGTAGCTACATCGTACGTTGTTAACACATTCGATGTGACACCTGTCATGTATCGAGTGTAGGGCTGCCAGGATAGTATCTGTGACTGTCCGCCGCAGACATTGTGTTTATCTATGATACATCGGTAGCTACATCGTACGTTGTTAACACATTCGATGTGACACCTGTCATGTATCGAGTGTAGGGCTGCCAGGATAGTATCTGTGACTGTACGCCGCAGATATTGTGTTTATCTATGATACATCGGTAGCTACATCGTACGTTGTTAACACATTCGATGTGACACCTGTCATGTATCGAGTGTAGGGCTGCCAGGATAGTATCTGTGACTGTCCGCCGCAGACATTGTGTTTATCTATGATGCATCGGTAGCTACATCGTACGTTGTTAACACATTCGATGTGACACCTGTCATGTATCGAGTGTAGGGCTGCCAGGATAGTATCTGTGACTGTCCGCCGCAGACATTGTGTTTATCTATGATACATCGGTAGCTACATCGTACGTTGTTAACACATTCGATGTGACACCTGTCATGTATCGAGTGTAGGGCTGCCAGGATAGTATCTGTGACTGTCCGCCGCAGACATTGTGTTTATCTATGATACATCGGTAGCTACATCGTACGTTGTTAACACATTCGATGTGACACCTGTCATGTATCGAGTGTAGGGCTGCCAGGATAGTATCTGTGACTGTCCGCCGCAGACATTGTGTTTATCTATGATACATCGGTAGCTACATCGTACGTTGTTAACACATTCGATGTGACACCTGTCATGTATCGAGTGTAGGGCTGCCAGGATAGTATCTGTGACTGTCCGCCGCAGACATTGTGTTTATCTATGATACATCGGTAGCTACATCGTACGTTGTTAACACATTCGATGTGACACCTGTCATGTATCGAGTGTAGGGCTGCCAGGATAGTATCTGTGACTGTCCGCCGCAGACATTGTGTTTATCTATGATACATCGGTAGCTACATCGTACGTTGTTAACACATTCGATGTGACACCTGTCATGTATCGAGTGTAGGGCTGCCAGGATAGTATCTGTGACTGTCCGCCGCAGACATTGTGTTTATCTATGATACATCGGTAGCTACATCGTACGTTGTTAACACATTCGATGTGACACCTGTCATGTATCGAGTGTAGGGCTGCCAGGATAGTATCTGTGACTGTCCGCCGCAGACATTGTGTTTATCTATGATACATCGGTAGCTACATCATACTTTGTTAACGCCTTCACTCACATTTACTGAAAGGTATGCCTCTTATCTGATCCATTTTATATCTAAGTTTAATCATTTACTAATACCTGTTTAAATGTGTATAAATTATCACAGTTATTTATTGTCTTGACTTTGACAGGTGATGAAAAACAAATTTACTATCTTCTGATTAAGTCAAGTCCAATACTATGGTGGATATTGAGTTTTAGGGATCCTTCAAGACCAGTGGGACGTAGGTCGAAGGGCGTTCCGAAATAGTAATAGGCCTATTGTTAACAAGAGGCTCTAATAATGTCCATATAAAACAGTACAATCGACCTAGTATATTTACGTGATTGAGTAACGCACACACACAGCCACTATTAGACTTTTATATAATATG
This sequence comes from Homalodisca vitripennis, assembly GCF_021130785.1. Lineage (NCBI taxonomy): Eukaryota > Metazoa > Arthropoda > Insecta > Hemiptera > Cicadellidae > Homalodisca > Homalodisca vitripennis. The sequence goes on from NC_060208.1 coordinate 47,631,911, forward strand.
TTGAGGTATCTCATTATTAAGTCTCTTACCATTATGAAAAGAAGTCGCACCTTAATAGGCGTTTGCAACAAATGACAGATGCGTATATATCGCTAGTCCGGGACCTAGAGATATGTAATTATCAGTTATGAAAAGACATCACGTGCTTTCACAGGCAACGTTGTCTAGTAGTGATCACCGTGCCTATAATATTAAGTTTTTTCACCAAGTAGATTACAATGGTGATCGGTTTAAAAAGGTACCCAGTCAGCATTGTTAAAATTGTAAATTTAACTTTTGTGTTGAGATGTTTCTACATTGAATTAGATGCTAAAGTTGTATGTACAGTACATTGCAATAGCCATCTTTAGGAAAATGAACCCGCTGTTGGACAAAATGCATCCAGATACCTGAATGATATTGGATATCTACAGATGAAAAAGTTTTGTTTTTTATTATTGACTATCACAAATCTCTAAAACTGCCTTTCCTTTTCCCCTTTCACGCTTTAGCTAAATGGGGCGTTATTCATATGGAATGTGTAATAGAAAATCTACGCACGACGTAAATCATTCGAAATCAGTCTCTGCCAGGCTGGCAGTAAACCTGTTATTCTACGACCACTCGTAAATACTCGCCCAATTAATGTGTGTTCGAACGTGCTCTCCGAGCTTTCAGGCGCGGCGTAGCGTGCTCGGCTGGTAGTTGTGACCGGTGACCGCGCCAGGCAGGCTTCAGGCTGTCAGAGTGTGGCTCCCCTGTCTGCCTGTCGGACCTTTTAGTATTACGATCTTGTACTTTAATAAGTGATCAAGTTCTGTAATTGATTTTGTATAACCTTAAAAACAATTACATATTTTCTGTTAAAACTATAAAAGAAATTTTCGAGTACTCACTTTACCCACTGGGAGCATATAACATAGGGAAAACACAAAAATAAGGAAAACTATAGTCAAGTTTCAAATTTAGAAACAACAGTTCATTATTTTAAATTGTAAAGAATAAAACTGAAAGTATTACTATGTTAAAGAAAGAGTGACTTTAAATATGTTTTGTTTTGTTACAAGTCAAAAACAGAAAAGCGTAAATGTATCTTAATTTTTACTTATTATGATATTGATACATTATGAATATATAATCTCTGTATTCACTAAAGGTTTTAGCTCCTTATGGAAGATATCCTTTTCTCTTCCATCTTCTAGATCCTCTTGTGTGATCGTACTCTATATACACTGTCCGGCGAGACGTACTCCTCAAGAGTCGAGTAGGCCTACAGTGAAATGTCCTTGAGTTGTATTATATAAGAATAATGTTCAATTTGAAACACATTTACGCTCTTAATTACTGTTCGTAGAATAAAAGTAGATGCGTTGTTTTAAGGACATGACTAATACGTAATCAGGCTTTTTTTGTTTTCATCTTAAAGTGTCTACATTTTTATATTCAAACGATGATTTCCGAACATTTTAGAAAGCTCTTAATTCATTTTTATGAATGCTGCCTGACTGTGGGTTCGCGTTTGCATTACACTGAGAAATGCGATAATTTGAAATTTCTGTTTGTCGTCTCATTACTTGTGCTTATTTGTTAGCATAACTGAGGCAATTTAGATATACTCTTCAATTAATTATTAAAAACATTTCATTTTGATTATTAGTTTTGTACATTTATATTTTCTTATTATTCTTCATAGGTAATGTAAACAGTGGCCCCCATCTTCAATAAATATATTAATCCTCTTTCTGTGGCTGGTGCAGCAAGTATTTAATTTCTGTTAAGGCTGATAACTCAGAAAAATAACAAGAGGCCATCAAAAAACAAACTAAAAAGCGCTGTGATACGCTTTTGTTATTTCTTTGAAATTATACATCTTGCATTATCCTCCCACTAAAAATAATGTCGTATTGGTTTTTAATTTTAGCGTAGTTCTTAGGGGGGTTACAACTGAAGACGGTCGCCAATACAGCCGGCTCCGTATTCCTCCCTCCCCGAACTACGAGGGGGGGACTTGTACACACTCACACTCTCACATCTGGCCACCGGGCGTTCTCCGCGGCCCCACAACCCTTATACTCTAAGCCAGGGGTTTATCTACCTTGACATATCTTCAAAATGTCTCTGTTATACACATAATTATGAGTATTTTGAAAGCGATATAATTATATAGTTATATTTCTAGACGACGAAACAATTTTAATGTTTTAATTGATTTAGCGGGCAGTAGTACAACACACACGAAACACGGATTTCCAAGGAACGTGAACCCACACTTCAAATAAGACTCGTTATACTCGTATTTCCTACATTTTGTTTTTTATTTTGGTCCTCCTCGTTATGTACGGAAGAAGTTCTTATTAAAAATTGATCAATTTTGATTTACAGCCGGGCTTTGCCAACATTTCAGACACAAAAAGGGGATCAAAGGTTCAAAAAAGTTTGTAAACCCCTGGTCTAGCGAAAGGCAATTTACATTGTAAAAGCTAGCAGACTGGTTTTCTCAAAATCGATAGAAAAATTTTAAAATTTACTTACCAGAATTTGCCAACTAGTTGGCATGTACTGGTTATCTGATGTAGATTTAATATTTACTTACTAATCTGACGGTTAATTTTCAGCATACATATATGCTAAAAATATATAGTTTTAGAAATTATTTAATTGTAATATTTGTCTATGAGCCATCAATTGACTGCAATAATTGTAATAACATAATTGTATGATACGTGTTATCTCCATGAAAGATGAGTATAAACAAAGTCAATGTAATGTCATAGTAGTTTAATAATGATTTGAAATATAACCCTATAGTCCCACTTTACTATTTATATTTCAGCTTATTATTTCACCTAATTTCTTGAAACCCAGTTTCCATCGAGCTAGGGCTGTTAATATTCCTTTGCCCTTCATAGGCAGGCAGTTAGCTCTCTGGAGATTAAAGGATCCGCTTTATCGCATGGCAAGTACGATGATAAGAACATCAGAGACTAACATGTGATCTAAATATGGAGAGGTGTTTAGAACAACAAAGTAACATACATGACGTTCACTTCATGAGTGGGTAACAAATGTACTCTCGGGTATTTTGAACATCAGAGACTACCCCGCTTTACTAACATGTGATCTAAATATGGAGAGGTGTTTAGAACGACAATCAGTAACATACATGACGTTCACTTCATGAGTGGCTAACAAATGTACTCTTGGGTATTTTGAACATCAGAGACTACCCCGCTTTACCAACATGTGATATAAATATGGAGAGGTGTTTAGAACAACAATCAGTAACATACATGACGTTCACTTCATGAGTGGCTAACAAATGTACTCTCGGGTATTTTGAACATCAGAGACTACCCCGCTTTACTAACATGTGATATAAATATGGAGAGGTGTTTAGAACAACAATCAGTAACATACATGACGTTCACTTCATGAGTGGCTAACAAATGTACTCTCGAGTATTTTGAATATCAGAGACTACCCTGCTTTACTAACACGTGATCTAAATATGGAGAGGTGTTAAGAACAACAATCAGTAACATACATGACGTTCACTTCATGAGTGGCTAACAAATGTACTCTCGGGTATTTTGAACATCAGATACTACCCCGCTTTACTAACATGTGATATAAATATGGAGAGGTGTTTAGAACATCAATCAGTAACATACATGACGTTCACTTCATGAGTGGCTTACAAATGTACTCTCGGGTATTTTGAACATCAGAGACTACCCCGCTTTACTAACATGTGATACGAATATGGAGAGGTGTTTAGAACAACAATCAGTAACATACATGACGTTCACTTCATGAGTGGCTAACAAATGTACTCTCGGGTATTTTGAACATCAGATACTACCCCGCTTTACTAACATGTGATATGAATATGGAGAGGTGTTAAGAACAACAATCAGTAACATACATGACGTTCACTTCATGAGTGGCTAACAAATGTACTCTCGGGTATTTTGAACATCAGATACTACCCCGCTTTACTAACATGTGATATAAATATGGAGAGGTGTTTAGAACATCAATCAGTAACATACATGACGTTCACTTCATGAGTGGCTTACAAATGTACTCTCGGGTATTTTGAACATCAGAGACTACCGCGCTTTACTAACATGTGATACGAATATGGAGAGGTGTTTAGAACAACAATCAGTAACATACATGACGTTCACTTCATGAGTGGCTAACAAATGTACTCTCGGGTATTTTGAACATCAGATACTACCCCGCTTTACTAACATGTGATATGAATATGGAGAGGTGTTTAGAACAACAATCAGTAACATACATGACGTTCACTTCATGAGTGGCTAACAAATGTACTCTCGGGTATTTTGAATATCAGAGACTACCCTGCTTTACTAACACGTGATCTAAATATGGAGAGGTGTTAAAAACAACAATCAGTAGCATACATGACGTTCAACTTCATGAGTGGCTAACAAATGTACTCTTGGGTATTTTGAATATCAGAGACTACCCCGCTTTACTAACATGTGATCTAAATATGGAGAAGTATTTAGAACAACAATCAGTAACATACATGACGTTCACTTCATGAGTGGCTAACAAATGTACTCTCGGGTATTTTGAACATCAGAGACTACCCCGCTTTACTAACATGTGATATAAATATGGAGAGGTGTTTAGAACAACAATCAGTAAAATACATGACGTTCACTTCATGAGTGGCTAACAAAGTGAACATCAGAGACTACCTCGCTTTACTAACATGTGATATGAATATGGAGAGGTGTTTAGAACAACAATCAGTAACATACATGACGTTCAACTTCATGAGTGGCTAACAAATGTACTCTCAGGTATTTTGAACATCAGAGACTACCCCGCTTTACTAACATGTGATCTAAATATGGAGAGGTGTTAAGAACAACAATCAGTAACATACATGACGTTCACTTCATGAGTGGCTAACAAATGTACTCTCGGGTACTTTGAACATCAGAGACTACCCCGCTTTACTAACATGTGAGCTAAATATGGAGAGGTGTTTAGAACAACAATCAGTAACATACATGACGTTCACTTCATGAGTGGCTAACAAATGTACTCTCGGGTAATTTGAACATCAGAGACTACCTCGCTTTACTAACATGTGATCTAAATATGGAGAGGTGTTAAGAACAACAATCAGTAACATACATGACGTTCACTTCATGAGTGGCTAACAAATGTACTCTCGGGTACTTTGAACATCAGAGATTACCCCCGATTTACTAACATGTGATCTAAATATGGAGAGGTGTTAAGAACAACAATCAGTAACATACATGACGTTCAACTTCATGAGTGGCTAACAAATGTACTCTCGGGTACTTTGAACATCAGAGACTACCCCGCTTTACTAACATGTGATATATAAATATGGAGAGGTGTTTAAGAACAACAATCAGTAACATACACGACGTTCACTTCATGAGTGGCTAACAAATGTACTCTTGAGTATTTTGAACATCAGAGACTACCCCGCTTTACTAACATGTGATCTAAATATGGAGAGGTGTTAAGAACAACAATCAGTAACATACATGACGTTACTTCATGAGTGGCTAACAAATGTACTCTGAACATCAGAGACTACCCCGCTTTACTAATGTGATCTAAATATGGAGAGGTGTTAAGAACAACAATCAGTAACATACATGACGTTCACTTCATGAGTGGCTAACAAATGTACTCTCGGGTATTTTGAACATCAGAGACTACCCCGCTTTACTAACATGTGATCTAAATATGGAGAGGTGTTAAGAACAACAATCAGTAACATACATGACGTTCACTTCATGAGTGGCTAACAAATGTACTCTCGGGTATTTTGAACATCAGAGACTACCCCGCTTTACTAACATGTGATCTAAATATGGAGAGGTGTTAAGAACAACAATCAGTAACATACATGACGTTCACTTCATGAGTGGCTAACAAATGTACTCTCGGGTATTTTGAACATCAGAGACTACCCCGCTTTACTAACATGTGATCTAAATATGGAGAGGTGTTAAGAACAACAATCAGTAACATACATGACGTTCACTTCATGAGTGGCTAACAAATGTACTCTCGGGTATTTTGAACATCAGAGACTACCCCGCTTTACTAACATGTGATCTAAATATGGAGAGGTGTTAAGAACAACAATCAGTAACATACATGACGTTCACTTCATGAGTGGCTAACAAATGTACTCTCGGGTATTTTGAACATCAGAGACTACCCCGCTTTACTAACATGTGATCTAAATATGGAGAGGTGTTTAAGAACAACAATCAGTAACATACATGACGTTCACTTCATGAGTGGCTAACAAATGTACTCTCGGGTATTTTGAACATCAGAGACTACCCCGCTTTACTAACATGTGATCTAAATATGGAGAGGTGTTAAGAACAACAATCAGTAACATACATGACGTTCACTTCATGAGTGGCTAACAAATGTACTCTCGGGTATTTTGAACATCAGAGACTACCCCGCTTTACTAACATGTGATCTAAATATGGAGAGGTGTTAAGAACAACAATCAGTAACATACATGACGTTCACTTCATGAGTGGCTAACAAATGTACTCTCGGGTATTTTGAACATCAGAGACTACCCCGCTTTACTAACATGTGATCTAAATATGGAGAGGTGTTAAGAACAACAATCAGTAACATACATGACGTTCACTTCATGAGTGGCTAACAAATGTACTCTCGGGTATTTTGAACATCAGAGACTACCCCGCTTTACTAACATGTGATCTAAATATGGAGAGGTGTTAAGAACAACAATCAGTAACATACATGACGTTCACTTCATGAGTGGCTAACAAATGTACTCTCGGGTATTTTGAACATCAGAGACTACCCCGCTTTACTAACATGTGATCTAAATATGGAGAGGTGTTTAAGAACAACAATCAGTAACATACATGACGTTCACTTCATGAGTGGCTAACAAATGTACTCTCGGGTATTTTGAACATCAGAGACTACCCCGCTTTACTAACATGTGATCTAAATATGGAGAGGTGTTAAGAACAACAATCAGTAACATACATGACGTTCACTTCATGAGTGGCTAACAAATGTACTCTCGGGTACTTTGAACATCAGAGACTACCCCGCTTTACTAACATGTGATCTAAATATGGAGAGGTGTTAAGAACAACAATCAGTAACATACATGACGTTCACTTCATGAGTGGCTAACAAATGTACTCTCGGGTACTTTGAACATCAGATACTACCCCGCTTTACTAACATGTGATCTAAATATGGAGAGGTGTTAAGAACAACAATCAGTAACATACATAACGTTCACTTCATGAGTGGCTAACAAATGTACTCTCGGGTACTTTGAACATCAGAGATTACCCCGCTTTACTAACATGTGATCTAAATATGGAGAGGTGTTAAGAACAACAATCAGTAACATACATGACGTTCACTTCATGAGTGGCTAACAAATGTACTCTCGGGTACTTTGAACATTAGAGACTACCCCGCTTTACTAACATGTGATCTAAATATGGAGAGGTGTTAAGAACAACAATCAGTAACATACATGACGTTCACTTCATGAGTGGCTAACAAATGTACTCTTGAGTATTTTGAACATCAGAGACTACCCCGCTTTACTAACATGTGATCTAAATATGTAAAGGTGTTAAGAACAACAATCAGTAACATACATGACGTTCACTTCATGAGTGGCTAACAAATGTACTCTCGGGTACTTTGAACATTAGAGACTACCCCGCTTTACTAACATGTGATCTAAATATGGAGAGGTGTTAAGAACAACAATCAGTAACATACATGACGTTCACTTCATGAGTGGCTAACAAATGTACTCTTGAGTATTTTGAACATCAGAGACTACCCCGCTTTACTAACATGTGATCTAAATATGGAGAGGTGTTAAGAACAACAATCAGTAACATACATGACGTTCAACTTCATGAGTGGCTAACAAATGTACTCTCGGGTACTTTGAACATCAGAGACTACCCCGCTTTACTAACATGTGATCTAAATATGGAGAGGTGTTAAGAACAACAATCAGTAACATACATGACGTTCAACTTCATGAGTGGCTAACAAATGTACTCTCGGGTACTTTGAACATCAGAGACTACCCCGCTTTACTAACATGTGATCTAAATATGGAGATGTGTTAAGAACAACAATCAGTAACATACATGACGTTCAACTTCATGAGTGGCTAAAAAATGTACTCTCGGGTACTTTGAACAGTGACATAAACTGATTTACAATCTTGTGCTCTACGCTTGTTTACTAAGATTTCCTGAATCTGTGCTAGATCACATTCCTCTTACAAGAAGCGTCTTTAGAAAACAGCCTAAAATTATTAAAGATTGATTTCAAAAACCTTTACCTCCATAGTAAACTTTCCCACCAGGTGCCTCCAGCCAGATCTGATACCAGTGAACACAGAGTGAGTGCCATAATTTCGCTCGCAGCAATCGTAAAACCTTTTGTCGCTTTTATGACGCTACTAATAAAATTTTATACTATGGTAGAATTTATTACGAAACCTAAAAGCACTGCATTATGTATTTTACTGATTACCTCAATAATATAGAATAAGAAATTTTATTCTTATTGTGTACAGAACTTTGGCAATAGATTAACGATTCTCCACAGAGTTTAGAGTTTCCTTTAGAAAACCAGTGGTTACAGGACCAAATCCAGATAAAAACCAGAGCATTTCAAGACTTTTAGAAATTTATATTTCACTAATATCACATTATTTTATATTTTTAAACGAATTTCTTCATTGTGCTTTATGAATGAAGCTAGGATTTATACAAATTAAAATCTGTTTTTTGAATATCCAATGAAACTAAGTAATTTTAATACCATTTAAATAAGTTATTATTTAATAACATTCACTGACTATAGCATACTCAGAGATTTCATTTTCTCATGCAGAACCATAATAGCAATACTGATACACCGTAAAAATATTGTTCAGTAAACAGGACAAGATTTTCCAAACAGACTTGCCCAATTGTCGATCTGAACTTTTTTCTAACTCTGGTGACTTTAGAAAAGCCTCGCTCACAGGAGTAACTGAGAAATTGTAGCAACACGTTTTGAAGGCAAACTACAAGACAATTGTAACTGGCTCTCTTTATGATATGGATATCGATTATTATATATTTTATAAGGAGAAACACAAGTTATGATTTTAAGATCTTCATTTCGGAGTTCTCTCTATTTTTTTCTCTGCCACCATAATGCTCGTCAGAGTTCAACAATCTTTACACATCCGTTTCTTGATCCCATATGTTATTCAGTTTTCATCCTTCAATTTGGCACAAACATTATTTTTCGATTTTAGCAAGAGCTTCTCATTCAGTTATTGAATCAGAACATAAATAATTGAGCAATACCTAAAATAGTTGGAAATACTTTTTCTACAAGTACTTTTTAAGGGGAGAGGGGAATACAGTATCTGAAGTTTAAGCAACGCCATTCAGAACAGACTTCTTGTACAGGACACCTGTATTCACTTTTGCACACAGTTACTGGTTTGTCTTCAGTTTCTGAAACACTGTGTCGCTTTCTTATTATTTAATTAAAGGTAAAACCTATGTTTTCACCTTTCTCGACGAATTATAAAAGATATATATCTGAACGTATACGCGTTTCGCTCAATTTTACTTTAATTCGAAGAATATAATAATAGTTAATTAATTGTAAAAGGAAAGATGTCCTATAATGCCTTGAAAATATTTTCAAACCGATTAACTACTGCCAGAATAGCTGCTGACCGGCAAGCCCACCTATTAGGCATCAAACATGAAACAGTAACTTAGTATTTTTAAACCTTTAATTCGCGTTTTTCACTAAATCTTCACAGACTGAATGTCTTTCAGGATTTTCTTCGATAAATTTATATATTCCATTTTATTATACCAAACAATTACGATGACACTAAGCAAATGAAAATAACTTATGCTTGTTGATGCTTGTTTCTCTCAACCCATTTCAAAAGCAACAAATTTCTCTACTACTAGATCAGTTATAGAGGAATTTAAAGAATAAAACAGCCATAAAAAATTCTCATGATGAAGAAACGGACGTTTTATATATAAAACGCTATATATTATATCGTGAGTCTATTAAAGAAACTGACGATGCAGAGAAGCGCAGGAGTTTGAACGAAAGAATAACGATTCTACCACTCTAATAAACTTCAGTATGTATTAGTCGATCTATAAACATATCCGTTCGGTTCTGTCCGATACTTGACATATTTATTGGTTACGGGCAGTGGTAATGAAATTGGCGCAATCGGAAAAAACAACCGAAATGAAACATTCAAATAAGTATGTATTAAAAAAAATCTTATTCACTTGTTGACTATTCACACATAAAAGACTAAGATTTCTTTGTCAGAATGTAGTGAAAGGAAACACATTTCCAATTTCTTTACTTAACTCTTGACCTCACGATTAAGTTAGCTATAAGGTTTAGTTAATATAAACCTATGCTGTTTCATTATCTGTGCGCTGAAGTTTATTCCGTGACGTTGTTGCCATTACTGCCACTGATAACTAACTGGCTAAAAGATAAACGAGCCATACTTACCATATTATACTAGTGAATGTTTTGGTTGTACGTACAAATTATTTATATTAGCTGCTCTTTGTGTTACAATACCGTTTTCGGCACGGTCACTCAGCACCTACTCTGAAATATATAGGAAATATTATAAGTGTATAATTCTTTATGGTTTACACGATTAAGGTTTAATACGCTGTACCTTTTTATAATCTGCCTAAATTTAGGCTACCTCAATAGTTCTGATTCTGGCCACTACAAGTTAACAATTAATTAGAGTCAATTCGAAGTAATGAAACTTACCGTTGATAGTTGTTTTAACTCTCACTATCTGCCGAACACACTATCACAGTTCACTGAAGAAGTAGCATATTTTATTTGAAGTAACCATACTGGCAGAAAATAATTTATAAATGGGGAAAACAGGATTTCAAACATTCATCATTGTTACATGTTACAAGAATAGAACCATGGATGTCGACAGTGGGTGAAAGAAGTGCACACGCAATCCCGTGGCTCTAAAAAAATTTAATTAAAATCAGAAAAATATAAATAACAAAAATCTATAACACTTTAATAATTGATGTTCAATGGACATTATTAGATGTATGTTTACACACATAAACGACACTCCTATTTCGTTTGGTTTGGTTTCTTCAATCATTTTAATCTCATACTTGGTTGTTGTCCAAATATTATACATTTTAAGGACAAGAATAGTGTGCATCGCCCTATAAAATTCTATGATGGCCCTTATGAATAGAACAATAAGTACTTTTAAATTGAACTATGACAAATGTCCAAAACCATATTATCCTTTCAAAACAATCATCGTCAATAGTACATTTTAAACAACAGCTTTCTAGATACTTCCTTCTGATGGAAACTTGTTTTTATTTTGGAAAAATCCAAAAGTGAGCGACAAGTTTATCGACGGTCGGCTTGTTGATCAGTTTATAATGTCACCAAGAGATAACCACGCCGCTATCAGAGGGTAAGAGGTCGCCTGTTTAGATAAGGGAACGCGATTTATTGGTCAATTTGCTGTCGTATTTCGTCACGTAATACACAGGAACTATTGTAATGCCTAAAAATAGTGAGGTTAGGTCGACCTAGAATAGAGGTGCGAGGAAGAGAAACATCCGTATAAATGTCAGACAAGTCATCAACTCGATGATGTTTTACGAGATCGTAATCCATACAATTGCGAACAGAAAAGCAACATTAGTTTTAGAAAACTCAGATAGATAAACGCTGACTCGATTAATTTATCTATTTATTCGTACAATATGATTTTCAACCTATTTTATGTAAATTTGTAACCACACATCAATACAATTGTTCATAGGTTGTCAATAAGATAGAAAATCAGGTAGCTAAGCACATCTTATGATCATACACGTCTGTAGAAGAAAGTATGTTTTACTGTACACTGATTGCATAATATCATCGCCAAGCAGATACAGTACATTAAAATTTATACATATAAAAGCCATATACAAAATATAAACTGCAATCATAGTCATTTATTCTTTTATTAAAGTACATCCGTCATACGATTACCATTTACGTTAACTTGGTGCATTTAAATAAAACAATTTACTTTTTTTAAATAAAATAAAGATTTATTTGTTTTTTTTTTAGTGTAGATTGCCCCTCGATTTTAAGTGAAACTTCTAGGTTAAGTCTGTCTCAAAATGGTCATGATGTTGAGCGTAGCTTACACACATTTGTCGCTGTAAACAATGCAATTGAAGGCTGATCTGTAGGCGTCACCTGATATACAGATCAACTTCTTACACTTGAGCGAACTTTAAAAACGTATTTTTATATCAAAACAAATTATAATTTTGGAATTTTTTACTGTAGTTTATATAATATAATCTATTCTAGGATTGAGATCTCGGTGGTGGATATTAAAATGCTTTTGGATTTTAAGGGACCTTCTTTACTCACACAGTACTTAAGGTTTGCTCCCTTTAAATGTGAGTATATTTTTTACTTTTTCATAAGGTTCGTTGAAAATATAGCAAGCTGGATTTGGATAACAATTAATGCTAAGAACTTGAATTTGAGATCCTGTCTACTGCATGATCTAATACCTTGAATGATACAAAGTATCCGGTTCAGTTTGAATTTCTTATGCAAGGATTTTGAACTTACGCAAAAGTATGTAATTGCTTCGTTTATTGGGTTAAAATATAGACTAGATGATAAACTATTTTACAATTCGTGCATGTCTACTTACAATTTCGAATCATATTTTTGGACTAAATCCCACTTAGATTGCTACTCGTAGGTATTTGCATGAAATATATATAATTATAGTGGGGAGGTTTAAAACTTACTTTACTTTAGCAAGTGGTAGATGTATTCGGAATATTACTAAATATCACCAAATTAAAAGAAAATTTATCGTTTACGCTTAAACATTGTGAAAATATTTTTATATAGTTTTTATCATTAATATTTGTAAACAAAGGAACTAATAATAATGTTGTTTTATATTTAGTTACAAACAAGAGAAGATACTTTAACAGTAATACTGAAAAGACTAAATGTGAAGATAAAGAAACATTTTTGATACTAAGTAGGGAGAAATCCTTTAACACGCTCTACTGGGATTGTGTGTTAGAGTTCCCCGTCACGTTCCTTGTGTTACGGCGTGGAAACACAGTTCGTTGTTAATCTATGAAACTGATTTTATATTGGTAAATCTTCCCAAATGTAAAGAATCGTGAGCGAATCCAGGAACAAAATACTTAACGCTCTATAACTTCTCTTACACAGAGCGAGTAGAGGTGTGAGGGCGGAGACTGTGGGTTTGTGAGAAATGGTTCCGGCAATTGAAATTGAAATAAAGATGATGTATGAATGAAATGATGAGAGCTGTAAGCTTCACCCATGGATGACCGACTGACACCTACTTCCAGGGGCCTGGGGGGCCTTGTACCACGGGGGGCTCTGCGGGGGGCTAATCGCTTTCCTTTCGTCACACCGTCAATTGACTTACGATTAATTATGTTTTATCTGCCTAAACAGTTCAAGTCTACTCCGACAAGGACCGGGCGTGAACCTGCTTCAATAAAAATACTAGGAACTTATTAATGCTATGGGGCTCAACACTTTGCTCGTCGAAGTCAAAAACGGATTATTAATACTAGAACTATGCCTTCAGCTGCGTTTGAAGTGTGATGAAGTGCTATGTCTCATAACGAGTGATTTTCACCCTTTTTGACCGTTGCGATGATTCGGGGTCGAATTGGGTTCAGAACGATCTTTTATTTTATCAGAACAATTAGAGATATCCCTTATCAGTGGTGTCGCCAGCCGTCAACATCGGGCGATTACACAACCACGGTAATTGGTAATCAGAAGCCGGTAATCGGTAATCGGCGTCTTTATTAAGGACAAAGGCCAACAAATCAGATGCTTTATGCGCTCGAACACCACATTAACTTGTCGTCTTTGTGATAAACCAGGGGTCGCCTCGAGTGGCGGACACTGTTTAAGGGGGATTTAGAAATAATCTATGACCATTTAGGCTTTATCAGTTAATCAATTAGGAATTTTATTAGTCTTTCCTTACTTCATCGTACTTCCAGCAAATATCGTCTTAATTTTGTAGGAGTAGGTGCCCTGTATAGTTTTTATATCAAGGGAATTGATGTATTGATAATTAATTCAAGTGTACAGCTACTCAATCTTTGATAATTCAAGTCACTTTTCAACTTACGTTGGGTTACGTACCTAAGCCTCAGGTAAGGAACATGCTCTGAAATATCTGCATTCCGATGTAATAAGTGATTTGCGAACCTACTCGAGGAGGTCACGTAATCACATGTGACTTGTTACCGTACCAGTAGAAATTCCACCCTAGTCAGTTAAATACCACCTCTTGTCAGGTCAGTACATTACTAGCCGAGTGCATAGAAAATTTATTTTGGTGCTATTATTTTTTTTTACTTGAAAATGACTTTACATAGTCATTTTAAGTAGAAAATGTGTATTTCAGATTGTATCAATTAACTAATTACACGGTTCTTAGAGTTGTTTGAAGGTTGCACATTGTTGTAAAACCCAAAGCTCGCCGATTATCAAACATAAACCAAAACTGGTCTTGCTTTGTTAAATTTAAAATAAATGTTTATGTACTGTAATTTTGTCACAGTCATTCAAATAAATCTACAAGAATTCCTTCATTTTCAAAAAGCTTTAAAATTTGTATGTTAAAGTATTGTTAGACGTGTACATTCTTATAGGTCTGTTCTACCGCCTTCCTGCTACATAACATCTCACCAGATATTCTCGGAACGCTGAGCACTACGACTGCTGACCGGAAGCGGGACGCAGACCGAAAGCGGTACTCTCCCAAGACTTCCCCGTACTCTGATGCACTGGAAAATGTTTTGTTGAACAAATATTTTGAAACATTCAAAGAATCTGTCTTGCTTTGAAAGAACAAAGAAATTAACAGCGAAAATGTGGAGGAAATGTGTCTAGATTTGGAGAATTGAGGATGACGTGTCATTACGAAACACATGACTACTGGAGCATAGAGTAGATTCAAAGATTGTTACATCACAGTTTCATAGTAGAAAACTCCGTCCGGTCTCTTTCAGGTTTGAAATGCGTAATTTTAAATTCCCTCTACTTAAAAAAGTTATGTTCCAAAAACCAAGTGCGGAGTTGACTCAATAAATCAAGGAAAATCGGGGAATCAGCACTAATTAAGATACTCGCGTCATTGACATAATGCACAATATGTTGGGTGGTGTGCAAATTTAGATCGTTCACATTCGCAAGGAACAACAGTGGAGCCAGGATTGAACCTTGGAGTACATACTGTTTAATTGGCAGAAAGTTTGATACGAATTTACCCAGAGTACTTATTACTGGAATACATTGAAAACGAAGGGACATAATTATATGATTTGTTTGTAGGGAGTATCTTTATTTTTAAATATCACATCAGGAATATTGAATTACTGAAGAAATGGTTGTTACGAAAGGGGTATTTATTTATTTTAAAAATCATTAAACCAAGCAGAATTGATCATTTTTGAATACTAAAGTAAATAAAATAAATGCAACCAGTTTCTTTTTTATTGTGCCTTGTTAAATGCCATTATTATAGTCTTGTTATTTACGTACGGGACCAAGCATTGCTGTTAAAAATGTAATTGTAATAAGATTAAACTTAAATGTCTTTTCTATCCTTTAAACTGTATTCTATAAAAAAATAAATTGCAAACAGCAAAATTATTTTTTCGAAAGCTAACATAAATAACGCATTTCAAAATTTGTTGCGTCTATCATTATTTTTATTTTAGTTAAAACAACTTTGACCAATTATTTTGTATTGATATTACATTAACAATCATCATTCATATTAAAAAAGACTAAATCATTAAGAAAACTGATGTCAGAGGAAGTAATTATACAGACATTTAATTTGACTCACCGATAACAAATTGTTTTTACTTATAACATATCATACATTTTTGTATGATATACGTAGCTTTACTCGATTGACATACACCCAACAAAATACATTTTGTAATGTTTAATAACCTCTCTTTACATTGAAATGTGACATAATGTTTTAATAAACACTCTTTTGGTGTATGCTTCATTAAGAAAATCCGAGAATTTGACTTTGTTGTAATTTAAACTAAAAATGAACTCAAATGTAACGTACTTTAATTAGTTAATATAATTTGACTGGTTAAAATCGCGTATTTGTTTTTTATCGCAATACGCGTTGATGTACCAATGGATTCTTAAGAACAACATATTATTTCCTAATCACCAGGATACATTTTTTTAATCTCTTAAGGAGATTTGTCTTGTAATCCTATATTTATTATCAGTTTTTTAAACTATTAGAGCAGACATTAAATCTTATATGACATACGCAATCAGTGGAAACCTAAATCACTACCAGCCGTTCACAACCTGAGCTAGTTTCCTAGATAATAAGAATTTCTCCTTTGTTGAACTTTGTATCACCATATCTTACCAGAGATAAGATAACAAGCACCTTTTTCTTAAATATGATGAACTGTTTATAATTTTTACGCCTGTCTCGTTTTTTAAACATCCCAACAGACCAAACATTACTTTTAAAAAGTGCAATGGTAATAAAATTAAAAGTGTCTTCCATTCTTTCACGATAACATCATGTAATACCACAACACTGTTTAATGTATTTATATCTATCTCGTTTTTAATACAATACCAAACATGATATTGAAAAACTTCAATGGTAATATAAGTCTCTGGTACCACTTAACGACAATACAGTGTAGAACAATATAATATGGTATTGCGTAATATATTACCGCGTATTATAATTTCGCTTCCATATTTCTTGTAAGGCAAAGAATAATTCAACTTCAAACAAACGTGAGAATTCTCAGGTTTTTTGAGGTCAAATCTATTAATGTGGAGTAAAATGACAATTCTCAGTAATATTGTTTCTTGTAAATTAATTCATATTTTTTAAATAAAAAAACTTTTGTTGTCAAAACTTTGTTATATTTCAAGACTAAAAAATAAATTTTTATGTTAAAAATTAAATACATCAGCTCAGATTGATTGAATGTGTGTTTGTGTAAAACAGTGCGGCTCATTCGACCTACCCGCCTCAGTAGCCCGCAAATTCATGTGATGGATACGGACAGTTTTTTAACGACCAGAACTCAATCCAGAGAGTATATTAAACATCGATGGATCAATCCAGGGAGTATATTAAATATCGATGGATCAATCCAGGGAGTATATTAAATATCGATGGATCAATCCAGTTAGTATATTAAACATCGATGGATCAATCCAGGGAGTATATTAAATATCGATGGATCAATCCAGGGAGTATGTTAAACATCGATGGATCAATCCAGAGAGTATATTAAACATCGATGGATCAATCCAGTGAGTATATTAAACATCGATGGATCAATCCAGGGAGTATATTAAATATCGATGGATCAATCCAGGGAGTATGTTAAACATCGATGGATCAATCCAGGGAGTATATTAAACATCGATGGATCAATCCAGGGAGTATATTAAATATCGATGGATCAATCCAGGGAGTATATTAAACATCGATGGATCAATCCAGAGAGTATATTAAACATCGATGGATCAATCCAGGGAGTATATTAAATATCGATGGATCAATCCAGGGAGTATGTTAAACATCGATGGATCAATCCAGTGAGTATGTTAAACATCGATGGATCAATCCAGAGAGTATATTAAACATCGATGGATCAATCCAGTGAGTATATTAAACATCGATGGATCAATCCAGGGAGTATATTAAATATCGATGGATCAATCCAGGGAATATGTTAAACATCGATGGATCAATCCAGAGAGTATATTAAACATCGATGGATGAATCCAGGGAGTATATTAAATATCGATGGATCAATCCAGGGAGTATGTTAAACATCGATGGATCAATCCAGTGAGTATGTTAAACATCGATGGATCAATCCAGAGAGTATATTAAACATCGATGGATCAATCCAGTGAGTATATTAAACATCGATGGATCAATCCAGGGAGTATATTAAATATCGATGGATCAATCCAGGGAGTATGTTAAACATCGATGGATCAATCCAGAGAGTATATTAAACATCGATGGATCAATCCAGGGAGTATATTAAATATCGATGGATCAATCCAGGGAGTATATTAAACATCGATGGATCAATCCAGAGAGTATATTAAACATCGATGGATCAATCCAGGGAGTATATTAAATATCGATGGATCAATCCAGGGAGTATGTTAAACATCGATGGATCAATCCAGTGAGTATGTTAAACATCGATGGATCAATCCAGAGAGTATATTAAACATCGATGGATCAATCCAGTGAGTATATTAAACATCGATGGATCAATCCAGTGAGTATATTAAACATCGATGGATCAATCCAGGGAGTATGTTAAACATCGATGGATCAATCCAGGGAGTATATTAAACATCGATGGATCAATCCAGTGAGTATGTTAAACATCGATGGATCAATCCAGGAAGTATGTTAAACATCGATGGATCAATCCAGTGAGTATATTAAACATCGATGGATCAATCCAGGGAGTATGTTAAATTTCGATGGATCAATCCAGGGAGTATATTAAATATCGATGGATCAATCCAGAGAGTATATTAAACATCGATGGATCCCACACACTATGCAATCATCGTATTCTAAAATCTGTGTGGCGATCTCATAGCGTTTTGGTGGATTGTGGATGTAGTCAGTCAGTCATAGTCACAGTTTGTCAGTTGACAGTAGTCACATCGTTTTGATGGCCACACATCGACCTCTCTCCATGACATTCTCATCACATCTGCACTATAATCGTGAGTGTACACGTGATATACTGTACTATTGTGTACAGCAGCTAGCATATTGATAATGATAAACCCACAGTAAGAACCTGCTTTATAGTTGAATTGATTACAAAATAGGACTGGCGCTCGGCATAGGAGGGGAGCGGCGGCGTTGCCAACGTTGACGTCGCTTGGTGTTAACAGGGTACAGCAGATCTGCTAGCCACGCGCGTTTCACTGACCGTTTATTGAGTCTTCAATTGATTATATTATTATTCTATCAATTTATTCATTACGGTTAATAATTTTGAGTGACTTTTGGTCATTTACACAAAATTATTATCAAGTTCACTCATGACCTTGTATGAACTTGTTTGCTCATACTTTTCGTTTTGGTGTTAATGAATGAAACAAACTCACGTAAATATTGATTTAAATAATTACATAAATATTTGGTTGCACATTTAATTTTAAATATCATTACAATTGGCTAGATAATAATTATGATGTAATTTTAAACCAGTACCTATTCATAAAAATTATTTAAAATATGGTTTTTAAGTGTATAGTTTTGTCGTATTTGCATGCGGAAATTAGAATTAAAAATATATTCGTTTTTATTTTTTTCGAAAAAAAATTGAACGATATATATATATATATATACTATATATATTATATATATATATATATATATATATAATAGTAAATCTATCAAATTAAGCAGGATAAGAAAACAGTCAAAAAGCATTAAATGTTCAATATTTTTATTTACATACATATTACTGTCATTCAAACAATAACGTTTAATTAGGTCTAGTTTTAGTAGCTGTACTCTGAAATTGTTTATTACGTACACTTATTAAAAATTCATTCAAATTGTAGTACTCTACCTTCTGGGCATAATTGTTGCACTCCACTTAAGTCACTGTCACTTTCATCTTCACTGTCATGTTGAGATTCATCTGATAGCAGGTGGTCAAAGCGATCTTCTCCCCAAATTTTGGTCATCCGAAAAAAGCACTGCTGTCGTCGCTGGAGTCGTCGTCGTCGCTGTTTAACGTGATGATGAGCTCTTCAATCGCAGTTTCCAGAACACCCTCATTTTTCCACGCATCCTCTATGGTTTTCCTTGTATGTGATACAATTTTTTTTCCACTCATCTCCTGTTACTAAGTCTATCCCTTCCTTTGGTTAATCTTGTTACTTCCGTCAATGTGAACGTTTTATTGTTTTTTTGCAACGTGTCCTTTTGATTTGGGCCCAAATCAACTCTATAGCATTGAAGTGGCAGTGATACGGAGGTAAACGAATTACAGTATGGCCACGTTCCTTGGCTAACTCATCAATAACATATTTTGGAAAGCGAGGCTTGTGTAAATTTATTACTTCCAAAAGTTCTGCTTTCTTCATGTCTGCTTCAAATGGGATGTTGAATTTCTGTAGCCATTCCACCATCAAACATTTTTTTTGAAAGCCATTGTTGGGGCCTTGTCCAATACTTTTGAGTGGTACTTAGCATTATCAAATACTATGGTTGAGGATTCTTCTAAATTTGGAAGAAGATTTACTTACAAACCAGCCTAAAAAACTTTTCGTGGTCCATTTCTTCATGGTAATCACTCGTTTTTTTCGAAGAAAAAAAGTAGAAGGCTGTTTGGAATAAACCCTTTAGAATTACCGGCGTGAAGCAATATCATTCTTCCCCCTTTACCCAGAGGTACGGACATTGTACCTTGAACAGAGTCGTCTGTCCAAGTGTTTGTTTGGGAGTGATTTGTGTTAACCCATGTCTCGTCAATCCAGACTACTTCATCTAAATTTAAGTTCTTCATTTGACGAAGAAACCTACAGCGCCATGCAACTACATCTGGCCTTTCAAGAAGTACTTTCCGTTTTCCAACTGACTTGTAGGCCTACTTGAAGCCAAGTTGGTTTTAAAACAAGTGAAAGTGAAGATTTGCAACCGTTAAATAAATCGGCATCCTTCAATGATTGAATTAGTTTTTTTTAAATTGGATATTCCTTTCGTCTATAGTATGCATACACATGGCGACGGATTGCATCTTTTTGGAAATTATCCAGGTTTTGTAACTCGTTTCTGACGTTTCTTTTTGTTTGGGGTATGTACTTGTCCACTTCCTCCCTCAACGATGTTTTTCTTCTTCTCTGAACAAAATTTTTACAACTGTATTTTTTATTTATGCCCAGGGCCGCTGCAGTTCGTTTGTACAACTTTGGCAACGGGTAAGAGTGGGCCATTGTTTGTTTTTTTCCTGTTGGAAATATTCTTTGGCAGTGCAAACAAGTTTTCTGGCTTGAGTGCGCAGAGGGTTACACCACGTCCTACGTTCTGATAATGTAAACGCTTATGATGAATGCGCGGACGCCCACGACGTTTACACAGTTTGATTTTCAGCATTCATGATGTAAATATAATCATTAACTACCAGTACGAAGGTTATGAAAGTACAAAATAGTTTTGTTACACTAGGCCTAAGTCACAACTAAGTCCTGAAAAGGACTGTTTTAACAACGGTAACACCACTATAGTTTACACAGAACACACGAGACTACAAAAGTGGAAACGCACGAATCGGTTGCTGGGCAGAGACAGAGACTGAGGAGTGACGTGCGGGATGTGAAAACGGCAACGCTGTGCGGTTTACTCGAAGCTGATTCGCTGGCTCTCAGCCGTCGACCGCGCCCCTCCCACCGGTCCCAGTCCCTATTTTGTAATCAATTCGACTATAGTTCCAGCAACGACACTAGTATATCTTGCCTTTTCAGCTCTGTATTCCGCTATGTTTAGCAGTACACAGTAACAATACATTTTATTTGTGTCTTTTGAAGATTATTTCTTGGTTTAAATATATTTCTGAATTTTCTCTTCTACAATTTGCCCCCCCCCCCAAAATCTGCCGGCCTATGTTATAGCTCTTTAAACCCATTATGTAAATCCAGACCAGAATAGCATTTCTGAATAAAATTTATTTTTAAAGAAAATATAATTAACTGAAGAGGAAATAAAAAGAATTGAAACACATATTCATACTCTTAATAATGCTTATATATATATATATATATATATATATATATATATATATATATATATATATATATATATATATATATATATAAGTAGATATGAATATGCCGGTTCTAGCGCACTTTTGGAGCCGACCGAAAATGAATGGAAAATACTGTTTAAAGGACAATAAACGAATCTGTAAAATCAAACAGTAAATCACGAATGAAAAATTACCGAATCTATAGCTGTTTGCTTCTACTTTCTTAAGCAGTTTTAATATATAATACTAATGTTGTTAAATCTCCTTAGAATCAATGTAAAATCTTCGAAATCTTAATCTTTATTCTACAAAGTTAATCGTAACACATTCTTTGTCTTTTATTATCTTTTTACCCGTAACAATCAAGTGTAATTTATCATTTTTATTCAATTCTTTAATCTTTTTTTCATCCAAAACAGTCAAAAATCTATTTGGCAAATGTACTTTGAAATCTTCCAATTGTGCTATGATTGTAAGCCCGAATTTATCTTTCATTTTCTCTAATGTCACAATTTTGTATTTCTTTTTCTTCTAAATCAATGAATTTCTTATATTCTTTAAATCTTAGTTCGCCAACTTCATTTAATTCCTTTAGTAGCTCCATTCATAAAGGAACAAAATTTAATTAGAGATTTTCTAAATTCCAATTTTTATAGTGATTTTTAGAGAAATATCATTCAAATTATCAACTTTTTAAGGTACATACAAACTGGTACTAGAGTTTTTTGAAAAATCTACCGAATTATCTCTAATTATTGCGAAGTTTTAGCTTAAAAGTTGCTAATTTGAACGATATTTCTCGAAAATTTACTATAAAATTGGAATTTAGAAAATCTCTAATTAAAAGTTTTCCTATATAAATGAAGCGCGAAAAAATAACATGTCCGTTTTGTAAGAAAGAAATCCTAAAACATAATTATGATCGCCATTATAATTCTAAAATTCATCTAAAAAACAAAGGCATTTATGAGAAAGAATTTAATTATTTGAGGACTTGGGCTAGAGAAAATCAAATTGATGATCAAAAAAACATGTATAATATAGAAAAATTAAGAGAATTAAAGAGACATTTTAAGAAGGAAAAGAAAAATTTCGAGCTATTTAATGATCGAAGAAAAACTATCCATTGAAACAAACGATAAAACTAAGTCTGAAATGATCGAAGAAATAGGCGAAACTCTTAACAAAAAATCCGAAAATATCATTGATGTCGAAGTTTTATCCTCTATACACGGTCTTTTCAAGCAATACATTTTAACAAATTTAAACAATAATTCCATGTCAATTTACAAATATCTTTCCATTATGCGGCCAGAAATTAAAAGTTTAATAGAAAATTTTCAAGAAAATGTTAAAAATATGAAGGGTTATCTCTCTTTGGAATGTGAATATGAACGAACTTTAGTGAACGGTGAACCACAAACATGTCCAATGTATTTTACTATAAAAGCAGACGAAATCTTCGATGCGAAACGATTTTATCACAAAACAATTTAATAAATTAACACATCGTGAACAAACAAATCATCCAAATAAGGGTTCTGGATGGACATTTAAAAGCTGCAAACAATTAGTTTTGAGCATTAATAAACACGAAGTGATGAACGCAGGAACATATATCGATTTACCAAAGAAAATCTAAGATAAAAAAGCTTGTATAAATAATAAAAATAAAGATGACTATTGCTTTATTTATTCTATCCGATGCGCTATTGAAAAACCAGAAAGAGACTGTGAAAGATCAAAACAATATGAAAAATTTATAAATAACGAGATATTTTCGGGCTTTGAGTATCCAATGTCTTTAAAAGATATACAGTTATTTGAAGAACGAAGTTACAATTCCAAGTATAAGTATCCTAAAATGTCTATCAATGTCTACAGTTTTGATGAAAATATTAAGGTTGTTCCGTTACAAATTTCTGAAAAATATGATGCTGAGTTAAACATTGATTTATTGTATTTTAAACAAGATGATAAATCCCATTATGCTTTGATAACAGATTTAAGTAGATTAGCGAGTTCTCAATTATCAAAAAATGCTCACAAGATGTTCTTGTGTAGAAGATGTTTGAGCCATTTCTACAAATCTGGAGATTGAACAGATCATTTAGAAATTTGCAAGCAACATGAACTTTGTAAGCCAATTATGCCATTTCCAGGACAAACAACTTACTTTACTAATTATCAAAAGAGATTTAGCCATCCGTACGTTATTTATATGGATTTTGAGAGCATATTAGAGAAAATTTCGACATGTAAGAACAATCCACAAAGATCGACTACAAACAAGAATCAGAAACACATTCCTTATGGTTTTACTCTATATTTGGTGTCAAATGTGACCAATCGCATGTACAAACCGATATGTTATCGAGCCAAAAATAAAGAAGATTTGGCAAATGTTCCAAAACAATTGTTTGAAGAGCTCAAGAAATTATCGAAGTATATAGCTAAAAAATATAATTCAAAGAACATGAAGCCTATGAAATTAAATGAAGAAGAAGAAATTTCATATCAAAATTCAAACGTTTGTCATATTTGTGAAACAGAAGGTTTTGATGGTGAAAAAAGATTAAAAGTAAGAGATCATTGTCATTTAACCGGCAAATTTCGAGACGCAGCTCATTTATGTTGTAATCTGAATCTCAAACTTCCACAAAATATTCCAGTTTTCTGTCACAATATGTCAAATTACGATACTCATTTGTACATAAAAGAATTGGCTAAACAATATGGAAATGTTAATTTGATCGCAAACACAGATGAAAAATATATAAATTATTCTGTAAATTCTGGATATGGCTGTGAGTTTGACAATGATAAACCTAGAAAGTTTTTTAAGTTTTCTTTCATAGACACATTTAGATTCATGGCATCGTCTATTAAAATATTAGCTAAAAACCTCAAGAAAGGTGACTTCAAGCATACAAATCATTTTATACAAGATGGAAGAATATTGAATGAAATTATACAAAGATTGCCAAATGACGAAGACGAGATTTTTTAAATATTGTCTGAAAAAGGCATATTTCCTTACGAATTTATCGATAGTATTGAAAAACTTGATTACACAGAAGAGCTGAAAATTGAAGATTTCTATTCACTTTTGACAGATGAGAGCATATCTGTGAAGGATTTTCAACACTACTTAATGGTCTGGAACAAATTAAAACAAAAAAACCTAGGAAATTACTCTGATTTGTACAATATCCAAGATGTACTATTGCTCGCTGATATATTTGAAAATTTCAGAAATATTTGCTTAAATTGCTATGAACTTGATCCGGCACATTATTTGACTGCTCCAAGTCTCGCATGGGACGCTATGCTAAAATTAACGAAAATCGAGCTTCAACTAATACACGATTATAATATGTATTTGATGATTGAAAAAGGCATTCGTGGAGGCATTTCTCAATAAGACAAAACCTGAAAATTATCTGTTGCACGTCGATGCAAACAACCTTTATGGTTGGGCTTTATCACAAAATTTACCATATGGCGATATTAAGTGGATGGATCCGAAAACTTACACAACTGCAGAGTGGCAAGAAACAATTTTAGAACTCACTGGAGAAGAAGATTGTGGCTATATTCTCGAAGTTGATCAAGGATATCCAACGAATTTACATGAAAATCACAAGGATTTGCCTCTTGCTCCTGAACATTTTAACAAGAAACTTTGCCACAACAAGGAATGGTGTTAAAATATGTGAATAGAGTTATTGCATTTGACCAGAAGCCTTTCATGAAAGAATATATTGATTTTAACACAAACATGAGAACCAAAGCTACAAGTGACTTTGAGAAGGACTTTTATAAGCTGATGAACAACTCAGTTTTTGGAAAATCTGTGGAAAATGTGCGAAATAGATACGATATCAAACTAGGAAATGAAGAATTTTCTATGAAACAAGCTAAGAAAACAAATTCCAAATGCTTTAATATCTTTGACGACAACTGCATAGCGAGTCACATGTATAAACAAAAGGTGAAATTTAACAAACCGATTTACATAGGTTTTTCAGTTCTTGACCTTTCAAAATTGTTAATGTACTAGTTTTATTACGACAAACTTAAGAAATATGATCCAGATTTGAATCTGTGTTACATGGATACAGACAGCTATTTCCTAGAATTGAAACGTGATCCTTATAAGATTATTAAAGAAAATATAGATGAGTTTGATACGAGCGATTATCCAAAAGATCATGAATGTTTCACTAGCAAAAACAAGAAAGTCATAGGAAAATTCAAAGACGAGCTAAATGGTGAAATATTAGAAGAATTTTGTGGATTGAGATCGAAAATGTACTCTTACAAATATCTAGACAAAAATCCAGTAAGATGCAAAGGAATTAAGAGAAGCGTTGTAAATAAAACAATAAATGTCGATAATTTAAAGAGATGTTTGTTCGAAGATAAAGAAGAATTTAGGGAGATGACAGTTATCAAAAGCTATAAACATGAGTTGTACACAGTTACCATAAACAAGTTGGCACTGAACGCTAAAGATGATAAGAGAATTGTCCTAGAAAATAAGATCGATACAGTACCGTATGGCTATAAAAATGAAGCAAAATCTGATATATTAGACGAATTAAATAAACTTGGAAACTTTGACGTATGAATGGAAGATGATTTAATTCACTATCACAAATGTAAAAAGAAAACGAAAAATATAGATTTTAAGATTGTTCAAACTCAAAACGGGTTGTATAGAATTGTAGCAAAATGTTCAAAATGTAAGACAAATAAGAGTAAATTTATAAATAATCCTTATGAAAAACAAGTAAAGAAAGAATTGAAGAACAAAGAGGAAATAGAGATTGAAGCTAGAGAAATTCATGCACCTGTAAGAAAGAAATTTAAAAAGAGAATAATAATTATAACATTAGGAATTGATGATTTATGGGCAGCAGATTTAGTTATAATGTCTAATTATTCGGATCAAAATGATGGATTTAAGTATATGTTAAATGTTATTGATACTTTCTCAAAATATGCTTGGTCAAGAGCGATTAAAAGAAAAAACGGCAAGGATGTTTCAAAAGCTTTTGAAGATATAGTAAAAGATTCCATAAAGATCAATCATAAACCTCCAAATCTTCTTCGTACAGATAAGGGTTTAGAGTTTAAAAATAAAGAATTTAACGATGTTTTGAGGAAATATAACATTAAGATTTATCATACTGAAAACGAAGAGAAATCAAGTATTGTAGAGAGATATAACAGAACTCAAAATGATAGAATGAAAGTTATTTTTGAGATTAATAAAAACTTTAAATGGATTGATATTCTTCAAAAAATAGTCACAAATTATAATAATACTGTTCATAGCAAGATCAAAATGAAGCCTAAAGATGTAGATAAAGATGCAGAAAAGGAGTTATTAGAGACAGTTTTCAAGTATATTCCACCAGAAATTCACACGAAAACTAAATTTAAAGTCAATGATCATGTAAGAATTGTTAGTAAAAAACAAACATTTTCGAACAAATATAAGAAACATTCCATTAATTCCATTTTTAATTCTTGATTCTCTATTTTTAATTTATTCATTTCATCTTTAATTTGCAAGTGTTTTAGTTCATCTTTTAATTGCTTATTTTCGTTTTTGAGTTTGTACTCACCATATTTTCTAATGGAGGGTAAAATTTCTTTCGTAACCCACTTTTGAAAGATTTTTGCCTCTATCTTATTAGATCTCATGATTAGAGAATATAAACCAGACTCATTAACGAAAACAGTGTTTTTTTGAAAGTTTGAAGGTAGTCTATGCCCCAGACTACCTTGATTTATACATTCGAAGGTCGTTTTCTCATCATTATCAACATTATTTATAATAGCTTGCCTCGTGTTTTCATATTCTAAGATTTCTGCAACATCTTTCGCCTTAAACCAAAATTCATTATTTTCGTCAACAATCGTAAAGATATGTTTGTTATTGAATTTGAGTTGATTATTGAGTAGATCCACGACTGACTCCATTTAAATAGACAAAAATTTAACTAGTAATAGTATAAAGTCTAGATTCATTAACGAAAATAGTGTCAAGATGAAGATTTTGAAAGAGTCTATGGGATAGACTCTTGTAATTTATACATTTAAATGCAATTTTTTCGTCTTTATCGACATTATTTATCATAGTTTACCTTGAGTTTTCTAGTTTAATTAGTAACTTGCAATCTTAAATAAATTGTTGTTTTACTCTCATTATTCAATAAATTTCCTTCAGAGTCTTGAATAGTTAGAACGATTTTTTGAATTCTTTTAATATTTTTTCTAATTGGAATATAATCAATTTCATTCGGTTTTTTGCTGATTTTTTATCCATAAGCAACATTTGGGTAAAATGTGTACAATATTTCCGATTCTTTGTGTAGATGTTCGGTATGATTTTCGAAACTAGGTTCAACGAGATGACAATGTACTTCAATTACATCGAACGGTCTAAATTTTGGCGTTGTATTTCCTAAATATACCTGATTTGGCTCAATAGTTTCTTGAACAAGCCCCAATAAATCTACTATAATTGCTGAAAACATTATTCTTACTGGTGAATTTTGTTAAAGAGATAATTTGTTTGCATTTCAAACCTGTTTTCGTCAAAGTTTAAAGATTTATCTGACTGTTTGAATGTTTTTAGATAATTTTAAAGGAATTTTTTATTTGATCGAAGGTATAATATCCTTTATTTAAACCATAATATTTTGTTATGTTCTTTTCACTAAATCCTATACAATAAGGAGAACTTTCACTAATATTTATTACAAAATTATCAGGATAAAAACCACTTAAACCAATAAAATAATTTGATTCTTCCTCTAAATGAATAGGATGTTCTAAGTTTAAAACTAATTTAGAGCTTTCTGAAGTCAATTTGAATAGTTTCATTTTCGCTATTTAAATGGAGAAATTTTTAAAACAAAAAGATCAAATAAAACTACAAACGTTTGAAGAAAACAATAAAGATCAACATATTAGATTGTTAATTGTTGGTTCAAGTGGATTGGGAAAGACAACTTTATTACTAAATTTTATCTACAATAGGTTGATTCCTTATTCAAATTTGTATAGTAAATCTTTGGAACAAGACGCAAATTGCAAGAAAGATTTGAAAATATTGAGAAGAGCTTAAGCAAAAAATATCATATTTTTGCAATGCTTCTGAGGATATTGTTCCGTTAAGCGAATGTAAACCCAATTCTTTAATCGTTTTTGATGATTGTATTTTGGAAATCAGGATGTTATTAAAGAATATTTCGTAATGTCTCGTCACAAAAACATAATTTGTATCTATCTTTCTCAATGCTTTTCAAAGGTTGATAAACAGGTTATTAGAAATAATTTGAATATGTTGTGTGTTTTTAAGCAAGATGATCACTATTCGAGAAAGATTTACAGCAATTATATGGGATCTGATATGAGTTTTAAGCACTTTAATGAGTTATGTGATAAAATTTGGAATGAAGACTACGGATTTTTAACAATTAATCTAACTTTTAAGCCTAACAATGGTAAATATTTGAATACATTTTCTAATATAAATGATGCTCTGTGATCTGACAAATTTAATCGATAAAATATTTGTTATAATTATTTTTACATTATTTTTACTTTTTATTTACATTATGAAGATAACTGAAAAACGGTAAATTTGTTCACGTTTTTACGTTCCACGTTTACGTTTCAAATTTTTTCTAAATAAATGGCGAACGTAACTTCTGAAGAAGCAAAAAAAACTTGATCAATTCGAAAAGAAATTAATCAAAGAATTTAAAGAACAAATCAGACTGGATGAAAAAGAACAAGCATGTCTTCAAAAAATTAATCAACCTGTAACTTCTGCAATTAAAAGTGTTGAAGGTAAAATTGAAAATGTTTTAAATAAAAATAAAAATATGATGGATTTAGTTCCAGTTGTACGACAATTTGCTGATATTTCGATTCCAGAATCTGAAGTGTTTGAATTGCCAAAACTACCATCTTCTACGCTATTTAGACCCCGAATCATTGAAGATTCTACAATAGTTGAACCAATAAGTCCTGGGACAACGGATATAATAATTGGTGAAATTGGTAAAAAAAATCCTTCCTAGAGCAAAGGATGATAAATTTGGTTTGTATTGAGATAGAAAAAATAAAAGTTTTATGATTGGAAATTTACCCGTGAATTTTGAACATAATGATATAATTATTAATGAAAAAACGTATGAAGGTACTCAAGGATTGTGGAGATTATTAACAGACAATGATGTTCCAAAAGACGATTTATATTCTGAAAACGATTTGAAAAAGTATACTGAAATTTTATGGAAATCTGATTCAATTTACAAAAATAATGATCCATCAACTAAAAAGCCTAAATCAAGTAGAGGTAAAAAATATATGAATGTAATTAAACCAATTTGGGAAAAACGAATCGAAGGATCTGGTGTAAGAAAGTACAGTGATAATAAGATTGAATATAGATATATCGATGATTTGACAAAACTTGATGGAATTATTAATTATATTTATGCTCAGGAAAAGGATGTAAATAACAATTTTTTGAATGAAAAGAAAGCGATTAAAGATTTTATTTCGAATAAACTTGATGAAATGATTGAAAAACCGGATGGAATTAAATATTTAAAACGAATTTTACCCGCAATAAGTTCATCTATGATTGAAGGTAGTGGGGCTTTTGAATGATTTTATCAACAATTTACCTTTTGGATTACACGTACCAGGCTATCAATATCTGGGGCCTGGGACAAAGCTTGAAAAAAGACTAAAACGAGGAGATCCTGATGTGAATAAATTAGATCAAGCTGCAATGGAACACGACATTTTTTATGCAAAACATAGAGACACAAATTCTAGGCATATTGCAGATAAAAATTTACAAGATAAGGCAATGGCTAGATTTTTATCAAAAGATGCTAGTTTATGTGAAAGATTTGCTGCACTTCCAACAGCTGGAGCAATGTTTTAAAAAGAAAACTAGGAATGGGAATCGAAGGTAACTTGAAATTTTAGCTATATAAATGGAGGTGAACGTAAATTTTAGTAAAACTCAGAAAGAGAAAATAAAATCCGCTTTTAAGAAGAAAATACCTGTTAGTATTCAATTTAAAATAGATCAACTAAAAAATGGCGAAGATAAGATATTTTTAACAAATAGACAATACAATAAACTCGAAAAACATAAGAAAAACAATAAAGGAACCAGAATAGAATTTTCTTATAACCAATTGAAAGAGCTTAAAAATGTTGGACTTTTGAAAGGTTTATTAGATTTTGGAGAAAATATTCCAGTTGTTAAAAATGTTGTTCCTTATGTTCGAAAAGCTGCTCCAATAGTTAAAAAAAGACGTGATTCCTATTGTTCGAAACATTTAAAATTGGTTTGATAAAGAGTTACAAGATGTTACTGGATCTGGATTAGATAAAAAAACTTTGAATTACGTGAAATCAAACATTAAAAAAAATCGAAATCAAACCATTAACATTCGGGGAATTAGAAGAAATCTGCAAAAATATTAAACATTTTAGAGGAATTTTCATGAGAGATACATTACCCGAAAAAGTTAAGAAATTTGAATGTGGAATTGTGAATTTAGACTCGATTATGGGAAGTAGAACGCATTGGATTTGCTATTATAAAAATGATAAGAATGCATATTATTTTGATTCGTATGGAAGAATTAAGGATAGACCACCGAGAGAATTGATCCAATATTTGAAAAAATCAAACCTTTATTATAATGATTCTCAAATTCAAGACTATAAAGATCCCCCAATTTGTGGTCATTTATGTGTTTTTGTTTTGAATCAGTTGACTGATGGTAAAGATTTTAAAGAAGTTTTAAAAAATTATTACTTAAGAAATATGGATTCACAAAATATTTTTGATGTATTTGGAACACAAATTAAAACAGAAAGTATTCAAAATGTAGATGAAATTATTCGAAATAATGTCAATTTTGATATTTTGAGAAATGATTTTGATAACAAGTTAGAAAATTTATTACAAAACCTTCCAGATTCAGATATGTTTGCTGTCGAGATTGAAGATTTTAAAGCAGAATATGATAACAAACTTGCAAATTTCATGAGTTCAAATGAAGTAGCTGATAAAATAAAAACATTGAAAAAAGAATTTGAAGATGGTGCAAAAAAATATTTAATGTCTCATATCGAAAAAGCTGATAAAATTACTGAAGCGATCAAAGTTAAAAAGAATTATGTTAGTTTGGCTAATAAAAAAAGAATTGTCGGTGTTCGACCTGGTATTGACAAACATGATGTTGTTGTTAAAGAACAAATTTTAAAACCTCTAAAATTATCAGAAAACATCGATATTGTTGATTTAAATTATCAGAATGTTAAAAATGCCTTAGATTTTAAAGGAAAAAGACTTAGCAGCGTTAGTAAGGGAATTTATCCGTTTGATGTTATCGTAAAAGAGCAATTAGATGATCATATTAAAATGTTTGTTGAACTGAACCAAAATTATGAGAATCATAAACAACATGTTAAAGATTTTACAACAGAAGTCTATGACAAGTTAGAAGCCAGAAATAGAAGATCTATAGAAAATTGTGACGAAATTAATGAAAAACTTACAAAATTTCAAGTCTTTTGATAAGTTCAGTTTAGATGCCACCAAAACCTTTGAAAATATTGCTCATAAATTTGTTCAATACAGTGATTCATATGCTGATAAATTTCAAAAATTAGAAAAAACAAATTAATAAGTTCCATGAAGAACTTGATGAAAGAGTTGATGATGTAGGTATTCTCGCAGGGGTTTATGCATGATAAATTTTCCCTAAATAAATGGCGCTCATATATTGTGTGAGATGTAAAGAAAAAACTGCAACAAATGATATAAAATATTATGCAAACAGAAATGGAGTTAAGAGAATTTCTGGAAAATTTGCTGAATGTAACATTAAAAAGAATCAATTTATAAAAACTTGATTTGAAATTTTTTCCTAATAAATAGAGATGGCGGGACATTACAGTGCTTTCGATCTTTTTATAATCAACACGAAAGAGATTTGAAAAAAGAACATTGGGATGATATTTCTCAAAAATATGAAATATCTGAAGATATGATGCGATTATACATTAATAAGTTAAATTGGTATAATATTGCAAAATATCAAAATCTGTCTCCCGAATTCATTAAAGAAAATATACGTACATTATCAATTAGAATACATGTCTGTTATTTGCCTTTATCAACACTTGAGCACAGGTTTTTTGGAAGAATTTAAAGATTCAGTTGATTGGAACAATATTATAGATAGCGGTTACTATCCTGTGCAAATTTTATTGAAATATGTGGCCGAGATTGCAAAATTTAAAGCAGAAAATCCCCAATATGACGAAGTAGATCATTAATAAATGACTAAAATTTATATCTTTTCTTATCGACTTATACATGATGTTTAAAATTTTCGTAAAAAAATGTTGAAATTTTCTCTTATTAAATGGTGGACAACAAAAAGCATTCAGGCGATATCGAAAGGGCGGAGTTTAAAAATTTCTATCCAATTAGTAAACAACATTTGAATGAACCGAATAAAAGAACTGGGTTTAATATTGATTTTGGAGATAATTTTTGCTCGTCTAACTTTCAGTTTTATATTTCTGGAACTTTAACAAAACAAGATGGTCAAGCGTATCTTTGAACAAATGATGTCAGATTGATTAATAATTTCGTGCCGTTTTTATTTTCTAAAATTGAAGTAAGAAAACACAATAAATTGATAGAAGAAATTGAAAATTGTGGTCAAATAAGTACTATTAAAGGAACAATATCTTATTCCAAAAGTGATGTATTTTCAAACAGTTTTGAATCAACTTTTAAATTTGGACAATTTGAAGCGGTCGGTGATTTAGCACATTTCGGCTTAGGATTCTTTGAAAATGTAAATTTTCCAATCTATAAAGGTGGATTTTACATTAGTTTCATAAGAACTGAAGATGATGATGCGATATTAAAAACAAAAACTGGAAATGATATGCCAGTTGATTGTAAAATTACAATTAACGAGTTTTTCATTAGAGTTCCGATGATTGATTATAAAACCACGAGTAAAATTAGGTTGATTGATGAAATTACAAAAAGTCAAAACATTATGTTTAATTTTCTAGATTGGCAATGTATTGAGCAAAAAGGAATTTCCGGAACAACTTATTCATTCGATATCACAAATATTTATAGAAATATTTTCAATCCCAAGTTCATTATTGTTGGTTTTCAAACAGATAGACAGAATAATCAAGAAAAAAAATCCTTCAAAGTTCGATAGTTTGAGTGTGAAAAATATCAGAGTAAAATTGAATGGTTCTTATTATCCAGATGAATTACAAAATTTAAACATTTCCGGAGGTCTTTTCAGAATTATGTATCAGATGTATCAAGATTTTAAGTTTACTACAAAAATATGGAAATGTATTACAAACCCAAAGAATGTATAGCAAATAGACCCATTTATGTCATTGATACAACAAAGAGTTCGACAAATATTTCTGGTTCAAAGAACGATATAATAATTATCAATATGAATTTTCAAAATGCTGTTGCAAATGCGATTTGTTATGTTGTTGTTGTTTCTGAGAAATTTTTATCATATGACGTGATTAAGAACGATATTAGAGAAATCCAGTAAAATTTTAGATTTCTTGATTTTTTATAAAACAGCTTATGAAAGTAGAAGCAAACAGCTATAGATTCGGTAATTTTTCATTCGTGATTTTTCATTTATGGTCAGTAGATATATAGGGATTCTGGAGACGAACGGATTCGGTTAATTTTTCATTCTTGATTTACTGTTTGATTTTACAGATTCGTTTATTATCCTTTAAACAGTATTTTCCATTGATTTTCGGTCGGCTCCAAAAGTGCGCTAGAACTGGCATATTTATATCTACTTATATATATATATATATATATATATATATATATATATATATATATATATATATATATACTAATAAATATACCAATAAGTATACATATACTTACACAGGGTGTCCCACGAGTAATCCGATAAACTTCTCATGTGTTTTCCACTTATCAAAATAATGAAAAATTTCATACGTAAACATATGTCCAGAAACGCCTCGTTAGCGAGCTAGGGCTAGCGAAAGATTTCGCCCGATTTTCTACAAAAGGACGGAAATAAAGCGAAACTGACATTTTTACAACATAAAGATAGTTGTTAAATTTGTTAGATGTTATGTAAAATTAACTTAAAAACTGAATAAAATACGTTCCAGACCTGTAAGACCACAATTTCTGAGATATCAGTCAAAATATGCAAAATTCGGACTCGAAAAATATGGTTTGAAGTATAAACGACATTTGAAGTATATTAACTTCACTAAATGGGTAATAACACCATACATATATGTTTATTAAATGAACGTTGAATGTTAAAACAAAACATTAAAGATGTTTCAGTCAAGTAAATAGTTGAATACATTTACAGTATAAAACATTATAGGCTGAGAAACAAGATTTTTAAAATACAGTGTCAAATGAATGCTTTTTTTATTGAAAATCAAGAGTTGGCAACACTGCTGCAACAATATCTGAATACAAGATATTATTGTACAGCTGTCCAACAATTTGTGGATAAGCTGTTGCAGTAACTCGTCTATAATCTTTGGTTTGTGCAGTGTATATATATATATATATATATATATATATATATATATATATATATATTATTATTGTATCATTTGTACTTTATTCATGGTTTTAACGACAAGATGCCATTTTCATTTTTAAATCAAGAGTACGCAGATATTGTTTTCGTCTATGGTTTTGCCAATGTAAATAGTCGTGCATCTAAACGTGAATATGAGAAACCATTTCAAAAAAGAAGAATACCTACTCATGAAACATTTGCATCAGTTTTCAATAACTAACGAACACATGGATATTTCCTGGAGAACTTCCTGTAATTCAGCCTGTACGCGAACAATATAATATCACTGACGTGATACAGCTCAGTCCTCAACATAGTACTCGCCGAATTTCAACTCGTAGTAGGCTACAGTCTGGAGAGCATTGAAACAACTTTTATCCATATCATTTACAAAGAGTTCATAATCTTCATCCAGGTGACAGTGCACTATGATTACAATTTTGTCGATGGGTTTTAGAAAATCGACAAAATAATTTAAGTTGTCTTTTATTCACGCACGAATCGATGTTTACAAGATACGGAATTCTAAATTTGAAAATAGTCACCGTAGGTCAACTGAAAATCCAAAAGCAGTTGGAGAGTCGAACTTTCAAATTTGATTTTCGATAAATGTATGGTGTGGTATAATTTGGGACCCATTTAAGTTTAAGGACCCATTGTAAGTTGCCCCATTTGGTTTTGAAAACCACCTTATTGGTCTTATGTACAAAGACTTTTTAGAGAATAAACTGCCAGTTCTACTTGAAAATATAGCACTTGAAAGAAGACATCAAATAACATTTCAACATGATGGCGCAAGTTATTTACAAAATTTTAAAGAGCACTTGCATATAAGATTTCCAGGCAGATGGATCGGTCGAGGTGGACCAATTAATTGGCCATCTAACTTAAATCCCTTGGATTATTACCTTTGAGGTCGTTTAAAGCAACTTGTACACGCAGAACCAGTTATTCCTAAAGAAGAATTATTGAACCGAATTTTAAACTTGTGAACTAAATAAACACGACCGAGAAGCTATCAGAAAAGCTACACGTGGTTTCATTAAACGCTCTATAATGTGCATAAATTATTAAGGAAATCGTTTTGAACAACATTTATAAGGTATAGATATTGTAATAAAAGAATAGCAAAGATCAGCAATTAAAGATTTTCGTTTTTACAATGAACGTTCATTTGATAACAGATATAGCATTTTCTGCCTTTTGTGTTGATTTAAATAAACATTATTTTTCAACTTTTTGTTTGTCTATTATCGGTCTATTTTACATCATTCTCTTCAGAATTACTTATTTATAAGTGTTTGTTATAAAGTTTGCATTGTTATTACCCACTGAATGAAGTTAATGTACTTCAAATCTAAAGATAGCACGTTTTTCAAGTTCGAATTTTTCATATTTTGCCTGATATCTCAGAACTAGTCTTACAGGCCTGGGATATTTTATCCAATTTTTCAGTTTATTTTACATAAAATCCAATAAATGTAACAACTATATTTATGCCATAAAAACATCGGTTTCGCCTTATTTTCGTCCTTTCCTATAAAATAGGGCGAAATCTTTTCTGGCTAGCTCGCTAACAAAGCGTTTCGGGACATATGTTTTTATAAACTTTTTTCATTATTTTCATGAGATGAAACCACCTGAAAAGTTTGTCGGGTTACTCGTGGGACACCCTGTATACAAAGTGTTCAGTAACTGTTCCAATACTTTAGGATTTTGTTCTACACATAAAAATGAGCAAAAAATTCATATGGAGGTATGTCCAAAAATCTTTAGTTTTCTGTATGTGCTTTTTATAGACAAAAACTCCATGTTTGAACCAGTTAAGATAATTTATGAAACTTAAGAATTATATTAATTAACCTTTGGTAGACCAATTTTAAATAAAATAATAACAAAATCCTTTTACCCGTCTCAAAATGGCGTCTGTTTAAAATTTTAAAGTCAAATAACAAAAAATACGGTATAGTTATAAAACATAAATTGAATACCAACTATTTAGTTATTTTATATTAACTCCAACGGTACCTTTTTCATAGAAATCCGTTAACGCATAAGCGAGAACAATCACTTTAGAGGTATGCTTGCATAAGCCGGGAGCAATTACAATTTTGTCATTTGGCATCAGCTTTTTTAATTAGGTTATACAAATTTTACAAGATATAAACTATTTTGAAATTGTTATGACAATTCCAATGGTACTTTTTCCAACGAAATCCGTCTACGCATAAACGAGCACGGCCACTTTAAAGATACCCTTGCATAAGCCGGAAGCACCAAACATGTCCCATTTGAGAGGTAACAGTTGTTTGCTGCTCTTAATTTTTTAAATAAAATACATGTACAGACAGATAGACGGAAAACTAATGGTTTTAGGACATACCTTTATATTAACTATTTTTGCTCATTTTAAAATGTAGAACGAAATCCCAAAGTATTCGAACACTTTTACTGAACACACTGTATATTTGATATTTTGATATCAACATAGAATGGATCAGTGTTTTATCGATAATGAAGTTAAAAATGTCATATCTATTACTTTAATATTATTTAAATTTACAACAAAGTATATTAAGTATATAAAAAGCTGATTTAAATATAGTATTTCAAATGTTTTATTTAGGAATAAGAATATGTAATACTAACACTTGTATTACTATTAGAAAACTATAATTCCATTCAAAAGTATTTTAATATTATATAAACTGGCCTTAAGTTTTTAAAAATATATCTGCTGGGCGTAGGGCTAAAATATTGTTTTTGGGGAGTTTTTGTGTGTAAACATTCTAAACTACTATCTTAGAATATTTTCCCTTCCAAAATCCCATACTCGACTTGGACTTTACAAAGATTTCTGGTAGTTTGAAAATACAATATCTACTATTTATAAGGAAACAGTTTCTTTCTGCCCTATGTAGGTATTTTTCGTATATCAATACAAAGATAGGTATATTACTCCAAGTGTTCCTTGATTCAAATTTATTATTGAATGAATGAAATAGAAGGATGACCGGATTTTGGATATTGCCATCATTATATTTTACAAAAATAGAACACTACGTGTCGAGGATCGGACTTTATCTTCTTCATAGTGTAATATTAGTAGAACAGTAAGCCATAAGGTTTTTGCGCTTTAAGAAGAGGACACATTCCAATCTTCAAAACGTAGTGTTCTGTAAGAATAGAACAGGAGGAAAATATCATGAAGGCAAATTTTTTATATTCTATTATCACTTCAGTTGTAATATATCATGAGTACAGTACAGCAGGTGGATAGTTGTTAGGGAAAGGCAATAACAGCCCACACTCACTATAAAACAGATTTATTATAAACAGAACTTACTACAAATCTACAGCTTAACAATGTAACGCTCATAATACTATGTACATAACAAAATGCGATATTGTTTCTATCTTTCGTAACACTGGGTATATATTCTATCAACAATACATTAAACTAAATGTTTAACATTTCTTTGTAATTGCACATTTTAAATATTAACATTATTATTAAAAATTGGAAAAGTATAATGTCAAAACACATTTTTCACAATTTGTCACAGTTATTAATTATTAGAATATTTCACCCTGGAAAGATTGATACAAATCTACTCTGTTCTATGGTAAATAATAACAGAAGAGTCCAAGTTACAACAATAAATAATGCACTGATAAAATTAAAATAATAATACGATGGGATAAAATCAGAATTAGTAAGGCACGACTTATCGCTATCACCTTCAGGCAACCATTTATTAAGATCTGTTATGTAATCATTTACTCTGTTCA
Source organism: Homalodisca vitripennis (assembly GCF_021130785.1). Taxonomy (NCBI): domain Eukaryota; kingdom Metazoa; phylum Arthropoda; class Insecta; order Hemiptera; family Cicadellidae; genus Homalodisca; species Homalodisca vitripennis. The sequence continues at coordinate 47,671,446 of NC_060208.1, forward strand.
ATTTGTACCTATGGAACAAGAGTGAAATATTAAATTATACATTGCAAATTTTGCAAGTTGCAATTTTAAGTTCAATATTTTCGTATAACATTTCTCCTCTCATAGGTAAAGGAGATATTTCAATAAGCAAGTGTGCAACGTCTGAATCAAAATGTGGTCTGGAAAGTTCTCTTTAAAATCGAGAATAACTTAAGTGATGGCTTAATTTTATTTTATTTCTTATGCATAGAATGTCACATTAAATAATAGTATATTAACGAATTACATTTTTACGTGTCTTTTAATAATAAGAACATTATTCTTTAGGAACACATTCGTAAAACTTTTCAGATCTAAAAAAATCAGAATCGATTTCTCAATGAATAAATTTTGTTGGCTGTGGAATAAACAAATCTGAATGGGCACTAACGGAATTTCAGAGTATTATTTTTTCTAAAGATATACATCTTTTCCGTACTCCATACTATCTGATCTACAAGTGCACCTTCGTAGGATCTAAGGTGCTTGTATAAGGCACTGTTGGAAAATAAGGCTGAACCAATATTAGTTATAAAACTGGCACACAACATGTCTGGCCTTATAATTGTGATATGTTCCGAACAGACTAAGAAAGAGACTTCAGGTTATTATCAATCGAGGTTCAAATAATTATTTTGTAATATTCCTATATGATTATAATAGAGTTTATAATTCATAAACATAAAACATATTTATACATTTTTCAACCATGTCCAATTAAATTAGTTTTTGTACTTTGATGGCATATTTAATGGTTGCAATCACCTAAACACCAATTTTCAAAAACGTTTTCATCAACTTTAACGATTTAAAAAAAAAGATAATGCTGTAGTATAAATGTTGGTTATTAAAATGCGTGGTAAAGTTAAATATCTTAATAAAACAATAATAAATCCAATTTCAGGTATGTTTCATAGACAATTCGTAATGAACACATGCTATGATATCGATATATAACATTTATGATTTGATGCCTAAAGAAACGTATAAAAATCTGTTATAAAAAAATCATTGAACGATAAAACGAACTTGGAATTTAAGTTAACATGGAGTTTTCTAAAATAATTTTAAATTTTTGGTGCCAAGGCAACTTGTCATAACTCTAGATACTGAACTAGACATCAATGTCACAATAAATTATACCTATAATTTTTCCTATATGAGTAGAAAGGCATGGGACTACTTTAGTAGTACAATGCATATACCTTTCCCCGTATAGGATAAAAGAGATTGATGGTTGCGGCAGTGTTTAAAATGCTACCAGCTTCACGAGTTTCGTTTACCTTAAAATAGAAAATAAATAAAATTACTATCGATGCGTGTATTGGCACTCTTTCGAGATTCAGTATCAAGTTCAACATGAACACGAAGAACAAAGGAGATTCAAAGTGTTTCTCAACGTGAACATATAAAACAGAAGAGATTCAAAATTAGAAACACAAACATTAAAAACAAGAGAGATTCAATAATAGGTTCTACATAAATGTGTAGAAAGATGAGATTCAGTATTAAATGTAATAATAAACAATTCAGCATGAACACAAACAACAAGTGAGATTTAAGTAATCATATCTTATTCGATAACTTTGCAGAATTTCAAAACACAGCTTAACAGTATCTCGTGTCATGTTGTCTAAACTACTTATCTACCTGAAATTCAAACTAGAAACACATATCATACATGGTACAGAAATAAACTAGTCTTTAATATAATATAATTACATACAAAATTATCAAGAATACAAGTCTATCAGAGGTTGATGAAAGTTATAACATATGTTGTCGTTTTCAGTCAAACGGATTGAATAACACTTAAAAGCGTTGCTGCTAAAGTTATAGTCTTATTGTGTGACATAAAATACACCATTGCTGTTCATGTATTATTTAAACAACTCCAAAAACCATTAAATGCTAAAAAATTTTCCAAACATTATAATGTTCAGTCTTTTTAGTAGGATTGGAAATCAAAGTTTTATGTTTTCACTGTCGTAATTCTATATACAGTAATTGAAGAATGGAGAAAAAAATATTTTCATGAACAAAAATAAAACATTTAACCTTTGAGTTGGATAGTTCACGTACAACCTCTGATAGTCCTTAAGAAGCCGGGGATTTTGCAACAATTTAAAAAAACCCACAATTGCACTGTTGGAGTGTAAAGTCCAGATGTAATGTACAACATCAAGTTTGGTTATATACGGAATTAAAAAAAAAAACACACAAAATAATTTGTCAAGGACCAAATAATTATTAATTAATATTTTTACACGAATAACGGTTATATCACAATGTCAAGAGTACGATAGCTGGTGTATTTAAATACCAATAATGATTTTCAATTAAGTTTATTTATATTACTTTTGGATTGATTTTCACGTCTGTTAAATGTCATTTGGCATGCCACAGAATGCTGGATCAGTATTTATATGTTATTGCGTCATTCAAAAATCTGTGATTGGCTACAATAATTAAAGCGTCGACTTGTATGCGATGATTTCAAACATTGTTCATGGCATCGCATCCTTTAGGGAATGTAGAACACGATAATTGAGTGATTATGCCAAAGAGTGTACATGATCCCATTACAATTAAGGTGTTTCATATTATATGAACTGATTCTTACACATTGATGGTGATGCGAAACACGTAAAATAAAACACATGTGAATATTCTTGAGGTATGTAACATTGTACCAAATGCATCTCTATTTGCTACAAACAGTTCCATAAATTTCACAAAAACCTTTAATTTTAACATATTAACATAAATTGCGTGACTGAATAGTTTAGTTCTTATCAACAAAAGCAGAGCTTGGACACAGGAAGGTCACAAATACGGTGTCCCCGGCCTCTGAGGAGGAAGAAGAAGACCGCGAGGTCAGTAGTTAGGCCAAGAGCTGTCCGTGGACCGCTGCTGGAGGTACTGGTACGAGGGCAGGTACTGGTTGTTCCACTGAAACAACACATGCAATATTGTTACACCGCTGTTATAGGTACTGGTACGAGGGCAGGTACTGGTTGTTCCACTGAAACAACACATGCAATATTGTTACACCGCTGTTATAGGTACTGGTACGAGGGCAGGTACTGGTTGTACAACTGAAACAACACATGCAATATTGTTACACCGCTGCTGGAGGTACTGATACGAGGGCAGATACTGGTTGTACAACTGAAACAAAACATGCAATATTGTTACACCGCTGCTGGAGGTACTGGTACGAGAGCAGACACTGTTTGTTCCACTGATACAACACATGCAATATTGTTACACCGCTGCTGGAGGTACTGATACGAGGGCAGATACTGGTTGTACAACTGAAACAACACATGCAATATTGTTACACCGCTGCTGGAGGTACTGGTACGAGAGCAGATACTGTTTGTTCCACTGATACAACACATGCAATATTGTTACACCGCTGCTGGAGGTACTGGTACGAGGGCGGGTACTGGTTGTTCCACTGAAACAACACATGCAATATGTAATACTGCTGTTGGAGTTTTTAAGCCATGTGTTCCTTTGGAAAATCATTGAACTTTATGGTACAGAGCAAAGACAGAGTAACTCATTTAACGTAGAAACTTTTTTAATCTTAATCGTACAAAAATCGATTCAAGTTCTTTCCCATTAATATAGCAATGTATCATACCTAAAGCAATGTTGCTAATATTGACAGGTTCCTTTCTCCTTTTTGTCAGTTTAATAATACCTACCATTTTATTTTATTACATTTTAAATCCCAAAGGAGAAACCACTATTTGACATTAATATTTATAAAGCATGAAAGTAACTTTATAAACTATAAAGAACAACTGCAAAACGGGAATATCCTTTACAAACCGTCAGCAATTAAAATGGCCAAAAATTTGTTTTAATGTAGCCTATGCAATTATAACAGCGGGAACAGGAGTGAACTCAGTGTGTGCCGTAGCTTGTAGGTCACACAATCTACATTTAGTAAGCAGTAACACTTGCATATTCCTTGGATAGTTAATTAGTTATCTCAGCCAATACAATGTTTTAAGATGGCATTTGTGTAAAAATTTTATTCCAGCTATTCTTGGGATGTTAAGAATGAAGCAATCGGCTTTAACTGCAATTGTTTAAATCTTGAAGCCATAGCCTACTACTATACTACATATTATAAAATATTATTATCCTTATTTCAACGGTTTTCTTTGGACCTCACGATAAGGTACCTCTAAATTCTACTTCGATGCGTACAACTCTTTGTGGAACGATATACATTTTTTATAATTTTCGTCCATTCACGCAAAGCAAAGGTTGTGACCAAACATTCTTTACAAAATATGTGTCTCAATCGAAAACCGATTTTACTACCTTAAGCCAAAACGTGCAACAGTTTCACTTATAACTCGACAAACACAATGTTGGGCGAGGCACTCTGTTTTCAAAAGGATAACTTTTTTATAAGTGATAACTATGGAGAAGTGTTAACTGTTTCTTAGAGCCTCTCATTCTCAGGATACATAGGCTATTGTACTGCTTCCAAACTAACACAGTAACGCTACATTTAATTGATTTTCAGGGAACTATGTAGATATTGGTCAAGATAATATTGTGATGACAACGTTTAAATGCGCCGTGAAGTAGAAAACGTAAAAGATACCGTAGTAGAAAGAAAACTTAGGAAAAAGTATGACATGATTTTGGGCATTTTCCATAACTGTATGTTACGTAAGTGAAACAGGCGTATCTCAGCCATAGTGTTGAGCATTTTTTTCCATTTCTTAATTTCAACAAATACTGCTTCTATTTCGTAACGTATAAACGATATCAAATGTACGAAATCCTGTCATTTACTTCCAACTAATCCGTCGTCAAAAATGACATTTAAACTATGATTTAAGCACAAATATCAATACAATACTGAAACATATAATTGTGTTGGGGTTTTGTTTTATTTTCGTATTCGTATAGAAGGTACCTGGAGAGATTATGTTTTCAAACCAATTATTTTAACCTTATCAAATCGTAGTATTGCAAGCAATAATTTGTTGAATTGTTTTACACGAATCGCTTAAAAGCAAATACAGAGAAGTATTCAACTATCTGAGTCTGCGATTGAATACCGTACTAGAGACTGTCGTTTACCGCCCTTTATCTTGACTCACTAAATTTGCATTTGCATGTTAGATTCTCGCAAAAAAATACACATGCGTCAACCCGTTGCCCTTCCCCCTGGATTTGATTTTGGGTACGTCCATGTTCCCATAAAATGCTCAGATACTCATTCCATACTCACGTTGAGGTTGACTTGAGAGTGGGTGGGTTGGTAGGGCGGCTTGCTGGGCTGCAGTTCGTGGTAAACTCCTTGTGTGTACTCGGGGTAGTGTGCAGGCGCGGGGTGGTACTGGAGGTACTGCTCGAGCTCCTGGTAATCCACTTGGGGGTCGTCCATCACCCCCGGCAGCTCCATATCCAAGCTGGGGACTGAGGTGCCTTCACACAGCTCCGATCCTAGAACCAAAAGATATACTTCAGTATTAGATACTGTCTCCTACTGGTTCAAATTATCCAAGGAAATGTTAAGATCATCATCAGAGTATAGTCATGTATTCCATTATAGTAGTGTAATACTGTGTACTCATAAGATGATCTTCAATATAAGACTAATCTGAACGGTAACCAGGTTTAACATAAATATTACTCAAATGTTCGATATTTTCCTTATACGAGTATACGCAATATTTTAGGTTTACTGTAAAAGAGTAAAATATATACCTTTGATATTGGAAAATTATTATTTAAAGATATTTTAGGTTTGAATAAAATTAGTATTCTCTACTCCAACATGCTGTATTAAAACTGTGGCAAGTAATAAATAGAAATGAAATTTCAGTTGAGTACGATTTTCATTGACTTAAACTTGAAATATAAAAAATCGCACATCTCTCACCTCTGCAGAATCCTCTATAAAGTAAAGAGTTCTATCCAAAACAGTTACAAATTACCGACCGCTTCTTTGGATGAACTTAAAAAGTCACGAATCTATTTGCAGTGACACGGTGTTCTCCAAGGACTTACTTCGAGCCCTGCACTCTTTCCTTTCAAAGAACACGATACAATGATCGAACAGATAACCTCCGAGGAGAGTCAGTAGGTGAGTAGGTGATGGGAAGCAGTCCCTACCTGAGGTCTGGGAGCAGCTGAGGGGGAGAGACCCCATGGAAGACCCCATGTGGTGCGGCCTCTGCGACAAGGGCCCCCTGTTGGGAGTGGTGGGGGGCGTGGGGGGACCTTGGCTATGGGGACTACATGTATCATCCGCGCTCAAACTGCAATCTTCACTCTTCATGGTCCTGCAACACAATTTAAAACCTCATATGATTGTTACATTAAAAAGCGTTAAAGCTCTAACTCGTTTAGACCATTAAATTTTACTATGTGAACAATAAAATCTCACGAAATAGGATAAACAAAACTCGAATATTTAGGAGGCTAAAAGCAAACAGATATTTGAGTACCTATTGAGTATATTTAGAATGGTGCATTCATACTTACACATAATTGGTGTAATGTAACTTTTTAATCTCAAAAAATACAAAAAAAATGGACAGTTATAAAACTTCTATAAAGAAAAAGGCAAATTCTACTGAATGACATTTGTCACCGACAATTAATTTACAACAAAACTTCTACATGCACACAGATAAATATCAGAGGAAAAACAGAAAAGTGTTCGGTGATGTTTTAAAACTACTTAAAGATTTCCATTAACAAACTAATAATTTGGATTGTTTCAAAATAATTCACAAAAGCAACTATAGTAATGAGCAATGTATCCATGGTTCAGCAAGCTGCCGAGTACTAAAAACAGTTAGTTATAATTCCTGTTGGTTCCACTTGCATTCTGTTGAGTTGAAACAAAACTATGTTACAGAATAACACTTTATGTTTTATGTATGTGGCGTATGTATTATAATATTTATGTACAAATTATATTCATTTATTATTTGCGTTATTATTTATTTTATTTTTAACTTAGTTTGATCGTTTAACATTTGAAACATCTCACTTATGGGATATTGTAAATTTGTAGAAAATCTTTGATCAAACACATTTTCCTAGTTTTTGTCCAGTTCCTTGTGAAAATGTTCAAATAACAGTTTAACCCAGGAACGTTGTGGGCCCTATATAACCTAATTTGCAATAACTTTTGGGATATTCATCACCTATTTTCAAAACTTCAATTAACTCAAGAACTTAAACAATTGAACTATTGAAATGGTAAATTAATGTTGTCTATATATATAAAACTGAACTTTGACAATATTTTTTAATCACTCCAAATTAATAATTTCACTGTTGTATGTATATTATATACCAATGTTCACCACAATTAAATTAAAAATACTATGTTAAGCACCTGGAAGATAATTGAATGTAATTATGTATCTTAACTGTAGTAAAACAGTCATAGTTATGTAGGTTCCCGCTGACAAGTATTGTCCCTAGTCCTCAGAAATGTATAACTTCTTGAATAAATGCGATTCAATTCAATTCAATTCGATTCAAATTCTATATATATATATATATATATATATATATATATATATATATATATATATATATTTCATTTTTCCCCGTTGGATATCAGATGGTGAACTATTACTTTAAAATATTGCTCATGTAATTTTCAATTTACGGACTATCTTTTACTACACAACTGCATTGATTGCTGTTACAAATGTCCTGGAAAGCTATCTGCAATTTTCAAATTATGTGCGAGGTCATTTCATGATGAAGTAATAAAGGATATGGTTTGGAAAAAAGAGCCAGTGAAACATAAACAGTGTAGACTCGTTTAAAATGAAGTAATAGAGTGAAGCGCGACACGCTTAACCGCACGCGCAGCAGCGAACAATGGGTCAATATTTCTTTTGGAGTAGGCCTGTGGCCTCTATACGGACCCTTCTATAGCTTTAATGGCTCAGGTCATAGCCGTTTCGAGTTATGAAACTGGCATAGTAAGCAGAACATAAATTAACAAATAATTTTCATGTTTTATCTTTGCTTTGTCGTAAGGTACTACAATTATAGGCCTTAGTACCTCAACGAGTATTTATTTGGTGAAACATATGATCAATAGTAATTTTCCTGAAATGTTCTTCGATTCCTAATTACAAAAAAAAAATGTATTTTGTTACATAACACATGATCCCCCTATAAATAAATATCTGTTGCCTTTTTCTACGCACACAGCAAGTTATTGTATAATTTATTAGGTATGTAAGAGTTGTACGATTTAGTATTTAAACATTTATATTTTAGTAAGGTTTTAGTAATTATTAGTAAAATTTTAGTGATACCATTTTGTTACACTTGCAATCTTAAAAATATGTCTAAAATGACACATTTTAAGATCAATTACTACAAACATCAATAAGATAATGGGTAATAGATATTACGATTATACTTGGATCTAGAATTTGAACATCATCTTGTAATAATTAACTCTAGGGACAATTTTTAATATTGATTGCAACATACCTGAAACTATATGGCATTGTCAGGTGACGTTCATTTATAATGTATACAATATACAGAAGTACCTACCTAAACATAACTCCATGTAGTGGCTTGAGCATGACTTGGGGGTGTCCGAGAATGGGAGGTGACTTGGGAGGTCCAGCTCCTACCATGGGCTTACTGACTTTGCGTCGCCTGGGCTGGTACTTGTAATCGGGATACTGCTTCTTGTGGATGAGTCGCAACCGCTCCGCCTCCTCTAGGAAGGGTCTCTTGTCTGAGTCACTCAGCAGCCTTAAGGACAGACAAAAGTGTGATGATGACTTGGAGGACCAACTCCTTACTGAGTTTGTGTCGCCTGGGCTGGTACTTTTAATGGGGATACTGCTTCTTGTGGATGACCCGCAACCGCTCCGCCTCCTCTAGGAAGGGCCTCTTGTCTGAGTCACTCAGCAGCCTTAAGGACAGACAAAAGTGTGATGATGATTTGGAGGACCAACTCCTTACTGAGTTTGTGTCTCGTCGCCTGGAAGATGTAGTTAGGTTAGAGCTCCTTAAAGATAAATATCAACCACTCCACCTGCTGTAGGAATGGTCTCTAGTCTGGATGAGCCAACAACATAAAGGGATGATGACTAGGGTCGTCCTATCATGGTCTTACTTAATTGTACGTCACCTTACCTCACCTGAGAGACTTGTAGTTAGAATACGGCGCCGTGTGTATAATCAGCAATCGCTTCACAACCTTAGAGGAATATCTTGTTGTAGAACCGAAATATTTATTTTAAAAGTTTTATCAATAAAGTTAACATTTTAAAAACTCCAATGCTGTAGATTCATTGTTTAACAAAACCATACAGTTGTGTCTGTCTTCAAAGTCGTTTTGGTCCATTCAATAGCTGAGTGTGGGCCTGATTTTAATTTGAACGAACAATTCGTGTGGAAGGAATTAAATTACAAACACAAGATCCGATTTTATAAGGAACGTTGGTTTTGCTAATTATAGTCCATAAATAATTATTTTAAAGACTAATTGTCGTAAGATCCTAATAAGTTTTGGCAATAAACGTTTTCTGGACATAAATCCTTATTTGTACAGCTGATGGGTGATGCAAACATACAAATTGTGTGTAAGTGATATCTATGAACATAAAAACGTACAATTTTAGTGTGAACTTGTATCGCTTCACTAAACTATGATAAATTTACACACAATATTCTAAAACTTTTGTTGCCGAGTCCCTACCTTTTCAACAATTGTAAAAAAGCTTTAGAGAAGAAATAGATTTCTAGTCTAATATATTACTCATAAGATACTTAAAAATTGTGATTTCTATATGGTTTTATAAACCAATAATGTTAATTAACGTAAAAAGTAATTACTAGAATAATTTAGAGTAAAATGGTGTACTTAGTTCAAGTAGAATTAGTACCGATTTATTACTCCTTATTTGCTAATTCATCGTATTTTTACATGTAATAAATATTATCTACACAGTTCATCCTTGCCCGACTAGTCTGCCTCTGTCAGGTAAACGGAGCGCGCGCGGTCGGTGAGGAACAGCGCTACGCGGCGCGGCGGCAGTGTTTGAAGGGTTGTTTGCCGAAGCTGTTAGGCAAGCAAGCGGTCGCGTGCCCCGGAGGAAGTGAGAGATGATAGAGCAGTGATAAGCACCTGGGTTCGCTCAGCTGCTCCGTATCACAGGAAGCGATAATGCAACGTTGTGAAATGGCCGGGAAGGTTGAGCCCGCTATCTTGGTGCAGGATATCACACTGTTATATCAGTATTAAGTCCTCCTCACCTCGGATTTGTAGGCTTATTAATGAGGAAATTCGTGTTCGTTGTGTGAAACGTTTTGCTCATTTCATCACGTAAATAAAATCAAGCCATTCCTAAAATACCAGAGCTATCGTCAAAACACATATAACCATCAATATTTCGTTCTTTACCAGCTAATAGTATAAATATAATTTTGAAATGAACTAAAGATATTATATAAAATATATATATATTAATGAAAAATAAATCCAAACCGTTACAATAATCAGATTGATTATTTGAATGTTTATACCGTATATTAGTAAAACAAACCAATATAGTCGCAAATACATTTCTTTTAACACAGAGATATTTTGTAATCAGACATTTGCGTATGTTATGTAAAAAATACTGGTACCGAAAACTTAAATATAAGGGTATAAAATTTGTCCACTCATACTACACTGGATTATCTAATTTCCGAACAACGATTCTGGACACCCAAGGCTGGTGAAAAGAGTATGTTCGACTCTAATGAGACATTTATGATTTGTCATAAATAAGTGGGGATACTTAGATTGAAATTAAAGATAAAGTAGTGATAACACAAGATTAACATGATAATGCAAAATTACTTGATAATATAGTTTTATTCTAAAAAATATGCCTTGATGATGAATTATCTTTAAATTTTTTTCAGTATTGAGCCTTAAAATTGAACAATTTTAAACCTTGAGCCCTACTTTTTATTTTTCGTTGCAGAACTTTGCTAGATGTTTCTTATTAAAGGTACAACTTGAACACACTTAAATGCGCGTTAGTGTTTTTCATAATATTGCTCATAACATTATAGCTTTAAAAAGAGAAACCGTATACGTTCTCAAAACTACGCAAATTTTACACACGATTATATAAAAATAATCAGAACATTTATAATGTTACACACGATCGTTTTACAACGGAATTTAAAACGCTATAGTAGAATAGACAATAATATAATAAAATAAGCTGGTTGTTTATCAATTAATTTTAAAAGTTCCTTACTCCATTTTAGGAAGTAAAACACATAGAGGAAGATACAAGAATTAGATAAGCACTTTTGTAAGTAAAAAGGACATCTTTAAATATTTAAGTTTTCATTTTTTTATATTCATGACAGCATCAGATTGGGCTCACAATACAGATATCTTGTGGGGGCGATTTTTACCGTAATATTGAATAAATGCATGTATATTTTATAAAATTTGAGTGCATTACCTATCAGTTTATAGCACGGGACTCTCTAAGATGCTATAGTGTTTACAACTAGCAATATAGCCTTATTTTTTATGGGTTGGAACCCCAAATACAAACTTTTTGAACACGAGATATTTGTAGTACGGAGGTAAAACATGTATGACGAAACACTCAAAAAGTGTGGGACGAGGTATTTGAAGGCCAAAATATACAAAAAAAAATTCCAAAAATTCCAGTAACTTGAATTGGATTTTTTATACACGCCACAAAGACTATCTTAGTATTCACATCATAGTATGTTTGATTATTTTGCCTTATTTTGAGTTACATAAGCCATTTTCTGTTACTTTATGGTTATTTATTTTGCATTATTTCGCAATCATCATAAAAATGAATGTTATATATATTCAATAAATATAATTATTATTTATGTTCAATATTTTTTTAATTCATTACACATATTAACAGCATTATGAATGATAAGAGTGGCAGTTGTCCTCTGGGGTGTTAAGGCATGAATAAGGGTGATCTACCTCGTCGATGATATAGTTATGTTACTTCTTAACTATTGTGCAAAATCTAGTTTAGGATGGTTGAGTACTGCTCATTTGGTAATCTACTATTTTTGTTTTTTGTTTTGTTTTGTTTAATAATATTGATAAACGAGCAGAGACTAAGTCAAAATAGTAGAAATAACTTTAATGTAGGATGACTTTAATGTTTTAACCGATTTCGACTATGTATACTATGGAGGTTATTGCTGTAGTACATTCAAATTACGAGTTATAACTAATCTAGTGGGACCTTCAAACTTTGTGTTTGTTTACATTGCAAAAAGATTTTTAGATTATTTTGTCAGATATAAAAAAGACCATAACCAAATAAATACACAGATGGTGTTGATGTACGTTGAGAAAACCAACATTCCAGTGGAATGTTTCCTCTCCTGTTTGGGGCCGTGTTGGTCTAGAGCATCTGATGGAAAGTCAACACCAGCTGATGAGTTTCTAATATCAGCTGTTAATATGTCGGGCACACCGGCACCGGCCAGAGATGGTGTTAAGTGCAGGGTACCCGTCCCACCCATCCCGGTGGTTCCCAGGCATTCCCATAAAGTCTGGGAGCGGACGAGAATTCTGGGTAAACGTAGTCTGTGAGAAAATCTCCTTTGAGCTGATAGAAATACTAGTTATATTTTTGAAATGTATGAGTATATAGAGAATAGACGTTTCATCGCTGAAAAGTGCCTATGAGATTGCCGTGTTGCATAACAGTTACGATGCAAGAAGTGTGGGGCTTAAATAACATGATTACATACAAGTATCGGTATTAACCCTGTAATTTTTTAAACTGGCATATATAAGACCCAAAGGCTTAATGTACCTCTATAGGGTCTGTGAGATGGTTTTAATGCCTTTGACAGGGTCTTGTGAAATTCACAGTAATAATTTTTAAACTAAAGATTAAAAATTTATTGATTTGAGTTGCTGCATTATGATTTATATTTTTAGATGATAATTTCATTATAATTTGTATTTTATTGATATGTTGTAATTGAATTGCATCTATTGCATGTTTTGTTATTCCAATGTTTGTAGTCAATTATTTTTTATATTTATGCAGTGTTACTTGTTATGTACTGTTAATTTCCTCAAGTTCCAAAAGTAGTATTTATTTTTATTGTAGTTTTGACATAAATAACTACCTTATTAGTATATGTCATAATTTACTCCTATCTAACTCAACGTAATAAGTGACATAATATGTCTGACATATAAGTTGTGATATTATCCGATATTGGAAACAAATATCGGAAAAATTTAGTTATTTTTTGGATTAAATCTAGAATAAAATTACTATCGCAATAACAAATTTGGCGTTTACCTGCTGACCCCTTTGTCCATATCAATCACATCTTTCCTGCTTATTATATACACTTAGCCAAAAGCTTTTATTACCATACATTTTCCCAAGTAAAGCTACATCCCTTCCCTATCAACCAATAACTTTAGAAGAGACATTAAATTTCAAAAAATTAAATGGAAACGTTTTTATTTTAGGCTAGCTAAGTTACTTTGTAAACTCCTAGCTTCTATGTAACCTCATAGAGGAATTCTTAATAATTATTCTAACTCTCCTAATACAAACAATTTCAATATATCCAAGTCAGTCTAAAGCGATCTAACCATTCAGGCGACATTTTGGGAGTGGGCACAGGTTGGGGTTTTCATACAACAAAGACATAAAACATTTCAAATTACTATAATGGCATAATTTAGTTTATGATATATACGGCTTTATCATTAGAGTTATATTGATCCTAAACGAATGTGAATTCATAGCATCTTGAACTAGTATATAACATATAGACAAAGTTACTATTAACGTATACATAGTTGTATTGATCCGAATTGTAATTACCTAAAGAACCAGGACCTTTGATAAGGATTGCTATTTTTTATGTTTCAATTGAGCTCTATTAGCTATATAAACAACTAAGAAACCCTTAAATGAGTTAGTTAGTATTTTTAAGCAACAATACAAAATTATATACGATCATTCCACTTTTTTCGAGTATTTTCATATCCAATTGATTTACTTGTTTACTGAGTTTTATTGGTGTTTTACATGAATTTATTGTTGCAAATGTAGAGTTGAGGTCCAGTCCACATTCCTATTAGCGTGGCGTCTGAGATCTGATGGCGTCACAGACGACTCCAGGAATCAAGAGTCATGTTCTTCGGAAGAGATCCAAAAAGAGTCGGTGACGAAGAAAACCTGAAGTCTCTAACGTCTAAACAATGGATAGACTTCGTTTTGAGCTTCTTTGTAGCCGACTTTTTTTGCATCTCTTCAGAGGAACATGACTCCGGTTTCCAGGAATCTAGTCTGAGACAGTGTTAAATTCCAGACGCTGCACTAAAAGGAAGATGAACTCAACGTTCGCATTGAATCAAACCTTCCTATTAGAATCATTTCACTTTTTTCGTGACGTATATTACACTTGTGGTTGTTGCTAATATTTGTTATTTAGTAATGCAATTGATTATTAACTTGTTTACTGAGTTTTACATGAATTTATTGTTTCCGTACAACCATCTCGCCCGGTGACGTGATTTACCTCGAGTTGACCCTGCAGCTGGTTGTTTCAGACACACCACAAGGCCGTCAGACTTGTCGGTGTGGGTTTATTATGGAAATGAATTACACTAAGATCGAGAGGAGAAGTACAGCAGATAAGTGGGTCAATAGGTAGTCTACGAGTACACGAGTACCATACCCTCTGGTCGAGTAGCGCGCTAGCTGCCGACGACGCGACGGTGGGGGCCGCCATTGGGAATTTGCAATTCTAATTCAAGATGGCGCCTCTGATCTCTATCTCCTCAGAGTCTCGCCGACACGCCGCATTACAATGACAATGTAGAGTGGGGGAAGGCAGGATTGGCAGTCTTTAACAGAATACATTTGTTACAATTACACACAATCCGCGACTGGAGAAGTATTGATATCTCTGCAAGTCAGCACACGCATCGTGATGACATAGTGATCACAATATCATACCATTCGATTTATTTATACCATAATACAATTTTAATGTTCTGATAAATAAGCGGAACACTTCATTAAGACATGAAATGCCTACGACGTACGCTTAAAAATTACTAGTTTTTGGAACTCGTGTCTAAGAATTGTTTTTTGAAACTTGCTTTTTACGATTTTATCGTTTGGCTGTGTTTGGGTGAAATCCATTTGTCGTAGATTGAATGAGGCCAAGTAAATAAGACAATAATAAATCTATGTAATTTTCTGAACAAAAATCTGAAAGTGTGTTGGTACAAAAATACGACAATAAATATAGGTGCAATTTCAATATCATGAATAATACCTTAGGTGGGTTTATAACATGAAATGCAAATGTTATGTTCATTAATAAACAAGATCCTTTTAGTGGAATTGTGTCTGTTTTTCCGCTTGTACCGGTGCATCCATTAAAAATTAGAGTTTAATTTCCTCTCCGACTCTTTTTGAATGGTTTGGTGTATTCTGTAAATTTTGAATGATCTATATGTTATTTATAAAAAAGGTGAAGATAACCAATGGGCTGGCCTTCAAGTGCTCTCATGCTCTCTACAACTGGCAAGGTTGTTTTGTCAGCTGTACTTGTCATTTAGGAGTTTTTCTACTGTAATTCTTTAAAACAGTATTAGTTAAATTTACCTTGATCCCAAAAATAAGAAAGCCATTAACTCATTTCATTGGTGACTCCGCTTTGACCAATAAAAGCTATTCACTATTTTTCAACAATGATATCTTGTGAAAGATTTAGGTATAGATTTAAAATGTTGTATGGAACTTCGTTTCTACATAGACAAGACTCAGCATTTCATTAGAATCAATCAACTTTACAAAGCCTTACAACTTGCTAAAAATAATGAAATGTTCTGAGAAACAAGGCATAGATTAGCGAAAGGCGTTAGAAAATAATCCAGACTATATTAAAAGTATGTGATTGACTGGTAGACGTAATCTCAAAGCAGAGCATTAATACACATGTGACAAGCTAAGTATGAGCTATGGTGTTCAAGGAAGCACAAGACAACAAACGCAACGCCACTAGAAGACAAAATGTTATGTAAAACCATTAGAATTGTTTCCGTATAATTTATATCCTTTCAAGTTATTGTTTGTTGTTTAATATTGCTTTATAGTTTATCAGGTTAAGCTACGATTACAAATCTTTAAACCATTTACATTACTGGTTTCATAAGGTAAAATAGGAGCCAAATATAACTCAACGTCTGTATCACATTTCTCGCTTTCCATTTCTATAATTGAACTTTATTTGTTGTCTTCGTATATAGTACATTTCATAGTACTATTCTCGAAAATGACCTATTGCAGGACTTGATAGTAGAGACTATCAAGTCCCACTATAGAACTTTTGAGACGAGTATTGATGAATAATTTTCGTCCCGGTGCATACAAGCGCACGAAATTCTTTAAAAGATTATTGTTTATACAGGTAAATACATGTTTACATAGTGAAAGACTTGTTTACATAGGGAAAGTAATGTTTGTGAGAGAGAAACCAGCTAGCTGACTTAGTAGCTACGAGGGAAACGATGACTTCCGCAGATCGTAGCTATAATGGAAAGAAGCCTATTACCATATAGTGATGAAAAATTAATTTATTTGTTGTTATTTATTTTGAGTCTCCTCAGCCACTGCAGCTCAGATGGTACTTTAATTCTACTTAACAAAATTCAGATATGGCTGAGCCTTTGTTGAGATTTCTCTAAGAAACCGAGATGTTGGATGCCAGCTCGCCAGAAGAGTCAGATCCGGAATTTTAAGTGAAATCAGTCACTCATACAGTTGAGGTTAATGCTTTAGTTGAGTCCAAAACGTTCGTCACACTGGGAAGTATCTGGCAAAAGCATTTGTCTTCTAGGTAGCTAATAGATTGTCACCTTTGTCATGAGTGAAACATTCATAACCCATGAATTAGTATCTTGGCCCCGAGGAATATAGCTGTAACGACTGGAAACGATGGCTTATAAAAGCGTTACAAGCATACAACTAGAAATTACAATATCAAAAAGAGGTCATTTGATTCACTATACACACTGTAGTTTAGAAGAAGCCAGTAGACATTTTATCTTTATTCAGATGCAGCCATAGTCGGCCCGAAACACATTATGATGTCAGTTATCCCACCGTTCTTCTTCTTCTATGGGGCGGCCTATTGCCATGCACTTAAGCCACAAGAGACTTTTGCGCACCCTGGAAGCACATCATGAGGGCTACCAGTCTACGGTTTCAGCAGTACCAAAACCGCCGAACAAAACGTATCAAGGGAAATTCACCACCCTTGTCCAAACTACCAAAGATAGGATACCGCTCCCTAGCTTACTATCCCACCGTTACTATTCCAAGTACTGTGTGTGTTTCTGTCTGTGTCTGTCTGTGTGTGTGTGTGTGTGTGTGTGTGTGTGTGTGTGTGTGTGTGTGTGTGTGTGTGTGTGTGTGTGTGTGTGTGTGTGTGTGTGTGTGTGTGTGTGTGTGTGTGTGTGTGTGTGTGTGTGTGTGTGTGTGTGTGTGTGTGTGTGTGTGTGTGTGTGTGTGTGTGTGTGTGTGTGTGTGTGTGTGTGTGTGTGTGTGTGTGTGTGTGTGTGTGTGTGTGTGTGTGTGTGTGTGTGTGTTGTGTGTGTGTGTGTGTGTGTGTGTGTGTGTGTGTGTGTGTGTGTGTGTGTGTGTGTGTGTGTGTGTGTGTGTGTGTGTGTGTGTGTGTGTGTGTGTGTGTGTGTGTGTGTGTGTGTGTGTGTGTGTGTGTGTGTGTGTGGTGTGTGTGTGTGTGTGTGTGTGTGTGTGTGTGTGTGTGTGTGTGTGTGTGTGTGTGTGTGTGTGTGTGTGTGTGTGTGTGTGTGTGTGTGTGTGTGTGTGTGTGTGTGTGTGTGTGTGTGTGTGTGTGTGTGTGTGTGTGTGTGTGATTTTTGACACTTTCTGACCAAGCCCGAAGAAAAATTATGAAGATAAGGAAATAATTGTTCAAAATGTCTCACTTAAATTAATTGCACGATTTGAAATAATGTACTTAAGGAAATTACATTGTTTCGGTGAAATAAGATAGTAGGATATCGGAAATTTGTCACCGTTATTGTAAAAATGTATGACATTACGTCATACATTGAAAATAACATTACGTTTTGATAGTTAAAATCCATCATCTTGCTCAAGTATAAAATATGTAATACACAAACATATACTTGAAATCTAAAAAGTGAGGAAAAGGGAAGTAAGTGTACTGAATAGGAGCAGAAGGTAGATTTCAATCCTGAGAATTATTTATAACATTCACAAATGTCCGAAATCCTGTTATCCTTTCAAACCATTCATCGTCGATAACAAACATTAAACAAAAAATTAAATAAGATTTTATAAAATTACATGTTTTATGAAGTATTACTTGAGGAAATTATATTATTGTAACACATCAATCATGATATTCCCTTTATCTGTTTTCACATATCTACTGTAAATAATCAATACTGTGGGTTTGATTTCAAGATTCACCAATTACTGTAAAGCTTACACATTCATACTGGGTTGACGAGTAATATTATTTCTAGGAATGAAAAGCAAAAAACTGCAATTCGTCATGGAATTATCACAAAAGTATAATGGTTTTTTCCTTTCAAGATCAGTAACTAAAGTCTAATACGGTATAAACATTTTATAATTGTATCTGGCAGAATCCGATCGCACCACATAAATACAATATGCAATACTTAAATAAGGTAATGGATACCAACTCACAACACTGTAACAAAACCCAATACAAGGTGTCTAGCTGATTTTATTGACCAAAAGCGAGTCACTACACTAGGACCCAGTTGGAAGCCTATATACAAACAATCAAGTAAGGCACGGGAAGTTGACTCTCAAGTGGGTCTCTGACAAGGTCCAGATGCAGAAACAGGATACGTTTGGGTAGGCTCACCCGGGACTCCTGTCATAACTGACCATTAATTGAACTAAATCCTTCTTACTAACCTTCCTACCTCATCCACACGCAATGTAGGCAGACCACTTGCAGAAGTACTAGCTGATCTATGTCATAACTGACCATTAATTGAACTAAATCCTTCTTACTAACCTTCCTACCTCATCCACACGCAATGTAGGCAGACCACTTGCAGAAGTACTAGCTGATCTGTGTCATAACTGACCATTAATTGAACTAAATCCTTCTTACTAACCTTCCTACCTCATCCACACGCAATGTAGGCAGACCACTTGCAGAAGTACTAGCTGATCTGTGTCATAACTGAGCAATAATTGAAGTGAATTCTTCCTAGTTCTATCTGGTTTCTGCCATTACCGATAACTAAATGAACTAAATCCTTCTTACTAACCTTCCTACCTCATCCACACGCAATGTAGGCAGACCACTTGCAGAAGTACTAGCTGATCTATGTCATAACTGACCATTAATTGAACAAAATCCTTCTTACTAACCTACCTACCTCATCCACACGCAATGTAGGCAGACCACTTGCAGAAGTACTAGCTGATCTGTGTCATAACTGAGCAATAATTAAAGTGAATATTCTTCCTAGTTCTATCTGGTTTCTGCCATTACCGATAACTAAATGAACTAAATCCTTCATATTTTCTATTAGTTGATGAAAAAAGTCACAACTATCCAATTTGTATTTTTATACACGAGGCCTTTCAACATCAAAGATGCTATCGTCAAGTGTGAATCAACAATTTGAATAATTTGGACAAATGTGACTTTTCTTTCATTAATTAATAGAAAATAGTGTATTCCAATAAGAAGAGTCCTTCAATAAATCCCTCCTACCTAAGCCATTCAACCTTTGAGAAAATCATTTGTATAAATGCTATATCTGCCATTTATACAAATGACACATTATATTGTCATTTGGTGAACCATTGATTCACCTAAAACGCTCACGTCTACTCCCCTCTCCTCTTCAAAATTCACTTTTAACTTGATCCTGTTCGATGTCCTTTCCAAGCCACGAGTTTGAATGTCTAAAGTACCTAAAACCATTAACGAAGAGCATGTACGGAAGAGAGATGAATTGGAGTATTCGTGCTCAGGAAGAGATGAATTGGAGTATTCGTGCTCAGGAAGAGAATACGCACTTATGAACTCTGTTTTATGGTATGTTTGACAACCATTAAATACACAAATTGGTGCACTGCGAATTTAAAGTTCCTAAATTAATATATTATCTAAATATATAACTATTTTTGGGAGTTTTATTGTGTAATCGGGCTATCAATCATTCGGCTTGAGTCAGAGTCCTAACTGAGCCAGCAGCTTAGGAGTTTCAATTGGCTGCAGATATATCCTCTTTCATGATGTCCTCTCTTGATCCAACTGCCCTATCGCGTTTCCTACAAATAAAATCTCCAAGGTTACCTGAGTGAAGAGTAGATTGAACACATATCCCTTGTACCAACTACATATTGACCTTTTGAATAGTCGATATGGATAATAAAATTAAACACCAAAGGATTAAGCGAGTTTTCAAGCGGTCAATGTTGCGCAATTCCTTGCTAATCCCTCTTATCGTGACAACCCCATCTTTACTATACTCGCTGGTATGCTGACTTCAAAATGTCCTTTCCTCGGCATTGTACAGACCGTCACATAATGGTTGATAGATACCTTTTTATTTTATAAAGCCATAAACATACGGATAAGGAAATACAAATTCGAAGTACTAATTCCATTCTTAAATTTGAAATTAAACCAACAATGAATCACTTGAGTAAAGCATTTCTTGAATTGATCGCTCTTTGGATAATTTTCGTTTTTCTTTTAATAAATAAGCCTTACTTACGGATATTGTTGTTTGGAAGTATCAAGTATTATCAATTTAAAATCCTCGTGTGGTAATTAAATTATCTATGGGAGATATAATCGTATATAGAAACTAATTATAAAAATATAAGTAAGTGGAAATTGTAAGTGTGAATCACTTACTTCCATAGTCGACCCAACGTCTTGCTGAGCTGTGCGTTGTGAAGCTGCGGATACTGGTCCGCTAGCTTGCGCCTTGCCGCCTGCGCCCACACCATGAACGCGTTCATCGGCCTCTTCACATGACTCTTCCTCTTGTCTGAGGATGATCTGTAACAAATGGAGGATTGTAACTGCAGGAACATAACATGAGGATACATGAGGCGCTAGCTTGCGCCTTGCCGCCTGCGCCCACACCATCAACGCATCGTCGGCATCTTCACATGACTCTTCCTCTTGTCTGAGGATGATCTGTAACAAATGGAGGATTGTAACTGCAGGAACATAACATGAGGATACATGAGGCGCTAGCTTGCGCCTTGCCGCCTGCGCCCACACCATCAACGCATCGTCGGCATCTTCACATGACTCTTCCTCTTGTCTGAGGATAATCTGTAACAAATGGAGGATTGTAACTGCAGGAACATAACATGAAGGTAGTCTTGCTGAGCTGTGCGTTGTGAAGCTGCGGGTACTGGTCCGCTAGTTTGCGCCTTGCCGCCTGCGCCCACACCATGAACGCGTTCATCGGCCTCTTCACATGACTCTTCCTCTTGTCTGAGGATGATCTGGAACCAATGGAGAATTTTAGCTGCAGGAACATAACATGAAGATACATAGGTAGTCTTGCTACGTTGTAGGTCTGGTCTGGCTGCGCCCATTCCAACGCGATGTACACACTCTTCTCGTAACTCTTCTTATTTTTGTTCCTCTCTAAGTAACATTTAAACTCCGGTGAATAGGATGATTACCAATACCATCCTTTACAACACGTTTAACTTGATTTACACGGTGTTTCGCGAGAGGTTGGTATAACCATATAATAAAAAGTTTTTATAAACATGGTTCCGGAAGTGATTTTTAGAGTTACGGCTAGCGAAAGATTTCTCCCGGATTTCAGCTCATCATGTAAAACGAGGTCTTCATGAAATTCTGGTAAGGTTCAATCGTTTCTTATGGGGGTTGGCGTGGTAAATTGAATAAAACAGGGCCCAGAACTGTAAGTTAAGTAGTTTTTTTTTTCATCTTTGGGCAACAATAACTTTGTTATTTTACCAAGAAACTGAGCAAAATATTTTTAATAAAACGTTCAGAAAATTTTATTTTGAAGGAAACTGTAGAAATAAAGTACACAAAAGGCGAATAGATGTTTGGTTAGATAAATTTCTATTTATAACAGTAGAACACGGCTGTTACATTTGACTGACTTATCAGGTCAAAAAATATACCAGAATTTCAGGAAGACTTCGTTTTACATGGTGAAATCCGGGCAAAATGTTTCGCTAGCCGTAACTCGCTAACGAAGCATTTCCGGGACCATGTTTGATAAAAAATACTTTACATTATTTTTACATCTATAATGAGCTCCTACAGTTTCTGCATATCTTTGTGAGTCGCCCGGCAAAATAAAAAAGTATGTGTATCTTAAAAGAAAATGGTGTATAAGTTTATTACAAACATAAAGTAAGTCACTAATAATAGTATGCCGTATCATCTCGAAATCTTTTTTTAAATGCTCATTTTAAACATGTCTAATAATTTCACTTACAAGCATTCAACGAATAAGACAACTGTTAATTTCAGATATCGGGCAATATGAAATAAATGAAAATGAAATTAAATGAAAATTGTCTTTATTAGAGGGGAAGTTAGGTCCTCTCTACCACTTAACCTCATAAAACATTAAACTAACATACATATATACATTTATAACTAAAAATAATTCTATTTATTCACATTATATATTAAATGAATCTTAGCTTTAAAAAAACAAACATCTATAATTAATGTAACTTTATACATATTTACAATACTATAGCAAGACACACAAGCATTCATTCCAACTTGCATTCAATAAAAACTTAAATACTGTGTGGCTGTATGGATATACTATGCCGAATTACAACTTTTTATTAATGCTTAACAAGTTTGAGTCCCAACTCTTTACCAAAGGAGCAGGTGTAATTAATATAAACTAATAAAGGTAAAAAGTTCCGAAATCGACCATCTTTTTAAACGTCCCAGGTACAAATTGGTTGGCGCCTCTCATGCTTTTGACGGGTTGGTGCTAACGAGGGATATTATATTTGTTAAGTTGCTCCAACTGCTAATATAACGCGGCCGCACCTTTCTGTTTAAAACAGAATTTTATTCCAACCGCGTCGGACAAAGCGGAGAAGTTGGTAAACATGGTTAGTACTATTATCGTCCTACCGAAACTGTTTAAAATGTAGAAATTCTCGACAGAAATTTCCACAACAAATTTTAGTGCTCTTATTACCAGATTTCGTGTATTTACTTCACTTTTATAAGGATTTATAAATGTAATGTTTGACGAAGTACAAGCGGGTTTTATCGAAGTAGTCCTATTCGTGGCCGTTTTATCAGGTTTCTCTTTTATATTACAAATAATTTTTACATTAAATAATTAAAAAGTATTTTCTCATTTCTTCAGCTAATGATATTCTGTTAAAACGTCGGTATTTTTTAGATTTATGATAATGAGACTGAAATACAGCCTTACAACAAAGTTGTAAGTACCCAACACGACTGATTTATACCTCAATATACAACTGATAGTAGATTTATGAATGTGCCAGTTACCATAAATATGTGCAATTTAATGACAAAATAAATTATTACGAGAAAGGGGTATATGATTTAATGTCTGTTAAGGGAGAGTCCTTCTAGGCTATGTTCTCGATATTTTGGTATTTCGTTGATCACATGGTATATTATATTCAATATTGTCCGTTTTATTTAGTCAATATTCTCATAGACTACCTCTTCCAAATGTAATATAATATAATGTTGCAAGAGAAAATAATATAGACAGATCAGTTATTTCATCCCAAGTGTACGCTGACACACGTCGTTAAACTTTCAATGAAGAAACTGCGTCCAAAATACACAAATCTGACCAGCAGCGGTGCATCTGCTACGTCATACTAAGTTAGATTCAGTGATCTTGCAATTCAAAGTTTTAAATTATTGTCTTCATGAAGATTCTTGGAGCATTGGAAATATTTTAATTTAATACCACTAGTGAATTACAACACATATTCCAATCATTAATTTAATTATGCGAGGCCTTTCAGAATCAAGGATTCCATCATCGGGCTTCACAAATGAATAAACATTTACACTTTTCTAAACGATAAGTACAAAAATAATTTTATACTGGCTAACCATTTTCTAAATCCTTTATCATATGTTATTTTTGTACTTATTGTTAAAAAAATGTAAATATTTATTCAATTGTGATATTGCCTGACGATGGAATCCTCGATTCTGAAAGACCTCGCAAAATTAAATTAATTATTGGAATATGTGCTGTAATTCACTAGTGGTAATTCACTTCATGTTCACCTCCCAATTTTAAAAAGACACTATTGTCAATATGCTTTACGAATTTTTCATACCTACAATGTTCTAAAATATATTGTTCATGAATTAGCAAATGACGAGAGAAATAAGAATGTTATACTTTGTTCTGGAAACATAATCTAGAACACTGATTTTGACTTTTTCTACATTTTACTAGCAAACAAAACCACAATGCATATAGCCTGTATACAGTGCTTCAAATAGCGAATTGCAAAACTATGAATGCCTATAATACAACTTTCAAACGAGTATAGTAATAAAATAACCAAGAATAAAATAGCCGAATAGTTAAAATCGAATTTTAAATTCAAATCTATCATAAACACTTTGTGTTTAATACCAAAAATTAAATATGTCCGCTATATTGAAAAATATTGGAAATCTTAAAAATTGATTATTAAATTAAATACTAAAATTACGTTTAAAAAGTAAGTGTTTGTAGCGTTTTTTAAAGCTACATTGATTTATTTTTTTAATTAAAACTTAAATTAAATAAAAATTTTGGGATCGAAATATTGGGACTTAATTTTAGATTAGATTGTGAAATGTCAGGGTAAAATCGAACATGTAATCCTTTGGCAAGTTAGCACTGGTAGTTTTAAATTGTTAGGAAGGCAGGTTGACTGCCTTGAATTGATTAGAACTTGTCTTATTGTGAGTATTGTTCTCCTGGTTTGATACAGCTGGACCAATGAGAGAGCTCCACGGATGTCCTGCAAAGGTGATTGGAATGGGAAGTATTTAAGCGCCCGCTCATAATTTTCGCTCTTCTTTTGGTTATTTTCGTGAGTAAAGTTAATTGCAGTGTGCCGTTTTTCTTAAATTTTTTCCGCGAGTGATTTTGAGGAAAAAATTAAATTCATAGGAACTACAAAGCAATCTGAATAACTTATTCTCGAAGAACAATAGAGCATAATAGAATCATACAAGTTACATTTGGTTCATGCTTGCAAGAGAAGTGAATTAAAATTGAACTTTGTTAATAACTTTAATTGAGATTTGAAAAGGTAGTAATTTATTAATATTTAACTGGAACTGTTTTATTGTGAATTATTAATTGAAAATTAATTAAACTTTAATAATTGTTAGAGAGAGACTTGTAATCTGAATTGCAGAGACTTGAAAGTTAAGGTTCAAATAGTCTAAAGAGAAGTTGAAATTTTTATTTTGAATTTTGAGTGAACTTAGAAGTGAACATTTTTATTTTTATTATTTCCAAGTGGTATTTCATTCTTATTTTAAAACTTTATTATTTTATTTTAGAAGAGAGCTCTGATTTTTAGTTTGATATATTTGATTAATATTTTTATTTCTTGCCAAAGGAATTTTTAAATTTACAAAAAGGTTTGTCAATTCTTTGTGGAAAATAGAGTGATAAAAATTCTGAAACGTTGAACTTATTATTTTGCGTTAGATAATATTTAATAGTTAACAAATTTAGTAATACATTGTACTTAATATTCACTAGAATCTTTACTAATCAAAAAATATTTTATATCGTCTTGGATGTATTATTGATGATTTAAATATTAATACTCTGGAATATTAATATCAACAATCCAAGTCGTTATAGTGTTTTGTCATAATTACGGTACAAAAGATTCCAATACAACCCACGTTAAAAAATCACCTTGTACATGAAAGTAATTCAGTTCATACCTTACCGATTTTGATAATTCAAACCAGTAATGAAGTTATACGTACCTCTGGTGAAGCAGTTTGTACTTTATTAAATATTGTCTCAGTTAAAGCTGATTAGTTTATGGTAGATTTAGGCGGATTGGTGGTTAATATTTCTTGGTCGTCAGGATTCAAAGCAGAAAGATTTTGTGGCCGTCTCTTTGCTAGCAAATTCGTTTCGCGATTATCAGCTTTCGTGGTCATTAGCAACCGTGACGTCAATATTCGCGGTCCAGTAAAAGGGAAACATATTTAACTAGAAAAATTATTTGGGGTACATTGTCATATCTAAAAGGTCATATCTAATTCATGATTAGACCATAAGACTATATTTTTTAATAAAGCAAATGTATATTTAAAGGGTCAGTCAACTATATTTGTCCCAGACAAAGTGTCAGTACATAACATCAGAATATAATAGGGTTATGGATATCTTCTATCGTTATATGTTAAAAAATTTAGGTCTATATTTCTAACACAACGTTTCAAGGATTGAAATATATCCTCGAAACGTAATGTTATACGTTTGGTAACATTTAACTATAGCAAATGTTCGAAACCGTTTTATCCTTCCAAACCTGCCATCGTCAATAATAAACTAAACAAACATCAGGGTTGAGGATGGGGCTTATATTGACTACTGTTAACTTAATTACATTTAACACTTA
The DNA here is from genome assembly GCF_021130785.1 of Homalodisca vitripennis. Classification (NCBI taxonomy): domain Eukaryota; kingdom Metazoa; phylum Arthropoda; class Insecta; order Hemiptera; family Cicadellidae; genus Homalodisca; species Homalodisca vitripennis. Next base: position 47,698,250 of record NC_060208.1, read on the forward strand.
AACCAATATTTAAGTATTTACTTTTGTGATGTGTCTGACGAAGATAGCCTTGCTACCGAAAGGCCTCACAAAAAAAAAGTATTAAATATTGGTTTAAGTGTTTGAATGTAATTAAGTTAAGCATCAGGGTGTTATAATAAATTATTATTATCAACTCTGAATGCTGTTTTATTTTTAGTGTACACTGATGTAAGTACAGTGTCAGATGGTAACATTTTTGTGGCACGATAATTGGAAGTAATTATCCTCCTGAACGATTCTCCTAAGAAACGTCCTAACTCCAACAAGATAATAGCCCACACTTGAAAAATGTAAAGCTCATAATAAAATCTTAGTTAGAGGAAGCAGGTCGAGGCTGAATTTCGGGAACCTTGTGCGATGACGTTACAACATCGGCTGCGAGCACATGAAGGTCTCTGTGACTGCGTACTTGGTTAGTCGGGTTTGTCCGGAATGTAACAACTTACATTGTGATCAAGTTGAATTTATAGATAGTAGGCATAGCGCACATAAATCCTATACATTTATAGGATATCAAGGAATGCATATATTTTCATGAAAGGTCCATAAAACACTATTCCTCAAGAATTGACACCCGCTAGGACCAGGATTTTCTAGAACGCGAATCTCTGTATCCACTACTGAATTCTTTGAAGCCTGGGGGGTAGTTCATAAAGAGTTGAATACATCAAAGATATACATGCACTATTAAGATAATAATATATTATTAATGCCATTGTTTGTTTTGCATTCAGTGGAAACTATTCATAACAGATTGTACTGAAATTTTACATGTACATTCTTAGAGACTCTAGGATGAATGTAGGCATATTCCTATTTCGAAAATCCCTCCGGACTATGCCCCACTGTTCTTTAAAGCTTCGATTCATAAGTTGTAAAATATTCATTGAAAGAGCCTGTTAAATATAATAAAATATTCTGTGCGAACATTTTTTTATGACAGCACAGCCATATGTTTAATTATTTTAACCTCCATTTTCAATTTATTTACGTTTATAGTTTGCAAATTCTCTAAGGAGTAACCTTTAGTTTTTACGCAGATTTTAGATTTCGGCGATTAGGTAAATACCTATTACCTAATCACCTATTAACCTATTACTTAGACATTCACCATACAAAATGTCCTAAAACATAAGATGGTCAGAATTTGACTCAAAAGACTCTTGAAGCAGTGGGCAAAATCAATGCTAGATGAAAGTTCGCTGAACTGCGCTTTTGAACTTACTCGTATATACCAATTCCAGCTCCAAATGTTTCCAGTATTAAAAATATTTTTCAGTTTCTAAAGAAAGAAACATGTAAATAGTGTCAATCTCAATGTATTTTTTAAGCACAATGTTAAGTAGCAGATACAAAAGACAAAGTTACTATTCAATGTTTACTATAAATTGTTGCTATAAAAAGAGACGAAATCAACTATGGAACAAAAGATACTAACAACAAAGTTAACTACAACAGTAATTGTACACTCTTTCACGCATTTCTTTATCACAGTAACACGCTAAACCCAACATTGGCGTCGCAAATATAATTCACTCGAACCAGCTCTGGTCACATGCAACGCCTACTACATTGCGTTCAAAGGAGCCGGTAACTAATAGCGTGCAGAAAAGACAAAGTAGTCTGCTTTTTATATAATTTAAAGACTGTTATGAAAACTACAAGCATGCTTCTCAGAGCTGTGTGTTGTCTTTATCGGGCAAAAAGGCAAAGGCGGCTATAGAACAAAACAATACTAAGACGAGTAAATTACAATGACCATAAACATAAGTTTAACATATTTTTTATCGTGGCAAGAAATCAAACTCAACATTGGCGTCGGAAATATAATTCACTCGAACCAAAAGTGCTCATACATGTGCAAACCCTAAAAAATTGCGTGGGATAAAATTCTAATAATTTATATAAAAGGAAGACAGCATTTGCATTTGTACAATAACACGTAATTACAGAAGACCCAAATAAAGGCCTAGGGTTTAGTAAAATTATAACCCAATGAGAGGAAAATAAAAAAATAAAACCATTTATTGCATTTTTTATTGACATTTTTAAATAGAAGAAGCACATTCGATAGTTATATACATTGTATGAATACTCAAAATTGGGCAATATGAAAGAAGCGCAAAAGAGACTGGGCTCGTTGCTCCATTAATGAGAGGTAGCCAGGCTAACTAGACATGTACTAACTGGCCGGACAATGGGGGGTTTGTATGGGACAAAGAGGGTATTGAGTCAAGCCACCGGCTCAGGGTGCAAATTGGCGGAACGTGAGAACTCGGGCCAACTGATGTTAGAGCCACCCACAGGCTCATCGCTCATCTCTTCCTCTGTTGCTCTTCACTGAGAAATAGTCTTGGTGTTAAGATTTTAGACTATGGCACTGCTATAGACATTGTTGCCTACAGGAAACCTACTTATCTCCTCTGTTGACTGTCACCCATTCGCACATCGCTCATCTCTCTTCCTCTGTTGCTCTTCACTGAGAAATAGTCGTTGTTAAGATTTTAGACTATGGCACTGCTATAGACATTCTTGCCTACAGGAAACCTACTTATCTCCTCTGTTGACTGTCACCCATTCGCACATCGCTCATCTCTTCCTCTGTTACTCTTCACTGAGAGATAGTCTTGGTGTTAAGATTTTAAAATATGGCTCTGCTATAGACATTGTTGCCTACAGGAAACCTACTTATCTCCTCTGTTGACTGTCACCCAAAACACATCGCTCATCTCTTCCTCTGTTGCTCTTCACTGAGAGATAGTCTTGGTGTTAAGATTTTAGACTATGGCACTGTTATAGACATTGTTGCCTACAGGAAACCTACTTATCTCCTCTGTTGACTGTCACCCATTCGCACATCGCTCATCTCTTCCTCTGTTACTCTTCACTGAGAGATAGTCTTGGTGTTAAGATTTTAAAATATGGCTCTGCTATAGACATTGTTGCCTACAGGAAACCTACTTATCTCCTCTGTTGACTGTCACCCAAAAGCACATCGCTCATCTCTTCCTCTGTTGCTCTTAACTGAGAAATAGTCTTGGTATTAAGAGTTCTGTCTATGACACTACTATAAACATTGTCACCCACAGGCACCTCGCTCGTCTCTTCCTCTGTTGCTTCTTGACTGAGAAATAATCTAGGTGTTGGTGTTTCTATGTGGGACACTATTGCTAATACCAGAGTCACCCACAGGAACATCACTCATCCATTTCTTGTTGCCGTTTGACTGACTAACAATCTGGGTGTTAGGGTTTCTGTTAGGACACTGTAATTGTCAGAGTCACCCACAGGGATATCGCTCACCCTTTGCTGTGTTGCTGTTTGACTGACTGTCGGGGTATAGAAGAGGTGAAAACTATAAGCCGAATTTAATTACATACAAAATAATCAATTAACTTAAAATTGGAAAGTACTGAAGCATAACACAAATTTAAACTTGTATTTTCGATGACGGTATAATTTATATTCTTTGTTCTCAAATATTTATACGTTAATTCTGTATAGATTCCAAAACGCACTAGTTCGGTAAACATTACTTGTTATCAGTTGATTAAGTTATCTACTTATGTTCTATATTAAAATATCACAAACCGAACCATAATCCCCGTGATAAGCACAAACTGCCTTTGATTATGAAAGGTCGCGGCCATTTGCAGCGACCTCTGACTTCAGATCCCGGTCGGCGAAACGTCCCGAGATCGTGTAATGACTCGCAGCAGAGATATTCCAATGATTCACAAAACTGAGGGTACCAAGAAGTTTTGTTAGTTTCTGAATCAATTAATGAGTTATATAACATTCAGGGAGTTTGCGATTTATCTTTCCAACGCAGTTCAACAGTGAAGTCATGCCATCTGTTTGGGGTGAGCCGGTAGTGCGACTACGTCAAAACACCGTCTCTCAGGGCAGCATAATTCACTAAAAGTGCACCAAACACACGTCATGATACCAAGCACCGTCCTTACTCGCAAAGAGATACAGATCATTAAAGTTTGCAGTTCCTTAAACTTATCTTTAGCATTTTTCTACCTCAATAGTCGCTACTGGTGCTCGCTATGGAACAGTGTTTCACCTAAAAGCCGCTTGAAGATAAGATTACGATTCCTGAAAGTCTGGCAGCTACTCAAGTTTCTCTCTGAGAAAGCAGTTGACAACTTCTGCGCAGTTCACCGCGAAACAGGGACTCAAACAAATCTACCGACAAAAAACATTCCATTTCATACATTATGACGTTTTAACCAAATGCCCTTGTGTCTTTTGGCTTGTTGTTGCGTTCTCCTGATTTGCTCTACTTTAAAGCATCGCAACAATTTGTCTTCAGTTTGTATAAGCAACATCGATTTCGATGATTGTGCATGTCACCGTGAAAATTGAAGGCAAATATTTACGAAGTACAAAATAGGAGCGCCTTAATCTCTCTCCGATTTAACTCATCTTACTCGCATCAAATCCGCAGGATTCAGCTCTGGCCGATAGGCATAGAAGAATTGAATTAGTGGCACGTAATATATCCTTATCTCGGGCTGCACCAAACAAACATAAAGTGTCATAGTCAGCTGTTTACAAGACATCTAGGGACGAGAGGGTTTGTTAGCGTTTACGCCTCACGTCTCCTAAATTCCAGTGTTATTATCAACAAAGCATCAATCCTACGAGCTCTGCTGGTGTCACCACTCATTCGCCCTAATGTAACATTCAGACAGGTTTTGTGTAATCTCGTTGACCCTACTGATACGTACGTAAAGTTTTCAATGGCTCTTGACAACCCCATGAACTCTTTAACAGAAGTAACAGGAAACTCTCTGTACTATCAAAATAGCTTACAGACTCTCACCCAAAGTAGCATTTGTAGCGTCAGCAGCATTCTCTTGCGATAGCTATACAATGTAAGAGTACGCCTTAACATGTGACGCGCAGTTGTTTGCAAAATTTCAAATATATTCTCCTATCATTCCCAGAATGTTCTATGGCATGTAGTCAGACAGAAAATCATATAGAAAAGACATTTTTACATTCCTTCCTTCCCTCCCCCCCCCCCCCCCCGGAAAATAAAAGAGAAATGATTATTTCAATGATGCTAAGCCAAATTCTATTACTAAACAGAACTTACTTTTGTCTATGTTGAAATGAAGCTTCGAGTAGAATCGTCAGTTTCTTTTCGAGATATCGTGCGGTCAGACAGACCAGAAATGGAATTTTTCCACCCCCCACCAAGAAATTGACCCCTTCGCTAACGTTCAGCCAAATAACCACTGTTATCGCTATAATGTTAGCAGTACCAATATAAATACAGAAAATGACTTCAACATAAGTACATGGGAGTATTTTTGACGTACCTGTAAAACAGTATTTGACTGTTGCCCTTAGTAATAAATTGTAGAACGTTCACGGTTATTGTTTGTGTTTCTAATACGATTTAATTCGTTGTGCCCGTTGGGACAGCACTGAACCTTAAAAACGGAAGATTTTTTCTGCAACTAAAGCTGAGGACTGAAGTCCTATACATTTTGGGTTTATGTAGATAAAGACAACCCCGTTTATATAGAGGCAATCTCTATTGTCCGCAGATTTCGACAGTAAATATAAACCCTTTTGAATTCCTCGCTTTGTTTTTTCAACAGGATTTTATACAACTTTAATTTATTTCTGACGAAGGATATACAAGGCACACACATACTTCATCTACGATGTGTCATCATCTAAACCTTTGCAGCGTCTGGTTGTCATATGCAGAATTGTCACCCAGGGTCTAAAATTTGTTTGTTATTTGTTTAGTACAAAGATAATGGAAGCTGGTGGCCAGATCAAGCAACTGAATTAATGATTGTTATAACAAAACTGATAGTAATATATCTATTTAATTGCGTCGTTCTCACAACCAAAATATTGCAATGCAGTCCATTCCGAGTAAGATTGTCTCCTGTATTTAAATTCTTATTGATACCATAACACCTCAATGAAATACTGTCTATTTATCGCTCTTCTCACGAACAGAGTTGAGTAAACAGATGTTAAAATCTGAGAATGCAAGTATCATATTTGCAATGAGAGTATAAATTGCATACGTACCAAAACTACTAGGTTGATACATTAAAGCCTAGGTGCAACATTAAATCGATAGTATACATAACACAGATTATTAGAATTAAGTTTCCTTCATTAAATGTTATACCAAAGAATTTTAATGATTTTCTTTAGCTTTTAGGTAGTTTTCATAGAAATCACCTTCATGACTGAATTTCCGGCAGATTTTTACATTTTTTACGATCATAATACCCAAATCCTAAACTGCCAAAATCCAATGTATATGTATGTTCTTTATTTTTTTTGTTATATCATAATGATTGTGAAGACGATAAATACTGTAGTTCTTAATAAATTTAGACTAAGCAGGTACTAAAACAACATTTACAGATATTTTCGTTGAGTTCATTAAGCAGTCTTATCTGTTAAAACGTTTCAAGATAGTCGTTCACACTTGCGCAACATTTTCACCTCTGCTACTCCAAAAATAAATATAAATTAAAATTTATTTTAAATTGTGAAGCAATTTAAAGCATAATTTCTTCTTATTTATTTTTGGATGACTCTTGAGATTTTAATATGTTGACGCATTAAAATGTACAACTGAACTGTTGCAAATTTAAGTAAATAAACATAACCGGTTTAATTGTAACTAAATTAAGCCCACGTGTTTACAAATAAATTTCAATGATGTTTATACATTTTTGAAGTGTAAATGTTATATTAAGATGCAAACATTGCTTGTTATTAACTACATGGGTGTTGAGCAAATTAAGCATCTAAACTAATAACGAATGCATCTTCAGTTTGATATTACGAGATTACGGCCATAAGTGAATCCTGACTCTTCTTTTCCGACTGAGCCAGAAGGGATATTTTATTTGTAATAACAGCATGATAATTCATAGATATGGAAGCAATTGACTTTGAACATTATTTTGTTACTAATACGTTGCCAAACTCCTAGACAACAATTTTAAACTGCTATACAATAACTGGTTAGCTAAATTAGAATACTTATAACACATTCACTACTGCCTTGTCTTCTGTAATGTGTGATCTGAACTTGTTTAGCATATGATACCCTAACATGTCTACCGTAATCACTTTGTAAGAAATTAGGTGAAAACTTGTTGAAACTTGTGAAAGTTTCTTTTCAAAAATGGTATAATTAGATTCTTTATTGAATGTAATAGATTATAGCAAATTTCAAAAAATTGGCAGTGAAGAAATCGGCCGAAAGTTGCTCAACTCTTATTCGTTTCCATGAATCCCCCTCTACACGTTACATGAAGGTGATATGATACGACGGCACAACAATGGAGTGGAAGGACCCCACGCACGCCCCGCACAATCCAACATGACTCGGCTCTCTCCGGCCTCAAGTGGTAGCGTTATTTCAAGAGTCGGTAGATCAAAGTGAGCCAGCCAGCGAGCGGGAAGGGTTGTCGTGTCGACGGCCGGGCTCTGCTCGGCTCCCGCTGCCGTGAGTTATGATCCGACACATGTCTTGACCGGAGTGCAAATTGGGGAGGGGGCGCCCCGGCCCCACTAAATGAAAACAAATGTTGTCGGCACCTCTTCTTCCGCCATTTCGCCCGTGTAGCGTCGCCCAATTTGCCCTGGATGTTTCTATTAGGGTTGGTCTCTAATTGGGAGCTCCGATTTTATTTAGACGTCTCGCCCCGTCAGTCTCATCGGTTTCGCGTCATCGTTGTTACATTAAATCGGTCGTGGCGACTGCCCCGGGCAATGGTGCGTGTTATTGAGTTGTCGTGGGAATTCATACAAAATCCCTAATTTACTCACTCATGATTTCCTGCATCTTGACGAACAAAATTGTGCATAGGCCTAAATTTTTGAAAGGCAGTTACGATACGCTGTCTAACTTGAGATTTTTCACCGTTTCTTTGACACATATTATCAGTTATTTAAATAGAAATATTTCTGATCTACACCATTGAAATCATTCTATATCTGTTGGTTTCCGAACATTGCGGATATGAAAATATGGCCTAAATATAAACCATTACGTTGTGTGTACGCGATACACTTCCAGTATTGTTCATACAGTTCTTAGAGATAGTTAGACACATAAACAGAGCAGACAACTACTGCGGGCTGTGTAGGAAATATCGAACGTAACAATATATATATTTAGACACCTTTCAATAGATTACATTATAATTGATTGTATCCAGAAATATACAGAAATTTCTCTTCATTCAGAATAATAATAATCAGAATGATGAACGTATTTACTGTCAACTAAAAATCAAATAATAACCTACAAGAACAGTTCCACATACCAAAATGATAAAACTGTTGGCACCTATTCGTGTACAGATTTGAAAAAATCCAGCCAAAAATCATCTCGCCGATCAAAAGTAGTTATGTCATAGTTGTTTTCAAACGATCTGGCGGCAAAGCTGGGTAAGCACGGGTGCCAACCAAGGGGCCGAGAAGAGGTAAATATGTCAGCGCCTTATCAGAGTTGGCTCCGGCGCGAAGATGGAGACGATAGCGGCGCGCGACGGGATGGTGCGACAGGTGGGACACAGGTGCGCGACGTCGTCCGTCATCTTGTCCTCACGTTGGCAACACTGGTAATTGGCTCACTGCTGCCAACCTTGATTACTCACCGTCCACTGATGCATTCCTAATAAGCGGTGCACGAATAGTCCCGCGTCGCAGGTTAAAATAACAATCAACTCATTTCGGAGAAAACGCGGAAGAAGACTTAATACAGATTACACATTTGCGATGTTCGGGGATGAACATTAACGAGTTACTCCAAAACATTATCTGTTGAAAGCTATCAACCGGCTTCATCTAAACCTCAAAATAATATAGCCTTCGAAATAAGATTTCAAAAAGCCATCACCAACCTTCGTAAAATGAAAAGCAAATCTTTCATTTTGTTATAGTAAAACATAAGCAGTAAAAACTGAATGTATGCCATATATTATGTAAAACAGAACTGTTTTACATCAATGATGGCTACCTAGTTCATCAAAGCGGTCAGTTTTATTATTGGTTCAGAATGTTACCAGCACAATATAATTTAGAGTTTTGTTTTGAAATTATCCAGAAAGGGACCGCCATTTGGATTTACATTATGTGGACATTTGCACTCGATTCTTAAAATATTTCAACAGTGCATTCTGAGAACACAAAAACGGATTCAAAATCTATGGATTCTTTGTTTTTTTTTTATGTTTACTGCGCCTTTAATAATGAAGAGCTGAATAAATCCCTTTGGTTAGCAGAGGGATAATAACAATTTGTGCATGTACACGCCTCTGTCCAGATCACACTATAATAAATGCATGTCCGAATGTCTCTATACCGGAATCATGTATAGGTCATTTATTGTTTTCGAATTTGAATATGACACATTAACACTACTGAAAAATAATTATAATTTAGTTGTAATAAAAATAACATGACAAGAAGTTGAAAGAAAGATACTTTTTACATTACATACTACAATTTACAATATATTTATAACAATTAAAGAAAAATGCTTTTGAAATTTATGTCTGAGCTCGGAGGGAATATTTATTCAAAATTAGAGTATACACATGCGTATGCCTATGCACGAATCTAAATAATTGTATGCTATCGAAATGGTGGGATCGTGACTGACATAGTGAGATTTATGAAGATGTCAGCAGAATATGTATCAATACATCGGCTTGTTTTTGGTGGAAACACAGTCATCTCCATTACAAGGCGGAGTAACCATCTGCGTGACGTCACTATCGCGCTTGCTGACTGCCAGTCTCCATGGGAGGCACAGCGCGCTGACACGCTTGTGGTTTATCATGTACCAGGCAGACGACCTTAGTCAAGATTTTGTTGTCCATGTGTGGCTAGCATGAAGATAACTTATTAATCGACCAATGAAATCAGCCCAATATCTAAATGACTCGGAATCCACATTCAACTGGATCTCTATCATTGGCCCTTAGTAGTAGACGCTATACGATAAAGACCACACAGGGCATTCAGACTCATTCTACCCATGGGGCATCTCACATTCTCCTGGGATTGATAATACAAAATATTCATTTATTATGTATTATTAATACTCAAAGCAGTAAAAATATTTTCTTTTTTATGGCGGATGTTCCTACATCCGAAACCACTTTTTAATAAAGAGCAAACATATTCTATGAGCAGCATTTTCGTGCAAAATTTTGTGATATTTGGTTGAATAGTAGGGCCTACCTAAGGTTTTAGTAGTTGCTGTTAAATTATTTAGGCCCAACGGTGAGGAGCCCTGAAGTTGGAGGCCATTACAAGGTAACATCATGTCCAAATTCTGATGTAATGCTTCACATTAAATACATTGAAAGTGGCTCGGTAACGTGACGGTACAGACTCGGGAGGATGCTTTCTGGGCATTATTGTTATCAAATTGTACATAAGTGTGCTAATTTATGTTTTTAAATATTTTCGTTTATAAATAAAGATCATTGATATATAAATTACATACAGGGTGTATAAAAAGTCCGGCATGGGCTTTCATAATTCCTGAACGATTATATGTAATAAAACTTGATGCATTATTAGTGCACCTATATCGTAAATCTACTTTTTTAAGTCACAAGTCACAACCATTCTTTGTCATGTCAGGGGGATGGCCCGCAAGGAATCAGAAGAAAATATTAAATTAGAGCATAGGTCGAGTTGTATATCAAACTAAAGGTCTCTATTGGTAGAGTACAATGTCACAAATTCGACTTGAAAAGGTTCATTCTTTACAAAAGTACGCTAGTTAAAAATTTGAAACCTTCGCAATGTAGGTCCTGTTCTAGATGGTTTATTATTCTTATCTTGGCCCAAGTAGCGAAAGTTAACCTTATTAAATTAATACTGGACCTAAGAGATAGTTTTTAAGGTAGCCTAGTCATCGAATCTTCACATCATATATTGTTCGTTTAAAATAATGTACATCTTCAGTTATGCTTATGTTAAAGTGTTTTGCCAACCTCCTTGTAGGTCCATCCTGCATTGGATTTGAAGAGTCAATCCTTAAAAACTATTTCTTAAGTTTAGTATCCATTTAATGAGTTTAACTTTCGCCACTTTGAGCCAAGATAAGAATAATAAACCATCTAGAACAGGACCTACATTGTACTAATTTAAGATTTTATTCTGATTCCTTGCGCGCCAACCCCCTGACATGACAAAAAATAGTAGTTACTTCAAAAAGATTTACAGGTGCAGTAATGATGTACTAAGTTTTATCGCTTTATCTGTAATCGTTCAGGAATTGTCAGGCCATTGCGTGACTTTTTTACACCCATTATAAAGTGTGTGTATTGAACGATGTTTATCTTAGGTAACAATGTGTACTTTCAAAATACAAGGATCGATAAAACATACAACGCCTACAACATTTATATAATCCCTTATTGTTAGGCACTATTTTATACTGCACACTGCGGACATTCCGTGACGTGACTCCATGTGACGTTTTCCAATGGTTTGGCGGGCATTTATATAATCCTACGATAAAATATTATGGATTCCTATAATGATTTTTATACATAAACACTCATATGTTACTTTAATTCTTCTAATAATTCGTGCAAAATTTCAATAGAAGAAAAGTGGTTTATTCGTGATAGAAGAATAGGCTGCAACTTCAGTATTTAGGATTAGTGAAATATCCATCCTATAAAAACACCTCTGCCTGGTTTGTAGGCACCCTGGCTCGTTGTCTTCAAATTTATCCTGTTCCGTGGTTTACAGCCTAGAAATTCGTATCAAGTTAGACGTAATCAGTGTCGTACACCTCATCGATACAACAAGACTCCATGGTTAAATAGTACAGGAACGGTTTTTACATATTACATACTAATCTAACGTCTTGGATTTTGCTCTGCAAGTTCCATAGAGTACTGTCAATGTACAAGGTATGTTAAACAGTTAACAACTCCAGTTATAAAAAATCCTTTTAAAACAAATTCTATAGGTATTTCTAATCTATTTCATCAAAACTTCTGTTTTTTACGAAAACACAGCTGTTTTAAACATTCTGTGGCTGGTGTTAAAGACTATCACTCAAGTGTTAAAGAATTGGAAATTTGTTATTTAAAAACAATCGTAATTTAAATTGGTAATGCATTGGTTAATAGAAGGCAGATTCCAAAAATGTGCCTCCTACTTTAAATCCTGACACATGTAATTCTAATCCTTCTACACATGTAATTCCTGATTGCCTTCTAAAAATTAGTTGATTGTACTTTATGTATAATTCTTAATGGTATTGATAGACACCAGATCAACGACTAGACTTTATCGTTATAGTAGATTGTGGACATTTGAAATCGTTAGACATTTTTAATACTTAATTAAGCTTAACTTTTTGTCTTGACATTTGACACCTAAGGGCGAGGGTATATTTCAGGAGGCCACCCATTCAAAGCGCGCTACGTCTGTTATAAGTTCAAGTTGCAAATGACACCACGGCTAGCAAGTGACAGTGCGGTAAGTCCATTATGCGCCTGCAACTAATATCAGCTGCAACCCTGCAGTGCATGGGCAATGGCACGTCTAAGAGTTCTTTCGCCTCCATTATTGCAAGCAAAATTTACACATTTTCCTAAGCCGTTGTTTGACTGCATAAAAATTGGTGGTACAAAATTGGTACAAAAATATAGTGTAGTTTATTTTATTTTACGACAAAGTTATTTTCAAAACGTAGACCTGTGAGCCGACTTTTAAATGGTTAATACATTTTTCAGTGATTGGTACAACATTTTATTTTTGTGGTATAAAAAAGTACAAAATTCTGATATAATTTTTAAACATGATTCGTGATGGTCGGCTCAAAGGTCCATACAGCTGCTTCTTCCTCTTCAACGCCGAATGCCCGTCCTATTGTCTAACTAAGTAAGTTTCACGGGCCGACAGTTATTACTCCGATTACCGGCTTCGGTTGCGGCGATATTACAGTGAGCGAAAAACATCCCTCGAAATAGTAAAAAAAATATTCTAGGTGGTCTGATCACGATTTTTTCGAACAGCTAAAAATATTTCAAGATGAAGCGTACTCTGAATGGGTGGCTTCTCATCTGTGGCCAAATTTTTCTTCTATTTTTTCAATAATTTTAACCGATTTTCAAATAGAAGTTATAAATAAAATAATTTTTCTGCTTCAATACATCAAATTCAATCATCGTTTAGTTCACAAATCAGTTTTAAAAATTAAAATTTGTAAATAATTTAGAGTAAACAAACTGAAAATTAATTTATTTATTTCCTTTTAATGCTGCTCCGTAGTGGCTGAATTTGGAACTTATCGCAGCTCGTTCAGAACTCAGAAACCGATTTCAATCCTCAAAAGTAGCGTTATTTACTTTTGTAACATACAATGATGGCAAATGTCCACAACCCTGTGGCCCTCTCATACCATTCATCGTCAATAACAACCTTTAATCAAAGATTTTGTAGCTGTGTTGTTTACAGATAGGCCAATAGTTTATATTTTGAGTCAATAGCCACAACAAATCTCACTTCAGCAGACAAATGCGTTCTAAACGTCAAACCGGCCGGAGGGGACGTTATCAAGCTAAAGCAAACATTGGCCTATCATTGACAGACATCCCAGCCTGTGATAACGCCAGGAGGGGATTTCAACATGAGGCAATCATTCCTGTGGTGTTATAGTGTGAAACAATCGTCACATGTGGAAATCACCAGTCATACACTGACAACTGATGGTACTTCTCTCTGCATTAACTGTCAAAATAACACAGTACGATTTTATGGTATGTAAGGAAGTAAAACGTAGTTTAATTTATTCTTTCACAAGTTGCTTATTACTTGGACATAAATGGAAGAAACAGCACCTAAAAATTACATTTCTTAGGTACGCCAGAACAATTTATAGAAGTATTTGAAGTGCAAATGATTTGCAAGTTCGAAATAAAATACATAGTTCTTCTACGGTGATAGCCTATTACTATTTAAAAACAGCTCTACACCTCATTCCTGCCCTGAGATTATTAATATAATTGTATTTGGTGATAGCTTTATTTTTAACTAATTGGAGAGACATTTGTGTAAATAATTAATTGTTATTCAGTTAGCTAACGAGCTAAAATACTAAAAATCATCTGAAATTCATCATTTTTAGTCTCCGTATGACTTTGCAGACTCTGAAATAACTCTTATCTGACAAACTGTCTTCACCTGACGAGACAATGTGAACACCTACCTCTTCATCTAGATTACTCTGGGTGGCTACTGGGTGGCTCTGACCAGAGTTTCTTTATGGTCTAGGTCTCTGATGTCGAAACGATGCATTCAATTCGTTTTGAACGTCGTCGTCGCCGACTTTTTGTAAACAAACAAAGTAAACAAGCCTCAGTGAAGCCTGTTACGCGACACGTAGTGTGGCGTGGTCCTACATTGTATTAGTTAATATACTGCGTAGTGATAATACGAGTTAATAGTTAAAGGTACAATGATCTATTTATGTATTAGTTATAAGAGTCATAAGCAATATCAAATTGCTACATCAATCTACTCGTCTTAATCATCAAAATAGCCTAATAGTATTATATTAGACTTAGAAAGTGCACTTACTCATCTGGTTAAACCCCATAGTAGTCAATTAACAACATAATGAATGGAAGAATGAACCGTTTACAGATGGCAATAGAAGATAAGAAACGAGTTCATTGTTCTTTAATGAATTATAACTTAAGAAAATGGCACGTTCAATGAACTACAATATGTTAAGGACAGTACTAAGTATCAAACATGTCAATTCTGTGCATATAATCAATTCAAATAAGGTACTTATCTACAGTCCTTAAGGGGATATGGCACTGAAATTACTAACTTTTAATAAGGTTATCACTAGGCCTTTGAAACGTTTGCATGTGTGATTCTTGGGTATAAGAATATACAAATACGAAATACAAAAAAAAAAAATTTTATACATATAGTAAATATAATTTTTTTGTAAAATTTTTAGGTAACTACAAAATTTGATATAACTCCAGTTATACTGATTAGATTTTGACAAATAAACTATCATTTTGTAGCATACAACTGCCTTGAAATATTTAGGTCGAATTATAACTGTATCTCAATAAACAAAATTGTGGTGTCATTTTAAAAAATATTTTAGGTTTAAAAATTTGATTTGACATTTATAAAAAATCATATTTTTTTCCTTAATGACCATACATATATAATTCTACCTAAATATGTAGATTACAATACCCTAAAACCTTGGTAAAAAATTTGAATTATGTGGGAACAAATAGTTTGTTGAGTTATATCAATTTAAAAAATATAATAACAGTCCAAAAATTCTGATTTTCGGAATCGCGCGTTGAAAATTTACCTCGGTTTTATGACTTACACTAGAGTGTTATAGTCAAACATATTACATTATATGGACTTTTTTTATTGTTGCACTTTTATGGGGAATAAATAAAAGTATTAGCAACATTTTTTCAGGTGGTTATAAAATTTTATTTGTTCAAACAAAGGAAAGATGTAATTGTGACACAACGGAAATTATTGTAATTTAGGCCTAATGTACATATACTAACATGCATACTGCACTTACATTGCTAAACATGCATTATTTAAAACTCCCCAGCTCCATAGGTAGGTCCCTCAATTTCTTTTCTTCTCTCTTCCTCTCGCATTTGGGCTTGTCTAACATTTCTTTTATACTCTGAATATTTCATGTTATTTGTTTCATCAGCTGACCAATAAAGGCAGGCACTAGGATTTAACAATTTCCTAGTTTTTAATTATAATATATATATACTGTATGTATATAATATATAATAAGATAATAATATAATAATAATATATATATATATATACTGTATGTATAAAAATGGCCTACATAATAGTGTTATTTATATTTACATGCATATAAAAAAAAATATTTCAGTGACAAAAAAATATTTTCTAACTACAGTGGGGCTTTGAGGCTTACTTTGCAAGCGAATCGCGAATTCGAAATTTATTAAAAATACTTTGATATCACACAACTGATATAACTCAAAATACAAAAACTATTTGAGCTACATTGTTGAAATTTTTTATATATGATTGGGCTGTTGTTATGTACATATTTTTAGGTAGAAATTAGTCCATATATGATCATAAAAAGAAAAAAGACATATAAAAAAAGTATAAAAAAAAGTTATCAATTTTACATTATTTTTTCGAAATTAGCTTGAATATTTATTATTTATTGACTATACTTATTATCAAGCTACCTAAAAAATATTTAAGGACATTATGTCCTACAATTTAACGTTGAAATCATTAAAATCTAACAATTACAACTCAAGTTATATCATATTGTTGAAAAAAGTCGTCGTCCGACCGGCTTTTTCAAGAGCCTGTTCCACAATTCAAAAAACGCCTAAAACGAAAAAAAATATATGAATATTTTTTTGACACTTGTTTATTGTTTTTTAACATTATAAACAATAAAAAAAGTTAATAAAAAAAATCACTTTTTTGGAAAATTTTCCATGATTTTCATGATTTCAGTGCCATATCCCCTTAATCGGGGTTCTGATTAAAAAATAATTCTAATTACTATATTGAATTCCTGTAATTTCTATTTTTCACTGCCAATGGTGCAGAGTAGCGAGTAAGGCGGGGGTTATCGCAAGATAACCGAATTAAGTAACGTTGAGCTTGGAAGCTGCTTGGATGGGTGACCGCTGGTCGATTTTATTGAGGTGCCCACCTACCCGGCCATTGAAGGTAGTTCGGAAGTCCTCTATAAGCCGTTGGTCCTCAGGTTAAATGTTACAGAGGGCTTCCTATCCATAACTTCGCCTGGTGATTTCCACTAACACATTCTCTACTTTACTTGTTTTTACGTTTTTAAGGCGTCTTAAATGTACGACTATGAAACTTGCCGTCTAGGAGTACATCATCTCAAAGTATAATTATGTTTCACAAAATGAAATTATATCCTTGTGAATATTGCGCTGACATTTCGATGATTTAGAATTTATCATTCTTTTTTAATCATTATCATCAAAAAACATTGGTATTGCTTTTGTTTCTGGAAGTAATCTGTAGAACAAGACTTCGTTCGTGCTTATGTTTACATCATTAAATTAAGCACTACATGAAGGATATTTGTGAATTACATTCCAATACTAAAAAATGTGGTTTGAATATAAAATTAGACCTAGGCCGCATTAACAGGAGAACATGTACTGCATATATAAATACGAAGGCACAATAATCGCAAATACGGCTTGTCTGATTAATAATTTAGCCTCGTGTATTACACTTATAACTGTGGCGCAGCCGGCGCTAATAAATCCGTGGACAGCGCGTTAGAGATGGACGGGTGAGCCCCAGTCTACCAGTAACTTATGGCACCTCCTGCTCCTGGCTTGACTCAATGTTCCGCTAGTATCACGGCTAATTATATTATGTGATTTATTCATCAATGGCACCAGGTGACAGGGACAACTTTGTTGCCGGACTCTGGGTTCGACACTGGCTCGTGTGGCTCGTGGAATATTCCCTTTCCCAGCCATAATATTAATGGAAATAAAATGTCTTGTAAATAGCATGTGCTTTTTGCTTATATCATGTTAAATACATTAATTGAAAAAATTAGATTCCAAATAGAAAAAACTATTGCAACCAAAATTACATAACTTTAAAACTGCATAAATGTTACGGACGAATAAAATTAACAATTGCTTGGTAGTGGCAACACTTCATACCCTACAATAGGTCTAAGGTAATAATTGAAGTCTACTCATCTTTTAAATAATGAACCTAATAATGTGTTGCTAAGCGCTAGTCTCGGAATCAGCTGGCTAATTTTTTTTAATATCCGTTGAAGAACTAGGATGGTTTGTAAGAAGATAAAATTTATATTCCCATTTAATATATGAATGGTTTCCAGGATTATTTACAGATTTGGGAAAAAATTTTAATATTTACGACACGTAATCCAAAGCTAACTTACACTAAACAGCTGTTGGTTATTTCAGCTGAAGGTGAGCTCAAAGAAGCAGAACTTTCGCTTACATTTACATTTTATAAAACATTAAATATATTAGTGTAATGAAGATTGCAAAGACAAAGTTACTATCTAAGTTTCAATTTATATTGCATCAGTGATGAATAAACCACATAATGCAATGGAAATGTGTTATTATTTAAAGGGTGTTATTAAAACCACTTTAATGTACAGAGCTGTGATTGTTTGCACATAAGGTAATCGAAACTGGTTGGCTCCCTTGACATTGTGATTGGCATTTTTACTGCAGTTAAAAGAAAAGAAAGGATAACACAGTCTTCCCCTTACACCAAAAGCAGAACACAAACAACGGAAGTATATGTTTTTCTGACCTTAGTAAAGTAGTCTTTTGAGTACGTATGCACATATTTCTTGATTGATGTAGATATCAAAATGACTTATAAAACTATAAACATCGCAGACCTGAAATATACGCGTTAGAACCAAAGTTGGATTCCAAAATCTAAATATCTGATAATTTTATGAATGAGTGCAACAGCATAAACTCAACAATGGAACCGTAAATAAATTAAATCCGGGAGTAAGTTTAAATTATCGAAATAGACACATTTGGACCTCAGTAACTTTTTACTTGTAGGCCTACGACATAATTTTCTTTATTGGGACAAACATACAAAATATAAATATGACCCTTGAAACGGAGGCAGCTAACAAGTCCTGGTAGTAGACGTTTCTCGACCCAATGAGGTCTTAAAAAGTAATATATGTATACATTCTATTGATCAGGTAATTAAATTGGACCGGAAATGAATTTAATCAGCCGGAACTAACTTTTTTCACCGTATTGACTTTTAATTCATAATAAGTTATATATTTTCTTCATCGGAATAAAAAGGCAAACAATAACTAGGTCGCTTGAAAAATCTTAGACCGAAAGTAAATTTGAAGAGCCAAAAGTAAACGCTTTATGATCAAAGCTGGTTTTCTTTGGTATCTATTTTCTAGATTGGGACACAATGCAAACTCAACAATGGTACTGGAAATACCTAAGACAGAAAATGAATTTAAACAGACGGAATGTGATTCTTTATAACCAAATTAGAATTTCGAGTTAGTTATTAGTTTATAACTTACGTGTTTTAATATTAAAAATAAATAGATGAGAATAGTAATTGAAAAATAATGTTCTTCTCTAGTCCTCATTATCCCTATTGATTTCTAAATGATAACCAAAGTCTGACTGTCACTTTTGTTTCAACACATTACTGTCAAATTGTTCAGAATCAGTTTTCTCTTCAGACAAATTGTGTTAGTTTGCAAATAAACTTCACCACTCATTCCTTCAGTATTTAACAAGAATAAAGTACAATACCCAAGCATACTAATTGTAAGTTACAACAAACAGTACAAAACAAATATGTGACATTATACAAGAGGACTGAACAGTGAACGTAAACAAACGTATAGCCCGTTGATAATAACTAGTTGTCTATGCTAGAAGTGCCTCGAGAGGTATGTGGCTTGATACAGGTGTATCTTTCCAACAATGAGGAATCTTTGACCGATTGAGATGGTGGTTATACCTAAACATACATAGAATAAAAGCAAGCCATTTCAAAAAAAGCTTATCTCAAGAGGCTCTTCTATCAGCTGCCCCCTCATTCTGTGTCATTACATAGAAACATTATCTCACTTCGAATTAAAACAAACAGTGATAAAGTAGATATAAATATTTTTAAATTTTAAGTATATTTAAGTGACAATATAGTGAACATCAAAATACATTGATTCATTGTTGAACATAATAAGTGTATTCTTTTTTATTAAAATTTACTAATATCCACTATTGATAAAAATGTGGAGGTACTGTTTAAATGTTAATATTTGATATAGTGGTGTGATCGGGAGGGGAGGGGTTAAATATTTATAAGAGTCCCGAACTACGTTAACAAAAATATTGTCACCGTACACTGAACTCTTTCCATACCCATTCCTAGTAATCAAAGCTAAACTGCATTTTCGAAAGTACTGCCAGATGTTGTTAAAATGGTGTAGCCCACGGCACAACATAATGTCTACACTGATAATTCACGCAGAAAATAAATTATTCTTCGACTAGCGAATTGTGGTCACTTAAATAAGTCCATTTAAAAAATGAGGTTTATAGGCTAATTAGCGAAATTATTTAAAACATACACTTTTAAAACAAGAGCCATTCATTCGTTCTGAGTAAATTAGTTTTAATTTTAACCATACAAATAGTTCTGAACATAACGTTTTGGTATCTGTTAGTTAAATAACACTTGTTACAGAGCGGCATAAGCGGTGCAAGATGTAATAATCACAGAGAATATAAACAGACATGCTGTAAACGTATTTTTCCAAGGCGAATCAAACGAAGTTATTATTATCGTTAGCAAATCAATTATAAATAAACCTCCTCTCATAATTAACGTAATTTTGACAGTTTTTATTAAAAACGGCCACTGACAAAGCGGAATACATTATTATATATTTTAGAATGTATTTTGATTACGTGCAATCTGCAAGTAACTACATCTTTTCCAAAGGTAAGTTATCTCTATTGTTATAAATGTTTTATATATATTATTGAATTTGATATAGAAATTTTCAAGAGCGCAACTGCATCTTTCTACAATATGAAATACAAAAGTAAAACCCTGAACACTGAATATACGATGGACTTTTAATCAGTATCTGAGGCCAGATTGGTTCCAACGAAATTTGGCATGTATGTTTATTGTATAACTAAATACACATAAAATTTTTTTTTAGTTTTTAAGAGTTCTTATCTATTTTATACTACGGTTTTTAAATAAAATAAATCTATATTTTGATGAAAACACCTGTTTACTAATACACACTACTTATTAAATTGTAATTGAAGTTTCATTCATAGCCCATCAGATGATTTAAGAATGAAATGAACGAATTTTATTGAAAAATTCGTATTAAAATAATGAAGAATTTTTATTTTCAATAAAACGCAATAGAAACCACGGAAGTCCGAATATTGCCGACCCAGAAATCTGTCAGCGTGACAGCGGGTCTGACAAGCCGATAATACCAGTAATCATTCATAAGGAGAGGAAGTTTCTGGTATATGTTGGTACTCTTTGTTTATGCACACTATGGTGCATGTCGGTTTCGTTTGTAAACATTTAATACATAGGCCTACTCTGTGTTTAGCCTAACAAATCAATACTAAACATGTTTCAATTATACTTACATTCTACTGTCACGATGTACATGTTTGACAAACCATACAAAATACTGTAATATTACAACTCACGGTGCTTGTTCAGGCTGTTGTTATTTCACTGCTATTTGTTTCTTCATTGTTCTCATCGTTGCTGTATTGTAAGCTTTTCGAAATAATGCCGTTTAATATTTATATACCTGGATTATTCGTACTTGAAATTCCTTTCATTTTAAGAATTATTGAAAAAGTAACTAATCTAAAATGTAGAAACTTTATGCATGACATTGTATAGTTTATATGCAAAGATAAACCATTTTATGGGAATGCTAAACCATTTTAAAGCTATCAACAATTTGTTTTTGAAACATTAACAACATGTCACTATTTCAGTATTAACACGCTGTTGTTTGCACAAAAGTTAAAGAGTTCTATTTTATTTTGTGCATTACGAAAATTATCTTTTGGCTACTGATTAACAACTTTATTGTACTTTAAGACACTTAATCAAAAATATTTTTCATCAAGAGAAAACAATACCAGCCAATAATTCCTTCGAATATATTTTTTATGGATATAATAAAGTATATACAAGAATTTATCGTTGGAAAAATGAAAAGTTCTTGTTATAATCTACCAATACTGAATACATTACTATAATTGTGAATTTTAATCAGTGGGGTATCTGTGGAGGGGAATTGGCGCAATCAACCTTCTTCTGAGTTTTTGTGGATATTTTCATTAATTAAAATAATTGTATATTTAACAACTTAACAAAAACGTTCAATCCCGTCGCTGTATATTCGCTGTAGCAGACGCTGCGTGCCGCCGTAATTTATATAGGCAAATTATTTCCCTAGATTTAATTCATTCCTTTTCTCTATTTTCAAAAGTTATTTTTATTACTTACTGGAAATTTTATCAAAAAAGTCTATATCTCGAAACAAGGGCACTTACAGTACATTTCTTATATTGATTTAAACACTTGCAAAAGTGAAACAAAGACTATATATTTCTTTCCAGATTATTATTTATTAAATTAAAGAAATTACGTAGTATTTGTATACAATACGCCATTTAAAATAATAGCGTTAATTTGTAGCCCAATATCCATTATTTGTTTTGTAATCTACATACAACTGATTTATGTTTATAATATATTATTTCACTTTAATTAGGTAATTAGGATTTCTAAATTATCGAGACAAAAACTGGCAGTATAAATAAATTGTATGTTCTAAAACATAGTTCTACGTTTAAAATTATGAAATAATGAGTTAACGTATGTGAAAAGTATGTACGTGCTTGTTTATTATTATAAACTAAAAATTGTGGACTACGCTGCCCAGATTCCTAAAGGTCATGCAGAGGTCACCTATTATATTATCATACTTGGTCAAAAACGCTAGTAAAGATATCTTACAACTCATCTTTCTTTTTTATTCTCTTTCAATTTAAATTATACACTATCCACGGTTTAGCAATCTGTTTGAGAGAAAGTTAATTAGTTTTTCATCCAGCATAGTCCAACCATTTTTTAAATTATGGAACAATTATGCAAAACGCATTAAAAATCATACAGCCTTGTTATTACATTTAAATCACCGAGCCTATACACTTATTTGGCAGCAGATTTTACTTAGTTGTACTGAAATATTTTATTAGAATTTCACAAATTAAATGTTTTGGATAATGGTATTCAGAAGTAAATTTATAGAAAATTAAAGATTATAATTGGAATAATTTATGAACTCGCCAAAAGTAAAACACAGCATGTTTATTGTGTTAATATATTTACATTTCAGAAACTGTTCTCCATTCGGAAAAATAGAGAATAGAGAAGTTTAACAAAGGAAAAGTGTATGATGTATTAAATATAGTATTAATTTAATTTAAACTGATAACGAAGTTGATTAAACAGTCACAATGGGGTCAGATCCATCAACTTTTGTTTCATAGCGCGAAGAATTATTGTTAGACATAACTTAATTCCTTTCTTTTTTCTTATCCCTATGGTATTCGTATAAACATGTTTAATATAATATTAAAACAAAGGGACTTCAAATTACGGCTGTCTTGAAATAGCTTCCAAGTATTATGGCTAGATGAATATATTCATTATAATTATTTTTTTATTGTTGAACCTAAAAGTCATGAAATGTAGAATCTGATTGAATCTTAAGCTGGAACTACACCATTGTTAATGGATTGTATTATTTTCCTAAGAAGGCTAGAGACCTGGCACACAAAGACATCTCTTCCCCCTCCCAAATACATTCAATCCTAGTTAAAGTAGGATATTACTAAACCAAAAAGAAAATGGCACTTTGATCCGCCAACCGGAGCTCTCTTCTCTGCCCGCGGGATCAACTGCATTTATACTTATACATTCAACAGCTAGAATATACTTTATACAGTAACAATATTTTATTTATCATTCTTACCAAAGTATCTTAGTCATATAATTATTCTATATTAGACTTTGAAGAAACGTGCCAGTTTTTGTGCCGCTTAATATATTGGAAAATTTTGTTTTATTTTGAATAATTAATAAAACATTAGTCTATGTTGATCAACAATTAAAAGTAAACGCAATGTCTAATAAAATTATATCCCCTAATCAGCATACATGCTGCATGCATTGTGCAACTTCAAGTATTACATTTCTGCTTTAATGGACTATAGGAAATAATTAAAAATTAATAATTAATACAAATAATGAACAATGCAACAAACATTTCTAAAACATTGATCTAACACTTATTTTAAAAAGCTCATATTTTTATAAATCCGAGGAATAGAGATTATACCAGAACACTGCTGCTGGGTCTCTCGTATTTGGCTTACCATTATTCAGTATCATTCAAAACAATGTACTTGATATATTTGATATTCGATATTTGTGCTTATTATAAACATATTTCTTGGTAAAATATAAGTTTTAACAATGTCCATTTATGTGTTATTTCTAGTATAATTTAATTATTGCATTTATTAAAATTCTAACTATTTGTAAGTTTAACTTTCTTAAAGAATAACTTATTGTTTAATTAAACTGAATTACTCCTTATTATTTTTTAGTATATTATTAATATAAAAATGTATTATAGTCTAATAGTTTTAGAGAAAAATGGGGGTTACTAAAAGTCGAAAAATACATTCACGAAAAATCCATGTCACACGTAATAGTAGTTTAACATGTAATTCATTACTCTTTTTGGTTGAACATTCTCGAGAAAAATGTTTAATTAATACCAAGTATAGACACAAAAATTAAGTTTATATATTTTTTTTAAATAAAACTAAAAAAAGAAACAAAGAAATTTACGAATTAAGTAATTTTATCTTTAGTTAGGTCTAATTTTAAGTATTAACTCTCACTTTCACTTTGCTACACAAGCCAATAATATAAAATACCTAGTTTAAATTTGAATAGTATTAAAAATGGAACACTAGACCAGTTAAATGAATGCTAATTAAAAATGGCAACACAATGTATTACACAGTAGCTAGGTGATAAATACTTTGTTACTTATCAGGCTCGTCAAATGTGTTTACAGCCTACGAAGTGGTATTTATTATTGTTGCAAACGGTCGTAAAAATCACAGCGATGATTGTGTATTATGACAATCCATATCGTTATCAAATTTAATGATTATTAAAATAGTAGCGTAGATCTTAATAGCATCATAAAAACTGTAAACAATACTACCTATATCCTTAAATGTTTTAGTAATAAACGTTGTTATTGTTGCAGTGTTATGCTTTATATTGTATTTTGTGTTATTGTATCGAATTGCTATATACATATACATATATAAACCACACAGTTTAGTATTTTTACATCGTTACAAAATGATGTACAGAAATTACAGAAATTGGGCGTTTTAGGCCGGGCATCTACAAAGTACTTTACAAACTTAATGTCAGCCAATCCTATAAAATTGAACAAACTGTATGCAATTTAATTTTTGCATTAATATAGACATGATTACTAGACATAAGTTATACAATTAAAACCATACCACAATAAAATAATTCAATCAAACAACTTCAACAATAAAAATAGTAGGCTATATATAATTGTATTGTTGTCAATTGGTTCTGATAATGTTATTTTTTTTTTTTTTATTCAGTTCAGGTATTAAATTTATATGCTTATATAATTTGTTGTTGAGTTTCAGACAAATTTACATGTCTTTGTTGACTTTTTATGTTATATTAAATTACTGTTAAATTGATTATGTTTTATTGGTTATTTACTTGTTACGTTGAGTATTGCAACCCTATCTTTAACTGAATTATATATTTTTCTTCTGCTATATTAATTTTAAATTTGGGAAACTCGTAAAAATAAATAAACGAACAATTGCAGTATGAAAGTGTGAATCTTGCCACAACTCGAGTAGTTTATATCAACTATCGAGTAGTAGTCGATTGTTTTTTTACGAATCCATCAATACCTGACCAAACACACGCCGGGGTAAACCCTATCAGTCTTGTATAAAGTTTCTTTATTATTAATTATTATTATTTAAGTTATTATTAGTTATTATTATAATGTTTCTGACGTGTTTCTAACTGAAATATGTTTTTCGAATTCCATGAGAACTGCATAATGTGTTAAATGAAAGTGCACATTGATTTATTTCACTGTTATAAACTTGTAGTGTTATCCCACAGTAACTAGTTTGTGAAGACTTGTGTTAACTTACTTGCTCGCCACCGGCACGAGTGTCCAATCATAGCCCTGGAGCACTTTGCTGACCGCCTCGTTGATTTCTACATTGTCAGGACTAGGAGAGCGGGCTATCGCTGCCTTGGCCGCCGCCGCGACGCTCGCCGCCGCTGACGCCGTGATGGTCACCACGGGGCGGGTCCCGTTAGCGTCTTCCTGATGGTGCATAACTGCCTCGACCACCGCACTCGCACTGACTGACTGTTGACACCACTCCTCACGCACTCGCGAGTCGCGCCACCACTCGATATGACCACCACTATCGATGGTCACCTCGAACTGGTCGGTTCTTGGGATTCTGAAATATACGTTACTAACTGTCACATAGAGAAATGTTGAAAATACTTATTTGTTCTTTATTCATTGATAAAAACATTTTACAATATGTGTGTAAATAACTGAACACCACTTATAAACCAATTCTAAAAAACATAGATTTTTAAATAAATATTTTTAAATTAACACGTCATGTTACTTGATGTTGTTTCAATAAATTTCTAAACGGTTTATTTTTTATGATTATTAATTATTTTAAACTTAACGTTAGTTAAATCCTTTGCTGACGGAGAGTGATATGACAGTAAATTCTCTTTCGTGTTTTTATTATTTAATGGTATTCTAATTCGCAGACGAAATTTTGAAGGCGTATTATACTGTATTTATTGATGCAATACTGTTAGATGTTATGTTGTATTGAATTTAAATTTGTTTTGTCTCACAAATCTGCAGAAACTAAAATCACCATTCATAAAAACATGGCATTGGTTTTCCAATTTCGTGTTTAGAGCAAATACGTTTAACGGTGTGGTGTGGATTCGGTTCTCCAGGTCGAATCGAAGTGCTTGCGATGTGACTATCGGATCACTCGCTCGTCTGACAAGCCGCAGGCCACGCCCTCTCCCCACCACCGACTCCCCTCCAATCACCGCCAGCTTGTGGACTTCGCGCACCGTTTGCCATGAGTTATCTCCCCCAGTGATTACAATGCCAAGTGGACCGTACTACTGCGTGCACAGGCCTTCCCTCCATTTTCCTCATACATCAACTCCGTTTCAACTCCCAGTTATCTTCAATGGGATCGCGTTCCGTCCTAGAAGTGGGCGTAATTGGGAAATACGTCCTTTAAGACTGTCCAAATATTGTCACAACCACACTGCCAGTTAATATTATCTTGTATTATTTTTGACAAACAATAAAGCAAGTCAATCCGAAAGAAGCGCCTGGGATGTTACACAGCGTTTGATGCAGTAACTAACTTCTTTATAACTCCGCGACACGGCTAATTAACATATAGAATTACGCAACGGGGATTCCTTTTGTTTGTATACGATTTTTTGTTGTAAGATATTAAAATAAAGGTTCATTAAATAATAAAACAAACTCCTTGCTTTTGAATTATGCTTTATGCATTACCACATTTAATATAGTTATTAGCAAAGTACAATCAGTGAATAAAATAAATTATCTTACCATATTTCTCCGTAGCGTTCAGTACGCGCAGGCGAGGACTCCCTCACCTATCTAATATTCCTCAACGTTGGAATCCTCTCATGCAATTTCGTTCCCTAATTCTCTGACTAAATTTCTAATAAGTTTCTTCTCTTTCTAATTTCATGGTAACTTAAAAACAGAAAGCTTTGGAAACCAGTAAAACCATATAAAAACTCCACAAAAAGCTGCACTAAAACACGCACGGGCAAAGGACCTCGTTAAATGACACTTGAGCGGCCCTTTGTTGATCCAAAACTCGAAGGTCAACGGAAGCAGCGGTGATCGGGAGGGGTAGAGGAAATGTGTCCTAGATACGCAAACTCCAATAACTATTAGTTCTACGATATTGTACAAGAAATACGTTAAAATCTGCAGCTCACGTGTCTCGCACTGTTATTTTATTGTGAAAACAAAAGAGCACTGAAATAGTAATACTGTTTCCACTGGAACAATAGGTAATAAAATGAATGCAACATAAAAATTTCATTCATTAAATTGTTGTAATAGTTAACAAATACAATGTGTAGCCTAACAATGAGCCTTTGGGTTTTATACCAGAACAATAATGTTAAATCTCAAGCCTGTTTTTGGATGCAGACTTATAGGAGATTTGTCGTATTAAAGACATGATAATTACGCATCCAAATGCTTTTAGGGGTTTCTAGTAAATTATACTACTTTTATTAATATTTAAGATACACGATGGAGTACAAAACTTATCTGTGACCAATAATAATATCGAAAAACTGAAAAGTGTTTAGGTGGGTAGTCTAGGAAACGGGAGCTGATGTTCTCTGTCTTTTCTTAATATTAATAGAGAAATTTATTCTAAGAAAGAAATCGATCGTAAGCCACGCTAGTGTTGGTGGAGGTCGAAGGAATGGGTATTGAAAGTGTTAAAATATAAAACAATAATATTTTTCTCAAATTATATTTGTCATGGCATGGTGGGTTTAAAATCGACCATCCATATACGATAAATTACCGTCGTATGACCATCGAACAACAAGATAAAGAGACTGAAGTTTGTCACTTTGACGGTCTTTATATGGTTATCTGATGCTGTGTAACATGTATATACGTGTTTGATGGTCCGTTTTAAGTGTGAAGCTAAGAGAAATATGATCTGAAGAAACAATATCGTATCATATTTTAACCCTATTCATACTCTCCCATTTTGACGTCCACCAAACTAGAGTGGCTGACGATCCATTTTCTTTCTTTGAACAGTTCTTTATCGATTTCAATAAAAAATATGATTATATGCTTATTACAATTCAAATTAGCTCTAGGCTCCTGACAGTAAAACTGACCGCCAAGTATCAATCCTGTATACCAATCACGGAATTTGTAGGACCTCGAAATTGATTAAGGTATATTAACATAATATTGATTATTATATCATTTGAATTAAGATATACTATTTTGTGCCGAGTTTCTTTTCATTAATCACGAAGCTAAACTATTGAGAGCCAGAAACTTAAATTTATGGACTTGTGCAATACGCGTTCACTAGGGAACTGTTTAAAAAGTGTGGACAATTGTATTTTTATTGAATGTCACATAAATTAATTAGTTAATGTTCGACTCAGCTTCAAAGGAAGACGATGATCTTAAGTTATATTTACATTAAAAGACCTGGAACCGTGTAACCAAATAATCGATAACATTACGATTTTCGTTTTTATCTTTAATAAACTCCACATTTATCTGCGGTTAAATGACGTCTCATTTATAAGGATTTGATCACTATAAGTGGGTAAAACACCAAAAGTAAGTATATTGCACAGCACGAAAGTCCCTCCGGTGACCAGTCGCGTGCCGGTGTAATCTGTAGGCGATTGATAATAATGAAGAACAAACTAACTGGCCGTGCTCCGCTATGGGAATAAATCAACAATGTATAAGATATGGGATACTTGGGTATTTAATACATGGATTCTATAATGATAATGAACATTATTTAATTATTTCTGCCTCTGCGCTGTGTGGTTTTACACCACATGTTGAGTTCTCTAAGATAGTTAAGTTGTGAAAAGTTCGACCTCCATCTACAAGGCTGGCTGCAACCAAGGACGTAGCCATCGTGGAGGCCCAAGGGGTCCGGACCACGCCCCCCAAATTTTCAATTGTTTCAATTACTTTTTTAGTAAACTATTATTAGTATTTAAATAATTCAGTATTACTAACATGCACTGCTGGACGATCGCTCTCAACACAGATACGGGTCAAGACCTTTTTAAGGAACGAAATGGGTCCTTACTTTCTGTCCACTTTGGGAAAATATTAGTTGTCTTAACCCACCTCCCCCATTTTTTTTTCTGGCTACGTTCTTGGCTGCAATGCCAATAAATGCACATGGAATGCACTGATTTAGCATTGCTCGTATTTTTAATACTAGGGCTTTCTGCACAAATGTTTTCCACATCCTGTATTAACTAAGTTTCGTAAAATCCTTTTGAAGAAGTTTCATTTAAAATGACTTCTAAAACTGTTTCAGTGACAGACTTTGCTCATCGTTTGCTTTACTGTACATTTCATTAAGTAAACGCTCTTGAGCCATCTAACTACATCATTGCTCTTTATTTGTTTGGTTCGATAACCGTGTCTGTACTTTTCTAACCCTCGAGATTATTTTGGAAATTTTGAGAAAATGTGAAAACAATAAAAAATTTTTAGGAACACCACAACTGGACAGTAATTTACTAATCTCTTGTCCTGAACCTGAACCATAAGTCACAGTATCTCTTTGTACTTCCCTACCCATACGAAATAAGTTCGAGTGTAGTTCATTGGTGGCTTGTAATTCATAGACAGTAAAGTACTTCTCAATGTCAAAAAAGAGATCTTCAGTAAGATTCATCACCCACAATAAAATAATTGTAGGTATCTCACTCATGAGCTACTCTCTGTACTACTTGCACACGGACTTGTCTGTGATATTTTTGAGGTCGCGTAGAATAAATTATTCAGATCGGAACATATAATTTCCGTTTCCTGCTATTGATATTATTTCACATTGAATTCTTTGTTTTGTTCAAAAACGCCAAGTACAAACAGACACTTTTAGATTATTATACCGTATACTGAAAGCGTAATCTAAAAATAATCGCACGTTTTTCACAGCTGACTACTAAAAAGCTGGAAAATAATCATAACTGAATTTTGTTCTTCCATATTGTAAGAATTTGATTTACACGCCATTTTAAAAAAAAGTATTGAGGAAATTCGGCAACTCTACACACTGTTCTCTTTAATTTGACACATAAACCTTGAAAATTTTTCACAAGTCACTGAGAACTTAGCACTTAAACCTGTGCCACAACACATTTTTATTTGCTTGAAGTTATCACGGAAGGCATAAACATATATTCAAGGATCCTAGTTGCACCTGAAAAATTAAATAAAGATTTGTATTGTGACAGCCAAAACCCAAATCAATTTTTCAATCACGTTGTATGGAGCTGGCTCCCAAAGAATAGTCTAATATTTTCCAGCTAAAAACTTATGATACAATAAGTGTCTCCAATAAAGGAAACACCAATAAATGTTTAATTTTTTTAATGAGGTCAGGTTGATGAAAACTAAGCAAGAGTGTTGAAATCCTTAGAAGCAAATCTATGAGCGGGTCTACTCACAGAAGAGATCCAAATATAAACCTAACAATTAAAGCAGCTAACGAACACGAAGCTTTAAGAAATGGGTGCTAATGAAGAGGGTCCAAACCAGCCATGTTACTCATCTGAGATGTATTAAATAAATCGGTATGATAAAAGATTGTGTTTTCTTTTGTTTTTTTCATTTTTCAAAAATTTTAAGTATTAAGGATTTATTTTTATACATACATATATATTGTTTTAGGAACCAAACAAGATATGAAGATCTTTTTATACCTTTTTTTCTATTGTAAGATAAATATATTTATTTTAAAGCAACTTAAAACACAATATTTAAAAAATCTTTATAAACATTTTTTATTACTATCAATAACTCAATAGACTGATTATCGTAAAAATTTTATTGATAAATGAACAGAAAGGTGCATAGAACATCGGTAAAAATATCGGACCCTTGAATTTTATTGTTACCGAGAAAAAGGTACTACATAAATGTGGCTGATTTTACATGGAAAGGATTGGAGTTAAACGGTGTCCTTAAAGTTATTAGAAAAGATTGAGGTTGTCATCAGATTTCGAAGCAGAGTCGGTGGAATAGCAAGAAGATGAAAATTGTATTGTATAGGAGTATTGCCTTAGTGAACATTAGTAACTAGATAACAACTATGACTTGTAAAAACGTATAAGCCATGGCCATCACGTACAGTAAAACAATCAAATTATATATTATCCACACACAATTAAATTAAAATTTTCTTTTTAATATTCCTAAATTTGCTTCGGAAAAATATCAAAATATATATATATATTTTGTTTTTAATTTTTTAAACAGTACCTCCTTGATAATATCTGTGGCATGTCCTAGAAGCAGATATTCTCACTCTCACGCTCGCATCTTTATCAACGTCAATGTAGATATCTAAGGACCTTAGTTCTGCTGACGCTAGAAGGAGCTGAACGTGGTTGGTATACAGAATTTTGTGTCAGTTATGTATGTATGTATTTCTTTGTCGGTCTTTTAGCGAAAGGACGCAGAGGTGAAGCGTTTCGACCAGTTCAGACAGATTCGCGTTAGTCGTAAACAAGCAATGCTCTTACAACCACTTGCATACAATAAGTATGTGAGGAGAGAGGTATCAGATGATGGGACCAGTGGCGTAGATAATAATTATGTTTGGGGGCTCCGCCGAGAGGTCTTGGTGTATGGAATACCCGTTAGTAAAAATGAAGGTCCGGAGGCATTCCCTCAGAAATTTATTCAATAGTATACTAAAAATAGCTGTACTAGCTATTTAACAATCTGAAAAAGTTCTGGAGAAACAGCTACAAAAGTAAAATAACAATTAATATATCTGACAATTGATATATGATTTGTACAGGATTTGTTGCCCTGTGGTTCAGTAAGCCAACTTGTTTATACAATATAAAGAAATATAATTTATGGAAACATTCTACAACATATCATTATCTTTTTTACAAAGCGATCATCCCTTTTACCCATAGATCAGACTCAAACTAATAAAACGAAGATTATAAATTATATTGTAGTCTGAAAAAAAAAACACAGGTTTTATGAGCACACAAAAGCTTTTGATGGTGTTTTTGTCAAACCAATAGGCATATAAAAATCCCAATTTTCACAGTTTATTCTTTTATATTTTAATGTTACCTGCGCACATAAAATAACCCAAATACCATTGGCTGACTCATTACGAAATATGCTCGTGATACTTTTTTTGCATTGCTAAATATTGCAAGAAATCGTGAGAAAATGTATAATACCCACGTAAATCGTCAACTCATCATGAAATTTTTGTAAATATTGGGTGTTGAGGGTTGAAATATCAAGAGTAGTCAAAACTTGGATAATATTTCCTCATTTCAAAAACCGATGGCGAAATTTGCGAAATCGCGAAGTTATGGTAAAACAATGTTAACCACAATTTTGATTTTGTCCATGTCAAAACGATGAAATAAAAATTCCAATTGAACCCTACATGTATGTTCGAGACGATTCCACTCTATCGTGAGAAGTTAGATCAGGAAGTAACTTGTAAAATTCATATTTCAAATTTTAACTGGCGAAGTTACAGGCCCGTGCAGTGAGGAGAGTAGAGTGCAAGAACGGTGACTTAGTCTAATGAATACCACAGATTTTACCGATGTTTGGGAACAGTTCGATTTTGTTTAATATACATACATGATGTTTTAAGTGGTAAATTGAAATGTAGCCTGCCTACCTCTTTTGCTGGTATGCACAGCACTGTCATATTACAGTGAGGATGGTATTCTTTCCATTAATGAACACATTACTTTTGATTGAATGCCAAAAAAGTGGTTACGGTTTGCTGTGAACCATATGTTATTAAATATTAAAAACTAAATATATTAACTTTAGCTGAAGAAAGAAAGTATGAGCCAATCATTAATTTCTAAATGTTTATATAGAGAATCCTTATGTAATGTAACCTGTAAGGAAGTATGCAAACCAAACCATATTAAATATTTAGGGTTAATATTAGATCAAGAATTAACTTGGAAAATTCATGTTGCAAATTTGAAAACCAAATCAAACAATTGAATAAGATATTTTATTTTTTGCAATATGCAATATTTTTTGTACTTTTAGAATGTTATACTTCTCTTAGTTAAAAGTTTCTGGACTGGTATTAAATATTATTAATATTATATCAATCCAACAACAAAATTTCATAAGATTAATTGTGAGAACGTCCAAAATAGAACCTCCATTGCACTTGTTCAAAATGTTAAAAATTTTACTTCTGAAAATTTTTATATTTTTAAAGTATTGAAACTTTTTTATAATAAAAGTTGCAATTTCTCTTCAGCGCTGAAACTCATATAGAAATTGTCTTAGAAATTTCGGCATTCTAAGAGATGAGCCAACTCATTTATACGGTTTTTTACAAGAACCTCAAATTGTTTTGCACCTAGGTTCTATAACAACATTCCTCATTAAATAAAAATTCCAAATAGTAAAAATGTATTTTTTACTTAAGAATAATTACTGTCCTTAGAAAATCTTAAAAGTCTTTGAACATTCAAGCATAAATTAGAAATGTTCATGTATTTCTATGAAAACAATCCACGTTTGTGTAGTTTTATTTATTTTCACCTACGTTAATGTAATACAAATGGTATATTAATGTTGAGTGATAATAGTATTGATTTAATTATTTTATGCACTTTCTATGTTTTTGTTTGTTTTTTAGTTATGTCTGAGCATGGTCTATTACAGCTATCTAATCATTAATGTTAAAAATGGAACCTCTAAACAGGCTTAGCCTTCTGAGGTCCTAGATTTTCTCGCCTTTAGTTATAAAGTCATAATTGTGTTTATAGAATTATGGCAAATAACGTTTTGTTTTGCTTAAATGATAGCCACACATGGTACTGAGTAAGTTATCATTTTACTTTTATAATTTATTTAAGTAATTATTATTTTTATACAAATGAGTGTATGCATCATGTTTGTATGAAAAATGTAGCCATTTTTTTATAGGTAAGAAAAATAAATATTCTTATTATTAATAGTACTTGGTATTTTGTAGGACTGCCATATTTAAATTGACTGTGATTGTGAATAATGCATTCTCGTGTAACAAAATAAATAAATACAATTGTAATCTTTAAATAAACGATATTGCATGCTAATTCTAAACTGTTAGTAGAGGAAACGAGAGATTAACGATACAGTTAGACATAGGCAAGTGAAGAAGAAGTGCACCACACAAAAACGAGAATGGAAAATTATTAGGAAATCTTAGCGTCGTGATGACACAAGACGGGGCGGGGTAGCCCCATCTCCGGTGACGGAAGGGTTGGACAGCTGGCAGTGATTAGTTCGGCTAAACGGCGCAGAACTAATTTGGACAACATTGAAACAGATCTCAAAACGCCCGACCCATTTGAACCATTGAATGCCCTTTCCGGGAATACCCCAGGAAGAGCTTTTTTAAATGAATGTTTGGAAACCTAACATGTGTGGCCGATCAGAAAAGTAATGTATTCAGTTGTTTACAAGAATAGCCAGATAGTAGATTAGTAATCTAAAAGATTTGGAAGATAACATGAATCCTTCAAAAATACTTGTTTCCTTTACGATGTGTAGGCTACTAACTTATACTTTCGTATATAACCAAACTTTTATGGCCGCCATCTTAAAACCTCACAAAGACGTCGAAAAAAAGTAAAAGAATAAAATTTGTTTATAATTATTTCATATCCTTAAAAAACATATTGTTTTGGGTTTTATTTGGGAATTAAGAAAGATAAAAACTTTGCATAAATGCAAATGGCCGCCATCTCGAAAAGTTACGATCGGTTAACACTGGCTAATGAACTCATATAAGCTATGTGTAAAAACTATTTCTGTACCACATTTAGTCCGAATCTATTTAGAACTATGTTTTTTATCGTGTTCATAATTATTATTCCCGCAAAGTTGTATACTACTTCAAATTTTGTATGCCCGCATTCTACAAATCCTACGAGATATTAATAAACACACAAGAACGTACATTATTGTAAATGACTTGAGGATATGTACCACATTTAGTCCGAATCTATTAAGAACTATGTTTTTTATCGTGTTCATAATTATTATTCCCGCAAAGTTGTATACTACTTCAAATTTTGTATGCCCGCATTCTACAAATTCTACGAGATATTAATAAACGCGCATTATTGTTAACGACTTGAGGATTCTTAAGCACTTTTTGTTTTTCTCTAGGATGTACGATAACCTATCCAGGTTGTTTCAAAATTACGCTTAAAATTTTAGGACATGCTAAAACAAAGAAAAAGTTCTTATAAACACATGGCCTAAAATGCTTTGAGTCTGTTTGTGTTTTTGCGTACAACTCATAACTTAATAGTTCCTGAAGCTTTAGGATTGTAATTTTGAATGAATATTTTTCTATTTTAGACGAAATACACTGCAAAAGATGAACTGAAATATTTTAACAAGTTTAAAAATAGTGGCCGTATAAAAATATTTATATCTATCTGCGTTTGGTAATCGTTGATATAGTTATATCGTGCGTCTTGATGCTATATTTCATGAAAACTGTAGTAGATACGACCAAATTGTAATAATAATAAAAACAAAACTGCTTGTTAACGAGGAACCTTTTGACAACTCAATTGTTATGGTCGATTCACAAATAACTAGAGAAATTGGGCCTGAACTGTCTAAAGGGTTATCTGTGATTTTTATTCAACTGACATTTCGTACTGCAACTTTTATAATAAGTGAATGAAACTCATTGGATATTGCAAACTTGATCTTTATTACATTTTCAAACCTTTTATAAAACGAATCAACAAGACTAATTTTGGTTACACAATCGTAAAATTTAAATATCACAGATCATGTTCAAAATAACGTCTTATTTTGGAGGGAATAAAATAACGTTATATATATATCTTTGTTGGGGGCATCCAGGCCTCCTTTTCATTGAGTGACGGATCCGTTCAGGATTCCTGGCTTCTGATAGATCAATTCTATCATGTTACGTAATCTCAATCGTTATAAAATTCTTTTACGGTCTCTATTGGAGAAGAGTAAATTACGTTTTAAAATAATCCCATAGGTAAACGTCCAAAGGATTTAGGTCTGGTGACCTTGCTGCTAATTGAACTGGTACTCATCGACCTATCCATTGATTCGAAAAACCGCAGTTTTCATAAACACACACAATGTAGGTATCCCTATGTATTGTTCACGGGCTGTAATACTATAGTGTGCAGGTGCCCCATCGTGCATAAACCACATAATTTCGTAATTGAAATGAAGGTAGTTTTTCTCTCGGAAAGTCTAAATACACCATTCCATTGAGCCTAGGAGGTAACAATGAACAAACAGATGGTCTCCAAATATAACGGCTTATATATTTACTTAAAACTGATATTGTGGACGATTCTGTCTGATGGCATGTGGATTCTCGCCTGCCGAAAATTCTTGGTTACGGACGTTAACTATAGCATTCCATTGAATATTGAGCATCATCACTAAATAACAAGTTTTTTATTTTTTAGTGCTATGACACTTTGCAGTGCTCTTACTTTAGAGGAAATAAAATAACAATTATCGAATGGATATACATAAATAACGAGTGTTGTATGTCTCGACAAAGGAGGAATAAAATTTAAAAAAGGAGGAATAGAGATTGATTTTTATTTAGTCCGTCTGACTGACTAGATTTAAAAACTAGCTGATTTACAAGTTCAACATTCTTGAAATTTAAAATTAAAACTATGGCTTAAGTGATAAATTAATTTTAGTTTCAAGCAATTTTTGAAATAATGTTTTGTTATGTTGAATTGCATGTACAGATAATGGTCTCTCAGAACTTTGGTAATCAATATCAAATATAATGATTAGTTATTCTTACGAATTAGAAAAAGAGGCGTGTGGGTAGGCCTATTAGTTTTATTATTTTATGTGTGTAGTTGTTTATTATTTTTTGTTAATATGTCTTATATCCTATTTATATCACCTTAAAAATGTTATATACTTAAAAACAGAAAAAATTAAACATAAACATTCTCAATATTTCGTCTAAAAAACATTACACTGTGCACGTGCATCGGTGCTACATATCTTCACTGTAAGTCGGGCTTCTTAAAAATGTGTAGACAAACTAATAAGGAAACATAAGCAAAGAGAAATTTTTCAAATTGTTCCGATGTACTAATAATCCTTATAAGTTTAATTCCCTAAAATTAAATATATGCCTGCTTTGCGATCCCCACAGCTCGCTGACTAGATATGAATATTTATAAACCTGCATTAGCATTTGTTTTTCGAAGATATGAATATCTGTAAACCTGATACTCTTGCTTCCCAATCCCTGTTCCATGTCACCCTATGTTCCTCGTCCTATTTTTTTATCTATTCTAGGAATTGTATCAATATTTATATACCTAATCTGTATCGCATCCCTCATCAGAGGAAAAATGCACGCAGAGATTCCTCAACGATTTTCTATCATAAAAACTGCATTTAATGCCTGGTGCATTGCTTCGAAATTCCATTTGCTATATCCACGGATTCATTGCGGTCGCCCGTTTCCTTCATGTTGTAATCACGGTGCGAATGGTTTGTTGAATGGTGTTAATACCTGTGTCAAAGGAAACCAATTTCAAGTACCCTGTATGTATACATTCACAATTTGGTTCATCAAGCGTTTTTTTCAGAATAAACTAATTGGACAGAATTCGTTATTTGCTACCACCTATACCAAAATTAGTTAACACTACTTATCATTAGTATTTGTGTTACACTACGACAGCTGATATTTTATCAGTGGAAATACAAAAGAGTAGTACACTGCGAAGCACGTTCTGTTCTCTGACTCGATCACCTATAAACATATTGCATATCCTTACAGTAAATCTCCATCCATTTTCTTTCAGTCAGTTTTAATAAATAAATTTGTGTGTGTTATTTTGGAATTAAAATATGGCTATGTTTTATTCTTATGTACATCACAATTCTTTTCCAAATCTATCCACTTGATTTCTATAGGATTTTATGTCTGAGATCAAATGTAATAAATTTTATTCTATATCACTGAACCACAAGCATAACAAACTAAAATGAATCTGATATTAATGTTAGGACATTCTTAAACAGTAAAAAAATAAATATTTTCATTCATAACTCGTAAGATTATAACAATATATAAGGGATACAAGTTTTTCTATTTTACATTTGAAATAAATTGTAAATGTTATAACTTTATTAGTTAAATAAAATACTATACTTTATATTTGAGTGCAATACAATATTTAGAAATTAATAAAACATCGTTTATAAAAAACGCTATTAGCTTTGCATAATCCCTGCCTGTCTTTCCTTCCATCAACCTCCCTTTCTCCTTGAGATATCCATAGTTGTCACGACATACCCTGATATCACTCCGGTCGCATACCTACAACACTTCTTAATAGGCATTACCTGCAATTTTCACTCTACGCAATTTTTACTACACGTAATTATCATATACTAAGCAGGTACTAGTCCTCTTTCCATAATTAATTCCAATATTCATTTCGTCCAAATGTTTCATTTGAACTAACTGGCAATGTTAAGGAATACTGTGTGATATTTATACACATTCCTATGTGCAGGAGTATAATTGATGCCAAAGGTTGTTAGGTTGATATGTACTACAATCACACACATTTTCCTGGTTCGATTCATACACCATCGCTTTTATACTCAGCGTATTAAATATTATTTCGAGATGCAGTTCGTACTCGTATTATATTACTTATCTATACTTATATTATTTAACGGAACGACTTACTATTATGTTCATCGTTAACAATAGAGCTATACAACTTGACATGCGTAGTTAGTGTACAACACAAATATTTAACACGTATTCAGTGGATGGCCATGCTCCCAGGGCAAGGAGTTAAGAGAAACACTTTTAATGGGACCATAGGTCGAATATCAAATCAAAGGTATAAATTAGTAGAATAGAATACAAAAAACTTGACCTCAAAAGGTTGACCGTAAACGAATGGCGGGTTATTACATTTTCTAAACATTATTAGTAGGTATATCAAATTTTTTTATTATTTTCATATTGTCTGTAAAGAGCAAATACAACTGTGACATAAATAATTTTCAAACACTAAGTTCAAAATATTTTATTAGTAAAACACAATATAATTTTATTTATTAGTTTTTAAGACGGCGGAAGTCAGGTAATATTCGTAGCACAACTGTATAAAAACATCTTATGTCAGCGCAAATTGAAAATTGTGACTTCTTAATGTTTTACATGTATCATTTACATTGTAAACCACACAGATAAAGAACGGTGATTACGAATTTCTGCACCAGCTGGGAAACCCGGATCCACTATTTCACTTAAATAAATAATTATTTACTTACAAACCGTGCTCGTCCTGCCATTTTTGATGTCGTTCCTTTTGTAGATTTCAGAAAGAAAATTTATAATCACCATTCTTTACTTTTTTTATTTCACGTTGACCTTGTAGACGCACTAGTGGGCTGTAGTCTAGTGTCACCAGTCAAGGTCAGTCAGTACACAGCCGCAGTAAAATTGTTAAATCTTCTTTTAGTGTGAAACGTCTTCATTTTTCTCAATCTTTATGTAAAATATATCACAATCAAAATTAACATATACATTCATAAAAATTGAGCGCTTCAATATTAGAAAACCCTAAAGGTAAAACTCCGGATGAAAAAAAATCAGCTATACATAATATTTGGTTTGTGATGAGGAAAATGAGTTAAGATTATTAAAGTGGAAATAAATTGAAAATTGTAACGAAACATATTTCAGCATTTCCTCCGTCAGTTCTTGGCGATATAAAATATCATTGACATATAATAATTATCTCGGCAACCGTTCCAAACAAAAAGCATTGCTTATAAAAACCGTGTGTTAAATGTTGTATGCAATACAAAACTCATTTTACTTTTCCTCCAGCCCTATATTTTTGTGATAGATTTTACAATTTGAACGGTCACCATATTAGAAAGAAATGGGAAAAGGCAAGATGGACTACGAACTTAGTCGAGATAATTATAAGACACATTTTAATACTACCATAAGGATAGTTGTAATACGTCGATTTCATAATACAAAATCTTACCTAAAGATGAGTTTCTTTCATAAATGAGCAAATATCTCATTTTTTAAACATTTTTAGCAAGTATAATTTTTTAATTCGTATTGTTACTACACTGATTCATTGCTGGTGAGGGATTAGAAGTGAAGAACGTGGAAAAGGGATGTTATGGGCGACAAAGAAGGGAGAGACTACAGGAGGAGAAGGGAGAGCGAAATAGAATTAAAGGTTGGCCATTGGGGTTGACCCAGTCAGGAATTATTGTCCCCTGAATTGCTTGCCGTCACTGCCATCCATAATGAGATATTGTGCTTGGAAACAGCGCTAAATATGAACAATTGTTATGCTATTAAACCACATTATCCTACTGATATCCTGGTATTACGTAGTAAACGTCTTGTCATCATGATCGCAATACTCTACAGGCAGATCGAGTATATTATAAATGCGGAAGTTGGTGAAAAGTTATATTTGGATGTTTGAATACT
The DNA here is from genome assembly GCF_021130785.1 of Homalodisca vitripennis. Classification (NCBI taxonomy): domain Eukaryota; kingdom Metazoa; phylum Arthropoda; class Insecta; order Hemiptera; family Cicadellidae; genus Homalodisca; species Homalodisca vitripennis. The sequence continues at coordinate 47,739,502 of NC_060208.1, forward strand.
TGTACTGTATGTACGGGTGTTTGATAATCAATCATACAGAATTCAGTGGGTAGCATTATTATAAATTTGGTATTATCATTGCTCGCATATGAGAATAACACAGATATTTTATTCTCCAAATTACTACTTATTATAAAATACGTATTTCAAAATATTGTATTTGAATGAGAAAAACACATGTCGTAGTGTGCTGCAAATAGTTATAACAGTAATATTATGTAACTTGTACTATAGAGGACAGCAGTGAATCAGGCGATTAAGTTTTTTTGGATATTCAAAATTAGTTTCATTTGAAATTGTGGACTGCCATATTTACAGTAGCCGAACGAACAAAACCTGAGGGTCTAATAACAATGTTAAATCTCGTCCACTTTAACGGCTTTATTTCCAGTCATGCAACTATAGGAAAGGTATCATTTAAGTATATAAGCAATGCACATGTACAAGGTTTATACATTTTTTATATATTTATATGTCATTCAGGAAAAAATCTCAACTTTTATATACTTCATAATTTAAATATTCAAAACGTATACACTAAAAAATTAAAAAGCGTTTGGAATCCTGTGAATTATATATTCGAAATGAGAATCTTCCATAATGCTGCAATCGAAACTAATGAAGTAAAAGTGCGTGTGGTTTACCATTGCTCTTATGAGTAAAAACTCAAGGTTATTCCGCTATAGCCGGCTCTTCATGTGAGTCAACGCACAATTCGCTGTATGATTACAAACAAGCACAGTACAGTATCCATTACACAAGTAACCACAAAGAAATACACTACACACAAAGTGCATTTTTTCAGAACATCATCGAGATTGATTGGTTCCTTTTTGCACTAAAGGATGCAGTTCTGTATTGATGTCTTTACAGTACGCAATGATACAATACTGATTAGGTATATAAAATGTGTATTCTCGTAGACTGAACCAATAAAGTAGGATGATATAGCGAACATAAATTTGAAAGCAAAAACATACAGTGTACTGTACCAGGTTTACAGGTATTCATACAACTTTTGAAGATCTAATACCGAAGGTACAAGTATAGAGAGAGAGCTTCGTGGCTCGAAAAATATGCATGCACTTAATGCATTTAGGGAAATTTAAGCAAACATAAGTATTACTCACTAGAACGGTTGGAAAATATCTTGGGGTGTGTGTATATATTTTTACTTGATCAGGAAACAAGACGAACTGAACTATATTTTCTTGATCAGGACAAGAACACAAATTTAACTGTAGTAACGGAAATGTAATTCAATCGAACTAGAAGTGCTCCTACGTTCACAAAACCCGAAATAAGAGCACTTTTTTTTGTTTACCTTCCGATTCTCTTAACCATAAACACTAGTAATTGTAATATCACTAGATAAAGGAATACAAAATTTTCCAATATATAATTTTTTATTGGATAATAAAGCACAAAATAAAAAAAATAAAAATTATATATTGGATAATTTTGCATTCCTTTACCTAGTGATACTACAATTACTCGTTTTTCCAATGCTCCAAGATTCTACATAAACACTAGGATAATATCCACTTCATACTTGCTTATTTCCGTTTTGAAAATCATAATATTACATTATAAGTGCATTTACTAAAAAACGTTACGAACTTCTATTTTATTATTCCTCCACACTGACCTAAAATATGTTTTTTGTTACTGAAACCATTGTAGGCATTCTATCAAATACCGGTATCATTAAATGTTGCAGAGAAATTCAATTTATTTCATCGGTACTTACATAAACTGATTCAATGTTCCACATCAGTTCATCAAAAGAAGTTCAAGGACCTAAGAGTGTTAATTTAATTTAAAAAGGTTTTAAGATGTTTTTTATTAAAACCAAAATTTCAATTATTCGAAAATGGATCAAAGGATTTGAATATTTTCCTGTGTGCTAGACCTTCACTTACCACAGAAGTATTTGGTATGGTATTTAAAAAGGATATGCCTGTGACATCTTAGGTTGTTCAGCAGGAAATTTCGTGTGAAGCAGCGAGTAACCTCTAGTATTTTACTGTACTATTCTAATATTATTCTAATAACAGTGAGAACTTAAGGGTACCTCTGGGACTGATCAAAACTAATACAATGTTTATAGTTGTGTATGGCAAGAATTCTGTTCTTAATGGTCAGTATATCCTTTTCTCTTTGTTGCTTAGGCTACAATTCGAATATTGAAAGGAATATTATAGAGAGTTTAAATAGTAGCCGTACCTAGAGATTATTTACATCAGATACTGAAATTACGATTATGATTGAAATAGGGTTTTCACTCCAAATCTAACAAGTTTCAATCTATATTTATGTTAGGGTTTGGTCTTTGCTAAATTTAAAATATATAGCTCATTTTATTCTCGAGGAGTCCTGCTGACAGATAGACATACATACAATCACGAAGAAAATACATTTGTACATCCCCTCGGCAGACAAAGGAGTAACTGTCAGAATCCTGTCTGCTTCAATAACTCAATGAGCCAAATGGTTGGACATGTACCATCACAGCACTCATTCTTTTGTATATAGAAATAAGGTTTCAAGCAAAATTTAATGTTTACTGATGACATCTTTCTTGATATATCTTGCCACATATTACATTCACACTTTTGTTCATTAAGTTGGGTTTCATAGGAGTGATCAAATAATAAAAGTGTCGGTGAGCTAGGGAGAGTACTATTGCTCAAGATTAAGCTGAAATCAAATCTTATCACCGTCACTTACTTTTAACATCAACTTTCCATTCTATTAGGCTTTTTTTTAATTCTACAAGTAAAAATGTAACATCTTAAATCCCAAAAGATTGTACACAGTTTGTTTAGTAAATAAATGAAATGATTTATTCTGCTATTTTATCGTTTCCATCATGGTTACTCATGATACCGTTGTACAAATACTTACGCCTACGTTTATCCAAATCACATGGAGGGACATACACCATTATCGAACTTAGAGTTGCATAAATAGAAATGAATACAATTTTTCATTTAAAGCTCAAATAATTGAGAACTTTGGAAGACAGATCCAGGAAACACACACGCGCACGCGCGCGCGCGCGCGCGCGCGCGCACACACACACACACATACACACACACATTTTTGTTCATGTACTGTTGTCAAATCTTATTTCTAACATCCTATATTTTTTCACAGAGAAGTTTATATGATGATAAAAGTAGAGTGTAAAGTCGATAAGTATAAAGCGGCACTAAAAGTAAGCAGACCGGTTGCAGGACACAGAAGCCCGATTAAAACATCGCCGCCCTCGACACGGCAGCGACGGCGGAGTGGCACATGTGGGGAGTCTGAAGGGGTTGGAGAGGCGATGAAATTTTCAGGCCGGTCGAAAGATTTATTCTAATTGACCTTTTGACCCGTAAAATGTGGCAGGCCTGCTTGAGCCGCCCCAGCCGCCGAATTGGGCGTGTTTGTTGTCCTCAGATCCGGCAGAGTGACAGGTTCGGCTTTTTACCCTCTTTAATACCTTCCCCTAACGCGATACTGTGAAACTGATACCCGTGGATGGTAGCAAAGAAAACATTTCACTAAATAGCTTTAAGTAGGGTTATCGTTACCCATATAAGGATATTGCAGTGTTCTACTAAACGCTTCAAATGTTTGCATTATAAGACCTTGTTTAACTGTATAGATTTGCACTCCCGTGTCATTGCCTCTATGGAAATACGAGAATGAATACGTCTTATAATATAATATTCAGTGTTTTCCAGTTAAGCTAGTGGAGATACATATTGACTCTTTCCTCTTAATCCAATTAATTATGAATATTTTACGAAATAAATGTCACTTTTACTTTATGATCCTAGTGTTATAATCAACTAGCATTTTAAACACTAGGAATATACAGTTATTTCTACAAGGGTCAGAGCTACGGCCTGTGTTATTTCTTTATTCATTACTTATATTGCTCTTCAAGTAGCATATCAGGGGGCGTGAAGCTACTTGATGCTACTTATGATGCCACTTTATATCAGTAACATCTGATAGTTGGCCAGAACTAGAAGAAAAACTCATATAATAAAATGTCTCAACTCAATGGGTTTCTCGATGGGTTAATCGTCTTACAGTAATCAACGAGAAAACAATTGTAATTGAACTTCATATATTTCAGATCATGCTTGGCCTTTTTAATATTTCATTGGTGATTTACATAAATTGCTAATCCGTCTCCATGCACAAAACTGCTTGGAATTTACATTTTTTTTAATTTATGATTTACTGATCACATTGGTTCAGTATGCAAAAAGTTTTGTTACGAAGCCTTTTTTGAAACCACTTTCCTAAAGGGGAGTCCAACGTCCCTATACCGCCCATGTTAAATTGACATATTTTCGGTACCATTATCTCCTGTTCTACTAATAGTACACTTTTGAAATTTTTTGCAGTTACTTATGTATGGTTGCTGAGGCATTGGACGAAAAATCTATGTTCAAAAATACATAAAAAAATTTTTAACAATTTTTATTTAAAAAACATGTTTTTTTACAATGAATTTATTTATAAAAATATTTTTTTCCTTGTTCAGTTTTCTACCAATTTAAAATATTTTAGGTCCAAAGCTTACTTATAGAATAAAGGAAGTGCAGAAAAAATTTCATCAAAATATCTCCAACGGTACTTAAGATATGTGTACCTAAGTATGAAAAAAAACTTATTTTCGGAAATCAACGATAAAAAAAAATTCTTTGAATATTGTACTTTAATTTGACAATTTACTGATAATCTTTGATCACTCGCTTTTAAAATCCTCTAGGGCAGTACTCAGTATCATCCACTTCTTCTTCTCTCAATCTTTCCCTTCTTCTCTTGACCCTGGACTCCTTGGATGCCAACCCCGCTGCGTACTCCGATTTTCTGATTCGAGCTTTGTCAGCAACCTTCAAAGCGTCTATTGTGTTTACTGCCGATATCTGAGATTCCCAAATGCTTAAAAACTTCTAATCTACCCAGGTTTCCATTATTGAAAGTTATTATGGCATCGTACACCCCTAGTTCGAGTGTTTTACGGCCAACAAACACATTTTTTTCGGCAACCTGGTCCACACAACGTTGTTGAAACTGAAAGTCGTCAGCTGATTCAACACAGATTTCTGGGTAATTGAAACAATAACTATTGCCAACCTGATAAACAAAAACTACAAACTAAAACCACTCAAATAATACATGTACTATAGCTATTGTATGAAAACCCACTGATGTGAGGCAATTGGTGCTGAAGTTCTAGCAATCAAAATGTGAGACGGCATGTTTTCAAAAATTATTTAGAAATATTTAAAATCTAGTTGACACCATGTTTTTGGTATTAAAATGTTCAGAAAATACTAAATTTGTTAATAAAACAAAAAAAACTAAATTTGAAAATTTTTCAATTTTTTAGTGTTGGAACCACTTTCTTCAACCAAACGTTTTGTAGCAGCGTATTATGAGCTAATTTATCCCTATCTACGTATACTAGACTATTCAGAATACATGGTAAGCGTTATGCGTGATTGTGGTATACAGTGTACTTTTGTAACCTTTACATTGTTTTTAAAACTCCGTTCATTAGTTCTTACAGATTCAAAAAATGTCCTTATTATCATCTTATTAGTGGAGAAGAATTACTTACCATTAATCGCAATATGGTAATTTTATATGATATACTGTGAGATTTAGAAATTACGTCATAATCTGATGAGCTCGTATCCAGTGTAGTAACACTTACACACTACCGGTGAGGAAACTCAACTCAAGTGGTAAGAATAACTATTTTTACAAGTTGAGGCAGATAGGATATAGAATGATATGAAAGGTGGAGTTACTGAGGTCAAAGGACCTGAGGATTATCAAAGGACGGTGGGTCACATATACATAACACTCTGCAAAGTATATGTAACATTGAAACATACACGCAAATGTATTAAATTAATGTGTTGTCATCGCTTGATTCTTTCCAAAAACATTCGCATCTGATGTTCCAGACACATATTTTGGATATATCACACGTTTTTATTCATATATAAGGCCAATGTTACAAATTTTGGAATGCATCTGGTTTTAAAAAGTCCCTAAAGTAATTTTTTTTTTAACCTGTAAAACTGTAACGTTTTACTTTGTTTTATTTTCTTTTTTACTTTTAGGTTACAAATGGTACGGGTTTTAGATACCCATCATCCAGGTATACTGAAGTTTGGGAGTAATTGATGAGTTAATGAGGGCGTAGTAGTGGTGTGTGATGACACTCATATATCAAACCTTAAGGTGCTTGGTACAGTTTAAACTATAGTAACCTACAGAATTGATTGGTTGACATCCCGGCTGGAATTTCGTCTACCTCCTAAGGAGTTCTGGAGAAGACTGTGCGGTCTCATTAGGCCTTCCTGTGTGTGACTTTACCACCGCTACCCTTGCCGCCGCCCTTGCCGCTGTCCCGCCCCTACCGGAATATAAGGTGGATATTAATTTATCTTCAGGAAGCAGTAGCCCTACCGCAGATCACATATTCCGCCCTTTGGCGGCAAACCCGCCACACGAACACACGGATGTTGGAGTTCTTGGGGAGTCTTGCTGATTTATTGTTTTCAACTGAAACGTTGATGATTCTTCTAAACTTATTCCTTAAAGCTGGGAAACTTTGGAAATCAAGGAAAAAGTTAGATCCCTTTTTATTAACCTTTTAGTTTAGAACCTTTGAAATTCCAAAGATCTAAAATGTCACGGTATCTGAATGTCAAGGCCTGGGCATTTAAAATAGGTTTACTGCACTGTAAAAGAAAAATTTAGAGACTCTTTGGTGAAGAAGAAGAAAACCTAGAAAATCCCATAGGCATAATGAAAATGTAGTCAGACTAACGTATGTCTGATGGGCCTGAGTTTAGTGACGAATTATTAAATTAGAATATCCATTCGTTATTGAGGAATATCCATTAGAATATCCATTACAGTGTTGCAGCCTCAAATATTATATTTTAATAAGTAGCAATATTAATGTGAATATCTTGGTGTATAATCTTTAAATGTTCATAAATACTTATAAGGATTGCATTTCAAATAAAGTGTAAACTAATTAAAACCTAAGAATGTATTAATATTAAAAATAACCGAGATATAAAATGAGCTACATAATTTCAAGTTTTGAAATAATTGCATATGTAAGACATAAACACTGTTTGAGGTGTGATGTGTAAGTTTTGACGGAGGACAAGCATGTGCGTGCGTACATATAAGTATCTGCTGAGACCAAATGAGAGGGTTGGTATAATTAATTCTACATTTAATTCCTTATAAACCTGATATTTTTCCTTTTTTACATTTTTTTCAATAACTTACATCAGTACCTATAACGAAAAAATTTTCTAAAATGCATTCTGACGATTTGATTTGATTGTTTGAGATTTATAACGAATGATTACCCAGATATCACAAATTAAAACATCTCGTTTAAAACTGTAACAATCTCAATTTTTGTAAAAAAATAACAAATTTTATAGTATAAAATGCATTATATTGTTATAAATATATAATATTATTATTTTTAGTATTAATATATTATATTATAATATTATAACAGAAACTGTTTATGTTGTATACGTTATAAATAACTACAGAGCATCATTTGTTTATTGTTAATGTTTAGATTCAATAAATATGTTATGTATAATTTCAAGATAATTCGTTTATTTTAAAATAGTTAGCATAATTTGTAACTTTGTAAATATAAGTCTACAAGAATTTCGCCGAAATTTGTACATTATATAACTTACCAAATACTTACAAGTACATGACTACTCTGTCTGCATTGTTATAATTGTACTTTGGAGTAGAAATTTAACTAAAACCTTAACGATCCACAAAAAAGATAATTAATCATACTAGTCATTACTGAACTCTGTTATTGCGGAACTATTCTATTTAAAAGGAGAATGTCTGTGCCATATCTTAGCATTATTTTCTATGTTATTCTAGCACAGCTCTTGGGCTGCTACGAGGGTATAAAGAGCGGTTCTAAAGTTGGGAACTAAGAAATGTTCCATACTACAGTGACGCAAGTTGACGGCGAGAAGCTAATGAGCTTCTGCACAGTAGAAACTTGAAGAAAGATGCGATTGGTTGTTGTGGTCTTTAACTGAACCATAGAAGTCAGTTTTGGGTGAAGTTTGAAATGTATCTTCTATATTTTGTTGAAATGGACATTCATCGTAGGAGTAATGCTGCAGCTCTTTAAACAAGAGATCGCGATTTCGATTCAAAGGGAGATTAATACAAATTTTCATATAGTTTTGGACTGTATTTCTTTAAAAACTTGTATTGTAATGTAACCAGAGTAGAAATAACAGCATTAAAAATTCACGTTGCGTAATGATATTCATACAGGAGAGAACCATCATACGAGTAATTTTGAAGTCAGTCTCTCTTCAGAATAAAATCACTCGTAAGGTCAGTGTGTAATCAGACAAAATTTGATCCTTACTTTTCCACCGAACGTAAACTCTATGGGGAGTACCAGAGAAAGTAGTAAAAACTCTGTTGTTGCTTGAAGAAGATCGGCCAGATAGTATAAAAACTACTAATTTCTTGCTCTTCAAAAAATTCTATAAACGATCATTCTGTTTGGATGGAATCGGTCTGAAAGTGCATTAACTTGATACGTCATGCAAATAATCAGATTATTCAAACTTTACTACATTCTCGTTTGGAGTTCAGGCTTCTTTTTTGAGATCTAAAATACACAAACAACGGGCTACGATTAGTACTACCTCAATTCTGAAGGCGGTGGGCTCAGAAGAAAAAACAAAGGGAGGTGAGCCAATGTTTACCCGGGGTCTATCAGAAGAGGTTAGGGCAAGTTATCAGTCGGGCATGTCTGTGTTTGTTCTTCTATCGTGCCCTATCGATTGTTTCGCCTTGCCTCAATCCCGAGGACATCGGAGAGATGCACTCACAGACAAGCGGATATAAGTTGAGGTCTTCATATGCACGAATTCTGAACGTACAATTCAGTCTCGTTAATACGATTTCTTCAATAGACGAATTTAAACTATAATATACTTGCATTTAACACCCTTACAGCTTTATAACATTAAGAGAAGCCTACACTTATGTATATAGTATGATTTAAGAAATGACTCGTGAAAGAAGAATACATGTGCCCATAATACATTGACTTTATTGGCGAACCATGATTTATTTTTGTTTCATTCATTGGTGATAGATTTGTACTAGCCCTGTAAAATCAACCTATTGAGCAAACAGAAAATGTTTAATATACCAGCCAACGTGTTTAGAGGCCTCACATTTTCACCCTATTCAACATACAACCTTTATAGGGTTTTCGGATATACGGATTTAAAATTTTGTAAAAATACTCTCTGGGTATGTATGTTGCACTTTAGTGTGGAACATGAAAACAAATAACATCCTGCTAAATACAACACATTTAAAAGTTGTTCAAACTTTTTACAAAATTTGGCGTGTCAATTTATTTATAAGAAATTGACACCGCTTAACACCTTTAATGCAACGTAGTTTAAAATATTTCAAAGTTTTTGCTTAGGAAATAACTTTTATAATTTCCGTAATGACTTATAGAATTACTTTAATCTTATAACATTCAAAATTAAACTATTCCTCTCTAACCCCAAACTAATATAAATTGGAAAAATCCAAATTCCGTTTTTGAACACTGCTCATAAGGAATTCCAACTATTCTAGGGCTGATGGTAGTTTAAATGGTATTGATGCCATTTATAGGGTATTTTAAAGTAACATCCCCTTAAAAGAGTTTCATGGAAACAGGAAAATATCAAATACTTTATTTGTTCTAAGGAACTACAGTAATTTAGAAACAGCAAAGGGGTGCATTATCAGACCCAAAAAACAGCTGAATATAAGGATACGAATTGCTTACAGTATGTATAAGTAAAATAGCAGAAGGAAATGACACATTAATTTAATTATCTTAACGAATGATTTATAAAAAACTTATAATTGCCTTGAATTATGTGAAAATTCACATATTCATACAATAATGTAAAATGTTCCCATCCTTATCTTCAGCAGCTTTTCACGAGCATGGTTAATACAATATTACTATATTATTACTTTAAAATCCTTATAATTAAGGTTTAACAAAGTATTCTAGTTTTTCAGTTTTCAGTCGAGTTATTAAGGCTATTATTCTGATTAAAATAGTTGTTTAAATAGCTCAACGAAAATCCGATTGAATTATCTCAATAACAAAAACAAATTTAGAGAAATTATTCCCTCACCTCCCGATCCAACTATCTTATAATAAAACTATTTTATGAACGGTGTATAACTCTGAATTCATCATGCATACATGTTGTTAAACGTTTTCATCAATTATCACTGTAAAGAAATACTGTTGATTGAAAAGAAATGCACTCTCAGGAAAGCACACTCATCTAAATTGTAATGCTGCAGAAAGCGATATGTAACTTAAATCGGTATCACGATAACCTCCCTGTACACGATATGCCCCAATTAAACTACTAATTTATACGAATGATGGATTTCATTAATCAATTAGAAGTAGCGGAGACGGCGCGGCGGCCGGCAGGAAGTATCAGGTTGTTGGCGAGCCTGCGCTGATAACATCATCATACATCACAGTGATAACATCACAGGGACAAGGGGGCCATTCAGTGGACTCATTGCGTCCAGCCGAGCGTCCATCACCGCTCCTTGCAGCATCAGCTTCGGCCTAGTCGGTCCGTCGGCTCCAATTTTTATATCGAAATGTACATTTTTAATAATATTTGTCGTTCTGATTAAAGAATTCAGCTGAGTACGGTAATTCTTTATCCGTATTATATTCTGGGCCATCCTTCCTATATGGAATTCTTTCAAATTATATCATCAATACAAATCACTACTGTGTAAAAAGTATTTACAATAAAAAAAATTAATGCTTAAAATTGTAAGAGCTCTGAGAAAAGTATGAAGTGGGTACCATTATAGTCTCTAGAGTACTTGTACAACCTGAGAGGAGTTTAGAGACTATAGTAATGTTAATCTAAACATTTCTTAGACCTAAGGTATTTTCATTTGCCAAAACCTATTTAATGTGATAAGTAACGGAAAGCCTATAAAAACTAAGGCAGCATCTTCGGTTTTGGTTGAATTATATATTTTTTATTTAGCAAGTTTAGGATAACGTTTCCGATGTTAGGAAAAAAGTTATCGCTGCAGAAGAAGAACTAGATGCGTTTAAATAGCAAAAAATGTGTAATTTTGTAACCAAGATCATGAAAAAACTACGGAATATAGGAAGATCACTTAATGTATATGAATAAAATTATTTCATAGACATTATGAAAAGGTTTTCTACTCATCTTTAGCCGTTTTTTCGTAGACTTGATTTGAAGATAATATTTTTCTGTCTTCAGTGAATTACCTTAGATGGCTATGATTATGAAACTTGGAAAATTCCTTTTAATATTATCCGTCGAAAACCCCCATACCAGAAACCGATTACAATTTTTTTAACACGTCCATTTTATCATCATGTATCGATTAAAAACGTCCTAGCAATCGTTTTTGTATGGTGTATGATACTTGTATTATATTTTTAATATAATGATTGGAAATAAAATGTAGGGACCTAAAAAAGCTCCCTTTGGTCTTTGTAATAAAATTGTCTCGTTTAAAAACTAACTCCTATAAGTATGATCCTCATATCTGTGGTAGCAATTAAATTCTTCTGAAACTTTCAGTGAGAACGTTTTTGGACAAACACTGTGTGTATTTTATATACATATCATACGTTTGTATTACAACAAATTATAAGTTAAATTGAAATTCTAATGTAATGTGAATAGAACACAAAATTGTTAACTACTGGTATTTGGGGTATTTTTCGTTTAAGGGCCAGCACCTTACAAACATACTATACCTGACTGACAGTGCATTTAATCGTTTTTTTGGCGTTATTAGTTCGTAGGGCAGTAGTCCAGGTACTACTTCTAGTATAAACTCGTCTTATCTCATCAGTGATAAACGCGCGCCGCTTATCTTTTGCCTGTAATGTAACCTGCGTTAGTTCTGTCTGAGTTTTAGCGTGGTGAGTTGATCTGGGCTTGGACTTTTCAAGCTCGAGTTAATTTTTTTTCTAAAAGAGCAAGCAGCGCAAAGCGCTGCGCAGCGGGCAAGCATCGCGTGATCTGAGTTTTGAATAGGCAAGCTAGGGTCTTTTGTGCTGGCCCTTAAACGAAAAAGACCCGGTATTTGTAATTTTATTATTTAAGGACACTTTCGTTCACAATCGATCTTTAAAATTTGTAAAGTTTTGATTAATTTAAAATGTTAGGGGTTTTTATATATTTGTTATTTCCTTAAAAATGTATCGTTTCTCTGTTATATATTTGTATCCGTCAAAATAATTTTAAGATTTATTTTTTTAGAATTAAGAAAAATATTTCCAGAACAGAGAAAATTTATCAAATAAAGAAGTAAAATTATTTCTTTATATTAATACGCAAGTTAATTTTTCTTACATACTGTAAACATAAGTCTTAGAAGGATTATAACTAGGATAATATCGAGTGGGAGGGAATTACAAGAAGTTTTGAAACAAGACATGGTTTGTATTGACAAAACCACACATATATTATTTTTAATATCGTACAAGTACATTAAATTAGAAGATGTCTAAGACGTAATTAATATTAAAATCAAGTCTAAATTGACTGCGAAATAGGGGCGCAACAACGGATAGGGACGAAGGGTATTTATCTCTCCCTCACTTAAGAATATTTGATTTAAAATAATAGATTGCCTATTAGTCTATTTTTTGACTAAAAATCAGATGTGTTTTGGAACTTTTATATTAATCATAACTTAATATATAAATCCAAACCTCATAACTATTTTAATGTACGAAATATACGGCACTACACATATAATAATTCAATTTTGTTAAAACGCTAAATATTTTAATTTCACCGTCACGCAGAAATTACGACAAGGAGGTTAGTTCTTAGTAGTTGGTTTCTAATTGAATCAGGTACTTTCAGAAACTGAGTACAAAATGTACTGATTTAGAATCATACGTCGCAGAGTACTCCTAAAATGGTACAGGTACAAATTCCGTCCAGTTACTGTTAAATGAGTCCTAGTACTTTGTACCTGGAATGGCGGTAATCGTGTAAAGTATCTGTTTCGTAAAAGTACATGCACCAGGTACTTTCGGTTGACAGACAGACGAGTACCTGATATAAAATATCTGTTACAGCTATCCCGATATGATCAATTATCACACTGAGTGAACTGTCGAGCTCTGAGCAGTTCTGTGCTGTTTGGCACTATGAAGCAACCTCGCTCTAGGCAGTCTAGCGATTTACGCGTTTTGCTGATCAAAATTAACTAAACCTGCTTAGTTTAATATGTGTTAAAAATTAAACTTTTTACATATTGGTTTACAAAATTACGTGCTCAGAATAACTGAGTGTTTCACAACATGAACGATACCAGCTCTTATGAACTACCTAGTTAAGAATAAAAGTTACGACGGTAGTTTAATAAAAACTTTATTGTCCTGTTATTCTGAAATTCTAAATTAACATTCTCAATTACAATACACTTGTATCTATCTTGTACAAATATTTGTTCTTAATCAGATCACAAATTGCGAGTTGTGAATCAGTTTTTCAGTTTCGTTGAATAGCGCCAAAATCCGGTATTTTCCCTTGTTATCGATATAAAACTGGAAGTTATAGTTAGTAAACAGTTTTATATTTCGAAAATCAGAAATAAGTAAGGTACGTTTTGATATACATCCTGTTATTGTAGCTCTATTAGTTAGTTTGCTGTCAGTGTTTCAACTCGGGTATCTATACTTTTTGAAATGGGAGTAGACATCAAGATTTATTGTAGTAGCGTTGGTCTTTATTTGTGATTTAAACTTAACTATTTTGTCCAATATTCTGATAATGCAATGAAAAAATTTTGTTTTGGTTTAATATACTTCATATAAACTTTATTGTATATGTTACAGAATATTTTGTCAATGAATAAATTTCTTGATTGGTGGTAGAGTGGTGTTACTGTAAACTTTATACATTCTGACCTGAACTTTCTCCTCTTTTTATTAGTTCAGAAGTAGGCCTACTATAAAATAATGATTTGAGGAGCTAATATTTCGACGGGATTTCCGAACCCCGCCCGACTGATCCAGAGGGGTTCTCTATACCCTCGACTCTCCAGTGTTCCGGACACCCCCAGAGAAGATTTCTGGGTGCGGCACTGTTGCGAAATACATGTTAATTTTATGTGCAGGATTTTAGAAAGATGTATTGTATTCATCAGTCGTGTTTAAAGAAAAGTAGACAGTACAAAACATACTTTTCACAGAGAGTAATAACTAGTAGGACAACTAAACACAATTCGCTAGCGATGCATCTATGCCGCCAGAGGTAGTAGGCTAAAAACTGACAGCCAATTTGTACTATACAAGTGCACAGATGACATTTTCCTCTGTCGTACTAGTAGTTATGCAGTATCGTCGACAAAGAACTGAAGATAGACTGAAATTCGTCTCTTTAAAAGACTGTATATGGTTATCTGTCGCTGATGTGATATTTATTTTCGTGTAGGACGGTTGGTTTTAAACTTGTTAAGCTAAGAAAATTATGAACAAGTTTCTAAATAGTATTATTTAATATGCTTAACTATTTTGATACCGTCTAATTTTTTCTATAAATGTTAAGGGAACCAGGATGTGCAGTGCAAATTGGTTCTCAGCTTCCGGAACATGCTTTCAAGTGTAACAATTTTCCACTGAGACTTATGTGTTCTATCTTTTCTGTAGGTTAGTGCTACTAGGAGATAGCTGAAGGAAACTGAAATGTGTAAGCTTTACAAGCAATCCAAATATTTGTGTAGCTTTGCACTAATGCGGGTTATGAACATATGAAACTTATTCAAGAAATCTAATGTATCCATCGCTACCCTTGAGTTTTAGACCGAGTAGATCGTTTCAGACTAAATTTGATTTGGTACACGATAATCTTCAAGCATTTCATCAAAACTAGTAAACTTCACTAAGATGATTTACTCCTTTGTCATAATGCTGTTATAATAATTTATATATATATTTGAACGTCATTATAGTTCTACCTCGATTACATATACGCATTTAGAAAGTAAAGACATGACTTCTTCCTAAATTGTGAAAAACACATTTGTTAAACTTAAAGTGCCATGGTCCTGCAACCTTGGCGAGGCAGCTTCTTTGCGAAACTGGGCCAATCGTGCCCACCTGTCCAGCGCGCCTTTCTGGGAATGATGCCTAGTACATCTTGGACTGATTGATTGATTGACACGTGATTGACGTTCGTTGCTCGCCTCTGCTGCCACTGATCTGGCCGTGGTTGACGGACGGTTGACGGTTGATGCGTCACTCGAGAGTCCGGCAGGTTTTGAAATAGAGAATGGCGTCTTCTAAATCAGCGTGTGAATTCGTATTTCCTTATTAATATAGAGTATATTGGAAGCTAACGAGTATTTGTGTGGCACATCGTTAGTCTAAGGCTATTTAATCTCCCAAGACTCTATTAGAATGTCAGCCTTGAGATTGATCTCATCGTTTAGTTTCTTTGGCATTTAAAGAGAAACAACAGAATTGTTTCTACAGTTTCACATCGAGTCCTCCTCGAACTTATTCTTGCCTCATCCACGTCTTTTAGTTCTGCACGCAGGGGTTTCGTATACGAGTATTGTGTATTTAATTTTTAATTTTTGTTATTGCTCTTTGTTAAGGCGACTTCCTCGACGTTCTAAACTCTGATCCCTTGGAAGTCGCCGCAGCTTCCATATCTGTAAAGGACTCGTACTTTCAACGTCCAATCAAAACCTTTTCGCTATTGGTTTTAACGCGAGCTTCCCTCTGCTCGCAATTTGTATTGGTTTATACAATTTAAATTTTCAAAACCCTTTCGGAAATGCAACATTGCGAAAATATGTTTGATTACGTTTTGTTTGTATAAAATATAAGTTTCCTAGTTTACTTTCAAGAAAATAAAAACAAACAGGTAACACTGTTAATTTTTTAATACAATTTGCTAGCTTTCAATAAGTTATATTCGTGATGAAATACTGAATCATCAAATAGCAAAAAATTACATAGCAGATAGTTTTAATTTCACAATACATGTTTTTTCTATCAACATATAATTAGACCAAGCACATGCAGTTGAATTGGTTCTATCACCATCATGCATTCATTACAACTTATCGCTTATTAGTTTAATACAAAATATGTAATTTATTCTTATTTGCATTATTGACTCTGTTAAACAAATTTAAAATTTCGTTTTTGTTAAAAAAAACCTCGAAAATTATTAATCCTTCGCTAAAACATAAAATTTTTTCCATTGTATGTTACATACTGATTATAAAAGGGAAGTGAATTGCATTACTTTTCTTAGTGAATCTTACACATATGGCTTGGAAAATTTTAAGATAGTTCAAGCTTTCAACTCCAGGTTGTCATAGTTTGAACATGGGCGTGTAAAGAAACACGCAGATCGTTACGGCAAATCTTCAGGAGGATATTTGCCGGTGGTCTATCTGAACTTAATTTCTATTGTGGGGTTTTTTACTGTAAACTTCCATAGCTATTACATTCACTCGTGACTTCAAAAAAGATTGACTGGTTGTATTTTTTGTAACGAAACATAATTAGTCTCTTTTTGTATAAGATGTTCGACTTTGTATATGACATCATGTCACCTAATGAACACTGTCACCTTCTCGCCAAAATAGCGTAATTCGAAGTTGTGAAGTCGATTCCAGCAATCTACCAATATAGTACAAATCTGAAACACCTCTTTGGATTTCATACTTGTGCAACATTTTTTATTATCACTGTTACTTGAATTATTTCATCACCAATTCCAGTTTTTCTCCAAACACCATATAATTTTACCTTTTATTTTTTACATATGCCTGGTTTATACGTTTGGGCAATACTTCACAGTTGGGGTTCTTAGAGCCTTCTCTTCGGGATTATCCCAGACAGGGTTTCTCCTGGGTGACGGGGTCTTCGTAGTCTTATATATTTGTTACCTTACTATTACAATTCCTATACCTGTACTATGTCTTTATTTGCATAGAATATTATATATTAAATATGGGTATAGTTGTTATCGTTGCCATATTAACTTTGCTATTGTTGTTAACATTACACGTATAATGTTATTGTTATTGCTCATATGTGCGAAGTTATTGTTATGACAACATAGGGGAGTTGTTATATACTTTTGATCAATCTTTGTGATACCATTCTTATTGAAGTTTTTCGGTTAATGCCTTTCATATTATTTTGGTACGTCATAATTGCTATTTGAATATTGTTGTACCATCTTGGGTTTTATTTATTATGATTCATATTCTATCTTGCTATTACTCCTCACATTTAACTGTTGTAAAATGGCTCATATCGTAAGCAATAAAGGAAAAGAGTAAGAATAACATTTGTTAAGCGCATGTCAATCTCAGCCAATCAAAATTGCACATCATTTCCAAGTTTTTCATGACCCTTCATTCACAATCTTCTTAGAATACAATCGCTGATAGATAGATAAGGATAAAATATAATTCACAACTTGTAAACTCATCTTGATGTTAACTCTAACCAAACCTGTTACGCGAATAAATATTTATGAAGCCATTACTTCACATCTGAATCGTATAATATTTATTTATCAAGGGAACATCTCTGATTGAGCCAACTCCAAAACACAAATCCCGGTTTCAACCTGTCTAAGAAATCTATAAATTGTACTTAAAGACTGATATTTAAATTTATTTAAAGACCATGAGTATATGAAAGGATACAATTATAGCTTAATAAATCTCACTTCCTCCAAACCAAATTGGATTAAGAAGTTGGATTTGAACTATGGACTAAATTCAGCCAATTTTTAATTTAAACTTATTATTATAATTTTATTAAATCAAATCAGTTTTATTGCAGCGACAATAGTACACTGTATAGCAAACGTCATGGATTTTAAACTAAAATTTCTGACATTCATATCACAAAATTCTCATTCATACATACAATAGTATGTGTTGTTTGTAATAACTATACAATTTATTATGTTAATATTGTTATATTGTTGTTTTGACACACATTATTCATGTATGTGAATCTATTTTATTCTTCCATACTGTGGTGTAGTATTTTTGCTTGCCGTATGCTATTATAATGTAAAATAAAACAAAATGTTAATCCTACATTTGTAATTAAACAACAATCTATAGATGCTCGATAATAAATTAGTTGTATAATTATAACCCTAAGTCTCGAGATTTCAATGTAATTAATTTGTCATACCAGCGAAAAGTAAGAGATTCAGTAATTACTTTATACATCTTCAGATTACAACAAACGAAACAATGTTTTATTTACTAACTACCCGTTTATTAGGTGGATTTCACTGTTTCCATGAATACTTGTTTATATTCATATTTTTATAGCATATGAAAGCATGACTCATATTTTATACAAAAAATAGTAGCCATTTAATGTTAAAGTGAGTTCATATGCTAATGTTGAACTTTTTATACTGCTTTATAAGATTTCTTCATTCATAAAACACGTTAGTATAATAAGATTTAGAGTTTTTAGCTATGGATTTGTTGAATGAATAAATTATTGACCACGTAGCATTGTTTGTATTTACTTAATAACGTTCCTTTATTCACAAAATACGTTAGTATAATAAGATTTATTTTTTTAGTTTAGGTTTTTAAATAAATTATGGACCACGAAGTATTGTTTGTACTTACTTTATAATATTTTTTCAGTACAAGACACGTTTTTACCTATGAACTTTTCAAATAAATTAAGGAGCACGTAGTATTTATTGTTTGTATTAACTTCATAAGATTTCTTCATTACAAGACACGTTTTTAGCTTTGGAGTTTTCAAATAAATTATGGAGCACGTAGTATTGTTTGTATTCGTGCCGAACAGGCCAGTGAAGTTGAAATATCAAGGCACATATAATCACCTCGGGTCGAAAGTGCCATTGACCCAGGAGAGTTATGGTGCCGTAAATATGCTCGATCGCTTTTTTATTATTGCGGCACATAATTGAACAGTTTCTCCGAACTTGAAACTAGAACATTCCTAAATAATAATTGAGGTCTAGTGACTGTTTAATTACAAATGTTTAATTAACGTTTATGAGCCTGTACATCCTGTAGTAAAATATGTTTTCTTCAGAGAGAGTATGTTATAAAACTTTGGTAAATTTGACCTGAAAGACTGTCAATTAAGAGGGATATTATATTTGTAATGGATAAGTTAAGTGTATAATTTACGGTATTTTATAGCCAAGATTGACTGTTCATTAGGGGTGACACAATCAGGAACGTGGTGACCAAGAACTCAGATGAGCAGTTGAGAGGATTTCATATACACTTACATGATCTACAGGCTGACGAGATCCGTAGGTTCAGGACAACGAGAGAAATTTGAGCCACATAATATGGAGTGCCAAATTACCTGAGAGAAGCACGTGTCAGAATACCTAGATCACAGAATACTAGGTCAAAAGGGAAATTATTGTATTTCAATTTATATTACACTTAAAACGTTATCAAAAATTTAAAAAAATATATGTCTAATACAAAATCTTAGAGGACTAAGAGTCCTTTTAATCAGTCGAAATGAAATCACAGGATCTAAAGTACCCAGAGGTGGAAATGTAACAAGTCACGTCCAATCAAAAGACGGAAAGGTCTTTGTGGACTGGAGGACTTTGGCAATGCTCTCAAAAGTAAAAGACTTATTGTTTAGTAGATCTGGAAACAAGATCCGTGAAAGAATTTTAGAGAAGTGGAAATTTCCAAGGACCAACCAAGTACCAGGAGTTCAATGAGGTTAAATGTCCTAAACAAAACTCTTGCATGAGGCTTGGGAAACAAGATTTATTTTCCTTATTTACATAATTCAATTTGCAATGCTAATAGAATATTTACAACCATGATCATTTTATTGCCTATATCCAATTAGGTGAATTGAATAAATAACACATTGTTTTACTTGGATCAATACATTATTCTTTTGGAGTTTCTTTAGTATTATATCCATGCTTAAAATACTCCATCAGGAATTTATTTTAATTATGAATGTATTACATTTACTTGTTAAGCGTAATCATATAAATCATATATTACAATATTAATGGAAATTATCTATATTAAAATTAAATTTAAATTATTTTTGTGTGACCATAATAAAGTTATTGTTGTAACATATATGGTAATGATATAGTATTAAGATTCTCTCAGCACTTATTTTTATTTTATTTGTTTACAATGTAGCATAGTGTAGAATATATTTGGTTGGGAAACACCCAACGCGCTATTACATCCGGATTATCATCCTATACTTAGTATATAATTGGCGGAACCCAATTATCAGTTGTGATTCTTTTATATTTCTTCACTGCGATATAAAGTTGAAACTGCAAATGTTCCATTATTTAGAACGTGATTTACTTTTAATAGTAATATTAATTACGATAAATGTGTACTAGCATCTTTTTAGTTTGAAAGATATGAAAAACATATTGAAAAATTGGATGAGTTACAAACATATTTCTCACATGATTTAGTAACGAATGTATTAAGGCCGTCTTGTATTCCGCCTTGTTTTTGTCTAAAATCTCACAAAACACCCAAAACCATTAACATATCAAACGCCTCCGCACTGCTGTCAGTAATTTTTAAATTTAAATAAATTACGTTTTGAAAATTACAAACTAAACAAAATTACTGTAATTTTTCGGTGAGTAAGTTTCAGAAACTGAGAATAAAACTGTTACAAAAGTAAGAAACATCAAAGATTATGTTTCATAGCTCGGTACTGAATCAGCTGTTTCAATATTAGTACAACAGGTTTTATAACAATGGTAAAAACTGCACTATCGTTATTCTTTACCAGAAAAAAATGCACACCTTATCAGCTGACACACGTTACAGTCAAATTCTATAGAAGCTATATAGTTAGCTATAAGTTAAGGCAAATTGCTTTGCATCCTCATGGACAAACATTGAAATTGGGCTAGTGGAATTCGTATTAGAGGTTGATATGCTTGAAGAGGCCTGCAATAATTTTACGAGTTTTATAAGGACATTGTTTAGAGAGTGTTGGAATGAATAAATGGAAATTGTTATTTTTTCCTACACAACAGAAACCGCTTGAGATAAAACCAAAGTTTAAATTTGAAAAATGTGTTTTTACTACGTTTAATTTAGCTTAATTCAAGCATACGGTTGTATTAAATATTTTTTTTTAGTTACAAACAATTTTCAATTTTTAAAATTTAATAATTTTTAAGACTAACATTTTCTTGAGAACTGAACTTTCTTATTTATTTTTGGAAATGGTACGTCATCAACTATTTTGTGTAACATTTGGAGCTTTGTAAGTTGGTCAATAAAGTACCAAACCCTGTAACGCTGATTAAAAACATTCAATACCCTGTACATTTACAGCAAGAAAAATTGAAAAATTTATTTTAACAATCTGTGTCAAGAGAGAGAGAGAGACCTTTAAAATGAGGTACCACACTACTCTCCTTTACATTTAAAATTTCCAAAACTCCAGCAGGAGTTCCATGCTGGTGATAGCCAATTAATTCAATACAGGAGAAAGCTTGCATGCTGTTCATTTTCATCCCAATTTGATATTAGATTAAAGTTTGTTACTAACAAAGTGAAAACCAATTTATCCCGTAGTATAGAGGGCGTACACTAATAAATAAATCCCATCATTCTGAACTGATTATAATCATTTATTGGTGCCAAATATTAAGAAACACGTATATTATACAATAATTAATTCTATTTTATTACCGGTTATTGAAGTCGGTTTATATTTATTTTTAAAATTATATTATTTTTTTTATTTTTAGTGGCTAATGTTATGTACCCACTCCCATAATCAAGAAAACAGATGAAGATATTTAGGGATAGAACATAACATGTAAGATATGTATTTATTGTATATGTTATTCTGTAAGAGAATATGGCAACACTTAGTGGGGTATTTATTTCATGAATGCAATGAATTTTAACTTATTCTTCATTGATGTTTCATGCTATGTCAAACAGAGACAAAGCTTCAAACTCTGACAAAGCAAAAGTTCCCATGCAATGTCTAAGAATTAAAAAATCGCAATCCATGTATACCATACTATCCCTTTACTCCAAGAAATAATATATTCCACGTAGGTATTCTTAAAATGAGGCGCCATCGAAAAATATTAAGTAACGTAATTGCTTTCCTAGCCTTACTCAGTCCAATCGAAGTCCATGAAATAAATTCCTACTCAGCATACTAATCTATTCACAACTGGGATAAGAGCCTTCTTAAGGAAGGCAATATCTGGAATGGGAGTGAATGACGAAACATCCCGTAGCAACATGGTAGACTGCAAACTTTAATGTGATGGATCGCAATATATATACTTTATCCTTTCTCACTCCTCCAAGTTTCCTCATACCTCATACTCATACAACAAAAACACGTCAACCAACAGTCCAAACCACTCCAAGTGATATATTTATTGCCATTCTTGAGGTAAACGATGGTAATGGATATAAAAATACATCTCGGCAATATATATTCCATCTTATTGCTCCTTCTTACAAAATTTCAAGGTCCTTCTAGAGGTATCCTGATATAAGTAGAAACGTTTCCCAGGTGTATGTGGGGTAAACTATGTTTAGTTGACAATTGTTTCTTTCTGACCTCTCTTCATATTGCGGTTCTGAAATGGATTCTAATAGTACGAACAACATTATATTCCCTAACATACTATGTAGTCAGTTATAGCCGGTGAAATAAGAATACATCTCATAGGAGCGTCATTTCGACTCTGATGTAACCTGGGAAGTTTTATACAGCAACTCTGAGGTAAAAAATGGTTTCTTAAAAAAATCCAATCATAGCATTCAGTCCTCTCTCATAATCCCAGACGGATTTATAAGCTTTATTGCGGTGCGTTTACAAAAAATAATACCACACTTAACAAACATATTAATCCCATCATTTCCAATATAAACTTAAAGATAAAACAATTATGTATGTTTGTACAATACAGAGCACAGACAGTATGTTTGTTTGTGTATAGGTGTATGTTTTTAATTCCACATTTCCTCAACAGGAACAACACACAGACTATTAATATCAACAACGGCATGTTCCCTTAGCCTCTGTGAGGTAAGTTATGACCATTGTAGAAAGGCCTTGTATACCTTGGCAACTTATTCTGTCTTTTTTTTTCCATATAATATAACGAACTCTTAGAGAAGGTTGTCTGAAACATTCTTGTACACTGGGAAGTTTCCCACAACAACGCTGAGGTAATACATACTGATTTAAAAATTAAAATTTCATTGGTACAGTAGACATTCTACACTTCTTCCATCACAGTCGTCACTTGGACTATTACCATGAAAAACGATATGTTCTCTAGCATGTTTGAGGCAAGTTATAGTAATTATAAGAAACCCACATCTAATTCTCCCATTGCTCCAAATAATGTTTCAAAAGACTCCTATAGGAGCGTTTCTGGAAACCCTGTTGTAGACTAGGAAACTTCCTATTGCACCTATAATATAACTTCCAGAAGTTCCAACCTCTGTACTCAATCTTATACCGTTGCTCTAGCACGGATTTTGTGTAATTGCCTCCCCCTAGCACCTGTGAGGCTATTATACTATATATGCAAAACACTTATTATTGGGAGAAGTTTAGTTAAGTAGTGCTCAGAAAAGCTTTTAAACTGTATTCTTCAGCTCATCAATAGAAAAGTCTCGGTTGATGAAGAAGCAGGAAACAGAAATATTTCAGCATTGTTGGTAACACACCTCAAGTGGCCCTTGCAGGACGGTTAGAATAATACTACTTGAAAGTAGGGGACTGCTGAATTTGAGACATATTTTGAATATCGGCATATATTAAGTACATAGAAGTGTAAAACATTCTAGTTATAAGGCCCTCTTTGGAGGACGCTTAGATAAAAATGTATAGATCCAAAGCACCATTTTCCCAAGAATTTAAGTCATATTATAGAGACGTTATACAGAGGTACAGTATACTCAGTGCTTCTGCCAAAAGTTATGTTATTTATTTACAATTTTTTTATTTTTTCTGTATATAGGTACTAAAAAATCCGTCCTCTGCGGAGGCAACACTGTGACTGACATGCAGACGGTACTTCAGTCGATTTTAACAATTTTTATTTATTTCAATACAACTATCATGTCTCCGAAGCTCGAAGGAGGTCGTATACTGGTAGGTACAGTCAGTGCCACGCTAAGCGTCTCTCCATACCGAACACCTCTTAACCAGCAGATCTTGTAGAAGGCTGCAGGACACAGTCTCACCTCTCGTGTAGATGGTATGGCGCCTTCCGTAGGTGGTGTAGCGCCTCCGAAGCTCGAAGGAGGTCGTATACCGCCAGGTACAGTCGGTGCCATGCTAAACACCTCACAATCAGCATGTCTGGTAGAAGGCTGCAGGGCTCAGCACCTCGCCTCTAGTGTAGATGGTGTAGCGCCTCCGTAGGTGGTGTAGCGCCTCCGAAGCTCGAAGGAGGTCGTATACTGCCAGGTACAGTCGGTGCCATGCTAAACACCCCACAATCAGCATGTCTCGTAGAAGGCTGCAGGGCTCAGCACCTCGCCTCTAGTGTAGATGGTATAGCGCCTCTGTAGGTGGTGTAGCGTCTCCGAAGCTCGAAGGAGGTCGTATACTGCCAGGTACAGTCGGTGCCACGCTAAGCACCTCTCCATCATCAGGTCTCGTAGAAGGCCGCAGGACTCAGCACCTCGCCTCTCGTGACTCGATCCTCCTTTGTCCGCGCCTCCATTGTCCGCCAGTGATACAGAGCTCTCGCCCCACTAACTAGCCTCTGTCTAGCTACAGATCATGTTTGTAGTACCGTTATTACATAAGTGGAACTGGCGTAATACGGTCAACTTTAAACATTTCACTTCAAATGAAAACTTCGTTTTATGAATTTCTCCTCAGTGATCCGTATGTCAGTCCTCACAGTGGACATTTGCTTAATCGACAGAACAACGTGCTCTTCTACTTGAATTAGAAAGGATTGATTTCGGATTACATATAAAATATAGATTTTATCGTTTTCTATTTAATTTAGTTTTACCTTTCACAATGGGCCATATCAAACATGTATTACAGTGAGCATTAAAAAATAAACAAAATCTGTACTTCTGTGTGTAGATTAAAATGTAATTTAACTTAAGATATATTTTAAGTTCTATTTACTTCTTATCTAGGAAACCCCATGTAAGCTTCGAAGACTCTAAACTAAATCACACAACTAATAAAAGACTATTCGAAGAACTGAATACAATCACTGAAACTTGGTAATACAAATATTTGCACGATCGATTGGTTAAGACTTATAAGAATAATATAATTGTGTGTGTTATAAGAGAAACATACGAGCACTAATAAAAAATTTTAAAATTATCATAGAACAGCAAAAAGGTTGCATACTGAAGATAAAGAGGTAATAAATAAAAAAATAATAATGTTATTATAAAATATAAGACAAGCTTAATTAAATAAGAAAATTACACCTTATCTACACACACTGAAACAGATATTTGATATTTAGTTCGTGGTTAATTTAAGTTCTTAAACTGTCTTAATAAAACATAAATTAAAAAAACAATCAAATTTCCTAAATACTTTCAATAAAATAATTGCATCATAGCATATCCGTGAAATTTAAATTAAGAAAATATGTTACTGAATTGCCAAAAATGAGATTGAAGAACTTTCTTACGAACCTTTCAGGCCTATCAGTCTATTACTCAATCAAACTTATTAATTATTTGAAAATAAAAGTTATAGCAGGACTGAATCCAGGCTAAACCAGCTTTTATACAAATTGGAAATTTTTCACAAAACTATCATTATCGGATATATTGTAACAGACCAGAAGACTCAATTAAACAATTTATTTTTCTAAATTCAAAAGATTGTAGATTCATTAAAGGTAAACTTAATTTACAGGTAATCCCAGAAATGTATCGACTAATGTGTACAGGGGTTCATAAATTACCTCATATTATAATTTAATACAAAAATATACTAAATAAAAATCCTTTTATATACTAATAAAACCAAGAGGCTCTTGGAAAATGACAGTACTTGAGACATTTCGTAACATTGCGTATTAAACAAGACTTATCAGTTAGATTTCTAACATATCTACTACAAAGTGTTTGAATAAACAATTATGTATCTATTTATCATCACGATTACGGTATTCTTAATGCATGTTTGCGATAACTGTCACAAATGTTCTAAGCGTAAATGCTAAGATTGAATTAATTGTTAGGGTCACAATGAGTAACTTAGCCTTGTAATTGCATACGTTTAAACGGATATTTAAATACACTTTGAATGGAAGGATCTGTATTCAAGATTAGATCATTTTAAACAATGGGTATTTTATGAAACATAATTTAACAAAATAATAATTTTTGAGCTGCTGTATATTATATTGGACCGCAGGGGCTAAGCTGTGGGCCAAAAATATCATCCCGTGTGTATCTACTGTATGTGTGTTCCTTATAGTCTTTTCAATGAATGGAAATTAATTAAAATTGTCATATATATTTTATGGAGCAAATGTTTTTAACGCTTTCGCAACCAAGAGAAGAGCTCGAGGGCCACACAACTGTAATGGGTACGGAATCCGACAGAAACCTTACAGTGTCCGAAATAGAGTTTGGAAACATCAAGAGCCACTCAGAACCCGACACCTTTTAATGTACGAAATCATTGAGAGGTAGGAATGTTCCAGATCCTGGAATATGGATGTATTACAGGATGTTACTAGACACTGAGAACTACCAGTGGCCTCCAATCAGACTGAAAGCTTAAAAAATCCGATAGGCTCTAGAATCTGAATACTCCAGAGATCAGAACCTTTCAGAGACCCAATGCATTTAGAAGTGGTATACCTCCAGTTATTAAAAGTTGCCAGTGACCACACCATCTTAGAGTCTGGCAACTCGCCGTTTGGCTAGAACTCTAAAAGTCTGGTTAGAATAGAAAAAGTTTATGTGACCTTTCTATATTGCAGAAACTTCCAGACATCAGGAGCTTTCATATGCACTAGGAGTCAGGAACTCACTCCTAGTGACGAAGCCTTCTACATTCCGGAAAATCCTAACAATGATTTATTGAGATGCCACGAATTTGTAAATGTCAAGAATTTATAGAGATCGGGAGTTTCCAGAGCTGATAGCTAATAGGGGAGTTTTTAGATGCTTAGAACTCGCGAAGCTCAGGACCTAATAGAAGCCGGGAATCCTCAACGATTGGGAATGTAGAGCCCGGAGCTCAGAGACCAGAAGCTCACAGAGGTCGGAGCCTCTCTAGGATTCAAATGGTCGAGAGCCTCCTGAGGCAAGACCCTTTCAGAGGCTCACTCCTTTTACAGGAGTTTTTATACGACAGAATCTCACTCACACCAGTGGTTCCTAAGCCCACAGAGGTTGAGATCCTGAGAATACCCCATAGTTCAGGAGCTTCTAGAGAAAAAGAATCTTTCAAGTACCAGAAGTTCTCAGAAGGGGTTCTAAAGTTAGAGAGAGATCGTAACCTCTCATACAACTCTATATGTTTGTTCTCATAAAACTATCATAACAAAATTTTAATTCAAAGTGAATAAGTCTATTTCACAGCATGAAGTTTAATTTACCTACATAATATGTAACTATAACTATGCTTCCAGCATATATGTATACATCGTTAGGTTCTTGTTAGTTCCTACAGTCTTATATGAATAAAATCACTAAATTACTAGCAGCATACATTCCGCTACGAGACAAGGACGATAAAAGAGAATGGTTGGCAAATTTAGGATAGCCGCCCCACAAAAACAGTGTTTTCCCATACCTGAAACTTTGAGCACATTATCCAAACGAAGTGTTTGCTGTTTCATCCAGATAAGAATGCTGCTTCTAATGAATTTACGTTCTTGGAAGGTTCACCAAAGAACCCATCTACATAGTTGCTCTTTTCATCCGTACATCCATTCATAGGCTTTCAAAAACTGTAGTGCCTTGTCAGGATAAGGAAGCTAGGTCAGTTTAGTTCGCCCAGCGGGATTGTTCGACATTTTCTTGAATTAAATATGCCATTTAAAAAAGCATATATGTCTAACTAAATCATCTCGCTGTTTTGTTTGTGTAAAAAACAAAATCGTCAGTATTTTATATCATGATTTTAACACACAGGATAGGTAGCTGCGTTTCATTATTTTTGCATAATCACTACACTAGCACCCTCACGGTAAAGTGGCGAGTCGGGCAGAACGCAGCATTTCTAGAATTTAGTGTTGTGATTGTACTTCGCCAGATCTGCACCCACACTCACAAGTTAAGACAGTCAGTAATAAATATTGCCTGATTTCTAAATAAATACAAGTCTAATGATTACAAATTCAAATCAGTATTCACAGTATCATACAGTATCTTCTGACATACAGTAAGTGTCAATATAAAAACCAAAAACCGATTTCATAAGGGTTTACAAAAAAAATTAATTACGCATTTAATTATTAACTTAGTTGCAGTTTGGCAAAACTGGTCAAAACTTGCCTATACATACTACAATCTGTTGAAATTTCTAATGCTATATCTACTATATGGTGAATAAAATAAACTAGTACATGATTGTATAACCTATTTCCTATTCCGACCCCCATCTGATGAATTAAATAGCAAATGCAACAGGGATGGTCATTTCCTCACTGATAATAACTATGCTAATCTATTACCCTATTGCCCAAATAAGCTAAATTTTGAAGAAATTTGGATAGTTTAAAAACAATTACTTCAATAATAAAATTTTTATTTTTATATTAACTTTGCTGTAATATGAAAGATTAAACACGGTGTTTTCATGTGATATGATTATATAGATATATCAATTATTTTCTAAAGAAATGTTACTGTGAACTAGTGTTTATTGCATCCATTAGGATTATGCAGAACTAACTGAACTTGTATCGCCTAAAAACACTGAATCAACAATCAAAACTGTTTTACCTAGGGGTGACGTGAATTACGTCTCGACTAAAAGCGGCACTCAATTTTATCATCTGGTAAAGCCCGAAGTGTGTATTTAATTGCCGATCGACTAAACCACTAGGCCATTAAGCGCAATAGGAGTTTATCATTTTATCTCCTTCAGTCTGAATCTGTCTCGTAATATCTGTAAGTGCAGTGTTCATGTTCCTTAAGTGCCTTTACTGCAAATCCCATTGCGGATTCTGCAGGTAAGACACATTTACGATTACGGATATTCCATAGTAATATGAATACATTTGAATTAAACAAAACAACAGTTATATTGAAAAAAAACTTTCATAGATTTTCACTGAAATGTAGTAAGAGTTTTTAGAATAGGCCGAGACGAAAAATTATTTTAAACTGATCAATTTCGTGTGCTGAGAGGAAATATCCCGACTGACCCAACGTTTTGAAATTTGTGGTGATTCCACGAGCATTGCCAATTCGATAAGCGTACTATTCCCGAGTGAACCTTATCTTAGTAAAGATTAATTATCTGGTTAGGCTATTTGTTTATGCATGTTATAACGGGTTTTCACATGTATTTACTTATTTTAAAAAGGAATAACTATTACATATCAAAACAAGAAAATGAGATATATACAAATGAAATTAAATAAATAAGCTCCATAAATGCTAAACTATACTTAAATAATAAACAAACCAATAGCAATGATTACTAACATCTTATAAATTATAAAAGACTAATAATATGAATAAACAATAATAAATGTCTAAAGCGAAACATCAACAAATTTCTAAACCGAATAGAGTACTAAGATAGCTAATAAATAATTATTGTAAATCAATAATAACTTATATTAATTGTAAATATCTTATAAATTGTAATAAATAAATAATAACAAACAATAATCTATCACTACAACCCATTATGCAAGAAAATGCATTACAAGTGCATATATTCCACATGTATAACATTAAACTATTGAGACTGATAATAAATATTTACGTGTAAGGTTTCAGGTACGTAGTGACCTCGGCCGGTTAATTGTTCGACCAATGATAACCTAAATGTGTATATATTCTGAAAACGATAATTGCTTCAATTATGTACATGCTTACTACCACTTATTTTAATTCTATGCTGGTTTCTTATTATTTGCACTTTGATGTCGTAAAATATCTTCTAGGTAAAAATCTGAAACATTCGAGTATTAAATATAAAATGCTAAATATATCTATCTATCTATATCTGCATACTTTTGCGTAATAATTTCCAGAAAAATCTTACTTAAATAATATAAACTATATCTGAGTTGAAGACTCTTGGAGCAATTGGAAAACATTTTAAAATAATTGGTATTAAATGTTAATAAGACAATACTTTTCCAAATAGTTTTTTTAGTTAGTTATTTCAAGTTTGATATATTTTCGAACCTAGTGCAACCACAGTGATAGTGCGTCCACAAAGGTCACTGGTTACACTGCCATAAACATTATAGATCCTTCCTTCAACCTAGAATGATCGCTCCTACCGTTTAAGTGTTTTAGGAAATATTCCCGGCAGGCTTCTCGAAGTTGAAGCAATTCAATTCCCGGCCAACATAAGGTATGCCTATACTAATTGTACGATGTATAAGTATGATGCATTTTAGTTCATTGGAATTTGAAGAGTGAATAAGCTACTTCTTGGAGTATTTGCCTTTTTAAACGTTCAGTATGACCTTTTGTAGGTACAGAGCTACTACAGTGGTTCAAGTGATTGGCAAGAACTAGGAGTAAGTGTGAGACCGAACTATATCAAGATTATAATTTCTTGTAGTAGCAATATTTCGATTCGGAGTAACCAGATTTCGGAACTGGTGAACCAGGATAATTATAGTTGTAACATCCCCTACGTAAGCGCAGAAGTTTCTGTGACATATAAGAATATTTGACATGTCTAATGCTAAGATAGTCAATGCAACTACAAGTAAGTAACGAGTACAAGCTACAAGGACAATATGGATTAGCTCTCAAAATTATATGACCTGGAATTAGAAGGGAAAGTGAAACACATCCTGCACTATGTTGTGGGAGACCCTTTGTTTAAATATTTTACTAATATCTGGGTCATTGTGGCAACAACCAGTAGACTAAAAGAAATAGACCTAGTATTGAAAACATTTCTAAACAATCAATCTATATAATAATAACTGCAATCCTCTTTTACCAAATAAAATTGTAAGTGGGGACCGGATATTTATATTCAGTAGGCATTGACTTAGCAGACATGAAGATAAAACTTCATTGAATTGTAAATAATTAAAAACAAAACATGGCTACCGCGAAAGAGCTTGATGTTAGGTGGATACGAAGATATCGAGGATTCTGTATAGCTGGCTGTGTTATTTGTATATTTCAAGTCTTCCTAGCTTATATATTTTTTACCATTTACGCTGATGAAGGTAAACATTTAGAAAAATATGTGATAAATAAAAAATCTAATTTCGAGGTTAGTAGCCTATTCAACACTAGCCTTATCCATAGAATAGCAGAATAATTTTAAGAATCAAAAGTTTTGTTGGTACCCCCATTTAATTAACAGAAGCGTATTATTATTTACCAAAACTTAAATATTGTGAAGCAGAGCTATAAATCCAATTCATGGATCAAAAATTAATTTGTTACTGCCTCTCTTGTAAATAGAACTGTTTACAAAGTACAAAGGTCGATTTATGCAAAAACTGCATTATTGATATAGGCTAGTTAATATGACATTCAAAGGTTTAGTTTTGTGATTTATGAATATTCTGTTCATAAACAAACTTCTAAAGATTCAACTGGCCCATTTATCCTATTGAGACTTAGTATGTCAGATGTAGTGATAAGCCTCTTTTACTCCAATCCCTTTTAATAATATGGATAATAAGTACTTTAGGTACATTACCCAAAGCCATTATTAAGAAATTCTCTAAATAGTATGTTTTTATTTTCTGAAAGTATTTTTGGTGGTTACAAACTCACACACAATATGTTTGAAACTTGTTATATCCTAATTAGTCCATCAATCTAGAAGCCCCAGGAGAATCAGAAATTCTGGGCATTGTAAACATTCAATAAAATAAAAATCTTAACAAATCCGTTAACAGTAAAACATTTTATATCGGAAAATGTTAATCATGTATAAAGTACATTTAGTTCTAACTCTGCTTAAATGTATAAACCAAAGAAAGTATTGTTAACTCAACACACTAAAATTTAGTATTACTGTATTATACTGTACTACCAGTTACCCATGGCTTCGCGAACAATTTTATTTTGAAAAAAGGGACACCATGACCATATTCTTGTTAAATGACAGTCATAACAATCTTGAGATAAGTGATGGTGACTGAAATACATTCCAATCTCTTGATCCATTTTATATGTAAATTTAAATATGAGGTCCTGTAGTCAGAGAGTGAAACTTTTTTATAATAGTCCTAAAATTTCTTTCCAATATTTCATTGAAAAGCTCCAATGATTTCCTTTACAATTGAACTGTTTTAAGCCAGTGTGGAGAAATCCTACGTCTAGAGATACTAAAGTCAAAGTACTTAGCTTTTTAGTTAACACATTTATGTAATTAATTATGGCATTTTACTGATTAAAATCTCAATAAAAATAAACTTAGAAAAAGAAACACTTGTGCATGTAAAGTACATAACAGATGAATAACATAAAAAATGTATCAGCACCTGTATTAATATGTATAAATTATTATATTTATTATTATTGACGGGTAGGGTACGATAAGTGGACCCGGTTTTTTATATCGAAGAATATAATCATCGATACCTAATATTCGCATCTCGAATCCTAGACTATCAATTGATATAAAATATCTGTAGTCCTAAATAACAATTATGTGTTTTAATTTAAAATATAAATATGTAGACATATAGGAAAACTCATAAATAATTAAAAAATTACATAAATAATAAATCAACCAAAACGAGAATGATCAAACAGGAAAACTGTTTATGTCATAATTATTGATTATACACACGTAATTATTTATTATTGTTTATATATACACGTAATCGTATATATATATATATATAATAATACGATTAGAGATGTTGATTTAGATTAAGTTAATTGTTTAAAATAATCAATCAGTAGCCTGATTGGTTGTATCGATGTTTACGATTATTCAATATCGTTTGCCAATTTCGATATAAAAAACCTGTTCCGCTTATCGTACCCTACTATTGACTTCGAAATTTGATTAAAAACACTTGCTATCTGTTGATTAAGCCAAATCCATAAATGTATTGTATAATGGAGTGTTAGGGCATGTCCATGGTAAACTCACGTTACATTTCAACATGGGTCCTAAGTTGTTTGTTGAAACATTTTATTTTTTTAAAGCATAATATTAAGCAAAAATATCTTGCAGTATTAAGCAAGAATTATAATTACACATTGGCCAGATTTCAACTTCCTGAGACTAATAATTAAGGTAATAATAATTCTCTAGTTTCGGTAACTCATGTTACACAAAAAGGACGTCATAATTTGAAAGCAAACTTTAACATGAAACAACTTTTGTCCTAAATGTTTAATTTTCTTAATCTAATTACTTAAGATTGGCTCAAGAGTTTGTAGTTTAACTGTGACAACTACAACAATAAGAACTGAAAAACATAATTTTAATAATATACTATTGATCTAATTGACAGTAACTCACGTTACAGTAACTCATGTTACATTGTGTCTCTTTCCTAAGGACATTTATTATTTGTAGAAATAAATTTTGTTATGCAATGTTATATATTGAATTGTGTTCAATAACTACTTTAGTATCAGTACACCTAATTATTTTAGTTTGGCATAATTAAATATTTGTTTTTAATTGTAAAAATAATACAACTTTTTACCAGTGTAAAAACAAGTTTTATTATTTCTAAAAACAACATATTTTTTGCTTTAGGCCTGTTCTATAACTTCCAGTTTGTATTTTTCTTATTACACAACTATGAAAGAATAAAAAGATAAGATCAAAATAACTTTATGGTAATTATAGACTACATTTTTACATGGTTTGTATATATAAAGAATATTCACTAACGCTTAAAACTATTAGACAGTCTGTGTAGCTAACATTTTACTTTTCTCTGATATTTATTTTGTTTTTAAAATAATAATAATATCTTCCACCTTTCATTTTAATTTCTGGAAGAGGTAGTAGAACACTCAAAAATTTGTCCAAGTTTGACGAAAGTAACATCATTTTCGATTGGTTTGAATGTATAACAGTTTTTATCACTTTTCAAAACACATTACTTCAATGTCTCCAAACTTGTCAATTTACCACTTTGGCAAATAGCAACATAATTAAATGTAACCAAAGAGTCTTTTTCACTTGAAAGTTCAACTTTTGATGCTTTCTTTTCTAATTAGTTCACTAGAAACACTCGGAACGGATGATTCTTCATCAGAAAGGTCAGAGTCATCACTGTACACCAGATTATATATAGAATATTTCTTTACTGTACCACTACTTGTCGAAGGAACAATTGGGTCATTAACAGGCACTTCATATATTTCTTGCTTAGTAGAAAAGTTTGAAGATTATTTCTTAATCTTTAAAATATTACAGATTAATTTTTTAGGATTAATATTAATCTTGCCTCCTACTAAACTACCCAGAACTGTACATTTTGGGAATACTTAGTAACCAAAATAAAAGACAAAGGTTACCTCGAGAACTCACTTCTAGGTTGAAGTGGTAACTCACGTTACAACATTTTGGTGTGTACTTAAAGTGGGTCTAATAAAATCAAAATAATAATTTCCTGAATAAAAAGATTTATATAAGCTTATTAAGGTAAGGTTATCTAAGTTAGATGCAAGTTTTATATTTATTAAAATCATAAGATCAGACCCAAAATATTGGAACAAATTTCGGTAACTCATGTTTACACTTATATTTAGAAGTATGTTTGAACAATTAAAACAGGCATTTATATTCTGACCAATACAAATATAAATATTACATAATTATTTAATTGTTTTGGGGGTTAACTATGTTAAGAGCTTGTTTTGTATTAGTATTAACTCCAATATATAAACAATGTTTAAAGTGCTATGAATAAATATCTTTACAGTAACTCACGTTACAGAAAAACTTATATAAAATTCCTGCAAATGAAACAAATTTAAAAATTAAAAAAAAAATAGTACCATACTCTTAATAGTTTTTCTTAAATAGAATCTGTTTTATTATTGTTATTGGTTGTGTATTACATAAGTAAACTTGAAAAAATCTGTAATTTTGGTAACTCACGTTACATGAAGTAAGGTTTTAAAACATATCCTAATAGAAAGAACAATTCTTAACCTAAATGTAAAAAAAGCATATTTTTAGTTAGCTTTTGTTCTAAAGATGGCTTCTTGGTACTGGCCACCTTCTAGATTAATGTATAATCAGTTATAAAATTGAGATGTGAGGCTTAACAAACAGCCATCAATGAACTCTGCTAACAGGTGTTAACTAAACACAAAATACCAACAAAAATAAAATTTTTTCCTCTAAAAAGCTAATGCTGCCAACATTGCTCAGAATAATCTTTATCTGAAAACTTTCAAACCTAGGTTATTTCATAAAAAATATTTTTTTAATATTTTTGTCCTGTTTTACATGGACATACCCGTTAAGGGAGTTTTCAAAACCAGTAGAGCATAGTCCCATCGGATTTTCGAAATCAGTCCATTAGTTTTTACATGATTTAGTACTACACACACACACACACACACACCATTAGATTTTTATACGGTATAAATAGAAAGAAACACATTCTCCATGAAAAGTAGCCTATACATTTCAAACTAGCCTATAAATAACGATAGTTATGAATGTTGGATATATGGAAGTCATGTCATATATTGTATATGGTGTACAGTAGTTTTTAGTAACCTTCATTGTGCCATGGACCTGATATCACGCATTTAAGATCGTCACAGGACAGAGTACGATAAGCAGAACCAGTTTTTATATCTCCTAATATAATCATCGATATCAAAGTATCTAAAATATTTAAAAAATCACATTTAAAAAATAAAAACAATAATTTATTATGTTTAATGACATAACCTCATAAATTATAAAAGACATCATAACCATAAAACAAACAATGGGAAAATACAGTTTATCATCTTTAAATGCTATTTCGATTAGTTTTCCTAACTTAAGTAACATTTTTAGCTATTTCGATTAGTTTTCCTAATTTAAGTAACATTTTTATTTAGATTGTCACTAATAAAATATCATACTTACAATCTAAAATTGGGTTGATGTTGTTACAGATGATGTAAGTTAATTGTTCAATTCAATTAATCAGTGGCTGTTGATTATATCGATGGGTGTAACTATGCAATACCGTTTGTTAATATTGATATAAAAAACTGGATCTGCTTATTGTACTCTACCCTTATCACATAAAAGGCAGCACAGATATCAGACTGTGTCTCTGTATGCGACTAATGAATAGGTAAATATTTTCTGATGATTTTAAAAATCATATGGAATCACTACCTAGACACTACGGTTAGAATTGAGTATTCAACAAAAGCAGCTCTACAACTGTCCCTAGGCTGTTACCCAGCTAGTATTCTTATGTCTAACACTTGGTAATCCAATAAGTTAGACAAAATAGAGCATCAGCAAACACGTACCCAAGTGTATCAGGTATCGTAAGACTATTTTTAGACTTACGAGCATACAGTGAATAAAGCACACATACAGATATTTGAGAAGAAAGCACACAAGGGCCAGTATGACAAGGGTAGGGATTCTCAACCTTAGACCATGTCCCAGATCGTCCAACTTTTCTGACGTCAGATCATGTATAAGAAGGGGTGAAACTATTGATCGGAAATTCCCATCAGTGTGGCTTCAGTGGCGTCTTTTTGCCACTCCGCACTTCTGCAAAAAAGAAACACATTCCTTTACATAGTACCCAAATTTAATCTTAAATCACATTAGTGCTCTACATGCTTAACTTTCCTTATTTCAAAGAACGTAGGGGCTGGATTCCTTTTGTTTAAATGGGTTAACTTTGTGCTTTCTTCACAGTGCACTTTTTTAGTGACACCTTCTCATACATCTTACTCTGGAAAGTACATTATTGCAGTAGTCAGTTTATCAGAAAATGTTAAACTCAATACAAAACATTAATTTCTAACCTTCTTTATTTTAAATTAAACAATATAAAACAATTATATTATAAAACAGTCTTTATTGTGTAGTGAATCTTGTTCATGGAGTTTTGGAAAATAATGAATCCTTGTTAAATAAAATAGTAATTTTTCAGCTTCTTGACGATCGAAATGATATGGAATCTTCAAGAAGATTTAAAGAAGCTTATTTAACCATGGACGATGAAGAAGATGACAGTCCTGGCAACAGCAATGCTGTAGAAAAAAGGTTAAAAATTCCACCGGATAAAATAGATCCAAAAATTGGCCCTGGCGAAAAAGTGCCTGTGAAGTCGAAGATAGACATCCAATCTCCTGACGCTTCGAATAGGTAATTTTAATCTTATAAGAACTGATTTGAATGTTTTTTTCGCAAGGTACTATCACCATTGTTTATGCGTTTTTCACTATGTTATTGTAGTTCTATAGTTTATGGTTTATGCTCCTGCTTTCCATGTTCTACTTGTAAATATCAATGTGTTTGACTACATTACAATATATTTTGATAAGTTACATTAATTAGCACTTGTAATGTATTCTTTTAAATGGATAATGATTCGTAATGAATCTGAGTTGTAGCTGTATATGCAATAATTCCAGAGTATCAGCCAACAAGACGTCGACGTTGCGACTGGAAGAGTTAGACTTTGTGCCAATGTGTGAGATCACGGGGAAGGAAGCTGTCTCTGCAATTCACCGAGCCAAGACGCAGCATTGTAAGCAGCACTTGGCCAACATTACGTGCCTTAACTTGCGAGAGGAGCTCTATCCCCACCGGCTGCCACATCTTTGTCCCAATGGCGGTTAGTACACATCTGTCAAACTTTAAAATTCAATTTTTTTCAGATATTTCTCTGTTAAAACCATTTGGTCATCACAAAGTATTGTATGTATAAGTCACCAACAATTTAAAATGAAGTCTGGTGTTAATACCGAATGTATTAAAAGTTTTATATAGTTTAATTAAAGTTTCTTTACTTGTTCACCTCTTACTCTTTCAAAATTCAACAAATGTGAAAATGAAAATGTTATGATAATAAATTTAAAAACTTATAAGTTGTGCCATTTTAAATAATTTTAAGTTATAAACTATGTGTAGAATATTAAGAGCTGGCTGTACTGGCAGTTGTGTTGATTTTAGCCCCCATAACAACCATATTAACTTCACACCCGTTTATTTTGTTATTTTTGGTTGTAGATTTTTTTGGAAGATAACTAATTTTAAAGATATACTTAATAAGCATTCAAACACTATTTATATTGTTTTATATATTATCAGTTATTAGAAATACTCAAACTTTTTGTATATTGTCAGTTAAATACCAATAAAGTATACACGCAAAAAAACTTAGAAGCATTTGGATGCTTATCACTTATATGGTATAAATGAGATAGCACTCTTAATTGTACAACTAAAAATTTCTAATGGAGTTAAAGCATAGATTGTTTCACCACAACCAGCTCTTAACCTTAGATTTTTAACCATCCGATATGCTTCTAACTATTCACAACCATTACTCTACGAGACTACTCTTGGAAAAAAATAAAAAGTGTATAGTTTAATAATAATTTTATCGCTACAAATGTTTTTATGAAACTAGAGAATCTATTGAAAGTGCGTAAACAAAACTCACTAAAAATATAATAGCAGTTTTTCTCTCACTGATTTAAAATATATGTCTTGTTTATGCCATATTTATGACTTAAAATATAAATTACTAAAAAATACTATCAACACCTTAATAACTTTGTAAATGTAATAAGTAATTGATAAATCATGGGGTTTCAATATTTGACCTATCTTATTTACTTCATCACATGCACTAAATGTATGGTGTTTGAGCATACAGTAAGAGACGAAAACAGTACAAAGTAAACTTGACAACTCAGTTGATAAACATAAAAGTAAATAAATAAAGAGTAAATAACTAATCAAATTAATAAGTAAATGTAAATATCTTAAAATTGTTTTCACCAATTACATTATTGTTATGAGTTGGACCCACAGTTTACACAGATTTTCATCCTGTGCTTAAGCTACATATGACGCTGGCAGGTATAATACATATTTGTGTCTACTTTCTTTTTCAAGGACAAATAGAACATAATCTTCTGCTGGATCTGCTGGCAATACTGTTCATAACCACTCATCTTTGAGACTACAAATGAAAATTAAACAAAAATTATTTTAGAACTACC
Organism: Homalodisca vitripennis; assembly: GCF_021130785.1. Lineage (NCBI taxonomy): Eukaryota > Metazoa > Arthropoda > Insecta > Hemiptera > Cicadellidae > Homalodisca > Homalodisca vitripennis. Next base: position 47,779,054 of record NC_060208.1, read on the forward strand.
AATGACTTCAAGTCAACCTCACAAGGAGAACTAACAGGAAGTAGGGATGGAGGAATAGAAAGGGGTTTAGGTTCTCCACTCCGCCAAAATATAGAGACCAAAGTATAACAATATTAGTTCATTACAATTGAAGTCTTATTTTATGTCAGAACTCTTCTTCACATTGTAAAAAATAACTTTTTATAATAAATTAATACACTCAAAATTAATTTATAAATTTATTTACTGGACATGCCCTCCTTGATGAATATAATATATACAAATTCTTTATCATGTCTCTTGTATAGCTTGAATTAAAAATTGCACCACATTTACACCACCAGGCTTGATTGTTGAACCTTCCCAATATTTTTCCACTGGTGTTGGTTTTTCAGGTTCCATTAAAGTAGACATTAAATGTTTAATCCCTGTAAGGTATAGTCCTCATAGTGAGCCCCATCTTATCTACACTAATTAACGTGTTTTCATTAAACAATCAATATCAATATCAACTGGTTGAATCAATGTCATTATTTGAAGTAATAAATTTTATATTAGCAGTGTTTTTTTGAGATTTCAGTTGTTTTTAGAGTTTTTTGTAACCGTTTATAAGATAATACACTTGTATCTGTGTTGTTCATTGGTTTTCTGTAAAACATTTTATTGATGTTTGTGTACAGAGAAGGAGGCGGGAAAGTTACTGGGTTGTTACAAGGATGAGAAGGCCTTCAGACTGTTGACGGGTTATTACACCAACCTAAAAACCACCAACTCGCCACAGAACTGCATCAATTTGTGCCTTCAGTCCGGATTCCCTTATGCCGGAGTCCAGTATGTGTGAGTATTTCTTTGTGAGTCTTTATTTGGTTAAGTACTCAATATATTTCTTTATTATAATCACTTACAAACACTGGTAACATCAAATAAAGGAAATCATGGTCAGGATTGTTTGAAAATAAAACATGAAAAGTTTACAGGTCACTCATTATCTGCCAGCTGCCTTCAGTATTTAGAATTTGATGTTCGTGTTGAGATTGTGCTGGTCAGGTGTTTTATAGATTTCTAACGAAGGAATCTGTTTAGCTTTTATTAGTATTTGTGGAAGTAATGCTATTAATGCCCTAAAGATTTCTGATAATTTTTAAATAATGGGGTCTTCAGAGTAGTAAGAACATACATTTAGTCAAATTAAATTAAAATATTTGAATATTGCAAGAGAAATGTTTACTACTTCTTGGCTTATGGCCACTACAACTCTTCCAGTGTGTGTGGTTTGTTTGTATAAACAAGTACTATAAGGAACCTCACAAGAAAAAATGACAAATGCTACGGTCTGGGGAGCGAACTGGCCATGCTATGTTTCCAAAATGCTAGATGATTCAGCCATTAAAATTGCAACTTAAAAAGTGAATCATCTCATTGGCTGTTTGGGCAGTTGCCCCATCTTGCTGGAACCACATTTTCCTGCACACTAACCGATTTCTCTGAATTTCAGGGTTCAGGAAGTTATTAACATCAACAGATAACATTGTGAATTGACAATAACTGTTCAACCACTCTCTTCAAAGAAATATAGCCTAATGGCACAACTTTGTTACACTGCACCACATAGCAACCTTGGGACTATGCAGAAGACATTCATGCAGTTGTTCAAGATTTGTAGCAGAACAATAACGAAAGTCCTGTTTGTTAACATAACCATCTAGATATAAAATGAGCTTCATCGCTCATCATTAAAATCGTTTCATCAGACACTACAAGATCAATCATTTACTCTACGAATGCTTTCCATATTGTATAATCATTAGATTCTAGCTGCTGGACAATAGCCATTTTTTATAAATGCAGATTAAAACGCAGTATTAGTCTTACCTGAGCAGACATGCACAAAGCAGTAGCTTGTTTGCGGGCCGACCACTGAGGACTGGTTTCCACAGCTCTTCTTACATACTCAGCTGAGCACTGGCCCATGTCTACTAAAAATGTCCGCGTGTGGGCTCTAGAACGCGGTTATACTCAACATCTCCCACCACCTACTCGACATACAGTACCGCAGCGAAACCAGTCAGATCATTTTGCTGCTACCTGTATATGAAATTAAAAGTTTGTCTAACAACCTTAGTTTGAGTTAAAATTTTGAAAATGTACATTTTTTAAAGATAATTATAACATAATCATGACATTTTCAATCTTTAAATGCACAGTAATTCTCTGTGTGCCATTTCTGACAATTCGTTACTTTCATAACAACTGAGTTCTCTTGAACCAAGTAAAGTATAGGTTTTCACTATGTAGCTCCATTTTCCACTTTCTAAACCTTATTTTGGGAGGTGCTAATGCCTTCTTGATCTTGGTTTTTCCAATTAATATTCATATAATAGTTATATTATTCCAAACAAGCTATGTGAAGGAAACAAAAAAAATCAGTAACACTACATTTTGAGATCTGCAATCTGATCTCTTCTTCAGGTAAATAACTAACCTAACACATAATTACAAACTAGGCTAAAATAAACAAATCATACCAGAGCGTTGTGACACGCCTAAGTCAGGAATCACAACCACCATGTTGTGTGTCAATTTCACTAACTCTAAAACATGCACTTAATAAAAACTAAACACAGCACTAATTATTAAAACTGAACTGCAGAATACAGGTCACAATACGTTTGCATCTATCGATCAACCACCTGCGACTGATTCAAATAGAGTATTGACTTAGTTTTAAGATTATAAAATGTAAGTAAGAAAGCTGATAAATTATTGTGAGTTACTAATAATAATAGCTATAATAGGCCTGATTTTGTATACTCAGCATACATTATGTTTTTTTTTTTTTTAACACTGTCTTAAAAATCTACCAGACAAACATTGGTTCACTTAAGTGATCCAGCCCTCCACAGTTCTAGCTCTGGCTGATGTTCTTGAATTTGTCGTCAGGAATGAGTGCTTCTGTGGTACAGAAGAGCCAGTGTCCACGGCCAGATTGCCCGACTCTTCGTGTAACATGAAGTGCCCTGGAGACCCTCGAGAAGCTTGTGGTGGCTACTACACTGTCAACATCTACCAGACAGGCATTGCCAGTGAGTCCGCACTATTGTAGCTCTGGCTGAAGTTCTTTATTTGTTGTTTCAAGCCAAGAGGTGCAAGTCACTGATTACTTCACAGCTTTTTAATCTGTAGAATGGTAAAATTTATGCTGAAACATTATACTTCATGATATCATGGTACATCATATCATGCAAGTTTTTTGTAATACTACGTTCAACTTATTTTGATTTTTCAAGGACTGTGTATGACCATGTGTGGTTTGATTTATACAGGGTGTCCCACGAATAACCTGACAAGCTTCTCAGGTGGTTTCCTCTTATCAAAATAATAAAGAAAGTTCATATAAGCATATGTCTGGAAACGCTTTGTTAGCGAACTACGGCTAGCGAAAGATTTGGTCCGAATTTCTGAGAAAAGACGGAAATAAACCGAAACTGATATATTTATGAGCTAAGTTAGGTGTTAAATTTATCGGATTTTATGCAAAATTTATTAAAATGCGTCCCAGACCATCCAAATCTGATTACATTAAAAACATAAAACCAATATTTAATACATTTTTATTGTTTTGTGAGGCCTTTCGATATCTTGGATATCGAAAGGCCTCACAAAACAATAAAATGTATTAAATATTGGTTTTATGTTTTTAATGTAATTTAACAGTGACCAATATAAGCTCCATTTACAGCATCCATATCTGAGATATCAGACTAAATATGGAAAATTCAGTCTCATAAAACATGCTTTGTTTAGGTTTGAAGTAAATTAAATTCATTAAATGGGTAATAAACACGCAAAATTTTTAACCAAAACTTTTAGAGGATTTAATTTTAAAGAGAATGATGTAAAATAGGCCAATAATAAACAAACACCAAGTTAAAAAAATTAATGTTTAATTAAATCACACATACGATAAATAAGACAAATGCAATATCTGTTTATTAAATGTACATTCTTCGTAAAAAAATATTTTAATTGCTGAATCTTTTATTCCAATTTCCATATCTTGGGTTCAAAATGCCTTGATAATTTATGCACAATCTAAACAGAATCAACATCCATCTAACTCACAATGCACAAGCGTACAACGTTGTTCTGTGTAACATAACCACGTGTAGTTTTTTGGATAGCTTCTCGGCAGTTCTTAAGTAGTTCACAAGCGTTTAAAATTCGGTTGAATAATTATATTTTAGAATTAACTGGTTTAGCATCTACAAGTTGCTTTAAATGACCCCAAAGGTAAGGGATATAAATCAGGGGACCTAGTAGGCTGATTAATTGGTCCACCTTGACCAATCTATCTTCCTGGAAAACTTATCTACAAGTGCTCTCCAACATTTATAAATAATATGCCAGTGTGCCAAGTCAAGTGGTACATCTTCAAGTAGAAGTGGCAGATGATTCCCTAAAAAGTTTTTGTACACAAGACCAGTAAGGCGGTTTTCAAAACAAATGGGCCAATTAACTGGTCTCCAGTTATACCACACCATATATTTACCGGAAACCAAATTTGAAAGTTCGACTTTTGAATTTTCAGTTGACCGCCACTGATTATTTTTCAAATTTAGAATTCTGTATCTTGTAAACATAAATTTGTTTGTGAATAAAAGACACCTTACATTATTTCAATTTTCTAACACCAATTGACAAAATTGTAATCTTAATGCACTGTCACCTGGATGAAGATTTTGAACTCTTTGTAAGTGATATAAATAAAAGTGTTTTTTTTTTCAATGTTGTCCAGATTATACTACGAGACATGTTTAATCTATTTGAAAGTCGGAAGTGCTAAATTGAGGACTGAACTGTATCATGTCAGTGATATTATCTTATTATTATTGCACACAGGCTGCATTACAGGTTTTTTCTGTGGAATTAACAGTTGGAAAATATCCATTTGTTCATTAGTTATTGAAAACCAATGCAAATGTTTCATGACAATGTAATGGAATGCTGTGATGGAATTTCTTCCTCATTTTCTATTTACTAATGTAGTTTAAAAAATCATGGTCTGCGCTGTTTTGTGTGTATTTTTTCTTTCCTTAGTGTTGAACATCTGGTGTTTTGACATGACTATTTTATATTAGTTTAGTTTGATGGTTTTTACCAATGTGGTTCTTTGATGTGTTAACATCCTTCCAAGCGTACATAATGTTCTAGGGCTTGACTTGTAATGAAGAGAGCAGATACAGTTCTAAAAAAATTGTGTTTTAATATGTTGTAAGATATAACAATGTCAAATATAAATCCAGTAAGCCTATCAAATCATCCATCATTAGTAGTGAACCACAAACAAAATTGATCCTTTATGACTTATCCCTGCAGAGTTCAGCCCCCAACCACCCAACGAAGTGAGTTCGGCTGTTGGAGGCAACCGGCCGGTACGGATTGCCTTCCTCCTGACACTAAACGGTCGTGCCGTGCGCCAAGTGTACCGGCTTCTCAGGGCATTATTCCACAAGGACCACTACTTCTACATACACGTTGATTCGGTGAGTCAACAACGTGTGCATAACTGTACTATGATCATTTAATGTTGTGCAATCAGATTTTGGTTGGATTATAATTGATTTTTATTTCAGTCAAAGCCCTTTAGGTTAACTTCCCATACTTCCATAGGAAGGAATTACAGAATTATAACCTCAACTTCCTCTGGTTTCTAACCTCAATGTGGATACAGGTGCAACAAAAAAGAATTACAATCTATACTATGGTAAGTGAAACAAATTACCATGACTTTCATTCAGTTAACTTACCTGATGAATTATTTTTACAGTACACACTAACATGTTTACTCAGTCTTACATCACACACAAATTTACAGCAGATGATTCTAGTTGTTAAATTTTCAGAACAATTCATCTTCTATGAACAAGTCGAAGACAGTATTTACCATGTAATACGTTATCCCTTATTCTGTTACACTGGAAACTCAAAATTCAGGAAATTTTAAAAAATTGGTAAAAATTAAAAAGAATAGTAAAGTAGATATATAACAAATTAAAATGTAAAAATTTAGCCCGGACTAAATTTAGAATACAATTTTAGTTTTAGCCGTTATTGACATTTTCCGTATACAAATATGAATCACTATTATAATTAAATGTTACTTAGGTTCATAATTTAATTAGAACTTAACCTTATCTTCTTAACCCATTGCGGATCGTGTTGTTTTGGCGCGCGTGCACCAGCGGGCACGAATTAATTTACGGTCAGCGGCCGCACGAACAGCAATGGTGCGCCACATCGTATCGCTCGCTATTGTATACTAGAAAATTCAGCTGTGAAGGTATTCATTCATATGGAACATGGGCCTGCTGGAGTATCCGTGATGTAGGAACGATAACACGCGAGCAAGGTGCCAGGGTGGCAGGGATGATGTCTGAATCATAGTCTAAATAAAGCGGCTCGGGCGAAGCGATTGCAACATCCGGGCCATTGTCTAGACTAAACCCACCAACATTTACGTCTGCGTCTTTTCGTTGTGTCACTAACCTCAAATGTATTATAATAACAACTGAGGAAAACACCCAATCAGAAGCGCTAAAAAGCAGAGAGTAAACTCATATGAATGATTTTTTCAACTTCGACATACAACTGCGATCTGTAGGATATTTATAAAACTTTTGAAAACTCTAAATGTAGACCGTTGTTAAACACTCTTAGTTGACAAGCGAAGACGATCGCCCGATCTATCAGACATTAAAAGAACTATTTGGAGGGAAACTTGAAAGCAGACCGCTTTTTGCGACCTGAGCTCGTCATCGTGCCGTTAGGCCCGGCCGCTGCGTGACGAGCCCAACTCGTCAGTGATCCGCAATGGGTTAATTGTGGAGCCAAAACTATCTCTACTTAACTATAATTACTATAAATTACTTTTAGTACGGTATATGAAAGAAAATAAATTGTTTGAAAATTGGTATTATTATTATTACAGAAGATTCATTCATTCATTATAGAATTGGATTAACGATAAAGGTTCACTTCTGTTTCTAATATGATTAAAAAATATTATAATTGTTTGATTTTTATTGTTTGAAGTAAGAAATAGAAATGTTCAAAATTCAAACACGTTGAATAATTTCAACACTATTTATTCTAAGTACAGTATATAGATATTGTATTAACACTTATTAACTGCACACATGGATGTGATGATTGTGTGATTTGGGTTGTCGCTGCAGAGGTTGGACTACATCAATCAATCATGTCTTTATTCAATTTATACATTTTCTACAATGAATAGTGTTACACTTGTATTACAAATCCTTAAAACTAATGAAACCTAAGTGATCTAAGGTTCCATAATCCTGATCAGCCCATAAAATTCTTTACGTGAGTAAAGGGCACAAGCTCTGTCAAAATGTCTTTTAATACATACCAAAATTTCTTGTTGTCATCTTAGTATTTATTACAATTTTGAATTTAAATATTGAACTTTATCCAAGCACTAAAAGTTTTCTTTAAACAAATCTTTTTACATACTCTAAGTGGTGCTGGCCTTGGATATGCGACTGAGCAACTTGCGATTGTCACGTCACCGTCACTCCACCATCTGGAGTGGTACTTACTTTCACCTATCTCGTTGATGATTGTGTGATTTGGGTTGTTCCTGCAGAGGCAAGACTACATGTTCCGAGAGCTGCTGGCCTTGGAGATGCGACTGAGCAACTTGCGATTGTCACGTCGTCGTCACTCCACCATCTGGGGTGGTGCCAGCCTGCTGACAATGTTGCTGGAGAGCATGTCTGAGCTGGTACAAGCTGACTGGCACTGGGATTTCATCATCAACCTCAGCGAGTCAGACTTCCCTGTCAAGTAAGTCTCACCTAAACGTCTGTTAGAATAGACTAGTAATGTCTTCTAAAGTGTAATGCGTTTAATTTAACATTATGTTGTAATTTTTAGGAGATCCAATGTATTTGTTAAAAGACACCACTTTACAACAGAGATTACTCTTTTAACAAAAACTAAGTGGCTTACACAAAATTTGCTATTTATTTCAGTCTATTCAGCATCATGTTCCTTATATTTTTAAACTTTGATTTTAAACATTAGGTTAACCCTTTTAGGACGAGCGGACTATTAATTAGTTTTGCCGAAGAAGACGAGCGGACTTTTATGTGCCCGCCGGATTACGTTTGCATAATACTCACGTAATTTTTGAAAATACGATGAACAAAATTCGTTTTCCTTGTAGAGGCACATCCTGTGACAGGAAATGGAGTATTTCGGGACTTATCTTGGCCAAACAATACAACATATGTCTATTTTTAGAACAGCTGCACATGAGCGCCTATTGTAGTGCCAGTCGGCAGAGCACGCCAATTCCGTCTGGTTTGTTTACATTCAGCCAGCGTTGGACATAGGACATAGGACATTAGACATAGTCAACAATCAAGAAAAAGGAAACGAGCCTCCTATATTTGTGCAATTTGCAAGGAAGGGTGTCACCCGATTTGCTTTCCAAAACATACGTGTTCTAACTAATTAGACCATTGTTGTATGTAGTGTATATATTTTTGTGAGTGTTTTATAGTGTTTCTTAGCAATACTACATATTTCAATACCTGTGGATAAATTTGACCTGTTAACCACATTATATGGTAAGTAAAACCACTTTAATTGTTTGTCTTTTATTTTAGTCCGTTTTATATAATTTGGTACTTTGTAGTAATGTAAGTTTTTTTGTTGTAAAACAATTATTTCTCAACCAATGTTAATAAAATTTGGTATTTAAACTGAATAACTTTAACCAAGAACCAATAGAGCTTCAATAACGGGAATTAAGTTAAAATGTATGTTGTTTATTTCTGTGTTTAGATATATATAAAGTAAATAATTTACAAACAATAACTTCCAGTTTTTATGTCAATAACAACGAAGAAGGGTACTGGTTTTTGGCACATTTAAACCAAGCTGCAACTTTGAAAATTCATAACTTGGAGACTTGACTAAATTTTTATGCTACACTATTGTACTTTTTGAATACTTATACAAGTTTTTGAATACTAATATAATGTAGTTGTTATTTGTAAAGTGTATACTATTTTTAATATATAAATTTGAAGTATAAAAAGGTTTGAGATTTTTTTCTGAATAACCAATAAAAATATTGAAAAACTAAAAAGTTTTAGGATGAATATCAACCGAATCTTCAAAATGAGCCATCTTACATTATTATACTACTAAAAATAAATGTGTAAAATGGTTGAAGTTTACAATTGCTCTTATGGGGCTAAAATCAAAATTGCCACCAATACAGCTGGTTCTTAAGATAAAGTGTTAAATCTTTGTATGAAACCAAACAAAATAATTATTTTTTTCAAAAGGTTACATTTAAAATATTTCAGTTTTTTAAGTAAGATCTACATACTTTTTTTATTTTTCTACATAGTTGCCTTGTTTGTTAAGGCACTTATCATATCTTAAAACTAAGTTTTGAAATCCCTCTTCAAAGAAATTTGCCGCCTGCTCTGACAACCAGGAGTTCACGGCCGTCTTGACTTCTTCGTCGTCATTGTAGCGCTTCCCGCCAAGATGATTTTTCAAGTACCGAAAAAGGTGGAAATCACTCTGAGCAAGGTCGGGGCTGTACGGCGGATGATTCAAAACTTCCCAGCCACAAGAGTCGATCATTTCCTGTGTCTGAGCAGCGGTGTGAGGCCTTGCATTGTCGTGGAGGAGCAGAATTCCCTTTGTCAGCATGCCGCGTCTTTTGTTCTGAATGGCGTGTGTCGGAGACTGGCCAGGGTTGCGCAGTAGGCTTCTGAGTTAATCGTCATTCCTCGCGGCATAAAGTCCACTAGCAAAACACTGCGCCGGTCTCAGAACACAGTTGCCATAACTTTGCGCCGCGACAGCGTTTGCTTGGCTTTGACTTTGACTGGAGATGTTGTGTGCTGCCATTCCATGGACTGTTGCTTTGATTCAGGAGTGATATGGGATACCCATGTTTCATCTCCTGTGACAATTCGACTCAACATGTCGTCTCCTTCCTCGTCGTAGCGGGTCAAGAAAGTCAAAGAACTGCTTAATCTCTTTTTTTTGTGATCCTCAGTGTGGAGTTTGGGTACCCATCTTGAGCACAATTTTTTAAAGTTTAGGTTTTCTGACACAATTTTGTACAGTACTGACCTGGACACTTGAGGAAATTCCATACAGAGAGTGGTTATTGTGAACCGTCGGTCCTCATGAATTTTTGCGTCAACTGCAGTAACCAAATCTCCCGTGACCACAGATGGCCGGCCTGAGCGATCTTCATCGTGGACATTTTCGCAAGCTGACGGTGAATGTCAGCAGCCGACATGTTTCTTGCAGTCAAAAATCGTATCACTGACTGAATCTCACACGCGGCGGGTGATTCAATAATCTTAAACATTTTAAAGATCCACAGTAATGCATACAGGTTAGCTACAGAGCTGCAACTGACATGAAGTTGTTCGCTAGGAATGCCGGGAGGCGGGGCGCACGCTCGTTACGGCAGGAACGCAAACTACTACCGTGTACGGGAGAACGGCCCTTACTTAACTTCACTATATAATTTGTTTAATAAATTGTTTATTGCATATTTTTCTCATTGCCAACATGATTACCTATTAGTCCAATATAACACTTCCTTAATATACAGAAATCAGGATTCAAGTGATGTTTACCATTTTCAAAAACGAGATGTAGAGGTAAAGTAGAGTTTCACATCAAATTTCAACCCTCTAGGTCAATTCCTTTAACAATTGAAGTGCTTAGAGAGACATTATTTAGATTTCACCATCAAATGGCGGGAGAGGCTTCGCTAAATGCTCAGCCAATAATTGTTTCTATATTTGTTGCAATTTGTTCAAACAATTCTTCTCTTGTGTAGTTTCATTTTTTTGCAATATGAGTTTTAAGATTTCAAGATATTTAAAAACTTGTTTGTTTTGTTCTTTTTTTCAAATATTAAAATTAAAATTACCCAATGGTAAACTATAAACTGTTTCCATACAAAACCAACCCTTGAAACAATTTTAATTTATTCGCCTTTTTGTTTGCTATCTGTCTGCATGTGTTTTTTATTTAAAAAAATATTTTTAAAGCTTATCAACCAATTTTAACCAAACTTGGATAAGTAGAACTTATCTTTGTGTAGATAAGATCTATCGATAAAAAGTTAACTTTTTATCGATTAAATTAAAAAGTTAAGTTTTTATATTAAATTTCAAAATTGCAGCCATGTAATCATTTAAATTGGAATATTAAAGTACAAATTTTACAAACAAGTAACAAATTGAACTTTTTTTTTAAACTACTAAAAGATTAAATGACACTTTAAATGTTGAAATTGAATAACAAATACCTTACTTATTTCAAGTTTCATACAACCATGCATGTCCACTCTTATGTTTCTTCACAATAAGTAACAGTTCAACAATAAAAGAGTGTAAATAAATAAATAAATACATTCAAAATCATTCTCTATCAGTTACTGTCCCCATTATGAAGAATAAAAAATGTTTTTTCCTCATCATTTTAAAGCTATTTACTTTTAATACAATTTTATGGTAACTACATTTTTGTGAAATGATCTAATGTTAAAACAACATAAAAGTTATTTAAACTAAATATTGCATTTTTACATGGTTAATTGTGTTATTAAATACATAATTGATTATGTAATTTTCACCATTATAAATACATAAATTATTACCTTAAAATGTGTTTTTATATTGGTTCTATAGAAAGAAATCACATGATCGATCAAAATGAGCTGTTGATAAAATTAAAGCAATTAACATTTCTTGAAGCATATGAAAGTCTTTGTGATTATTCAAGAAATGTTAATTAATGCATTTTTATTAACCGCTGATTCTAACAAAACATATTTACTGTTTATAGAACAGATGTAATACACTAAGGTAATATAATAATAATATAAAGTGATCTGTTTATTTATAGATATAAAAATCCACAAGATTTATTTCTGTATTCCAACTATACAGTACAAAATAAAGTGAATGGTACCTTATATTAATATTTGAAAATGTAGGCATCAGGAAATTCGGAATTGGATTACTAGGAGATTTCTTTGAGAAAATTATGATAACACTGAGTTCAATTTAAAAGTAAAAATAATAAATTAAAATGTTGCTTTTTCACATCTGCAGTCAATATGGTGTTTGTTATAAATAAAATCTCACAGATTTTTCAGCCGCCATTTTACACCAAATGAGATAATTAAGTTTAGTTTTTACTGAACTCATGTTTGGTTTACAAATACATTTAAAATAATATATAACATTACATATGCTCACATATGAAAAAGTAAAGAATCAAACACCAGAGCTCTGTATTTTTGTGTACCCTAAATATTTTAAAATTATTTTGAAATGTTGTAGTTCTCTCACAATAAATTTGAGATCCCTTATATGAAAAAACCATTTATATTACACAACATGCCTTACATAAATGCTACAGCGCCTATTATAAAAGTAGGATTTATACAGTATGGAGTAGTTATTACACATAGCAATACATTTAGAAATATGAGGTCTATTCAGAAAGTAACAAACGTTTTGAAATACAAAATTAACCAACTGAAATAGGAACATTTTAAAGCTACACTCTTAGGCTGGCATTTAACATAATCCTGGTTCAAATCGAGACATTTATCATAATATGACACAAGTTTTTCGATTCCAGCTGTGTAGAAATCTGCCGCCTGAGATCTTAACCACTGATTCATGTCAGCGTGAAGTTCATTATCGTTATTATCGAAGCGCTGCATTACGAACCAGGTCCTCATCGCTGGAAAGAGGTGGTAGCTGGTGGTGGTTATCTGGGCTATAAGGCGGGTGATCAAACACTTCCCAATCAAAATCATCCAATACTTACCTTGTGCATTTGAAGACATGCATTTTCGTGGAAAACCTAAATTTTTGAACTGAATTTTCTCCTATGCTTGTTTTGTATCTTCTCGCTGTAGCTTCTTCTACAATGGTTTACAGTACATCTCTGCATTGACAGTTGATCCTTGTTCAAGGAAATCAACCAGAATCACTCTCTTAGCATTCCTAAAAACAGTTGCAATAATCTCTTCTCTCTCTGATAGAGTTTGGAGACATTTTCTTGGTTTTTTTGGAGAATGTGTGCGCCCCATTCCATAGACTGCATTTTTGTTTCACAATTGACATGCTTCACCCATGTTTCATCACCAGTAATGATACGATCGAGAAGTTTGTTACCGTGTTTGCCATATTCATCAAGGAAAGTTAACAATGCAGCAAATCTTTGTTTTTTATGATCTTCCATAAGGACATATGGAACCCACTTGGCACAAACTATGTGGTATCCAAGCTTCCCTACAACAATTTCATGGAATTTGTGGGAAATGTTCAAAGAGTTCAGTCATTGTGAAACAGCAATTTTCAAGAACTTTTTCATTGATTTTCAACATCAAATCTTCAGTCACTAGGCTAGGCGACCGCTACGACTATCATCATGAACATTGGTGCGGCCATTTCTACAGTCAGTATACCTCTGCTTTCACTCATTATTCCATTTCTATAAACTTCACACAGTTGGCGATAGATTTCAATTGGTTTATGATTTTTTGTCAATAAAAACCTAATCACTGAACGCCCTTCGCAAGTGGCGGGGTTTCTAATTGCAGCACATATTTTAATTAATTACAGTGAGAAAAGTAAAAGAGATACAGACCCCGTGCGATTACAGCTCGATGCATACTGAAAGCCAGAATGTTTTGACACCAAGATGGCGGCTGTAGCGCCGCCCACTGCCGCACCATTCAAAGACGTCTGTTACTTTCTGGATAGCCCTCATATATATTCTTGTACTATTAGTCTCGAGTAGTTACATACTACTTCCATAGATCAAGGGTTGAAGCCAAACTAGATGCACTCTCAGGCCAACATTATCTCTGGCAGGAAAGATGAGAGAGAAACACATAGAAAGTTTGGTTGATACTATTAGTCTCGAGTAGTGTACAAAGCGTTGGCTCCAGAGAATAAGGGTTGAAGCCAAGCTAGATGCAATCTCAGGCCAACATTATCTCTAGCAGGAAAGGGGAAAGAGAAACACATGGAAAGTGTGGTTGATACTATTAGTCTCGAGTAGTGTGTAAAGCGTTGGCTCCAGAGAATAAAGGTTGAAGCCAAGCTAGATGCACTCTCAGGTCAACTGGCAGGTAAGATGAGTGTACTGTACATTCTTCAGAGGAAAGAAACACATGGAAAATGTTGATAACTATAATATTTAGATGGTGGATTACAGGAGTTTTAAGAGTATTTTGTAAGTATATCTGGTTTATAGTTCAAAATTATTGTTACAATTTTTTTTGTTACTAAAATCATGAACTACTGAGTATACTTGTTCTCTGCCAAAATCAGTCTCTTGATGTCAGGGAGATGTGACGTTTTATCTTGCAGTATCTCTTCAACCTTTTGCAACTTGCCACTCTCTTGTACAAGTTTGTAGACTAGAAAATAAACAAAACACAGGCTTTTTGAAATTTGAGAATTTCAAGGAATCTATTGTACACTTAAATAATAAGATGAAAACAATTCAAATCAATTTATTGTAGAATTAAACAACAAGTAAAATTGCACATGCATTACGTACGTATAATACACGTGCAATTTTGCTCACATCTATTCATCCACAGGCCATTCCAGTCAACATAGATACTACTAAAAAAATGTTGTGGTACCAATTTTGTAAGAGAAATATCTAACCTTATTTTTCTATTGCTGATAAATATGAATCTTGTGGCTTGCACAAGCCAACCTTGAACCCTTGTGTGCATATGTGAATTTCTTCCCAGCTGTGGATATCGACAGTTTGTGGCTGGCAGCGTATAGTATCTCATTAGTATTTTTATTGCAAGGAAAATGGCAGAACAATTGGAACAGCACAACTGCATCAAATTTTGCTAGAAATTGTGGAAATCATTTGGAAGATTCATATGGCTTTCGGTGATCATTCTATAAGCATCACACAGATTAAGAATTGATACAAGCAGTTTCAATATAACCATACATTGGTGGAGAGCTCTAATTGGCCATCAACATGTCGAAATGACTAGATCATTACTGCAATGAATGCTGTGGTGATGAGGGGCCTTTGTGTGACTATCCAAAAAATTTCAGAAGAAGTGAGAATCAGCACTTTTTTTGCAATTCCATTTTTATTGAAGATTTTGCAATAAGGAGAGTGACGGCTAAATTTGTGCTGAAGTCAATGACGGCAGAGTAAAAGCAACTTCTTATTTAAGTCTTACAGGACATACTGTACTCCACAAACAATGAGCCCCTAATTCATGAACACCATAATAAATTGATGTTGATGAGTCTTGGGTGTTTGATTACAACCCACAAACTAAATTACAATTATTAAAATTCCATTATTAAATAAAAAAATTAATTGAAAAAATGACAAGTGCACATGACCTTACTGAAACACTATCAGCCAGTGACTCACACAATCCACAGGTGAGGAGAAATTCATACATGCCCTCAAGGGTTTAACGTCGCCTTATGTAAGCCCACTTTATTTATTATTTAGGTATTTGTTTGAACAAAACGATAAGGTTGGATACCTTTCTAACAAATCTCTATTAAATTGCATATCACTTTTCCTGATAAATAAGGTGTTATTAATTAACATCCATATTTAAAAACCAACTAATTTTAAAGTTCAACCTGTATAAAACTGAATTCAGTTTGTTCATTTTTGTAACTAATTCTTTAATATCGATGTAGAATTTTAATCAAGATCTAAATGGAATATGAAATCCAAAAATGGAAATTTATAATACTATCTTAGTATTACTGGTATTTAAAAATTACCTTTCATAAACAATTCAAAGCCCAGAACTTTTTCTAGATAAATTCTTTGTCGTTCATTTTCTTCAAAATCCATTTCATCACACTCCATAGCACCACAGTAGTTATCTGCAATCAAGTTTAAGGGATATTCATCAGTTGTTAAGATTTATATAGATAAAATTTGTAATGATAATCTGTACCTATCTTATAAGAAATTAACAATACAAAAAAGCAACTGTTATTATCAGCAACTGAATCAAAATAAGAGCAAAGGTTAGCATAGGAGAGGAAGGATGGATCAGTGGCATGAGTGTTGGTATTCATAATTCTGACTTGGACATCTCCCATATCTGGCATTGATGGAGCAATTACCTCAGCTGACACAGAGACAGACTTTGTTACAAGTATTCTGATGTTACTTTAATGCATCAAAATTAGTGCTGGAACTCTGTTCACTTCCTGAGTGGTAGTAGTCATCATCTCTTTGCAAACAATATTGGACTTCCAGAGTTCCTTATCATTATTCAACAACCGAACTGGTCCTCTGCCACAGGCCAGCCAGAATCGTATAAAGCCATAGCCATTGTATCACATAAGGCATTAAGACACTGTCAGTTTATTGGTAACCTTTAATTGCGTGACCAGCTACCAATGATACATGAACATTTTCATGACATTGTACATTTAGATGCCTCCTTGTACTGATGTACATTTTATCTTTGTAATCTGAATATTTATGAATTAAACATAATCCAGACCTGAATTTCCAATAGAGGCAGTATTAACTCATAGAGTTAATACAATTTCTTTCTGTCCACAATATAGTGTAGTGTTAGAGATTAACGAACCTGTGAAATGCTTGTCAAATCTATTTGATGAACATTTGTGTAAATTACTGGGTCAAAAATAAATGTATCTGTAATCTATTTAAACTTACAATGTTGCCTTTTAAATACTACAAGATAAAGTACTATTTTTTTTTTTAATTGAAATTAAAACTACTTATTTTTTTTGCCTTAAGTGTTTTTGTTACTTGTTTCCTTGATCAAATTTGGCTTTTGTTAGTTCATCTTCATATATTAATTTCTTTATCATTTTCACATGGGTTTAATTTTTTATACTACATTATTTCATCACCTGTATAAGAACACATATCGGTTCTTGAAGTAATAATATTCTATTATTGTAACATATAATGATGCATGATTATCCCAACATGCTTCACTCATTATACTTTTTAAGTAACCAAAGTACTTGGGAAAATGATATATTGCTAGATCTTGGGAAAAAAGAAAAATGTAAACCAGCTGTAGGTCACTGAGCTTTTACAACCTAAAATGTATATACAATAAAATTACTAACTGTTAATATTAAGTTTTAATCACTTGCTCACAATTGTATGGGTTTAAAATTGTTTTAAGTTTGAGAAAAAGTATGAACTCTTATTAAAACTGTATACATTCAAATGATACAGTTATGAGTTGTTGTATTACAGTAATGCAATAAAATCTTTATGTCTGGTTAGGTATTAATAGCTAATTGAGTCTAGTGTCAAACTTGTATTTTATACACATTTACACATTGTTTTACACTTCATTTAGCTCATCTCACTTTAGCATTTTCTAAGGATAAGTGTTTTGCAGTTTATTTCATTTACAGTTTCTAAAGTATTTAAAAGTTGTATGAAGCTGATTTACTTTACTTCAGATGAGTTATTAAGAATGAACCATAATTATGGTTTCATGAAATAATTGTCATCATTTAACAAATTATCGGATTGAAAAGTGTAACTTATCACTTACCTGTCAAGATAGAATGTGTTTGTGTCACTAAAGGTTGATCACTTTCCTTCTTAATGTAATCTTTATCATCAACACAATTGTCAACACCCTTCTCCTCAGGAACATGTATTAAGACTTGGCAACTTGGATGTGAGTGGCAGTTAAAATGCTGTTCCATAGGTTTAACCAGGTCTGGCAAAATTTGTCCTTCAAATTCCTGTGTTATATCTTCAACATAATTTTCACCGTCTCTTTGCATATTTGTTGTTGAAGCTTTTACACAATTAACTGTTTTACTTGAAATTATGTTATCATGTTGACAGTTTTCTTCATTTTGAACCTTGTTTACCATTATTTCTTTGTTGAAATTTTCCAAATTGATAATTGTGTACGTTTTCTTGAGGATGTCAAATTCATCAGCTGTTGAAGTGTCTCTCACCTCTTTCCATAAAGGATCATAAACAGTGATTAAATCTTCAGTTGAAGTTTTTTCCATTTTGGAAGCTGTCATTTCCAGCTGTGCAGTATTTAAGCTTAGGTCTTCATTTGTTTCTGTCCATTTCATTCGTGACTTTTGTCCCTTTCCCTGGAGAATTGCTTCATGGGGATAGTGTTTGGTCCTTAGCATTTCCATCACTTGTTCACTGTCTTTTGTTGTGAATAGTTCAGGTTTCTCTTTGACAAGCTTCGTTTTAGGTGCTGCAATCCAGTTCAAACCAATTTTCGTCTTATAATACACTCTGGTCTTATAATTGTCTAATCTTTGTTTGTTGATAAAAGTGATATCAGAAATGTTTAAATGTTGGTAGACCTTTGTTGTGTTTGTTTTTTTGTTATTATGTAAAACATCAGTAATCAAAAGTTGTGGTGCAAACAATCGATTAAAAGAGTCTTCAATCACCTCGTAATCAGTCCTTGTTGGTCGCTCATTGATTACAT
This sequence comes from Homalodisca vitripennis, assembly GCF_021130785.1. NCBI lineage: Eukaryota > Metazoa > Arthropoda > Insecta > Hemiptera > Cicadellidae > Homalodisca > Homalodisca vitripennis. The sequence continues at coordinate 47,797,625 of NC_060208.1, forward strand.
CTTTTTTGCAACTCCACATTCTGTGAATGTCACGTAGAGGAGGTAGTTTGGGTCTTGCATACTTTTCTGAAGTGACTTTATTACCAGCACTGAACTGCACGTTTCTTGATTTTTGTCTTGTAAGAAAAGGAACTGCAACATTAGACATAAATTTGTCTAAACGCTTGCAAATTAGAGTTCGTCCGAGGATTTGATTTATCGAAGGCCTTTCTTTTGGATTGCGTTTGAACAGATGGATCAAAAGATTTCTGAACTCAAAACTGTACCTCAGTGGGAGTGGGGGATAAGAACCTTTTACAATTTTAAAAACTAAACTTTTGACATTTCCTGCAACAAATGGTCGCCGAAGAGTAGCAAGCTCGTAAAGGACACAGCCCAGTCCCCATACATCACTTTTACTATTGTACGGTTTGTTCTCACAAATTTCGGGAGACAGGTAGTAGGGCGTGCCCACACAGGTTTTGGCCAGCTCTACCGTGTTTTGTAAAACCTTAGCGATGCCAAAGTCACCGAGTTTCACTATGTTCCCTCTTGTCAGAAATATGTTTTGGCATTTTATATCTCTGTGGAGAATTTTCTGGTCGTGGACGTGCTTCAAAGCCAAGCATATTTGGACGAACCAGTCTAGAATTTCATCTTCAGTGAAATAACACGATTTCAATGCGTTCCTGCGTACTCTGGTGGATAAGTCACCACCCTCGCAGAAGTCCGTTACAATGTACAGGCTCCCATTCTGCACAAAGGATTCCTTGTAAGTAATTATGTTTGGGTGGTGCAGTCTTGCCAGGACCCTCACCTCTCTGAGAGCTTCCTCCTTCTCCTTATGGGCAAGTCTGGAGATGTTGATTTCTTTGATAACATACCTGGCTGCAGTGTTCCTGTAGCGTGCCAGATACGCCACGCCGTATGACCCCTCCCCAATACGCCTCTCCTTGTGGTAGTGCTCCATCCTTCAGTGTACTGGCTCTGACTGGTATTGATTGACCACCATTCTGATGTTGTGTGCTGTTACCTGGTTACACTCGCTTTGACAGAAAATAACACACATTAATATTTAATGAAAGGTCTTATCTGATGATGTATACTCATTTAGTCATGCATTGCTGCTAGTCCTGATTGCTTTTATTTAATTAATCAATGTGTCAAGGTCTCACTGAGACCTTGCATATAATTATCTCACTGAGATATATGCACGGTACATAACACAACTTGCCAATATTGAGATATATGTATACATACTGATATATATATATATATATAATCTTACATACTTAATTGCATGTAATTTTAATTTTTAGTAAAAAAAATTTTCAAAATTGTACTATGAACTACCTTGTAAAGTTATTGAAATTCAGAATCTAAATATGCTAGTTACAACCGTTTATCTCCAAGTTTCTTTTTGTTTCACTTGTTACACCTTAAAACAGCCTAATGTTTCATCAAAAACAAATAAATCAATCCAATAATATCCAATATAAACTCTTCCCCAGTTAAACTACATCAACAATTTCATATATCTTTTTAAGTTTCACATCATTTTTTAATGTTTTGCTAATATCAATTATTCAATTTTTTTGGGGATATTTTAATGAACCATATTCATCAAATAACAAAACTTGACTTTATAAAAAAATAATATACTTTTCATTATAAACAAAAACCACTTTCATTTAAAGTATAGTTATTTTTCAGATCTCATCCATATTGCAAAACAAGGGAACATTACAGTTCTATTGGATAAGTATATTCATCAAATCACAAGCATTTACTTTATAAACAAATAATATAGTCATAATTATAAACAAAAGTATATTTATTTAGATTTCTTTTTATACTCAAGATTTTAAAACACATAATCATTGTCTATAACAATCTTGTGTCCCTTTCAAATGATCCAAGATGTTCCACTAGATGTCATGAAATTTACTGTAACAGAAAGAAATATTTAATGCATTAAGGACGCATTACCATGCTTTTTTTTGTACCAATACATTAAAAAACTCATTATTAGTGGCAACAAATTACTGAACATTATTACCGACTATAAGCAAGCCAGATGTTTATTCCAGTTACTTGTTTATAGTATACATTACCTGTACACTGAATATATTCACTTTTACATAGGTCATATTGGCAGAACCTTTTCAAGCCCATTTTTAGAAGCACAAACATTTTCAACTTAACAAAACCATACAAACAGAAAAAAATGTTGTGCACACCTTAATAGTTACAACCATTGTTATAACAATAACAAGCATGACAGATAATATGGAAATATTACACCATATCCATTAAGGACAAAGCTTAAACATATTAAAGGACATTAAACTACATAAAGAACATCATATAAGTGAAAACAATATAAATAAATCATTCCGTGCATGAATAATCAAAGTATCAGTGTGATCGATTTAAGCATAAGATAGTTGATAATAAAGAAAATGCAGTAGGAATATTTTTAGATTTAACACGTGCTTTTGATAGTGTTAACCATACTAAACTCTTAGAAAAACTGTCTAATTTGGGAATACAAAAGAGAACAATAAATTGGTTTAAGTCCTATGTTAATGTTTTGTAGAAAATATTTGGAAAATAGTATGGTGAATTTTTATTGCCCTCAGTATATTGAAATTTTAAAAGTGGAATATGGAATGGAAAATCTGCTATGTCGACAGAACTGTAGGAGACAACCTGTTTTCAATTATATTTTTTACAAGTTGTGTAAAGCTGCTGGTGCTGCACAGGACGAACACACAGCTGGTGGAGTTTCTGACGGCCAACCGAAACCACAACTTTGTCAAGTCACACGGTAGAGAGGTACAGCGCTTTATACAGAAACAAGGCCTGGACAAGACCTTTGTGGAATGTGAGGTAGTGAATGTTTTGTATTACTTCACATTTACTAATACACATAGGGTTAGCGGCACATTATACATTTTGTACACTTACCTTGCTAAGTATTCAAATAAAGCCTTTCATTTAAGTTTGCCAAGGTATTCAGGACTCTCTAGAAAAAAGTGTGGAATATATTTTGAGCTTACATTTTGTAAAATAAAGGAAGATGTGTGAATAACATAACACTTTTGTGTAAGTCATTTTAAGTAAAGTGTTACATTATCAAATTTCCCATTAAAAAATTATGATTACTTATGTCTAAAACTGCACTGGTATTTGCCATATTGTTCTGAAACTCTTTTGTTATTAAATTTGACTATATGTAAAAAAAGTTTTCTTGTTACTTAGTTTTCAAAGTGGCAGAAGTAAATATTGAAGTTTTATGACCCCTATTTAAAAAGCAGTTTTAGACTAAATTAAAAGAGAGTATAAAGAACTCCTAGTTCTCTGTATATCAATTTAAGCTTACTTCACACATCAGAATTTATTAGTAGGACCTGCCTACCCTTGTACCTTCAACGAGATCAAAGAGTTTCAGACTAATATTAACATGTAATTCATCACCTGACTGTGCAGTTCCAAATAGGAGTTTTCTCCTAACCATAAACATGTCAAAACCTAAAGTAATGTGTCTTTCAGTATCCTCCTACTCATTACATAGTCAAAACCTTGAATCTTCAGTAGTGAGTCCTAAGGTATGGAAGTGTTTCCTAAATTGACTGATTCCATTAACAAAACTTTAGTCCAATGAAACCACACATATTCTTTATATTTTTGCTTTGCCCAAGGCACTGCATGACCAACATTTGCTTAGATTGTGCTTTCTGAGATACCCAACGTGATCCATGTTTGTTTGAGTTTAGTCTTTCTCTTCTTCTCCCCTAGCACAGTTTCAATTGTAATTTGTCCTAAATGAGAATATTTGAAATATTAAGTTTTTGTTAAGCATCATAATTAATTGGCGATAAGTAACAAAAAAAAAACATAACAGTGAGTCAAATATAAATCACTCTTTTACATTACTTTCCTAATTTAATCATGAGTGTGTTTGTATAATAGGGGATTCGAGATTATTATGCTAAAAAGTGGAGACCTACACAAAGAAGATTGAACAAAAGTTTACATTGTTGATTACACAAGATATTATTTTAAAGTATTTAACATAAAGAGATGTAAAATCAAAGAAACTTTTAACTTGTCAAAAGCATTGTTGGGAATGATCCCTTGTATCAAGCTCAAATGTTTCATTGGTTTGCATGTTTAAAGATGAAGTAGAAAGTTTGGAAAGTTGAAATATAATTAACATACAAGATTGAATTTCACAGACAATATCACCAAGCAGATTGTGGCGCTATCATTAACTCACTGTCAATGTAACCTCATCATAGGTGGGCATCGTCCTTGAAAATGTCAAAAAAAATATCAAAAAGCTTCCCATAGTAAGAAAGGTGTGGCCTATTGTCCCTATTCATCCTTTCCAAGACACCAGGCCTCAGACAGCAATTTTCAACATTTTAAGTGGAATGCTCACATTGGGAAACATTTAAACACCCTTTCTACATCCCTGATTTGTTCCCATATAACTATTTTTCAGTTATGTTCTAGGAAGAAGCAGTGAGAACTGAAATCAAATTAAATGAAAAATATGTTATTTACAGAGGTAGATTATTTGTAGACCCAAAAATTGATAAATATATGCACAATCGGTTGATGATCCAACTTCAAACATTCTTCAATGAAGGGATCTTCAAAGTTCTAAAATGAAGGAAAATCATATACAGCATGCAAGAGTCTACATTGTAAAAAGTTTAATGTTTTGTGTGTTCTTTTATGTGTAATAAATTTTTATAAAAAAGTCTGTTTTATATTGACTTTGTATTATTTTACCCAAAGGAATTTTTTTAATAAGAAGTCTACAAAATTGGTAGTTTTCAAAGAAAAAATATTTTAATATGCTAATATTATTATTAACTATCTCCATCATCGTCTTGTTATCACGTTTTAAACTGTTTTTTTTTATCAAAATTATAAATGTATTTTAATAACTTTTAGTTGACTATGGTTAGAAAAGTTCAGATTTTGCTTCTAATTGACTATAAATAATTAAAAAACCAACAGAAAATTTTTAAAGCAATATTTTTAAACCTGTAGAAAACCATGTATTGTCCTACAGTATTTTTAGATTATGCTCTCAGTAGCTTGAACCAACTTGAAGGTGTGTGTGGTTGTTGTTATGAAGGCACACATGTGGCGTGCAGGCGAGCGTCGTCTACCGTGGGGTGTGGTGATCGACGGAGGCAGTGATTGGGTAGCTCTTAGCCGCCCTTTCGTCACGTACCTGACACAACCTTCCAGTGACCAGCTCATCTCTGGTCTGCTCACCCTCTTCAAGTACACCTTGTTGCCAGCAGAGGTCAGTGTTACAAAACAAATTTTATTTATTATCTGAGTTTTCTAAATAACACCAATATTACAGTCAATCAAGTATAAGTGAACTGTCTTTAAACTCTGAAAATGTTATTCCTTGCATGTACGAGTATATGATTAAATGTGCATGTAAAGGACAAAATGACAGTTGAATGTGAAGTCTTAGTAATGTATGTCCAATATTGTTGTGATTGTATAGGGCACTTTACAATAGAGACTCTCACAAGTTTTCGTGCTTTCTAGTCTTTCTTTCACACTGCTCTTCGTAACTCTGAGTTCTGCGGTTCATACGTGGACAACAACTTACATGTGACCAACTGGAAGCGCAGGTTGGGCTGCAAGTGTCAGTACAAGCATGTAGTGGACTGGTGCGGCTGTAGTCCCAACAACTTCAAGACCGAGGACTGGATGAGACTGCAGGTTTGTATATGACTATATTAGATTATGTGTTGGTTACAATGTATGTTAGTGGGATCCAGTGTTAAGTTAGATTAAAGGAGATGGACACGATATTCACTTGTATCTTGATGGGATATTAAAAGGGGGGGATATCTGTATCTTTGGCTAACCACCCCTTGTTTGTCTTTCCTCTGGGGCCTAATAATAACGTTTTGGAAGGTTCTCACTTCACCAAGACACTTCTCTCGTCTTCACCTGGTCTTCCTAGTCCTGGTTATGACTGTTTTACACGACGTGGATCGTGAAATTGTGAATGAAGATCGACGTATGTTCGTGAGCTTCATCTGAGGGTTGCCTCCACTAGTGTAGTGTAGTTTATCTTGGTTAGTTATACTCCTGTGCTATGGAAACCGTCCTCCCCTTCCCCTCCAAAATCACGTAACAATGCATTGGACAATTTAAAATCGGCCAACCGATCATTCCAGACTTCTGCACAAAACAAGCAGTATGCATTAAGCGGTAAAGCGGCAAAGCAATAGTGAACGCAATACAAATATGTTTTTTGTATTTAAGTATTATTCAGTCGTCGAAGAAGTGGGGCTTCGGTTAAAGTTGTCTAATTTTTATTCTTGAGTGAAAATAGTATTTTGACAAGATGTATGTTACCACAGGCACAAAATTAACAGTATTCACCTTATAAACAGGCTTAATAGTTTGGTTAATTGAATAATATAATATGTTTGACGGTTTGATAAGAGGTGTAACCCGGTTTTTTGAGTATACCAGAATTCCAGTTGGATTTTTACCAGGCCTGATAAAATACCTTTTTGAGAGAAGAATAGCGGATAAAATATAACAAGAAATGTCAAGAATCGATCCAGCGCTCACCGCCCACCACTTACCATTTATATCGCGGCCGAGGCCTCAGTTGGTTTATGAACAATTTCGCCTCACACACGTTCCGATTGGTCATCAGATTACATAGGTTAAAACAAAGAAAGAGGTTAGTTAAAACATGATGTTATGTTTTGATATCACAGTCATATCCAAACCTCGACTGAACTGTGTTTACACTGTCGGAAAGTTTTGTGTCCGACTGTAAAAATTGTGTCGAACTCTATGCACGAGCTCTTGCGAGTGCAGCCGCAACAAGTGTCAGACAGTTGTTTGCAAGAACTGGATATCAGTGTTGTCTATTAAAATTTCAATTATAAACATTGCCAAGACATCACAGCCGTGTGTGAACAGACTTCGTATTGACTCCCATAACATCCAGCAATACAACTTTGCAAGTATTTGCGTGATCCTATGGAGCAAATGAACAAAATAGATGAATAGCTAAAGATAGAAATTAAAGTAACACGATTAGATTTTAAAAAGCACTTTTCTTATAAATTATATATAAATTTGTTGTTGAAAAGAATTTTTGAATAAAAGTAACTAACTACTTTATCTAAAGAACTAACTACAAAAGTAAAATTTTGTTCTCGGTTATTGACACGAAATTAAAAGAAGAGAGTAAAATATTGGAAGTACAAAATAAAATGGAAAACTTAGAATTAAAAATATACAGTTCCATAAAGAAATATAAAAACAGTAGTTCAGTAAAATTTCTTAGTCTTCATTAAATTTATAAACCCATGAAAATTAATTCCTATGAAAATTATGGACTAAAAATGGAATACAAACCAATAAAATTAGAACCTGAAGAATTTTTTATTAGAAACATAGCATTGAAAAATGAACTTTAGTTTATTTGGAATGTGTGTTTGTTCATGTATTTTTTATGTGCATATAAATATATCTTGATGTTAATGAAAAGAATTTCTTGCAGTTGTAAGGTATCTTATTATAACAAATATATTGAAATTATAATATTATCAAGCCACTGTTATTTGTTACTGTTTAATAGTCTGTTTAGTACTTAATTGATAAAAGACATATTTTGCTGGTAAATAAGTTGGTTGAAGAACAGGACATATAATTTTTGAAGCAGTTTGCATAATTCAATAGAAACTAACTAACTTTTTCCCCCATTTGATCCCATGCTACCTCACCATGGCAGATTCTGGTTAGACTTAATTCCCTCTTCATATATTAAGGGAATATTATTAGATTAGACACAAATGTACAAGCTTTTACAAGTATTTGTGTATTATTTCATTTATAATTATTATAATATTACTGAGATTAGTCCATAAATAGATTGTATAGATTGTTCCAAAACAAAAAACCAAGAATCAAAGACATCCTAATTTTGAACTATTATGTTTTTGACTGTTGACAGATATACTATTCAAATAGTAGATATGTGGTATCTGTTGTGGTATCTACTTGTTCAATCTTTTTGATTTTTGTTTTAAGTATACAATAGATGAAAACACCTGTACATTTGTGTTACAGGGAACAGAACCGAGGTCACTGTTCTTTGCGAGGAAGTTTGAACCGATCATAAATCAAGAAATAATCTTTCAGTTGGAAGAATGGCTTTATGGACCGTATCCCAGCAGTGAGTTACATTCTTCTTATTTTATTATGTGCAGTGTTTGAGAAACTTATATTTCTATTTAAAATATCATATGTGGTTATAAATTATGAATGTCAATTATCAATTGAGTTAAAAATATTTGGAATCCAAGTTATTGCTTTGTGTTGAATATTTTATATATCCAATTGATTTTACAAATTACCATCCAATACCCACATATGTAGCAAACAGAGGTAGATCTCATTAAAAATTATTAATTGTTATTTCTATTCACCTTTCATTTAATTTGTTATTATTCCAATTAATATAAGTAATTATTAACCATTTTAAAATTAAAACTTGAATTGAACATACTTGGTTGAGTTTTAGCACTTTGCACGCCACTAATAAATCAGTTAACTTTCCTATAACGTGAAGACAAGTTAAAAAAAACGTTGTTTCTTTATTTGCTCGGCTCGCAACCCGCCATATCACCATTTGGTTGATTGAGCTATAGTTTACTACGGTTTATTACTCCCACAGATGTGAGTAGTCTGCACAGCTATTGGCAGAGTGTGTATCACTACCAGGATGTGAGTCCGCAACATGATGACACGTTGGGAACGGTAGCCTCCTCACTTGCTCGGCTCGCAGCCCGCCATCTCACTAACTCTGCTGTCCACTGCGCTGTCTCAGCAGGCAAAGTGTTAGAAGTTACTTCATATCTGCACAACGACAATTACAAAGTTAGTGAAGTAATTAAACTAATCTTGAATCCATTTATGGATAACACCATGTCACGATTTTTAGATGGTTCTATTCTCCATGTGTAAATAAACACTTAAACCATTACCATTTTATTAACTATACAGTTTTAAAAATTGTTGTTGTTATTTTCTTTCATTTATGAATTGTTATTATTTTTTCCTGTGCCAGTTCCATTGTTAGCAATTTTAACAGGACTTGGAACCTTGTATTTTGTAAAATTGTAGTTATTTTAAATTAATTAATTATTAGACTATTAATTACTTTTAGCAACCATTTCCTTACATACCACTCAGGTCGTTCACACTTATTCTTTATATAATTTTATCTGATACAATAGGCATTCCATTTCAACAAAATATTGACTTGTTTCTAGTACCACTACTACTAAAAGATACTCAATGTTAATAATTTCATGTATGCCCAGGAACATATTTCCTATCTCAGAATAACTTAGAACTTTGACAGTTGACCCACTCAGATATTTTACAATGTAGCGATTTTGTCCCAGGGCACCCTGATAAAGTTCTCAACCCAGATTAAAGGGAGAGAGGAGGCTGTAACATTGGAGACTTGGTTTCGGCCCCAGAACAACTTCACAGTTATCCACAACATTGGACCTGCCCAGAGATTGAAGGTGAGTGGCCAGCATTATACATAGTTCTGTAAGACGACAATCATTTGGAGAATTTAACCTTATAAATACATCAAAATGGGTTTCTACAGTTACTAGTTATCAATAAAATGTGTTTTTGGTACAGGCACAGAAGTAAATGGCACAGCATTATTCTCTTTGTTTCATTCAAATAAAAATTTACTTATCCAGGTTCATTCAGTCTCACGGTGTGTTTACACTTGGATAGATTTTAACCTTCTGTGCGGCAATCAACAGTTATTCGTCTAGTAAACAAGTGCTCACTCATTCATTTTTGTAGTGAAAAATATGAATGTATAGACATGATTGAAACACATATCTATGATTGGATCCTAACTTTGACAGTCTTTTTCTACTTTTTTGGTTTTATGCCGTGATGTCATTACCTGCTGAAATACGACATTGTTCTGCAAGTCAGCCATTTTTGCTCATCATTTGTTTACTTGGCTAGCAATCATAGATTGTATTGTGTTTATTCAGTAATTTATGGTGGTAATATCGTAATTTAGTGATGTGGTTTTACTTATGACTAGTAGTTAAGTGCCTATAAATACATTTTAGTTGATAAAATGATAATTTTTCTGAAATTTCAGTTATGAATTTTTTTACTCTATGTCGAAACTGTACTTTTTATTTAGACTAGATTTTATTTATACTATTTTATTTATTTCCTAAATTTATTAGTATATAAGTTTAGGAAAATGTCAAAATTTAGTAACTCATACAAAACAATTGGCCTACCAATAACTGCCACAAGGAGGGTTAAAGTAAGAGTACCACACTAGGATATTAATACTGTCATACTACTATGTGGCTATGTTTAACCCGTTTCTGCCCAAATTATTTTTTTTGTCAGATTTTTTGGTGGCCTTTGGTTATTTGCTTTATTATCAGTTATTTACTATAGTTTTTAGTATGAAATATGTAAAATTTAATAATAACAATAAATTATAGCATGTCGACATATGTCGACAGTGGGCAATGAACGGGTTGCAGTTAGAGAATAGAGGCTAATGTAGACATTTGTCGACAGTGGGAATGAAAGGGGGTGGTTTTAAAATAAGTTAAAAAATGAAATAATGATGCTTTTATTGTTCCATTACAGTATTTATGAATAGATTACATATCAGAAAGGATTGTATAAGAGATTACTTCCTCAGGAAGTATGGAAAGCCTCCGCACAAAGCACATGGCATCCAACTTGACAAGTCTTGCACCGTTTCCTTGTTGCTTTGGAACACAGTGCGCAGCGAATTTGCTTTTGAACTGTTTCTAAATGATGATCTTTTCCACTGAATCGGATTTCAGGCAACACCCTACTGGATACTGTCTGGCTTGGCCGTCCTGCAGAGGATCGATGGCTTGTGCATGTTCGCATGTACGTACGGACAATGTAGCGGGTGAATCCAAGAAGATCTAATTGTTCTTCAGCTCCTTTTGGCGTCATTCTGTATAAAATCCAAGCATTATTCATACTCACATTCAGCATGTATGCAACCATTGGCCAATACCACTTTTTGTTGCGAATATGAATACGGTAGGTAGGATACATTTTCATCTAGCCTATCCACCCCACCCATATTCATATTTGTACCAATTGACACAGTTTGGCTGTGGCACAACGATGTGTTTTTTATTGCTAGAGGACCAACGCTTTGCTTTCCCCTCAGGATGAACGCCTGTTGCTGTCGACGCTATAGTAAAAACACTGTTGTCCATGTATCTTACAAGTGTTATGTTGGTGTCTGTGTCAGTTATTTGATGGAAAGTACCTCTTGGTTCTTTCTTGAGATCTTGAGGTTTACGAAGAGGGGCATCCTCAACTCTGTCTACCCTTATGGTCCCTGTACCATGATATCCCCTGTTTTAACGCTTCAAGCAGTTTTTAAAGATGTAAAGAAGTTGTCGAAAAACAAACTATATTTTCTGTCCTGTGGGAGTTCAGATATAAGATCAATGACAACTGAGCCTCCCACACCGAGCTCAGGAATAGTTGCTCCAGTCGCTTTGCCCTGATACGGTTCGCTTGAATAGCGTAGCCTAACCTTGTAGCTAATATCCAAACTTTATATCCGAATCGGATAGGCTTCCCATGGATATGTTGTTTCAACCCGTGCCTTCCAAAATAAGGGTACCATGGATTCATCAATGGATAAGTAAATGTCACCTGGGAAGTAACGAAGCCATCGCTCGTTCAGCATGCACATAACAGAGCGAACTTTGGCAAAACTTGTCATCTTTGTCTAATTTATCATTTTCACAGAAGTGAATGTTTTTCAAGATTATCCTGAAAACGATTACGTGAAATTGCACGTGAAACTGCTTCATGATGTGTGTCCTCTGCCGTTTCCCAGTACATTCTGTAACGAGCCATAGTGTTGTATCCTGATAGAAAAAAGAATGGCGAAAAAAAAACAGACGTATTTCATTTTTTGATGTAGAAAAGTTTATGTTTCCTTTTTCTAGGGAATATTGATTAGTGCAATAAACAATGTACTCTACGACCTCGTCATCAAAGAACATTTCAAACAGTTCTACAAGAGAATAATCATTTGACAAGAAATTCGCACGAGTAAACTCTATAGAGCTTACATCTGCAATGTCTTTTTCTTCCCATGTACGTTTTTGACTTATTTCCTTTCACCGTCTTTTTTGTTCTAACATCTTTTATTTGTTTTCTTTTTTTAGTTCTGCTCTCTAACGTATTTTTTACTAACTTTTCCTTGGGTTTCTTCTTCAAAAAACAACATCTACGCTTACTACACTGTCATCTTCGTCCACAGGTTCCTCAAATTTCTTATCTTCTACTTGTTCCACTTCTTCTTGGTCACTTTTTTTCTTCAGGTATTCCACCAATTCTTATTGTAACTAACCCATCTTCAGTTAATTTTCTTCCTATCAGCTCACCACCAGCTCTGAGTTGGTTGCCAGATAAATGATTTATGTTGCCACTATCATCGTCATCGGAATCACAGTCACTGAGGGCTGGATTATCTGGTGGCTCAATAAAAAATGTTGGATCTATAATATTTTCACTCTCTTCCCCAATATATTAGCGATGTCAGCTACCGTCAACCTAAAAAAAACAATTTGTTGTAATGGACATCGACCCCTACCGCTGGTGCCCCACTGTCGACATTTGTCGACATCAATATTTATGATTGTAAAAATCGATACCCTAAAACAATATTTTACAGTTCAACACAGTAATACGTCATACACATATCTTATATCACTATAAATAGCGTTACGGTAAATAATATTATTATTTACAAGGTTGTAATACACTTACCTGTCTATCAGTGACATAGTGAGGCTGAGAGTCAATCAGTAGAGTTGTTGACACAAAAGCACCAAACTAGCCACTGCCGCGGCGCATCAACTGCTAGTTCAGAGATACCAACATAACAGCGGGATATTATCGTAGAGTCCTAGACAATCAAAATTTCCCACAAAAAAATATTAAGTTGCGTGTCGACAAATGTCGACAGTGGGAAGAAACGGGTTAAACTCATTAATTAAAGCTTATTATTGTAACATATTAGCAAAAGACACATTTTTTACAAGTTTACAATTTATTAAATAAATGGTGTGTGTATATATATATATATATATATATATATATATATATATATATATATATATATATATATGACAACTGCTCCAATAATATAACGAATTATCTAAACCAATATTGTACATATATTCTTTCATTAATTTATATTTAAAAATGCTTAAAGATTTTATGATTTATCTTCCTAGATTTTATTTTTTATTATACAAAATTATCATATTTTTCATTCATTTTTCTTTAGTATCTGAATTTTACTGAAATAGAGAAACCATAAGCAGTAACCATAAGCTTTGAGACCTCAGGTCCTGACAGATGGTTGGAAGTTTTTCATCAACTATCTAGATCATCAGATACATCTAGCATTCTTTTTATTCGCACCACATTGGCCACTATATGTTCTTCTTCTTCTTCTGACGGACAGCATATTGATAAACACTTAAACTTAAGAGAAAATTATAGGTACCCCAAAAGGGTACAATGAATCCTAATAGTTTAACAGTCATGTAAAACGCTGAAACAATTGATCACATCTTCCTGAGAAAATTCACCGTCCTCATCCAAAATACATACCTTTCCCTTACTAATACAGTCAAAACTCAGGTGTTCAGGAGTTTCCGCCTGCTCATTACAATAAGTAGGCATTACATATTTTTAGGCAAAGTGGATTGTACCTAAAAATACATACTCTGTAGAAATGCTTTCTCAGATGCATGCACGTTAATTAGACCCACAACTTGAGAAAACAACAAGATTAATACTACCTTAAAGAAAGGCGATTGTAGAACCAGTCTACTCACCTTGAATTCGTGCTGCATCTTCCATGTTCAATGTGCACCCACCTCGAAACTGTAGAGGATACACACAAAGGAGTTCCATAGATCAGTTGTCATGTTTTGAGGCAAAGCCTAAGTTTGCCAGAGTGTCATCTGTTTCTTTCTCCACGACCCTCTCTTGTCCAGGAACCCAGCAAAAATAGGTATTGTTGATTCTGCCAAGGGAAGAAACAACTTGACAACGATCCCAGAACAAGTTTGGAGTTAATCACACAAGAGTTTTGTAGGTTTTTAAGATATCTAACTATCAGTGCAAATACTGCCTTGTTCTTGTACCGTAGATGAAAATTCTCATAAGTCCATTTCATGATGGCTGTGCTTCTGCCTGAAAGACTGTGGGCTGTAAGATAAGGACTCATCCATATTTTTTTTATCACACAGAAGAAAGTTTCTCATTACATAACATCAATTTATAATTAAATCACATGTTTAAAACCTTTCTTGCTGTGGCTCTATACTGATTGATCCTATAGTCTTGTAACATAGCAAGTACGCTAGGGTGTTTGACACAGTTAACATTTTGAATAGAAACATTTGTCTTTTGTTGTTTTTAGATGCTTTAACACTTGTTCTCAGTTAGAATTTTCTAATATTGATGTGCTGTTCTTATTTGTCTGGGTGTTATTGTTTTACATTGTCTACATATAAATAATACTATTTTATATTATTTTTATATCATGAAAGAATTTCTAATGTACACATTGTTATTGCTATGTTGAAACTTTTTTCCCAAATTTAATTGTTTTATTTATAGATTTTATATATACTAGCCTATATGATGTATCCTATATATGATTGAATTATCAATAAAATCTATTGTATATTTTTATTAAATGATCAATAACCGTTTTACCTATGACTTGATGACTCTGAGAATAGATTAATCTTAATTTAGAACAAGATATATTGGCTCAAGTAGTTTTCTGTACATATTTATGTTTATTTTCACAGTGAAAGTAGATATCTTTGTAATTGCAAGTTGTTGAAATTGGAATGTTACTTTCTCTGTGTGGATTTTAAATTATAGAGTTTTTTACAGTCAATGGTGGTCAGCTCTGAGTACGATCAAAAGGAGCAGTTCTCTCGAAACTTGCTGAGAGCGCTGGGAGTTTTCTCAGAGCCAAGTCTCAGTCTGCAGGTCATCAGTGGGACCGAAGCCCACAACCTCACCTTCCTCTGGGTGGACCCCACAGGCAACCTTGCAGACGTCACAGAGGCCTTTGTTGACGAGACTGCCTCGGTGAGTGAATCTAATTACCAGATTGTGCTTCAGAATATGTAAGATTGTTACAAAATTGCTACATTTATTGATTGATTCCTCCCGGTGATTACACTTAAAGTTTAAAGTGTCTGAGATAGAATCTTTTTTTGATTATAAGCTTGAAATTTTCATATATTACACAGAATTAGTTTACCTAAATAGAAAACTGTCAAAATTAATCACCTTAATAATAGATTTTATGTTTCTATTGATCATGATTTGTAGATCCCTGAACCACCACCAGTTGAATATGGATGGACTCATGTAATATAATTTACGCTTGTAAACTGTAATTTGTAATTGTAACTAAACATAGCAAACACACACATGGCTCGGATAAGTCTAAGATAAGTCCGTCATCTAATAAAAGGTTTTGAGTAGATTGATATTGATCTAAAATTAATTCGATCTTGAATTTTATACAACATAGACCAATGATTAAATGTTTATTAGAAAATTTCTTAACTTTTACTGTATACAGAGTGTCCCGTAACTCTCTGTACAAAGGTATACCACATTATTCCTCAGGTCAAGACAACATTATTTCACCGTATGAACATGGGTCTCCAATGCTTAGTTTCTCATCTGTCTGTCTCTATGTGTTTTTTATAAAAAAAATTAATATATTAAAAAGCTGCAGCTTATTCAGTTTTTGTATTGTTGGCTATTCGCTGAGAAACTCAATGTAGGCCATGTCTTGTCACAGTAAATCTGCTCTAAATCAGTTATTTATTATTCAATTTAAATCATTTTGGTGTCATTAGATTTTTTGATAAAATCCTCTAAAAACCGTTAAATGCTATTTTTAAGGTATTAAAAGTTTTAAGCGCCGCCATTTTGAAAATACTAAAAATAATTTCATTATATTTTTCAGTAACTGGCCTTGTTATTATAAACATTTGAACCAAATTTGGCATAATTTAACATATAAGTTTTTAAGATATTATATTTGTATAAAAAAGCATAGAATGAGAATGAGAATGAGAACTGTTTAGATAGACAGATGTGAAACTAAACATCTGAGACCTATGTTCATATAGTGAAATATGTCTGTCTTGACCTGAGCAATAACATGGTATACCTTTCCAGAGAGTTACGGGACACCTTTTACATAAAATATATGTAATAATTCATATATATATATTCACTTCGGGTGAATAAAAGCAGAATTGCTCTATTATATCAATTATTAGACTTCTTGATATAAAGTTCCTTTAATATTTCGGCTTTGCCGTTTTCAAAAAGGTATAATAAGGTATAATAAAAAAATAACAACACAGCAACACTTTTGTAAATTTTGTTGCTGTGTTTTTATTTTTTATTATACCTTATTATACCTTTTTGAAAACGGCAAAGCCGAAATATTAAAGGAACTTTATATCAAGAAGTCTAATAATTGATATATATATATATATATATAAGGTTACAAAATAGTAACTGTTCCAATTTTGAAAGGGAAAAAGGTTTTAAAATTCAGATAATTCAAACCATGTTTGTCCCAATAAGTTCTTTGTGTATCGTAAGGTACCAATATGGTAGCTGTACACAATTTTGAGAAATAGTGTATACGGTAGCATTGCAGCAATACTTGGGAATACAAAAACATAATTAATTTTTAACTGATTGCAACCAAACCCGGCAAGATTGTATTTAATATGTCCCCAAATGTATATGTTTATTTGTTAAATATTTTCTCTTGGTTATTTTACAATATAAACTATTAATCCAAATTATATAAAATTATGAACTTTTATATCCTTGCACTATTTATATCTAAGTTATGACTGACCCTTTTGAGCAAAAATAGTGTTTTAATAACTTTATATTCTTAGAACCACTATGATATAACTGTTTAAATCTTGTAAGGTATCAAGATTTCAGAGCTTGTAAATGTTTGGATGTAATCTATTAACATGCCAACCATTAAAGATAAGTCAAATCATCAATGTTGTAGAAACCACCTTAAAAGTTTTCAATGTATCTTCAATTTTACTTTATATCATGACAACCATATTATCAGCTACCTTCACAGACTGCACCGAACGAAATAATTTGAAAAAATGTTAACCATAGTTTTTCATCCAAATATTTTCAAAAAAGCAATCACATTAATGAATTGAGCGCAACTAAGTACACAATTGCTGTTAAGTTATGTGCCAAAAAACATGTATAATTGGTTATGAACTTTAAATATTACGCTGTGTAATAACTTTTTATTAAGAAGTACATTGTGTTAAAGTTTTTCTCTGAATTTTAATGCTAAAATTGTATGCTAACTTGTACAAATTTTAATCTTGAAAAAATTTGTTTTATTTTATATCTGGCTAGTATTGTAACTAATTATTTTAAATGATTGTGTACAATGTAGATATATAGTTTTTAAATTCAAATGCTCTCAAATATTGAGCAATAAATCAATCTTGTGAGTCTTAATAGTTCTGAGAACCATTTCTGTTGACAGTTTTAATGGTTTCAGATCTCTAATGTGAAACCAGTGCTCAAAACACCATTACTCCCAGGGGTCTGGTACCTGAAGATGGTGTTCAATAATAGAGTCATCGCTCAAACCGACTTCCTCATCTCCCCCCTCCAGTTCACTGCCGGTTTTCCGATAAGCCAGCAACAAGCCAAGTTAGATTCTTTAATTACTAGTCAATAGTCACAAAACATATATTTCTCTTAATTTTTCAAGTCGAAGATTAAACAGGCAAGAATTATTTTTTCTTTTAAAAACTCGTGAAAATAAAAGGAAAAAGGAGATCTTACAAAAATGAACATAATTGCATTTACATACTTTAGAGTTAATAATGTTTTATAAAAAAAAAACTAAATAAAATACAGGAGTAGTGTGAAAAACCTCAGAAGTTTCTCAGATATTTTGTAAAGTGATGGATTGAGTTAGTGCTTGTGAAATTTGTATCTTATATTTTGTAGTCTAGGTATCTCTGATGTCAAAACAACGCAAAGAATCCATTTTTAATGCCTTCAACATCGACTTTTTTTTGGGATCCATCAGATGAATGTAGACTCATTATTCCAGGAGTCAAGTCTGTTACAGTAACAGATTTCAGATGCTGCATTATGTGGAAGCGGAAATAAAGCTAAACTCAACAATCGCAGTGAATCAACCTTTCCCACCCATAGCTACATTATATATGGGTACGATAAGTTGCAAATTAAGTCTTTGCCAGCTCTACCGTCAATATATGAACAGCTAAGCATAAAGATGGCTATCTGCCTGCATAAACCTACAAAATAACTCAGTTTAAAGTTTGCCTTCAGAAAAAGTGAAAACAAAAGTTTCCAAACAGCTTGATGTCACTATAATTATTTTCCAAAATTAATATGTTTACCCTTGTTAAATTTTTATTTTTTGGCTTTCGTTGGGTTTATTGCTATTTGCATTATATTGAAACTAAACCTTCCACATTGGTTTTGTTCCTTAACAAATTGACTGCGGTAGACACACCTTGCTACTATACTGTTTGTCCTAATGTCAGTACATGACTATTGTCGCAGTTAAGATATTAAACGTTTCTGGCTGCTTAGTTAAGGGAAAGTAAACATGTCTATTTCCTGTTATTTGGGATTCAACTATCCTTACTTCACATTAAATATTCTTTCACTAAGTCTCATTAGTAAATAGCATTACAAATAAGATACATTCACACAAAATGTGATGGGGACAAAACTAACAAGCATGTGATGGGTTGAAATTTGTTGGAAAGTCGGGAACAAACTGGATGCCAAGATTTGTTTTGTGTATCTTCTTTTCGGATAACTAATCATATACAGGTATCTAAAATTAGCTCAGGTATCACGTGACAACTCAGTTGCTTTCAGGTTCCTACCTATCTCAGCTCAACTCAGTATATGAAGTAGAGTTTATCCACATTCTAAAACACCTTTTTTATCATTGCTTGAACGTAATGAAATTGTGAGCAAAATAATGTAACAATTTGTTTAAATAAGGTTATATGTTATTTTTTCTGTTTAATTCAGGATCTAATTCAGGTATTATTTAGTGAAGAAAACAGGATTTTCTAGACATTTGCCATTGTTCAGTATTATAAAGAATCATGACACTACATATTAAGATCTGTAATCTGATCTCTCCCTCAGGTGGGTAAATAACCTAATACATAAGTACAATCTAGATTAAAATAAACAAATCGTACCAGAGCGTTGTAACACTTATAAGTCAAGAATAACAACAAGCATGTTGTGTGTGTACTCTATGCAATATGTACTGTACTTAATAAAAACAATTCACTGATTATATTAAAACTGGACTAAAAAATACAGGCCAAATTAGTCTTACATTTTAGTTTAAGATGATCCAGGGAATTACTCTACTACTTTGTCAGTTGTATTTATAATTCCAGGTTCCAGCATAGTGGCTCTAGCCAGGCATACCGTGCCAGGGACTCTCCTCTCAAAGACCTCCTGGAGCCTCCGGATTCCAGCCAGCTGTCTCGAGCTAATGCCAACTCCAAAAGGTTTGGGAAAGACCTTTTGCAGTGGATTGACAACCTTGTCCTGAGGTGTGTTTGAATTCAAAGTTTGCTAGACATTAACTCAGACATAAGTATTTTGTTAATACATTGATACATATAAATTATACAGGGTCTGCAAAAAGTCCAGGAACAGAATTTTATTTTTTGAACTTTGGTAAATTAACTTACGAAACTTGCTTTCCATGTTTGCTGTCTGAACATGGGGAGACTGAAATTTACACAAATTAACTAATTTTATTGTTAATGTGTTACTATAAAAAAATATATGTGTAAAATATATGTATTCTTATATGTGTAAAATAATGGGTAGTTTTAATACCACTACAAAATTGTGCTCACTACCTTTACCTAGAAGTTAACTTCAAGAGTTGTCAAATCACAAATATAAATCATAATTAAGAGACCTGAAATTGTAATAAAAGAGAGTTTTCATGAACTATGTCTCACAGGTTCTACACTGTGGTAGAGTCCTGTGTTGTGTCCCAGACAGTCCTGGATCTATGCCAGTCCCTACAGCTGGAACCTTGTTCCTCTACTGTCTGGAGCTCGCAGGCACCAGACCCTAAATCCACCATCACTTCCATTAACAAAACCACAGGCCAGCTTAACAGGTATAGTCACAGAGTAGAGGCTTAGATTATAATAGTTACATGAGTTACCCATCCATTACTATTAATTGAGGCACAGCAAAGACGGCTTGGATTTTTATGTGAAGTGGGAAGCTCAAGCAGTGAGTATTTTATCTGTACTGAGGTGTGCTGTAACTGTTGTGAAGTGATCTCATAGTATCTCTCACTTGCTCATTTATTGGGGTAGAAAGTGATGAATTGATAACTGTGTTCAAGTCAGTTTGCCAGAGTCACAACCAAACTGCTGACAGTGCCCATTCCTGTCACCTCTGTGTCATGAATTTATTTCTTTTCAGTGAGCTGGATAATTGTAATAAATAGTATGTTTTATATTACTTATATGTTCTGTACACCTTTTTTTAGTTGAAAGTTTGTGCATATACCACCCAAGATGGCCGACAAGTAACATTTAAGTGAAAGTAACCTCTTAAAAAAGTGTAGTATTAGTAGTGTTTTAATTAACCAACAAATATTCACAACTATACTGACATCATTTGCAACTAACAACTGTAAGTCTGTTCCATAAGTATATAATAACAATTACTTACCAAGAACTCTGTAAAAGATAAAAATCACCACTTCTCATTCAAGTCAAGGGAACTGTTTCATATTGTATTATTGCAACACTCGACACCTGAGCTACACCATCACCAGAGTAGCACAGCTGGCAGACAGACAGACAGACACAATCGCTGACACTGCACTAGTGGCTCACATACCTACAGAGCCTACCTCAACTATCCCCACATAAACAACTGCCTACTGACTAACAGCTCTACACTGGCTGTTCTTACCATGCAATAAATAACAAAATTTGCTTCACTCAATTCAATTGCTTCATTCATTTGGAATAAATTAATGCCAATCTGACAATGTTTGAAAATCCAATATAAATATATTTTTCTACTGTATAAAATGCCACCAACTAAGTATCCTTGTGGTGTATGTAGTATCGGGGTCAAAGTTTCAGGAATACAATGCACAGGTCACTGCAAATTGTGGTACCATGCAGGATGTATCGGTATAACTGATAAAAAACTTATAAAGATGTGCAAGTCAGATGTTGAATCCTGGATTTGTATTGACTGTAAAACAGTTAAAGTTTGTGAAAACTCCTTGGCTAAAGACAACTCTTATTTATTGATGAATAACAACCATGCGACCTCAGAGCTTGAGGAGGTGAAGTCAAAATTACAGGAACAAAAAACGCTAGATGAAGCTGACCTAGAGACTTCACTTACTTTGGCTGCAGAGGCTGGGAATGCACTAGTACATGAAAATAACAAACTTCGGCAAGATATCCAAAGCAAACATGAGTGTAACTCCAAACTAGAGATTACCTTGGCTAGCATGGAAGCCAAAATGAAGGATCTTCTAGCAGCTGAGGAAAAATATGTAGAACAAATTGAAACTCTCCAAGAAAAACTGCATGACACACTATTAGAATTGGAAAAAAGTAAACAAAACCAATCAGAACTATAAAATTTATTTGAAGACCATGATTACACTCAAAACCAACTGCTCACACAATATTCACAAAAGATAACCAATCTTGAAAAATCAATTTTGAAGATGAATAATGAAGAAAATTGTTCACATGAAAGTGCCAACAAACTGCAAAACCCAAAATCTTATAAATCAACAGAAACCCAAACATACAATGAAACCTTGACTACTATCTCAAACTCATCATTTCTCCTGGAACTAGCTAAGCTAAGACAGAGGCAAGATGAAGCAGATCTTAAGATTAGGGATCTTGCTGCTCAACTTAACAATAACTCCAAACAACGTGACAAAGAAAAAACAGCCTCTAGTCTTGACTACTGTAAACAAAATAAAGAAAACCCGAAGTCACAGGGCCAGACAAACGCAAGTCTCAGAAAATCAAGAGCTTTTAATGGAAAAGGCAATGTTTTCAGCATCTCCCTGCAGGTGGCAAAAAGTAGACCATTAACTACTACTTTACAGGAAACAGGGTTAATTGGGGGAACAAATCCACTTCCGACTAAAAAACTGCCAACAACACTGACAGAGGTATCCAGCCAACTGACAACCCTACAGGCATCTGAACCTAGCTTCTCGACAACTCTACAGGCAACAGGATTAACGGAGGGAACCAGTTAAACCCCAACTAAAAAACTGTCTACACCAACATTGACAGAGGTATCCAGCCAATTGACAACTCTCCTGGAAACAGGATTAACGGTGGGAACCAGTCAAACCCCAACTAAAAACTGTCTACAACAACATTGACAGAGGTATCCCAATTGACAATAGCCAATTGACAACCCTACAGGCAACAGGATTAACGGAGGGAACCAGTCAAACCCCAACTAAAAAACTGTCTACACCAACATTGACAGAGGTATCCAGCCAATTGACAACTCTCCTGGAAACAGGATTAACGGGGGGAACCAGTCAAACCCCAACTAAAAAACTGTCTACACCAACATTGACAGAGGTATCCAGCCAAATGACAACTCTACAGGCAACAGGATCCCAGGTTAACGGTTTGGACTTCACTCCAAGTGATGACGAGGACTTCAACATCATTGTAGTGGAGGCAGATGTTCACCACCTAAACCCCAACTCCACTTTTAAAACTAGCAGACTAACTGACTGTCTGAAAACTTCATCTGCTCTCAACTGCAAACCACCCCTAAACTCAAAAACATTAGCAGAGGACCAAACTCTAGATGACTTCTTTAGCAGTAACATAGCATTTTATAAAGAATATACTGTATGGCTGTAAACTATAACATCATGGCAGATCATAACAAAAAACACAGTTTTTTAGAGACAACACACAGGAAAAAAGCAAAACTGAAACATCTGCAGAAACAAAAAAACCTTTACAAGAATCTTCATAAACTCCCAACTGAAACTAAAAGTATAAACCCTCTAAAAAGCTAAAAATACTCCACCAAAATATTGACTCATTAATGAACAAGACAAACCAGCTTGACCACTTACTTCACACCACAAAACCTCATATTGTAGTCTTGACAGAGCATAGTCTAAAAGATTACCAACTTCTACATACCAAACTAAGAGACTACATATTAATTGGGGGGTTTTCCAGAAAGTTTTCGAGAAAAGGAGGAGTGGCCGTATACGCTCATGAATCACTTGGAAATGTAGTAGAAAGTAAAGACACAAGCTCTGAAGAACTGATTTGTGAACAATATGCAGTCAATATTAAAGTGAAGAAGAAAACTGTATACCTTATTGGCATCTACAGACCTCCAAGTGCGAACCTTGAAGATGCCCTGAATATAATCTCAAGTACCTTAGACAAAATACCTACATGGAAATGCCCTACCATCATCATGGGAGACATAAATATAGACATGCTGACACAAAACCAAAACAGAAACAAACTAGAAAATATGTTGAGCAGTCATACCATCGATAGACTAGAGCTACCGCCAACTAGAGTCACCTCAACCTCAGCCACATCTATTGACATGGTATGCTCTAACTTAAACTCTAAAGACATCAACGTAGATGTCATCACTACAGGACTGTCGGATCACAAAGCGCAAATCAGCACAATCAACGTCCAACCCCAGAACTTGAAACTCCCATCCTCAACACGTCGACAGTATAATCAGGAAAACCTCAATCAACTAAAAATTATACCATCAAACGTAACCTGGTGTGACGTTTACAACAAAATAGAAGTTGATTAGGCCTATGACAGCTTTAATAATACTTTGATTTTAGCCTTGAATACAGCATGTCCTACCAAAAAATTAAGGTCAAAGAAAATAAGAAAATTTGGTGTAGTGATTGATGAGGATACACAAACACTAAAACACAACTACTTACAAGCACTGGACAGAATGCTACTTCATGGTTCAGAAGAAAATAAAACAGAAACAGCTGCTAGAAAAAGGGAATATGACTTAAAACTGAAGGAAAAGCGAAAAGAAATCACATCGAACTACACTCAAAACTGTGAAAACAAACAAAGAGCCCTTTGGGAGGTGATCAACTACGAAAAGTGTAAAAATACAAAAGATTCCATCAACCTTCAACTACTAGTCAAAAATGAACTGATTGAGGAGCCGCTTGAAATTGCTCAGCACTTCAATCAACACTTTGTCTCAGTGGCGGAGAAAATTCTTACTGCTGCTGGCCAGATACAACAAAGGCCACAACTAAATGAGGTAGAAAATGACTATATTCCTGACTTGACTTTTCTACCAGTATCAGTCATCGAAGTAACAAACACCATATCTTCTTTTAAATCCAAACCGTCCTCTGGAATTGATGAAGTGTCCTCCATACTATTAAAACACTGTAAGGAAGAAATTGCACCTCCACTTACATTCATCATAAACCTATCTTTCACCCAAGTAATTTTTCCCAAAGCATTAAAACTAGCAGAAGTCTTTCCTAAACTCAAAAAGAATCCGAGCACCTCAATCGATAACTACCGCCCCATATCCCTCCTATCAACAATATCCAAAGTAATTAAGAAAATTGTCCTTGTTGTCAGACTCTTGAACCATCTGACAGTAAACAACATCATCACAAGCCAGCAACATGGGTTCCTCAAAGGCAGATCAACAACTTCTGCCATAATAAATTTCACTGAGCTTATGATGAATGAAATAGAGGAAGGAACTGCCATCAGTGCATTTTTCCTGGATTTCAGTAGGGCGTTCGATTGCTTGGAGCATGATCTTATATTAGAAAAGATGAAGAACATGAGGATAAGAGGGATGTCTGGAAAGTGGATGTCAAGTTATCTAAAAGGCAGATCACAAACAGTAGAGATAGCATATACATTAAACAATACAATTTATAAAACTAGATCACCACCACTTTTAATTGACAGAGGTGTTCCCCAAGGCTCAGTTCTTTGACCAATGCTTTATATTCTGTTAACCAATGACCTCCCAAAATATCTACAAGAGTTCTGCCAAGTCATGATGTATGCTGATGACACAGCCTTGCTGGTGGCAGAGAAACAAATACCAGAACTTGAAATATCTTCCTTTGTAACCCTGGACATGGCAAAGCAATACTGTCACCAAAACAATCTTATATTAAATGACCGCAAAACCCAACAACTGAACTTAGGAAGAGCAAGTGCAGTAATACATGGCTTGCCAGATATTGAATTGAAAAATGAAGCTAACTACCTAGGAATCATCACTGACAACAATCTAACCTGGACTCCACATGTAGACCAGCTCTGCAGAAAGCTCAGCAGTAGCCTATATGTATTAAAAAGAATAACAAAAATGAGCAATCTGGACACAGCAAAAACTGCTTATTTCTCACTCTTTGAAGCACATCTAAGATATGGATTAGTGGTATGGGGAAACTCTTCCATCGGGAATCTCCAACGGGTACTAATACTTCAAAAGAAAGCTGTGAGAACATTGGCAGGACTAGACCCAAAGGCTACTTGCCGGCAAGCTTTTCAAAATCTTAAAATTTTGACTGTGGTATCTCTGTTTGTGACAGAAGTGATCTGCTATGCTGTCTCACAGAACATTACAAGGCTGGGAGAAATGCACCATTACAACACCCGGAACGCCATGAACTATGCTCTGCCAATTCATCACCTTGCTCTGTACGAGAGGAAGCCAAGCTATGCAGGACCTAAACTCTTCAATATTCTTCCAGACCATCTGAAAATAAACAGTGGACAGAAATGCTTCAAGAAGAAACTCCAAGAATGGTTTCTACAGAGGACATTTTACTCCCTTGAAGAATTTATAAACTGGAGGAACCATTAATCATAGTGCTTAAAATGGTTTATCCACTGTTTTCTACATTGCTGACTAATATCCTAAATTATTACCTTTACCTACTTGACGCCAATTCTGTAACTCTATGTACATGAACAAAGAAACTGTCTATTGTCTATTGTCTATTGCATTATTAGTAGAGCTGAAATGTTTATATGTCAAAAGATAGATATAAAGGATATACACAAAAGATAGATAGATGTCAGGAAGGGTTGATTCAATGCTAGCTTCATTTCATCTTCCACTTAACGCAGTATCTGTAATCTATTTTGTCACAGACTTGACTCCTGAAATCTGGATGAGATTGTGTGCACCTGATGTGACAATGAGAAAACTTCATCTAGATTGTTTCTCGAAAACCAGATAGAGCACGTTCATAGGCTAACTGTCCCAGATGTCGAAACAATGCAAAGAGTTCAATTTAAACGTCTTTGTCGATTATTTTATTTTTTTATATTTATATATAAAAAGATGTTCTATTTTCACTTGATTATTCATCTGAGTGAAATAAACGAGCAATTTAGAAAACTGTCTATTGTTGAATTTAGTCAACTATTTCCATTCACTAATTTTAAGTCAATATTTGTCTTGGCAATGTTTATAAGAATATATCCTCAAGAAATATTTTAATACATCAATGACAGGTACAGGCAGATTTATTGATTTCAGAAATTCAAAACGTTAAATATGCTGACTCCAGATAATGCTAACTTTGTTGTACGGAATACACACAAAGATACAATATTTGACCGTAGCACTAGCACTTTTTGTTCCTTGTTTTGCTAACTTACTAAAACTAATTTATTTACTTCACATTTGTTTTATAAAAAGAAACTATTTTAAGATTACTAACTTAACATGACATTTAATATCTTGTTAGGACTAACTAAAAGTGTGCTGAGAGACTGCTCATACCACCACGTCATTAGTATACCTGTAGAGCTGTAATATTTCAATAGAAACTTAAAGATAACTTCTTTCAGCATAACAATATATCAGTATTATTTTTAACATGATGTTGTAATCTTCAGGTGGTGACACAGGCTCGAGCCCTAGGGGCGTACCTATGCAGAAGCGGCCTACGCAGAAATGTGATACAGATCCTTGTATATATATATATATTTTTGTGTGTGTACAGACAGCCTTATGTGGCTGCATTGGACCTCTCCCTTGCCATATGGTTTGACCAGTGCAATCATGTCACTAGCCGACAAGAAAAAGTTGGTAAACGGGTATTGCTAAACTACATAAACAACGGTGTTTATACAATATGAGTTGATCGTTAAACTAAAATAATTTACTGTTATTATGAATTAGGAGATGTCAAACTCTGAATGTTGCTCTCATTAAACCTGAGTGGTTAATCAATTAAAGTAAATCTTACATGCAGCTTTTGAAAATTTTTCCCTTAACGTTGTTGCTAATTGAGAAAGTTTTCTTCTAAGAGAGAAATTTTAAAAGTTTTCAACAACATCACTCCAGTGGTAGTGTTTATATTCTTCATATATGTTATAATAGTTGGATGTCCATATTCTCATGACATATTGTAAGACTAAACTCAACCTACTGTTAATAAACCTTCTAAACGGTTCCTTTACTGTTTGTTACAAAGGAAAAATTAAATACAAATTACTAAATTCACAAGTTTTAGAAGTCCATGTCACCACAACTCACCCAAAAACAATAGTTCATATATATATATATATATATATATATATATATATATATATATATATATATATATAGATTTGTAAATCTCAAAATGAACATATATGAACATTTGATTTACATATTAACTGTTTTTATACGCAGTTGTCAACTGAACAAACATGGTCACAAATGAGAGGCAATTCTAAAATATTAAACATTGGGTTGGGTCAAGTTGTAGATATTGGAAAGGTCCAATGCAGCGTTTTGTTGAAGATCAGTATTTTAATAAGTGCCACTAGACATAGACTATCATTTTGTTTTGTTGAAATCACAACAACACAGTAAGTTATGGTAGGAAACTGGCTTAGTACAACCAAGTAATTACCCAGTCTGAGAACCGTAATGTTATGTTTTAGTACGCTTGATAAAGCTTCTTAAAATGGATGGTCATAACAAAATGGAAAGTTTCTTTATCAAAACAGGGCTTTGATATATTCTTACAGCTCGAAATGTTTGGACCTTCCAATGTAACTTTATTCAATGTAATTTCCATCTTTTTTGACACCTTAAACATTGGGGAACCACTTCTGCAATGACGAATTAAAAATTGCTGTCCAAAAACTTATGGTCCGTAGTAACCACATGGAACAATATTCTTTGAAGAAGGTTTTTTCTTGTATTTTTAATTGCTTAAACAATGAAGGTATATTTGTTAGTAAAGAAATAAAATATGTGAAAGAATGTATTGAAAAAATTTTATTTTTAGTATTTTTTAGTGGGTCTTACTTTTAAAACACTTGTATTTTTGGCATCATTACAAACTGTGGCTGCAGAA
This sequence comes from Homalodisca vitripennis, assembly GCF_021130785.1. Taxonomy (NCBI): domain Eukaryota; kingdom Metazoa; phylum Arthropoda; class Insecta; order Hemiptera; family Cicadellidae; genus Homalodisca; species Homalodisca vitripennis. The sequence continues at coordinate 47,826,300 of NC_060208.1, forward strand.
TAGTTGTTTATAGTTGCTGACTGAATTTGTCAAAATTGTTTGTTATTGTTTCATTTATAGAGAAGGTAGTCAAGAAAGCAAGAGACTCCACAAAATAAAGACAAGATCTTATTGTTTTTCTTCTCATTATTAATTGATACATAAACATAACTGCAAAACATTTATAGAAATGCTTGAGTTTTTGCATTAGTGTCTCGTATTTTTAGTCTCATTTCAGAATATTTATATAAATATTCTGAAATGAGGATCAAAATTCTTTTAGGAAAATATCAAATTTATGTCTAAAACACAGTACATGCAAGTATAATCCAGAACTGGTTCAGTTTGAGATAAATCTACCTTATCTGAATCCACTATATCTTCATGTTATATGTTGTGTCCACAATATTTTCTTCAGTTTTCCTGCATTAAGAGTTAATTTTTTAAGTCGTACACGTTACTTTGCATGATTGTTACTAATTTCCTCATTTTTTTACAAAAATTGGGTCTTTGTCTCATACAAATTATTTTATGTTAAGGCAAAACTCAGTTTTCCCCTACAGTTTGTGATACTTAGATCAAAATGCAATTTCCTTTTGGATATCTAAATACATGTGTTGGTGTGATTTCAACATTTAGCAATAATAATATAAAGCTCTTTTATATAAGACATTTAGGATTAATTCTTTAAGGTTAACCCCACGAGACTGTTGTTTCCTCTAACAACAGAGGATAGACTGGCCGTGGTGTACAGATATTTGTGGGTTTTAGTCTCAGAAACCCTTTTTACTCTCATAACATGACAGATTTTCTTGCTTTGCATTGTTAGATGTTTCTTTATGTGTGACATTTGTAAAGTGTTGTTGTCACTTTTTATTGTAGTTAAGTGTTTTTTATGTGTTTGTGACTTGACATATGTTTATTCTATTGTTAGTTCATTTAGAACTAAATTACCAAATCACCATTTTTGTGATAAAATGTGTGTATATTTACTTTATACTAAACATTAAACTATAATTGGAACTTTCACTTTATACAACTTTTAGGACCAATATTGTCAAATCTATATGTTGCAACTGATTTATGAAAGTGATCTATAAGAAGTTGTGGATTTTTTGTGTATGTGTCTCTTAGATCATAACTACAAGAGTCACTAAGGGAGTAAAGAATGTTTACAAAATGTTATACTATGTCGTCTGAAGATTTTCACTTAGGACAAAAATAGCCGAGGGATCTTCTCATTGCATTTAGTCCCTAAAGGACCTTTGCACTGCTTCCTGAATGACACAATATTCAGGAGTAAGTTTTGGGGTAGGAAATTAATGATAATTATCAATAACATATGTTCATATGGAATTGTATTTGTAGAAACTAATTAAATAGAAAATATTTCAAAATGAATCAGAGAACACACAGCAAACAGTGCCTAAGCACTTGAAAAACTTACATCAAAATAAATACTGTAACTAAAATTAAGTTCTTAGTAAATAATGGAAGATATAATCAAAATAAAAACATCTTAATACAACTCACTCATGATCTCAATTTTTGAGACACTTCATAACCAAACATGTATCTTAGTTGTTTTGTGCAATTTCATTAATATAGGTAAATACATTTGAAAAAACCCAACCTATAGGACACACTCCTTATATAACAGTTGAAATTTTTTATGTAAAAGATTTTATGTAAAATCTTGTATATGAGCAGTTCATTTGCTTATCATTGTGTAATGTAATAGTTATGTAGTTATAATTAATATATTGAAACCTTATAATGAAAAATCCTAAGGCTTAAAAATTTGTATTGGGAAGATTGAAGGTGCTCTCTGTGAGCTATGAAGGCAATTTTCTTACAATGAAAAATTTTTGAACAAGTCCTGAAGGACGTGTAAAAGTTTGTAAAATAATAAGTGATTTTATACAGTATATGAAAATTTGAATATCTTTATTTGTAATATCGAAAATGACAAATTAATTAGGTTCCCTACACAAAAGTTTGCACACTTACTTGATTACACACCAACAATTGATTGTATTGGTTTTAAGTACTAAAAGGAAGTTGATAAAATGTTTTTGTAACCTGACGATTTCTGGCAGAGAAATCACATTTCTGGACTTCAGTCTCAGGTATGTCTATTGTATCCATAATTAAGGAGGTTATATTCCTTGATAGATGTTTAATACTCTGTACCTAAGGTGTCTGTGAAGAAGCTTGTATTTTCATTCATTACTCTTCACATTACTGCATCTGCTTGTTGGTTCAAATGTGAGCATTATTCGTATTTATTGTCTTTTATATATTTGAGACAGTAAAAAAGATATTATCACATTAGCTAATACTAGATAAATTTTAACATCTAATTTTTCTTATGCTGTATAAACTTCACTTTTATTTTTATAAACAAAACCGTTAATAGATCAAAATTTTCTGATAGTTTAGTCTTCAATCACTCAGTAAAACCACAAAATCCTCCATTATAATGATATAAGTGTTGGAAAAACTAGAAATTATACCTGTATAGACTTCAAAGTATGGTACAAATGTATTGAATAATATGAAATAGTTCATAATGATTACCTATGTTTCCAGTACTTCTTTTCAATAAGTAAAATAAAAAACCCTTGTTATGTCTATTGCCCTTCATTCAGGAAATGTCCTGTATTATTTTCTATATTATATAGTCCTGAACTGTGGATTGTCTAATAACAATAACAACGTACCTTTGAACTGTTAGGCGAAGGTACGTTGTTGTTGTTGTTATTGTTATTGTTATGTTATGTATATTTTGTATTCTCATCTTGTAGTTTTTTTTAACTCTGTGCCATGAAAACATGTCTGCGTGTGAACTAAGTTAACTCTAAGCAGTTCATTAAAAGTGATTAAGATTATTGTGACTGAATTGTGCTCCAGTCATGTAGCAATAACTGGAAAAATATCTCAAGAAAAATTAAAAAATGATTAATAGGTCAAAGGTCACTATGCATATTTTTAACAAAATCCGAAAACACTACATTTAAAGACTTACCATTTATATATGGGAAAATCACATGACAATAATAACCTATTGTATAAGAACAAACAATAAAAAGGCAAAAAATCATGCCAAAGTGTGGTGATACAGAATAGTCTGTAAATGCAATGTACAATATTGTGTTACAGTACACACACAACGTTGCCTGCTCATGTCCAAGAAAATGGTTTAAGTTAGATTGGACACATATGTAGTTAACAGAAATGGGATGGGAATTGAATTTCTCTTTTCAAGTTTCTATATAGATTTCAGATTGTATATTAAATTCCCAATCTAGCAACACGTTATTTTTCATTAATCACAATTACACTAATAGTGTAAGATATCAATGCCTTATTCATTAGAAGACTCATTCAATAGTGTATAGATGCATTCATTGTAAAAGGACTAGTACCAGGTAGCTCTTAATTAAAATGTTGGTTCTCTTTAGATTGAAACAGCTATTGTCCACTGCATTTAGAGATTTCGTCTGTGCTGCTGTTATTTGTTCCACATCCAAAATCAGCACAAACACAAATCTAATTCATAAAAGTGATAATTAAAAATTGTGTTTATTACACAATCTCCCATACCATGCTGATTTGCTTTTTTTGATTTGCCATGATTGATCATGGTATATCAAGTTAGCTTTTATTAATTGTGATCCTTGCGCCTTTGTCGAGATGTGATGTTCATGCCTAGGTTGCACTTTAATAATGTGATTGCCACATTACTTGCTAGTATTGCTCTCTTGCTATCACATTCTATATTTTCTTACTAGGACACAATCATACTCGGATACAAATATTTCATGTGATGTACTACAATGGTTCTTCCACATCAGATATACAGGGCGTTTCAAAAAGGACGTTACAACTTTGAAAATTCATATAAATGTTATTAAACAAGGTATAGAGCTGGTTTTGGTGTTATTTTAAAGGAAAAAACTTCAAGTTTTTTTACCTTAAACTAAAGATGTTCTATGTGGCTTCCGTTAGTTATTCTGCAGATATCCCATCGGTAGTCGATTTCTTCCCAGACTCGCACTAGCATTTCAAGTGTAACTTGCTCAGTAGCAGCGTAAATTCTTGCTCTAAGTTCAGGTAGAGTGGCTGGCAAAGGAGGTACTTACACCATATCTTTTATGAAACCCCAGAAGAAAAAATCTATGGGTGTCAGGTCTGTGGAACGGGGGGCCATGCAATTGTCGCATCACGGCCAATCCATTGGCCTGGGAAGCGGTCATTTAGAAAATCCCGGACGTCAGTCAGATAGTGTGGTGGTGCGCCATCTTGCATAAAGAAAACATTTCGTTCTCGGTCATCCTCATAGATCTGTGGTATTAAAAATTGTTGCAACATATCAAGGTACACTATCCCATTGATGGTTCTCTCTTGGGAAAAAAAGGGGCCGTACACTTTCCTCTTGTTCAACGCACAAAAAACGTTCACTTTAGGGCTATCATGAACATGTTGTAATGTTTCATGTAGATTTTCGCTGCCCCAAATCCTACAGTTATGTGTGTTTACCTTACCACTTAAGTGAAAAGTGGACTCGTCAGAAAAGATTATGTTGTCCAAGAAATGTTCATAATCATCCACTCGATTTAACATATCCACACAGAAGTTCCTACGGGCAATCTTATCAGTGCCTTTAATTGCTTGTAAAAGCGAATATCGGTATGGTTTCAAGTGCAAATGTTTTCTTAACACACGCCAAACCGTCGTATGTGGTACTTGCAGCTCACGAGATGCATGCCGGGTCGATTTCGTAGGGCTATTTACAAAACATTGTCTCACTTGCTCAACGACTTCGTCAGATGTGCTTGGGCGACCTGAGGATTTTTTTTATGTTTCACTGAGCACCGTTTCTACAAAACAACTATGCCTATTATATATTTGTAGTGAGGTGTAATCCCTAGAAGCCCTCCCAGTTTCGATAATTGCCCTTTTATGATTAAAACTTCTTTAGTATCCTTTACATGTCACTTTGAATCACCAAATCTAGAAAATTATCTACTTTTAAAAATGGAGCACTGGAATTGAAAATCAATCCATTTGTAATATATTAACTTGCACATCGTCACACTTTGGTATGAATTGTTACCACTTTTATGTTAGATTATTCATACACTTGAGTATGAGGTGCCAGAACATAATGTCTGTATGACTCTCTAGTGACAAAATATTACTTTTTAAATTCTTCATATCTTAAGATTTTCGCCATGATGTTTTTGTTAAACTTGGAACTAAAAACAAAAGAGATAGTTTTCCATTTTAACTATTGAATAATTTATTATATAGTCAGCAATAAGCTTTATATCCATTATTTTAGTTAAGATGCTACTTTAAATTACTCATTAGTTTTATTCATTTAGTTATATACCATTATTATAGATGATTTTGGTTCTTTTTATGCTGTTTTTGCTTTTTCACTGCCAAAAATTAGGGGTTAATATTTTGGCAGTTCAATAGAACTATCAAGTTGTTTTGTAGCTATCTTTTTACTCATTTTGTATAATTTTATAAGCAAGACATTAGTAATATACAAAGTGATTTGAAATAGATCAGATAGGTGATTTTTTTAGATTTTGCAAATTTTTATATTATTTTGTAAAATACGAAGACTTTAAAATATTTTGTAAAATTATAATTCTTAAATCAATAATTATAAGTCTTATCTCACAATATACTTTTGGGATTATATTTTTATTTTATCTTAATAAGAATTTGCTGCAAAACATTACATTTACAATTACTAATATTTTTATGTTGTGCCATTTGTTTCATTTTGTTACTTGTTAGCCTTTAAAGGTAAGATCAAAAACTTGTCCTGTGATGTGCCAGTGTTTACCTAATGTCAACACGTCTTTAGTTCACAAAACTTAAGCAAATTATACATTTAATGTGAGTTCCCAAAGTAAATTAACTAGGTAAGGAGAGGAAGGAGTTACAAAATTTTATTTTTCCAATCATACATTTCACAATAAATTTTGAGCTTAATTTGTAGAAACATAAACGAAGTGTAATATATCGGCTCGTAAATTTGTATATCTGTCTCATACGTTATTGAAGAAATATTCCAGATCTTATTTTTTTTACAGATTCTGAATGTGTTAATTTTGTCATTAAAACATCCATAAAATAAGCAATGTAAAAATTGTGATTAATTGTATTATCAAATGTAAATGAAAATATTTTCACACTTCCTGTACAGGCTGAGTGAACTAGAATGTGAGGAAAATTAGGTGTAAATGTGATTATGGATATTATTTTGGTGAAGCAAAAATTACTCTTGATGATTCTGCAACTTGTGTCAATGTTAATAGTTGTTTTTTCAGCTCCAGTTCTGGTTCTTTGATTCCTATTCTTGGTTCCAATTCCAACCACTTAATAATTTTAGGAATCATTCTTTAAAAATATGTATGTACCTAATCTGTTATGGCTCAGCATTGAAATTGAAGAGTGACGTAGTGAAATGGCTTTTTTCTAAGTGAATTTTAATGGAAGGTGACAAATGACCATGTATTTAATACAAAGACTTAACAACACTAATTCTTCAATGATTTCATTTAAATATTCTGACTATTATGATTTATTGTTTCGGTTAAATGATGAAAGGATTTTGTATGTTGTGCTTTTAACTTGATACCTTCGTACATTGAAGATGACAATTACTTGTGGTTATTTTAATCTCCAATGTAACCTCTAACATGGACATGACAGTGACATGCCTGTCTTGTTCAGATAGCCCTCCACGCATGACTGCTCATTACCTCTTCACTTAGTCTCGTAATTGTGGCTATAAGTAAAGATCTCATTTTACAGGATGTTTTGAACACATATAAAACCTCTAGAAAACATATTCTTGAGATTTAAATAACATTTTTTTCTTTTTAGAACAGTATTTTAATATTCAAAATTGTTCTTGTCTTCAAACGATTTTAAAAAGTCAGCTTTAGGATCTGTTAACTGTTCCTATAATGACCTTATATGCAACCATTAATAACTATAATTAATTTTAATAACTAAAAATTGTACAAAATTAACAATTTCGATATCTTGATGTTTTTGGGACTACGAAAAGTTATTGGGAAAATTTAACTTAAGGGTAATTCTTTTCTTGGTGGAGTGCTGATAGACGCACTGAGATAGTACACTCAACAAAATACATGGTTCCTTGGATACCTATGTATAAAACTATTTATTTTTTATGTGTTTAATTCATCCTTCTTGAGTATCATGATAGAAGTAACTACTGAGATGTGAATTTTAATATTGTATTATTAAAAAAACAGTGCAACTACAGTAATTGCTGTGAGTTACAAAGTTAGTTTTATGGTTTAGAAAGAAGAATTTTAATTGATGTTTAATATTATTTACTGAATTTTTTTATTATAAATATATTTAAATCATATTTAATCATATATGCTAGAAATAGACATAACAAAAATAAAAACTTTAGTAATAAAAACCATGAACATATTTAATTAAAAACAAATAATGCTAAAATTAATGAACAAAAAACTTGCTTCATGTGAACTCTTGTCTCAGATTTAACTTAAAAATAAATGTATTACAACATCTAGTTAATTACGATTGTTTTTATATTTCCAGCAATAAAAAGACAACCAATAAAAATAAACAGGCAGCAAACAAAGTATGGAAAGAGGTCTTAAAAGGTTAATACTTTAAAGAAAAGTTGTTCATATAGTTTTTTTTATTGTGTTTTAACTTAAGTAAGCTCAGATTGAGCAAAATTTTTGTCCTCTTATTTATTTTAATAGCTTTTTCTGTTTCACTGCAATCCATCAGTATCACTGAAGTGAGACAGTAGGACAGAGTGACTAGCTGTATCACAACATACACAGTATATCCTTAGTAAATAATGCATTAATCCTCATCTTGTGTTACGGATGAATATTTTGAATAGATTTTCCTTTTAGTTCAGAAGCTGAAAGTCAATTTGCATTGTATAAGCAAACAACCTAGTTTGGTTTTTAAATCGATATAGAGAAACAGAAATTTAACCTAAGAAAGAAATTGATCATAATATTGGTGGAGACGAAGTCAGAGGTATCAAAAGAGTTTAAAATATAAAAATATTATTTTTTATCATATCACATTTCTCTTAACTTGAAACACTTAAAAAAAGATATGATTTTTTATAAATATTTAAAATTGATTTCTTGTTCCGTGATTATTATATAAACTAGATAACACAAAAAAATAAAGGAGAGAATTTTTTAAGAGGATACACTGTGGCTAATTAGGAGTGTTTATTATGTTTCTTATGAAAATATAAGAGAGGAAAATGTTTGGCTAAGAATGACAATGACCCCCTGGCATTGGCCAGACACAAAAGGAAATTTTGTGAATATTCAGTATGGAGCAGTAACATAGAATACAGGAGTCTGTATGAATACAAACAAATCATTTTCCTGAAAGTGGTACATTTATATAGTTGTCTAAAGGTGATACGACTAGTACATGCCTGACGCACAGTGTTAAATTTTGGCAAGCTAAAACGGAATATTATTTGAAGAAAATAATATAATAAAATTTAAAAAAACTCGATATTTTTAACCATTTCTAAAACATATCACATTTTGATCTCCAACAAAATTAGTATGGTTAACAGGTGATTTCTTTCCTTGGGTAAATTCCTTTACCGAGTTCAAGAAAAACCAGACTGTGTGCTTTTATGATGCAAACTGGCTCTTGAATCCTAGGCTGCGTACTATGTTTATACATATTACTGACCAACCATCAACAGGTTACTGTGTAAGTAGACAATTTATTTATTTTGTTACTTATACATTTCAAATATGTACACTTCAAAACTTTATTTAAAAAAAAATATATGACACCATCAAACTAAAAAAGACTGTGTTGCATTCCTTCTGTATAACTGTAATCTGAGAGATCAAAGTTCAAGTCTTTGGAGATGAAGTATTTTTTGTTCATAAGTTCAATGGGGTGATTATATATGTGGCCTAGAATGTTGTTAAAATATGACTTAAGCATTTTTTGGTTAAAGCCATCTTAATGATTATGTTTATTAACCCACTCTCACCAGATGACGGTTAAATGTGTATTCTCAGAATGTTTGTAATACTCCTTCCTACAAATTTATATTTCTCTAGTCACTAATTTAATTTATTATACGTTTAAATTATTAAATGTATTGAGTTTAGTGTTCAGTGTATTTTTCATGCTGATTACATGAATTCCAACAAACCACATTAATGTAAATGCACAATTTCTCATTCCACATTGTTAGTATTTGTAAATATTTTACAAACCGGCTGAGGTTAAACTGGCTGATTCCATGTTTCTTCATTTACATGTTTACAGATTTATAAATATTAGTTAAGTAATGTTAATTAGAGAGAAGTGTTGAAATTCTTATACAAAATGTGTATTTTAATTTTCACATTTTCAAAATAAATTGTAAAAATGAAAGTTTTACAAATTTGTACATATGTTTTTTTTACCCATCCATCTGTTACAGGGCAACAAATCAAGAGTATATTGTGGGCAAAAATACTGTGCGATAACAAACTCCTACCTTGTTGTACTCTCGGATTACAAAGTATAGATACTCATCTTTGAAATTTAACTTAAACTAAATAGTAGAGTTACAATAATTGCAGTTACATTAAAATTTAGCTTGTTTATTTCTGCGTTTACACATATAAAGCAAACCATTAACAAACAATTAGTCTATTTTTTAATGTTGATACAACAATGGTACCAAATTTGGGTGCTTCTCAACCAAACTGCAACTTTGAACATTCATATCTTGTAAACTTGTGGTCCAATTAAGATAAATTTCTATAGTTACATATGTACTGTTTTTGAATACCAAATTTTAAAATTATAGAAAAATCTAATAGTATTTGTCTGTGTATGTTACAGAGTAAAGTTGCATTAGAGCAAGCAATATTATTAATTGATAGAGCTTGTTAAATGTAATCAACTATTCTGTGTAAAGATTGTTTTATGACAGCACAACCATTACAAGGTATGTTCAAAAAATATTGCAACTTTGTTTTTGTTTTTTCAAAAATTTATTTATTCATCAATATCAATTTTGTCCCCTTCAAAGTAATTAGATACTCATTAGATACTTGTGCAAACTCTTCCAATCCTCTTAGCACTTAAAAAAGTTGTTTTTTTTTATCTTGTTCAGCTCCTTTGATGCTGTTTTTATCTCATCATTCGTAGCTTAGCGGTGTCCTTTTATGGGCCTCTTTAATTTCAGGAACAAGAGAAAGTCACAGGGGACCGGATGTAGGAAATACGGTGGCTGCGGCATTATTAGTGTTTTTGAAAAATATTGAGCACAAGTACGATGTGTGAGCAGGGGCGTTATCGTAGTGCAAAAGCCAATTTTTGTTCTTCCACAAATCTGTGGGTTTCTGGCAGATTGCTTTACGCAAATTGCACATAACTTGCAGATAATATTCCTTATTGAGTTCTAGATGGACCCAACAACTCATGACAAGAACTCATGATACATGGTAATGCGCTGTTGTGTTTTTGTCGAAGTTCAGCAATTTTTTTATGAATTTCGCGGCAACCCGTCTCATGCCCAAATCATTGATAAAAATCTAAGGGCACGAGCCAATCAATATGTTCAGTTCCTGGGCAACTTCTCTAACGGTGATTCGATGATTGGCAAATACTATTTTCTTCACTTTGTCAAAGTTTTCTTCTGTTCATGCTTGGGCGTCCGCACACTGTTCGTCATTCACATCTCGGCCCTCTGAAAAAGTTTTGTACTACTGATAAACGTTACTTCGGTCCAAGGTAGCTTTTCCATAAGCCACAGTCAACATTTGGAATGCGTCCCCGAACTTAATCTCATTTTTAACACAAAATTTGATACAGATTATTTGGTTCATTTTTTCGAATAGGCACAAATCGAAGACGAGGCACGACACATGCAAGCAAATCAGCTGTCAACAATTGAATGAACATTCAAAATGGCAGAACTTGGCATACATCAGAGATGTGTACCAACATAACACCACAAAAAATTTTTTTAAACGAATATACATAACCCGTGGAAATTTAAAAGTCACAATATTTGTTCAAGATTCAAGATCTTTATTGGTCTTTAAACACATTCAATAGTGCAATAGACTTCGTCAAGTTACTAAAATATTCTAAACTAAAACACAAAACTAAAACAAACCACTCAGATTCTATCTACTCAATCCAGCCTACCAGCAAATATATAGATCTATATAATTAATAACAACAATAACCAAACAACCAACAGATCTATATAAATTAACAATAATAAATAACTATTAACATGTTTAACATGGATAAAATTTTAAAACTCAACAATATTAAAACTAAATAAATAATAAATTACTGAATAAATAAATACCAGAGACAAAATTTAAAAAATTATTGTTGTGGTATCACAATTTAAGAATTCATCAACACAATAAAATATATTAAATTTTAACCAGCACTTGAAAACTGTTTTAAATTTGACTAAAAATACAGATCTAGCATCTAATGGTAACTTATTGAACAATTTAATTTTCATAAAAAGATGACTGCATTTTGTTTTGGTTAATTTAACTGGTAAGAGTTGTAACAAATGTTTTGTTCTAGTAGGATAATCATGAATATCCTGTCTAGTTGTAAATGTTTCAAGTTGTTCCTTTACACTTATAAGGCAGTAGAATATATACATATTAGGAATAGTCATTACTTTTAATTCCTTAAAAATTGGAACACAAGTCTCTCTTTTTGAAACATTTTTCATAACACGTAATGCATTTTTTTGCCATTTAAATACTCTTACTGCACTACTACTGTTCCCCCATAGAGTTATACCATAACTTAAGTGTGAATGGAAAAATGCATAATAGGAGGCTAGAAGCATATCCGTAGTTATACAATGTCTCAATTTACTCAAGAGATAGACTACTCTAGATAAATTTTTACACAATTGATCTATGTGATGTTCCCAACTCAATCTGCTGTCAAGGTATACCCCTAATAGTTTTACAGGTTTACTAACTTCATAATTCCTATTTAAAGTGAACAGTATTTTCTCAGTCTTTTGATCATTTACTACTAAGTAGTTTGTCTCAAACCATTCCATAGCCGATTTTACCGCATAGTTTTCTTCCATAATAAGATTCTCATAATTTTCACTGAAATTCAAGAGTGTGGTGTCATCTGCATATCTGCATAATGTACTGAGGAGCATGGTACATTAAACGAGAAATCATTAACAGCAACCACAAACAAAAAAGGGCCCAGGACAGAACCTTGTGGGACTCCAATTTCAATAGGTTTTAGTTCGGATCTATCTTTATTTTGCACAACTATCTGCTGTCTATTTTTTAGATAGGACATCATTAATTGCAGTTCTTTGCCTCTAATACCATATCTATAGAGTTTGGATAGTAATAACTCATGATCTATGCAGTCAAATGCTTTGGTCAAGTCGATTAATGTTGCAGATGATAACACCCCTCTTTCAAAATTCGCTAAAATTGTATCTACAATATTTTCAACTGCTTTTATTGTACTTCGGTTTTGTATGAACCCAAACTGTTCTTTACAAAATAGATTATTATTAACAAAAAATGAATTTAGTTGCCATTTTATACAAGTCTCAAATATTTTACTAAAAATTGGTACTAACGAAATCGGCCTGTAGCTAGATGGGCTAAATTTATCTCCTTTTTTGTACACAGGAGTTACTTTAGTAACCTTAAGGGCATGAGGGAATACACCTTGCTCTATCATCATATTAAACAATAATGACAATGAATCAGCTATTTCATTTATAATTTTCTTTACAAGCATATTAGAAATACCATAATAGTCTTCACTACATGATAGGTTTAGATTGGCAACAACTTTTAATACATCAACTGTTGTAATTCTTTGCCATGTTAGAGTGTCACAGTCATTAAAATTAGATGGCGCAGTTTTGAGGTGGTCTCATATTGGATTTAAGATCCAACTCACTTACTAAATTAGTAAAATAGTTATTAAAAGAACTAGAATTTATTACTGAGTCACTGTAATTTCTTCTACTGCCTGTTTCACTCTTAATAACTTTCCATGCAGCCTTGCATTTATTAGAAGAATTTTTAATATATTCTTCATTTGCTATTTTTTTAAGGTAATTTATCCTATTTCTATAGAGTTTTTTAACATTTGCATAATCTTTTTTATAATTACTTTCATTGCTTGTTCCTTTACTATTTTTAAATCTATCATAAAATGCTACAACAAACTTTTTCATTTCTTGTAATTCTGGTGTATACCATTTAATATTAGGCCTTTCAACAGTTTTTACCTTAATTTCCTTTAATTTACAGCACTCATTAAGAGAATTTGTCACTAATAACATAAAATTGTCAAAAGCTAGTTCTGCATCAGTATGTTTATTCAGTTGTGATAGGCTAGACCGACGTAAATAATCTCTAAACTTAAATATTGCTCCTGGTGTCAGATCTCTTATAGTTCTAGTTTTGTACTTTGGATGGCTATCTGAGAGAGATAATCCATTGAACTTAGCAAAAACTCCAGCATGGTCTGATAAGTGAGGTTCAACAATTTGACACTCGATTTGATCTCTAGATATAGTAGTTATTATATTGTCTAGACATGCATCCCCTCTAGTGGGTTCTTCATTCAGCCAGTAAATATTGTAGGATCTCAATAAATTTAAAAAGGACTCAGTTTGCATTGAATTTACACTAATATTTATATTAAAATCTGCAGATATTATATATTCAAAACTATTGTACTTTTGATTGAGAAAACTAAGGAAAGACTCTAATAGTATTAAAAATTCCTTTGTATCAGAATCTGGTGTTCTATAAAGAGTGACAATAACTGTTTTAATCTTTAGGAGAGTTATTGCTGTAACCTCAAATGTAAGATCACCATAAAATTTATCTAAATTTATACTTTCAAATTCAATACCCTCCTTAACATATATTATCCTGCCACCTCCTTTGGTACGTAGACTTTTCCTACAGTAAACAGCAGCTAAATTAAAACCACAAGGAACATAAAATGAGATTTCTTGTTCACACAGCCAATGTTCATTAAGTGTTAAAACATTACAATTTATACTACTTATAAATAAATTTAATAAATCTAACTTTTTTCTAATCGACTGTATATTTAAATGCATAACACTAAGAGGTATAGCAGAAAGTTCCCCTAGGAGTTTCGGCCTAGAAATGCTGAGCTAGAGTTTCCCGATGGAGTCTCAGTGCCTGGTGGTGGAGGCTGCTCATCCGTCAGTTGTGGGTGTTGTGACTGCGTCTTTCTTCCTGTTGTTGCTTCCACAATTAGTTGTTGAACAGACATTGTATTTAATGAATTTAACCACTATTTTCAATTTGTTCATATTTATAGTCTTGAAAATAGAATAAGCCTGTTAGTAACAACACTTCTTATTTCAACCTTTTCTGCAACCACTGTTGAATACAGTTATAAAATATCCAGATAAGAAAATTAAGATTTTTAACTGATGCACATTTGACAAAATACTAAGTATGCAGTGCTTGGTCAGCACTGTAATGCAGGTATCAAAGTTACTGCCTAATGTTTACTATAAATTTAAAAACTGTTGTAAAATCCATCTTAGTTGTATTTTGACAGTAGTAGGCTTCTTAGATCTGTACATGTATATAAATTTTCTTAGTCGGGGAAACAAGGCAATATCATATATGGCATAGAAAATATTAAAACAGGGTATATTGCAATGACCATAAATAGACTTCACTTCTCGTGCTCGTGATTTGTGCTCGCAACTTGCATCCTGTGTAGTGACAACGCCTAGACTGGATTTCAAGTAGTTCTGGTATGATTTGTTTATTTTAACCTAGATTGTGGTTGTTCACCTGTAGATTGTAGTGTTATCGATTTGATGGTTCACAACAATTCTAAGAGACCATTATCTGCTCATGCGAATTGCATATATATCCAATATAATCTAATTAATTTTGATATTGCTTCAACCAAATAAGGAATTATTCATTTGTAACTTAATTTCAATGTAATAAATTTAAAGAATGTTGTAATCGTACATCAGCAAATTTTCAAATCTAGCCAACCAGGCGGTCTATATAAAAGATAAAACTGTATTCCTCCTTTATACATGTTATTTATTTGTCGAGGCTTTAAAATATTCTACATAACAACTGATGAAAATGAAAATGTAATGTTTATGATATCCATTCTTATATTATTATTTTCTCTAAACCTTGAACACTGATATATTTTATTTCAAAAATAATATCATAGGACTCTATAGTAGTATGGGAAGGAACCAACTGTCATAATGTAAGTATTGAATCAAATACACGTAACGTTGTATAGAATTGCAAGAGAATGGCGGGTATGTGCTGGTCCCCATATATAAGTAATATACATGCCAAATTTCATCTAAACCTGTCAACTAGATTGTGTTTCATTCACTAAAAACCCAAACATTCAAATGTGCAAAATTCTAAACATAATTCTTTAGAAACTGTCACATTTATAATATTAATTGGATTTCTATTTAGGCCTCCTTTAAGGATTATAAAACATTTTTTAAGATATACAAAATGACCACAATTTAAAAAGGTACTTAAGCAATGTATTTTGTATAAGCTATTTAAGATGTTTTCATAAGAAACTATTTTGTGAAAAATTCCACAAAATATAAAAATGGTACAATAAAATAAGTTCCTTATAAATTTAAAAGTATAACGTTTATTCCAAACATTAATTCTATGTAAACCCATTACATATAGTAATCGTATTTTTAAATTATGTAAAAGTCGTATGTTATTATGTAAAAATTATGTTCTATATTTTATGTATTTCTATATAAACAGTCAAAGTTGTGATCCCCAGAAACCAACAATGTCTGCTAAAATATTTTAGAACAACCTTGAAACAATAATTTACCTTTAGTGCTATTTTTGGTTATTTTTATGTAATTACTGAACTTTGTAGGTTAACACAAAATATAATCTGAAATGGAAATACCCAAAAATAAACCACATTTGCCTATTTTAGTTGTTTGATTTCTAACCAGAAATAATTTATAATAAAATGTTCATTTTTATGAAACGGTACATTTGTAACATGATTTATAAGGAAAAGGGTACTTGTACTATACGCTTTTATAGGCTGCGTGTTGCTTCGCTATTACTAGGGTCAAACCTCACAGAAATACTAAATCTTGCACACTCAGATGAGATACACAGGTAGATGGGTGGTATAGCAGTAGGGCGTGGTGAATTTAATGGAAGATGTCTGGTTGAGAGTGAATAGAGAGGGGCCCAGATGAGCCACGCCGTGGATCGTCAACAGTTGGACAAGACAACTCGTTGTGGGACCCAACATCTCACAAATAATGCACAATACGACGCTTAGAAAGTAATGTGCAACTGTCTGTATAAAAAACTTGAGGTTTGTGATTGAACCTTTTATGCAAGTTCGTTTTAAATCTTAAATGCTCGCAAAGAAAATAAGCAACTAAAGACATGGCCATACATAGACATAATTTATGCGCTAATATGCCGTTGCGAAGCACAGTTACTTTCACCTAGTACAATACGATATACCTTTATTGCCAGAAACAATTTTATTTTAACATTGCATAGCCTGGTATAACATAATAATAATTTTACATTCTTTAAAATAATAAAATTCCTTATGCTAAGGATTAAATTTTAAAATATCGTAAACAATATCGTTTTTAGTTAACAATAAAGGTTGTCAAGCAATAAAATTTATAAATAATAAAAAATAACTGGATGTCAACGCCCCTTTACTATCGCACATTGAAGCTAGCGAGATGGTTCTTGAATTCACCAACTGTATAAAATGAAGTGTCGCAATGCACTCTTGAAGCATTTTACATCATTTATTGATTTTATTTCTTCAGGGAGCTCATTTAGAAACTTTATGCCAGCTTGAGAAGGAAGTTGCTCGTATCTTCTTAATCTATGCTGAGCAGGTCTGAGATTTTCACGATACCTTGCATTGTAGTTGTGAATGTCCCGACCTCGAACCATTTGGCTCTTAAACCGGCAGTGTACAGTAGTTTCCAGTGTATACATACATGGTAATGTTAGTATTTTGAGCTCCCTAAATGAATTCCTACACAACTCTCTAAACTTTAATTTAGCAATAATTCTGAGAGCTCTCTTCTGCAAGACAAACAGTCTGTGGAAGTCGCTATTTGAACAGCTACCCCACAATATAATACCGTAGGATAAATGTGGGTGGACCAAACCGTAATATGCAGTCTTCATTATTTGATCTGAACAGTATTCGGCAAGAATTCTCAGGAGATAGATATTACTTGATAGTCTCGTACAAACACTGTCCACATGGTTCCTCCAAGTCAACCCTCTTCGAGTTATATTCCCAGGAGTTTCGTACAGTCAACTTCATCCAGGACCTTCTCGTCCAACATCACAGCAGGTCTGTACTGACATGGCGCAGTGCTTCCACCAAAAACCAAGTAATTTGTTTTGGAACAATTGAGTTTCAAGTTTATGTTTTCAAAATATTGGGTACATACATTTAATTCTTTGTAAACTTAAATTTCAACTTGAAATTTTGATTTGCATGTGAAAGAGAGAGTCGTGTCATCTGCATATTGGACTATGTGTCCTTTATGAATCTTTGAATTAAAACTGTTTACGTACACCAAGAAGAGAACTGGTCCGAGGATGGATCTCTATGGGACCCCATATCTAAGACTGGTTGTACGTGAAAATTAATTTTGAACTGATACTTGTTGTTTTATATCAGAGAGGTATGAGTGAAGCCACTTCAGCGGCAATCCTCTAATACCGTTGTTGTGCAATTTGTTGAGGAGAATGGTGTGATCCACACAATCAAAAGCCTTAGTCAAATCAAGGAAAACGCTGAGCATCACTGTTTTCTTGTCCAAGCTATCAACAATCAGCTCAATTAAGTGCGTAATTGCATTGATTGTGGGTTTACCTTGTCTAAAGCCAAACTGATTTGAAAATAATATACAATTTTTCTCAAAGAAATTTAGCATCCTACTTAACTTAACTTAACAAACTTAAGAAAAGTTTTCACAAAAACCTTACTTAGCACTGGTAGGATTTAGATTGGCCGATAATTATTTACTTTCAATGGATCATGTTTCTTAAAATTGGAATTACTACAGCTCTTTTCAGTGCCGTAGGAAACATGCCTTCTTGGAAAAATTTATTAGTTATCATTGAATGTGGTTTCAGCAGAGGCATTTAACATTGCTTGAAAAGAAAAGAGGCCATTTACGTCAGTTGACTTCGACACCCTTAGAGCACACATCACGCTAGCCATTTCCTCCTCTGTTACAGGAGTTTACGCCATTGACATGACGGGACTTGGTGTTTGACTCGTTTCAAAACAACAGCTAATATTTTAATTTGGAACATTAGAAAAAATCCATTAAAAATGTTTGCTAGATCTGAATGGTCCTTAATAATTTCCCAATTGATTTAAATTTCTATAGGTTTATTGGGTGCCTTGGTTTTGTGCTTATTAATTATACCCCCACACGGTTATTTGAACGTTTTTTTTGTCATTGCTTTATTAATTCATAGGCTTTGGCCACTTTAATAACCTTTCGATAGATTAATTTATACTTTTTTACAACATTTTTGAATTCTAAACTTGTTGATAGTTTTGATTGTTCCCAATACAACCGTAACTTATTTCTAGAAACAATTGTTCCTTGAGTAATCAAATTAGTTTTTCTTTTCTCTTTAAAATTATTTTTTTAATGGACAGTATACATTTAGATTGTAATTAAAGCGATCATTTCAATAATCGAACATTTCCGACGATTTGGGTTTTGTTAAATTGCCAAAGTTCTCGATTTAACCGTTTATTTAACAGGTTAACGTTGGAAGGACGTGTATCTCTCCTATAACGTATATACAGTAACGTCTTGTGTTTTTTAACCTGTTGACTAATTTTGATTAATTGGGCATTATGGTCAGATATGGCAGTGGCTACAACGGACACGAACGTCCCGGGTATGTCGGTCACAACGTTATCTATAGCGGTCCGAGAACCACCAAACACTCTCGTTGGTGAATTCACTAACCATCCCAGATTGAAGCTAGCCAGTAAATCTTGGAACTTTCTGGTTTTGCTACAACCTTGATTCATTACGTTAATATTGAAATCTCCAGCTATCAGAAATTGTCGATTTTGTGACGTTAATTCTTCTAGAATATTCAAAGAATTTACTTTCCTGAAAGATATTGAGCGACAATTACTGAGACTAACAGAAATACACAAGAGCTCAAATACCTTTTCCTTTACTTGAGTAGCATCCAACTTTTTAAAATAAAAAAAAACTATTTGACAAAAACAGCAACACCGCCTCCTTTAAAATGAGTCCTATTAAGACTATGGGCAGTGTGTACTTTTCTATGACAAATAGATCGATATTTTTGTTATTAAAACCGTGTTCGGACAAAAGAAAGATATCCGGTTTGAGCTCGTCACAAAGTAACTCCAGCTCCTGGAGTTTATTAGTTACTGATTGCACATTTTGGTGTAAGATAGTTAAGATTCCCGAGCTTGAGGCACTTTGTAGGGTCAACGGCAATCCTTTGTTAAAGGCGTTTTTACGTTTTCTAAACAATGTTTCCTTGAACTGGTGTTGCAAACACCATCTGGGTCAGGTAGGCCTACGCATTGAGTACTCAATGATTGAAAATGTGAAGTGCACTGATTTTCAAAGTTCTTTTCAGAAACATCACTAGCAGTTGAAGTTGCAGACGGCTCCATCGCAGCCGCATGACTACTGTTGCAGGTGGTCTTGAGGGCATCAGAGTATGTGTCATACTGTTGCATAGATACTGGTGGAGAAGGATGAGCTGTTCAGTTGTCCATCCTCAGAGGAGCTGAGACAGGCGTGGAAGAAATCATGCTGTTAGTGACCGGGTTGACTAATTTGGGGATTTCTCGTAGGACAAGAAGAGACTCACTTATAGGCTGCGAAGTAGCTACATCTCTTCTGACTGTTTTAAAGATTGTACTTTTGTATTTTGCAGTACACAATTCGCAATTCTTCTGCTTATTTCAATTTTTCCGTATTTATTAAGATGGAGTCCGTGGTTGGTAAAAAAATCTTCTTGCAAAGTTCTTTGTATCAAAAACGGAAGCACCATAGAGTTTTTCGAGTTTACTATTTACAAGATTTAGTATACGATAAGCACAACGTCTCTATGTTCAACTGCTCCATTTTAGATATATATTGTTATATACAATTGCATAACATCAATTAAAATTTTAAACTCCCTCATAATGCCACTGATTGTTTTGGTGATGAAGTAAGTTAAACAATTTAATTAACCAAATATTTTATATCACAAGTACGATAGATAAATTTCTGAAATCTGGAAAATTTCGTTAAATTACCGTATACAATTCAATATCAGAAGTTAAAATTTTATTCAATATTATGTTGAGTAAATCAACTTAAAATAGTAAAATAAACTGTTATGTTAAAAATGATTCCCATTACTTTAATATAAACACTTTAAAGGATTATCAACCACTGTCAACACTAAATTTCAGTACCTTTAAAGTCCCTCTAATTAATCTAGTAGAGCGACAGTTTAGAACTTGTAATGTTGTTATTATTCATAGACTAGATCGGAACTGGAACATTTAGCAGCCTAGTCGTTCCGCTTAACAGAGCCGGCAAGTCGTCCCTCTTAACACAACCGGCTGGTAATTCCTCTTAACAGAGTTGGCTGGGCGTTCTTAATAGAGCCGACTAGTCGCTCCTCTTATCAGAGCCGGTAGTCATTCTGCTAGACAGAGCAGTTAAGTAAATCGTTTCGACGGAACATGGAAGTCCGTTCTGGTTACGTAACATTCTGATGGAACTAGTTTTTTGGCACATCTCTAACGTGATTAAATGTTAGTAATCGTGGAATAATTATCCCATTTGTGGTAAAATCAGATCACTTGGGGTAATTTTAGAATAATACGAAAGTGCAGGTAATTAATTGCTAACAATTCTGGTCTTACCACATGAATATTCTAGAATTAAGGGGAAATCCTATTTGTAAATAATCCAATTTGTGAAAACAAGTTAACAAAAAAATTTACATCAAAGCTGTTTTTCTGAGGATGACCATTGGTAACATCTATATCTTGTCAATATTTTTATGTAATAAGATTTATTTCATCTGTGTAGTTTTATAAAATAGATTTTACGTATTTTATCTTTGTAATTTACTTGACGAATAAAAAAAACACACACACTTAGAGAATTATATATGTAAATAATTAGTGAAAAGCGAAGGGTAATTTTGGGAGAATTTGGAAAAAGGTTTGGGGTAATATATGTCAGTTTGGAATAATTTTGAGACAGATTGGGATTAATATGACTGCTTGTTGTTGGTAACACTAGTGAATATAAAATAAGATTATGTAAGGTTTGTTTATTGTGTGTAATAAAAATAAATAAGTAAGATAAAAATAACCTCTGAAATTGATTATTATCAGATATGCATTAACAAATAAATTAAAATGGCAACCACGACGTACTATGCGCTTTAAAATAGGCTACATGAAAATGTTCCAAGCCTTGTGCCAAAAATTAATTTGGCAGTAAAATAAGAGAAACAACTTTTGTTGATTGTTATGTTAGTGTTGAGTGATAACAGTGTAAAACAAAAGGGAAAACATACTTGTTCATGTGGTCTATTTAATTTATTATGTTGCAGGTCCTACGAATTTTAAATTTTTCAAATGCATATTCCAATTTCATGGTTCCAATGTGTTATTTATTGTACAAGATTATTTTGTATCTGATTATTCAATACTAAAAGTGTACGTGAATACCGGCAATCTAACCTGCCAAAAGACTTGATAGTACGAACAATTCAGATTAATTCTTGAGAACATTTATTTTGATTCGTCGACAATGGCATCATCTAGGTTTGTTTTCTTTTATTGTTTTTAAGCTTCTATAATATATAACTAAGTACCGATAATGCTGAGTAGTCTACAATAAACTAACTAGTCCATAACTTATAAAATGTTGGTCGCTATAGGCCTAAACTGTTATTTCAAATATAGCAGAAAGCCATTAATTAAGTCAATAAGTTATTTTATAATCTTACAAATATATCCTATTACTTAATAGTTGTATGTTAAAACGTGAACAATACAATTTGAAATGCCCTCAAGTCCATTGCAATCAACTTGAAATAAGTCAATGTCAACATATGACCATTGACCATCCTGAGAGTATGTGGCCAAGCATTCTAAGACGACTTTGGGTGTTAAGTTGGAAATATAGCAAAGGTTCAGACCCTGCTCATGACCATTGCTTTTTTTATCAGTAATGTCAACTTAGTTTTAAATTGACTCCTTATTTTATTTGATAGGTAGCTATAAGATAAAAGGCCGGGGCGGCAAATCACGAATTTGACGTTATCAACGTATTCTGCTCACCCTCCTGAACAAAAAATATGGTAAATCTTAAGATCAGTGACTACCGCTCCGATCGCCGTAATTTTTTGCATACTAACACAGGTTAACGTAATTTCACCGAAACAAATAGTATAGTACTAGAGGGTGCAAATGACAAATAACATGATTTTAGGGGGTATATTCATAAATGGTTAAGTTTCTAATGTTTTAATGTTCAGTTTGTGTGCTGTGTCTGGATAATCTGTTTACTTGAATATTATCTGCGGCCGGGAATGATAGCAGCCTGATAACGTATCTGTTATCTGAATTCTCCGGGGCATGAGTCAGTGCTTCACAAGATATCGTGTTCAGTAGATTGGATTGAGTGAGTGCGTTACAATCATGAATCAACCATCCACTAGTTTGACCAACCCTATAGTGAATTGTGTGTGTCGGAGTGTTTAGTAGGGCACGTAAAGAGTTTACGTTTTAACCTAAAGGGTCATTCCATGTCAATTCAACCAGGTCATTTCACCAAACACCTCAGATTTTTATGAAACTTGGTACATTTGTTCTATATATAGAGATTAATAACACCACCAAATTTTAAATTTTTATTCTCACATACTTTTTTAGTTATGGCACTTTAAAGTTTGGTCGTTTCTCAGTTTCCGGAGCTTTGGATAGTGCCCAGTAAAACGTGTATTAGGATAGAAAAAAAAATTCTCGTTCACTTATTTGGCACCCAATCTTGGTGAAATTTTTAAGGTAGGTTTATATAAGTATAAGGAAGTTAAAAAAATATATAACATAACCCTAAGCTAAGCATAAAATATTATATAAAAAATATTTTTTGAACTTTTTACAATTTAAAAAACGGGAACATGGCTCAGCGTAAAATTAAATATCTCAAAAAGGGAATGAGATAATCAAGAATTTTTTCCCCCCTAAATTATCTATATGAAATGGGCTTTAATTTAATAAAATAAAAGTTTTGTGTATTTTCTTCCTTCTATTTATTGATACCATTGAAAGTGACATTATATTACTTACGAGCAATGTGAAGTTCGCCTGGTTTTCAATAAATGGGTATAGCTTGTTAAACAAGGATAAATTACATTTTTATGTTTGGAAATCATAATTCACCTTTCACTGTACTTATTTTAAGGCTTTGAAAGTTAATGAACCATTAGCTTTTCAATTAATTTTATGCACTCTGGTGAGAATTGATATGTTCTTCCAGTCGAGGTGTGTGGAGGCTTCAACCACTGCAAGGATGTGTGGAATCGGCACATCACATATAATCATCTCGTTTTTGGCCAGTAAAATGAGGGGGATGGTCCTGCTGGATGAAGAAATTTTACTGTAGCGTCTCCATCTTCCTTGGCAACATTTGTTATTATCCCAAAGAACCCAAAGATTGTCGTATTTACAAGCAATGTAGCGTGTGAGGGGTACAAATCTTCTTCTCTTACATTTAAGGCCAACCTCTCCTTAAATTGTACGTTAGGCTAGGATGTTCATCAGTACTAATTCGCCTTGCTTCTAATGTTCCTGAAGAGTCCAAGGGTCTAAAGTTGTGAAAACTTCTGGTACCTGGAAGAGTATTAAGGTTTTCAAAAGTGTTTCAAGCGTCGGCGAACAATCATCTGCTGATTCTTTTGAAATGAAATGGAAAATTTATTTTGGATATGTTTGATTTACAAAACTCGTAAAAGGTTAGCTAGCTGCTGTTAGTATTTGATCTTGAAGAGGCCTTTGAAGACTTGCTTTTTCTCGCCAACCTTTTAACAGTTCCCCCAATACCGTCACATTCAGTTTGCCGTGGCTTGTAGCAAAAGAAAGACCATTGGCCTTTAATTTTGAAGTCTTTTTCTGAAGTGAAAGGTTCATGAAGTTGTATTTGTTCTTGTACTGTCCGGCGCAACCGTCACTGTAATAGTGAACATCCGTGACATTGGGATAATTTTCCTTGACATACTCTAACAGGGTTTCTTGTATTTTATAAACCATACAAACATCATGATTTAAGTCATCGGAGATTTACACAATGTGATGAGACGATTTTTTTCCTCGTCAACACACATGTTAATAATTACTGGATGAACAGTACAGGAGTCTGAGGTCCAATGATAACCCTGCACCTCATCTTGAATCACAAATGAGAAATTCTCACTAAAGTCCATTGATATAATGGCTTCGTTTGGCGCACAGTTATCCTTTAAGCTTTTAAAAATAGCTGGACTGGCTTTTTGCAATATAAGAATGAGGGATCAGTTTTTCTATTTTTGTTGCCAACTCGTCAACAAATTCATCAATAGTTGAAGTTTGTGTTATCATCTGTGTCCTGTCTGTAGCTACCCACTGTTTGAATTCTATTCTATCATCTTCTTCATAGTTTTTCAAACTTTGCTTGTAAGAATGTTGTCAGATTGTCTTTTGAGGGACATGTTTCACATCGCCTTAAACATGCAGTTTTGAGTTGGATTTTCACATAAAAGAAGATTTTGTAGATCTTTGTGACTCTCTTCCAGTTGTGCTGCATGTATTAAGAGCAACACATTTTGATGAATAGTACACACACAAACAGAGTGTGTTCCACTAGCACCAGCCAGAACACACCATTTGGGACGAAGAGTACAAAACTTGGAGAACCCTATTTTTATGTCAGGATGTTCCCTTTTGAAGTTTGCAAATATTTCATTGAGGTTACTTAAATTTAATCTTTTCTTCTTCTATATTTTTTCTTTCCCAGGCTTACTACATCTTTCATACCTGGCAAAACTCTTGATTGCTCGTCGCTTTGATAAAAAATTTGTGACCAACTCCACAACTTCAGGATCTGAGTTTCTTTCCTCTTCTTGGTTCAGGTTCAGCCAAAAGTCCTTTTTCTTTGTACAATTTTTGTGCCTGTCTAGCAGAATAATCAGACACTTCAAAGGCATCTTTGATTTTTGTTCTCGACCAATTCAGTGATGCTGGAATCGTTTAATAGTTGTATTTTCTTTTTTGATGAAAGTTTATTTACTTCACTTTTTTATATTCTCAACAAGCAGGTCCATTTCATCTGCTTTTTGTTCAGCTGTTTTTTGCAATTTAGGTATTTTTGGTGGCAAACTGAACATCTAAAACTGTTTCAATTTTCTTTTTTACATTTTGATGCAGTTTTTCTAATTTATTTTGTGCATAACCAATTTTTGGAGTTTTCATTTTCAACGCATGTAATTTAAGAGGTGAACAACCAATATCCGTTAAAGAGGAATTTAGAGAATCAATAGCCTCTTCTTTTTGTAACTGAGTTTCAGTTTCAGTCGGCAGTGTAAAAAGATCATAATCATGTGATTCTTCTTCACAGTCATTTGGAGTAGAGAATATATTTTTAGAGCAATTGGTGCACAACTTTTCCCCCTGGTTTTACCTTTAAACCTTTTGTGATACAGGCCTGACTTTGCTGAATACTTACAACTCTTAAGCCATTTTTAATGGGTTTCTTATGTTTTTTAAAAGGATCACAACAGACTTTATGGAGGAATTCGTACTTGGTCAAAAATAAACTCTTATGATGCAAACAAATGTTAATTATTTCCTTATCATCTAATTCACTTCTTATTTTAATCAAGTTGAGATTTTCTTCAGACAAATCACTAACATTTTCTAGCCCTTTTTTTTGTAACATAAGTTAATTTGTGGCATTCTGTCAGTTTTAATAGCCCTATACTACACTTATTGTCCATTTCTAATTGATTTAAAAGCAGGTTAAATTTCTCTTCTTTACAAATGCATCATAAAACAACGAAAATTTCAAAAATTAAGTTCAAAAATTTGATCTATACAAGTATATGGAAATATCATTAATCTTTGTATTAATATTAGGTTTTTTAAAGATTGGCACCTTAGTTAAAACTCAATTCAAACTCAGACACACACACTAACACAATATCATAAATCCAAAGAAAGGTAAACACCACTTTATAACCACCACAGCTTATAAACACTGTTACTCTTGGGACACTAGTAACAGACTGGCTCATAACTGTCAGATACACTGCCTAGAAAAGCAGCCTGTCATGACATGAAAACCTCGTGTTGCAACTTGCCCAGATTAGGAGGTAGAATATCTGCCTGTTTATTTCTGTAGTCTAATCTATTTAAACATGAATGTTGACATTGAAACTTAGGTACAGTACTGTGTTAAACTAAGCTTCTATATAAATATTATAATAATTATAATGTTTATATAGAACATTATAATTATTTAAAATGTTAAATTAAAATTATTAAAAAAATTTTATTTAATTTTCATTAACAATCTGTAGCCATTGAGACTGGTACAAACCTCGCTTTGATTGTAATTAATATATTGTAACTTGCAATGGCCTTAGTTAATAGAAGGAAGAAAATACACAAAACTTTTATTTTATTAAATTAAAGCCCACTTCATATAGATAATTTAGGGGGGAAAAAATTCTTGATTATCTCATTCCCTTTTTGAGATATTTTAATTTTACGCTGAGCCATGTTCCCGTTTTTTTAAATTGTAAAAAGTTCAAAAAATATTTTTTTTTATAATATTTTATGCTTAGCTTAGGGTTATGTTATATATTTTTTTAAATTCCTTAATACTTATATAAACCTACCTTGAAAATTTCACCAAGATTGGGTGCCAATAAGTGAATGAGAATTTTTTTTTCTATCCTAATACACGTTTTACTGGGGCACTATCCAAGGCTCGGTAATTGAGAATGACCAAACTTTAAAAGTGCCATAACTAAAAAAGTATGTGAGATAAAAATTTAAAATTTGGTGGTGTTATTAATCTCTATATATAGAACAAATGTACCAAGTTTCATAAAATCTGAGGTGTTTGGTGAAAAAAAATTATTTTTTTCTGGTTGAATTGATGTGGAATGACCCTAAATGAAATTATTTCCTTTTTAATTGAACATGGAATTTTTAATAATGAGTGTATTTGTTCGTTGTGCGGTCGCGTGTTGTTTTTAAACCGGGAGACTTTGTTGTTTCATTGCAATAGGAAAATTAGATAAAGTAGTACTAAAAAACTTTACTTAAAAAAATTTTAACTTAAAAAAAGAAGTTTTAAATGTTGCAATTTTTAAAAATCCACTTTTTTTGTTACTGCTGCTCAGCTATATCCACCAACACACTAATGGTAAGTGTTCTCTGTTAATATCCATCTATATATTTATATTTGAGTTTTTCATGATTTATTAAGTTTTTTAACTTTACATAATTGCCTTTGCATTACATTTCAATTTATATTTCTGATCAGCCCCTCTAGAATTTTATATTTTACTGATAGGTACTATCTCGAGGAATGTTTTTCTTTTATTGACATCAGCAAGGGGCAGCACCGAGTGCTGCCGAAGCCCGCGCTGATGGCCGGAGGCACTCATCTCATTTTGATAACAAGTAATTAATTTGTTGGTCGAAATTAAGAAAAACATTGTTCATTTTGATCAAAATTCTGCTCATTTCAGTATTATTTTTCATTTAAGTTTGCAAAGATGGCGACCCATCCGATGACGTCATCACGAGGTTGAATCATGGTCACAAAAGGTCACGTGACGCTCGACGTCGATGTACAACATGGAAATATTACTCCGCGCGTGAACAGTTGTTCCATTTTTTATGTTCTAGAACTTCGTTATTTCTCATTTCCACCCCATCAAACCTTATATTTTTTTTGTTTTATTGGACGATTCCAATAAGTTGATTACGCAAAACTCGTATTTTGCCGCTCCGGCCGTTTATATAATAATTACCATTTTATAAGTTCCGCGCTTGTAGATTAGTAGCCCACGAAGAAGAGAAGTCCGAATGAGGCTAAAAAGGGAATTGGTCTCTCATAATAAAAGTACATGTGTAGTATTGTTTAACAAACCATTATTATGGCTAGCCTAATTAAGGTTCAATTTGTATTACAATAAAAACTGTCTTAAAAGTACAACCAAGGCTTGTTGATTTTGTAATAAATTGATAATCCTAAGTTGTAGAATTAATATTTTTTGGTATCAAGTTTAACCCTTTTACCACCTGGCCGCAAGCCACACGGTGCGTCGACTGCCATTAATATCTGTACGAGTAGTTGCGTCGACCGCCAGGCCTTTGCCCGGGTGTGCGTCGCTACTCCGCCATAGCATTTTGCTCAGTTTTACGCATGTTTACATTATCACTTATATTTTCGTTAATTACAAAGATAGAACGATGTTGGTATCGTTTTATTTATTTTTAAATGTGCTAACTTTCTATGTGTAGATGTTGGCTGTAATACGGTACATTTTTAAATACTGAATTTTTTAACTTTATTTTTATTTATTTTTTTAATACAAAATATATTAACTTTGAAATGTTATAAGTACCAAAGTTTGTCTTTTTACCACAAAATCTTTATATAATACTATTATACATTTAACTTAGTAGAACTTCAGGAATTTTCAAAAAATAATTCAACCATTGAAATATTTATTAGCCTGTTTATTGAACAGGTACAAAACGAAAATTTGGAAAAAATCATTACAATGTGTTTTGTAAGTTATAAATCATATGATATAATACATACCTAATCAATTATTACCTTGAAATAAAAATATACTGTGGATAAAATTAAAATGTATATAATAATACAATAAAGGGATAGGGTACGATAAGCGGACCCGGTTTTTTTATATCGAAGAATGTAATCATCAATCATCGATACCTAATATTCGCATCTCGAATCCTAGACTATCAATCGATAAAAAAGCAACAACCAACATATGTTTTAAATTAAAATGTGAATTTAATATGAACTGTGATCAAACAAATTATTATAACCGAAATTAGGAAAACTGAAGATTTGTTTCTTTTCACAAATTTCACATAATGGGTTTCTCGGTACGAGTCCTACATGTTGAAGCCACGAAAAACATGTCTTATCATCTTTCAAAGCAATGTCTTGTAGTTTTCTAAAATTGACTGCCATTTTTAATAATCAAATGTTATTTATGTAAAATTGAAATATTACCTTACGTGTATCATTTGAAAGTGTTTACAGCTGTTGATATAAATTATTTAAGTTAATTGTTCAAAATAATTAATTAGTATCAAGTGATTATATCGATGGTTATGATTAAGTAATATCGGTTGCCAATTTCGATATAAAAAATCGGGTCCGCTTATCGTACCCTACCCCAATAACGACTTGTATTAAAAGGTATAAAAAAATACAAGAACTAAAAATATAAATTACACAAATGAGAAAAGTTTAAAATATTACGGTCTTTACATTTACTATAGACCTATTGACAAATTTACTAAGATTACAATTATAAAATATACATATAGATGATTATAGAATACATTAAAAAAGTAATACCAGCCAAAGAAAACATACTGTCTTTACACTTTGTAAAATGTCGTACGTGATATATATTATTATATCAATATTATATATTGTTGTATCAATATTATATATTATATCAATATTATTAAGAAAGCTCAAATTGTCCACAATGCATTAAAATGAACTAAATCAAAATCAGTGGAAACATCATTACGTAATTAGCGAAAGAGTAGAGGGCCTATAAATAGGCTCATGGTGGTTTGCCGCCGACCATGGCAAAGCCTATATATAGGCTCTTGGCGGTTTACTACCACCCATGACAAAGCCTAAATATAGGCTCTTGGCGGTAAAAGGGTTAACGGCCGGAATAGCCAATCAAAATTTCAATGTTTTAACCCTTATAACGTCAGTATATCTTTTCACGACTTCCAGCAAACGGCACAATATTAAAAAAAAAAATTTTAAATGTGTAAAGTTCATTTTTATTTTTACTTTCTATAATTATGGTAAGTATAAAAAAGTAAAAATTTTAAAATTATAAAGTCACTGTACTCAGGATCGTCAATGTTACGAGACATGTAATAATGAACACGGTACTTTGGTATTATACCGACCACACCCAGACATGAATCGTTATTTGACATTTTGCTTCTACTGATTACTAGATTAGCGTAGAACAATATTTCGTCAATATAAAACAGGAATTGTCTTATCGCAAACCCCTCCCCATCCTCAGACAGAGGTCAAAGTCGAGCGGTCTAGTAGATAACGTGATTGCAGAGTCTCGCCGCCCGTTCAGCTGGTGCGTCGCTTTGTTGTACTTCCGTGTTTTACCTCTACATTTCTCCAAACACAAAAATTCAATAAAAACAAACATGATCAAACTAAAACTAAACTCTTTATTGAAAAAACACTCAAAACTTGTTTTTATTCTTGATCATACTCCGCCACCCAAAATGCGAATGCCATGCTTCTCGCTGATGTCAACGAAAGAAAAACATCCCTCGAGATAGTACCTATCAGTAAAATATCAAATTCTAGAAGATCTGATCAGAAATATAAATTGAATTGTAATGGAAAGGCAATTATGTACCGCGCAAATCATGTGATGCCGCGTGGCCTGTCGTAATCGGGATTCTCGAGAAAGATAAGATAACAGCGACAACAATACTGATCACAATGCCTGGAAATGCTTGTAAGTTTGTAATTTTGTAATTAAAGAGTTGTTTTTTCGTTCTATCATGTTTGTTTAGCTATAAATTTATATTTTTGTGTTCTTCATACTGGTGTGGTCGGTATAATCCCAAAGTACCTGAACACTAAATAGGTGACACTAAACACTAAAATGACACTAAAAACACTAAATGAATACTAAAACTAAGATATCAATACTTTTAACAAATAAATAAAAACCATATAAACAGAAAACACGACGAAGGAAACCGACTCAGCGATGGTTAGACACGCACTACCTGAAGCCAAACTGCAAACAAAAGCGCGCACGCTGTACGGCGTCTGTGCCGTGTGGCGGGGAGAGTGTCTAGACACCTTGTCTATTGTTTCAAACAATGTACCGCGACAGCTATATTTTGACGCTTGACATAGGTCAATAACCCACACACATGGTTGACGCATACCGTTAGTGACATTGATCGGATTTAAAAGGAACTTAAATTTGATATTGACGCAGTTTTGTGTCGATGCGCCGTACCGCATCTTTGCCGTTTGGAGATAGTTTGTCTATGCGCCATACGGCGTCTGTGATGTTATAAGGGTTAACATATTTTGCTTGTATTCTGAACAAAATTAGGGCTACAGTATAATAAGAGGCCACCACCACAATAGAATCATATTTATGATTATCTAAATTATAAAAGCAAAAATGTTGACACGAATTACGTTATATAAAAACTATCTATGTTGTGTATCTATAAAATGTAACAAACTAAACAGTTTAACATTTAGTTACTTTTTACTGTTTTTAAAGATATACTATGATTCTATTGTAGTGGTGGCCTCTTATTATACTGCAGCCCAAAATTAGGTATTAGTGCGGTTAACAGCCGGAGTAACCAATCAAAATTTTAACATTATTAACATATTCTGCTCATCCTCCTGAACAAAAATATTTATGGTTTTAGGGAGTGGAATTCAAGTTTTCTTTAAGCTGTTGAATGATTTCTGATTCTCCTAACTGCTCACAAACAGCTTGTTCTTCTTGGTTTTCTGCTTGTAATAAATTCTTTTCTAAACTTATTTTTATTTTGTCAACTTTTTAGCTGTCTAGCTATGAACATTTATCTATTTATTCTGTAGTGGTGACTCACCTATGTTAAAAATATAATTGGTTCATCATAACTTGCTAAGGAACTCAGAAGCACCCTCTAAAAATTTCAACTCTATCTCGAATATCCTATATACAGGGTATTTACTAAAGGTGTTCCAATATTGTAGTATTTTGTTCAATGAGCAAAAAACTTCGTATGGAGGCATGTCCTAAAACCTTTAGTTTTCCGTCTATCTGTCTGTGTGTGATCTTTACCAAAAAAGTTATATCTTTTATACCAGTAAAGATAAAGTTATGAAACTTTGCAGTTGTGTTGACCTTTTGTATGCCCATTTGAGAAAAAATATGAACAAATTACCTTTACTCGTTTCAAAATGGCAGCCAATCAAATTTTTATGTTAAATTCCGTAAAATCGATATCCTGTATGAAACTTTTACAAGAATATTAAAATGTTGTAAACTTTATTCTAAATCGTTTAACAGTGGTTGTTTCATTAAAATAAAATAAAAACAACTAATTAGTACTACCAAACATAATACCATGTTTTACAACATTACATACTCAGGGAATATGAGTCAAATTTAAAAAAACAAATAACATTTATTAATGATAAATTAAATTTAAGTATTAGATGTACAGTAGAAGTAAAACACTCACAAAATCGGGTAGTTCTCACTTTGACACAACAACTTATAAGAATTGCTCAAAGTGGCATCCTCCGTTAAAAATGCAGGCATCAAATCGCCTCCTCATTGACTGGCAGACTCTTTCAAAAATTCCAGGTGTCTGCTAGATACCAATGCCATTTAATACCCTTGCTCGCAACTCTTCGATGTTATCTATGGGAGTAGAATAAACCAGTGACTTGAGGTGGCCCCGTAGGAAAAAGTCTAAAGGGGTTAAGGTTGGGGGACGTAGCAGGCCAAGGAACTGGGCCTCCACGACCAATCCATTTGTTGTTGTATACTCTATCCAAATAGTTTCTAACATTTAAACTGAAATGGGCTGAAGCCCCCCCGTCTTGCATAAACCACATATTATTTCGGTTGTTCAATGGGAAATCCTCAAGAACAGTTAGAAGGTCATCAGTCAAAAACTGTAAATATGTCTGGCCGTTAAGAATATTTGCTAAAAAACTTACAAACAAGTTTTCACCAATTATACCAGCCCACACATTTAAAGAAATCTGATATTGGTGACGATCCTGTGTAATTTCATGGGGGATTTGGTTTTGGACCAAATGTGTGAGTTATGGGAATTAACAATCATGGTTCTTGAAAACTTGGCCTCATCTGTGAAAAACACCTTACTCAATAAATTTTGATTCACACATTTTTGTATAAACCACTGACAAAAGCTGGATTAGGGGATGGTAATCATGAGGTAACAGTGAGTGAACTCGTACGTGGTAAGGATGAAGTTGTTGTTCACGTAGTATAGTCCAGACCTGGTTTATTGCTAACATTGAACTGCAAACCAATTTATCTAGTACTTTTGTTGGTGTAGTCTGATATGACATCCAATATGGATTCTTCCAATTCAAGAGTTACAGAAACCTGTCGGCCTGAGTTACCTGGTTTTTGGTGTGAAAAGCTTCCTGTCTCTGCAAGTTGTCGATGAATTGTTGAAAAAGTTTTATTACAAGGTAACACACGATTTGGGAAACGTTCCTGATACAGTCTTCTCGCTGCAGTACCACTACAATTAGCACTATATTAGATGCATGTCTGCCAATTCTTAGTTAGTAAAATTGGTAATATCACTATTTGCCATTCCTGTTGATAATAAAAAGAAACTAAATCATAAACACTTACTAATTAAAACAAACAATACTTTATACTAAAGTAATTGGAATGGACACAAAACAACTTTTATATTACAGAAGAAATAGATTAAGTTAATTATGAGTAAAATGCAAACAATGCCAGAAACATAAACAACTTTTAATAGCTTAAATAAACAGCTGTTCACATTAATCAGCTCATTGAATTTAAATCAGCTGTTCAGAGTAAAACAGTTTAGAAAACTATACTTCCTGTTGTGTAATGTTATAAAACATGGTATTATGTTTGGTAGTACTAATCAGTTGGTTTTTATTTGACTTTAATGAAACAACCACTGTTAGATTTAGAATAAAGTTTACAACATTTTATTATTCTTGTAAAATTTTCATACAGGGTATCGATTTTGCGGAATTTAATATCAAAATTTATGATTGACTGCCAATTTGAAACGGATAATGATAATTTGTTCATATTTTTTTCTCAAATGGGCATACAAAAGCCAAACACAAATGCAAAGTTTCATAACTGTATCTTTACTGGTATAAAAGATATAACTTTTTTGGTAAAAATCACATACAGACAGATAGACGGAAAACTAAAGGTTTTAGGACATACCTCCATATGAAGTTTTTTTGCTCATTTTCATATCTAGAACAAAATACTACAATATTGGAACACCTTTAGTAAACACCCTGTATATTCGAGATAGAAGTGGTTTAGGTTATTCCCATGAATGAACTGATAACAGTAGTTGTTCTTTAACAATAGTGGTGGTTGTATGACTGGTTTCACTTCTACAAGTTACAACATTATTACGAGGGCTATCCAGAAAGTAGATTATGTTGTAATACAGAAAAGAATAAAGTACAGTAAAAAACTGTATTATATACATTTGAAAGTGACACTACAATACTATTTTTCAACATAGTCACTATACAAATTTAGGCATTTATAGCGGAGAACTAGTTTTGATATTCCAGTGTTATAAAATTCTGCTGCCTCAGAATCAAGAATCAAGAAATCTTTATTGTCTTTAACACGTTCGCTACCGACTCTAAAATTGGACTTTTCAAATAGACCGACGTCACGTATTTGTGACGCACCGATTCATTACCATAGACCAACGTCACACATGTGTGACTCTCGGGGCACAAACTATAGCCCGACGTCACGTATTTGTGACACACGGATTGTATTACTAAATGTTTTTTGGTTGCCAGTCGGTCTACTTTTCCAACTATATTATTGCATGTCGGTCAGTGGGAATGTCCGTCACATATACTGGTCGCATGGTCTGAGCGTGGGATTTTTATTTTTGTTATGCGGGAATCGTATTGGCAAAACCTGGGAATCGTATTGGCAAACCTGGTTTTCTGTGTAATATTTCCAATCCTCGTGTGTTGTCTAACCTATTACAGTGGAAGATTTATATGTGCTTTTGTAGTTAAAACTGAACTGCTTTTTGTTTTATCGTGCGATGGGTGAAAGGAAGAGACCTTTTATGTCTGTGAGCGAAATCGATCGTGAGATGGGACGAAGATGACAGTGATGAATTATTTAGTTCTGACGTTGCCTTTGAGTATGTTCCTGACTCAGACATTCCAGTTCATCTAGTGATGAGGGTGAGCATTTTGAACCAATAAATATGTACGTTGACTTGGGCCTAAACCCAAATAGCCTTTAGCAGATGACATAGAGGTTCAATTCGAAGAAGTACATGATGATGTAATGAATCTTGAAAACATTTCCAATGATCCAAAACGTGTTGTTTGTTGTTTCAAACATCCATGATGATTATCAGAGTAAACAAGGTGTTTGGACTGACACAAAGAATGAACCTCAGGTCCACAATTTTACTGGGCAAGAACAGATACACATTCAATCGACAGATCCTGTTGAAATATTTTTAAATATATTTGATGAAGATCTGTTAAAGAAAATTGTAGCTTGGATAAATACTCGTGCCTTATTTGTTCAGGGAAACTCCTACTACCAAGCATTCAAACATGCGATGGTGGAAGCCTGTAAATTTAGAGGAATGTAAGAAATTTTTAGGCCTCTCCATACTGATGGGAAACTTGCACTTCCCTTCCATGAAGCACTGCTGGTCAACTTGTGAGCTTTATGACCACCCCATCTTTGGTAAAACCATGTCCAGAAATAGGTTTGAGGCGATACTTAGATGTTTATGTTTCTATAACCCTAATGTTGATTCTGCAGATGACAAACTGCATAAAATAAAAATTGTACTGCAGCATCTTTTGACGAATTTCACAAGAGCCTACAGTTCCTGGGAAGAATCTGTCACTTGATGAGGCCATGGTATTGTGGCGGGGAAGATTGTCTTTTAGACAATATATCAAAAACAAGCGCCACAAATATGGCATTAAGCTTTATGAGCTTTGCACTCCAGATGGATATATTTTTAAATATTCTCGTATACACAGGCAAAGGTTACGATATCAGATCCCGTTAAAAGGACATTCCTTTGAAGTTGTTACTCGCTTGATGCAGGATTACATAGGTAAGGGACATGCATTGTTCCTAGACAACTTTTACAACAGCGTGGACCTTGCAGAGCACTTGATGCAGTGCAAATGTTTGTGGTAACTTTACAAACAAATCGAGCAGGAAATCTGCAGCAGGTCATCACGGCAAAACTGAAGAAGGGTGAATGTATAAGTCGCCAAAAAGGAAGTGTAACCGTTATGAAATGGAAGGACAAACGCAATGTTTTGACAATTTCCACAACCCATGGACCCGGAACAGAAGAAGTAATTAACAAAAGAGGTGAAACCATAACCAAACCCTCAATGGTAGGCTACTTGCATATAACAAGAACATGAGTGGCATTGATCGCTGTGATCAAATGATTTCATATTATAGTACTCCAAGGAAGTCACTTCGTTGGTATGTCAAAATATTTTTCCACCTCCTTGATGCATCTCTCTGGAATAGCAAGTACATTCTATGCAAGAAACCGGGGAAGTAAGATAACCTATTTGGATTTAAGAAACACAATCATAGCACACTTCCTTCAAGTACAGCCAACGCCACAACGCCCTGTTTCGACCTAGGCCTAATGAACAGCACAGACTCGTGAAGGGGGACCGAAGAGTAAGATGTCGTCAGTGCTTCAAGACTCAGAAGAAGAGGAAGGCAACGATTTACTATTGTGAAGTTTGCACAGATAACAGTGACAACAAAATTGGACTTTGCGCAGCCCCATGTTTTGGAGATTGGCATAAGGAGTAATCAAGAACTAAAAACTTGTTCTTTTTTATTCATCTCGTTTAGCCTATATATGTAGTTTGTAAAATAAACACAAGTTTTTTTGTACAATATCGTTTTTATTCAAACAACAACAAAAATAAAATAAAGATGGCAATATAAATGTGTAATAGATTTTCTAAATACACATTTTTCTTGACAGTCACACATATGTGACGGTCGGTCTGCAGCAGATTATCACAACGCTGTGGCCCGACGTCACGCATGCGTGACGTAAAAAAAAGAACCTTAGAACTAAAAAATTGGTTAATATAGTAAATTAAGCATTTTTTAATTGACATAAATTTGAAATATAAATGAGTTTTAACAAAAAAAGAGTTTCAGTCTGAGGTTATGGTAGTTTACTTTTGCACTGGCCTGTAGTGAAACTACAAGTTTCATATTTGGTCCACTAGAAACACCCATGCGTCACACATACGTGACGCTCGGTAGCGAACGTGTTAAGCACTTGACAATGCAATGGACAACGTCACTTTTTATTATATCTAAAAGGCTACCTACTCCTATCACACCTTTAAAACCCCATAATACAAGTGTAATGATTAGACTGTAAGTCAAAGTAAATTTTATATGAACATGTGAATAACGCCACAATTTAGTCATTAAAAAGAAAATAAAAGTAAAAATGGTATTAGCAGCATCTCGTTAAATATATATATATATATATATATATAACATATCTAAAACATTATATACAGAATAAATTAAATAGTAAATAAAACAATAAATATATAACAATAAAACAATAAAAAGTAACAATAAATAGATAAAAATGCAACAAATTAAAATTAACAATGAAATAGATTTAACAACAATAAATAAATAACAAGAGATAACTATCAACAAAATCAGATTTCAACCAGGTAGTCACTCTCTCACAGTTCCACGTTGTTATGTGTGCCTCCACTCCCTAGACTGTGATTTGATTTCGCAAATCCCATGTTTTAATCAAGTCTTGTCTCCTATAATGATTAGATTGAGCAGTGAGTCGCTATCTTTTTCGTAAGTGTCCAAAAATGTCAATGAGGCAGCCATACACCGATTTTGATGGGTTTCTATGATTTTTGGTACTTCTTGAAATTTGAGGAAAATTAAGTGAGAGTTCTGTTATTGTGAATCAACAGCCTCTTTAATTTTCTCATCGACTTAAGAGACAATTTCGTCACTCACAATGATTGATCATCCACTTCATTTATCATCTGCACATTAGTTCGGCCATTTATAAACCTATTGCACCACTGACGCACTCCACCTTCAGTATTCATATTGGTTCCATAAACTTCACAGAGTTAGCGATAAATATCAATTGGTTTATTTTATTTAGCCAACAAAAACCGTATTACCTACTGCTCTTCATAACTCGCAGGATTTTCAATTGCATCACACATTTTAAACTGCTATTGTAAAACAACAAGGAGCGGAAGTATTCACTGGTACGGCCGGATAGCCACTGAATGGAGAACCACTCTGACATAAAAATGGCCACAATATACCCCGCCCCCAGTGGCTAAAGAGCGAAACGTAATCTGCTTTCTGAATAGCCCTCATATTAGCATTTCATTTTGGCAAGGTTGCTTAATGAGCAGGAATGAATATCTGTTCTAATGATGCAATGTTGAGGAGAAAACTTAAAATCAAAGAAGAGATTACTCATTTATTGAACAATACTTTTCTGAAAGGAATTCAATCTCAAAGTCCACAGCAGTAAAAACAATTGCCCATTTCTTAGAGACAGGAAACAATTTTTAAAACTGTTTAACTGCCACCATTTTGGCAAGGGTGGAACTTTAGAAGTCTCCTTTGTGGTGTTATGTTCTACTAATAAAGCCCTTTAATTTGTGTACAACTCAACATACCCTTGCATTTAAGATTTTCAAGATTTCCTCTGAGGAACAATCCTCTCTTGGTGAAACATATATATATGTGTGTGTGTTTAGTGTAAAAAGGTTTTAGTAAATTATCTTAAAAACCGGACCCCACCTAAGAGATTTAGCAGGGTTGCATCGCTGGGGTTCATGATTTATAATTCTTCAGTATTCATTGGAATTTTGTGTAATCTATTATTGATTTTGTTTTCAATACAGCCATCTTCTTGGTGATGTGGGTGTTTTGATGAGGAAGAGATAACTAAATCAGTATATGTTGGTTTTCTGTAAATTTTGAATTTGTGCTTTTTGTTGATGTTGGATATAGTCAAATCAAGGTAGTTTATTGCTTTATTTTCTTCAATTTCTTGAGTAAAATTTAGATTAGGATGGTTTTGGGGTAAATCTTTTTTAAATATCTATTTTGTACTTGTGTTAAACACTTACGGAGGCTACATGTCTACAGTCTGTGACAAAACCCCATTATGATTGTATACAACATTAAATGGCCTGTTTGCATTTTATAAAGGGTTTAGAATGCCTGTCGCTTTTAAGATTGTAAACACTAATTATGATACATACTTTATATTATTTTAAGATATATTTGTCTTTGTCTAAAATTGTCTTTGATTTCAACATTGACTTTTTGAAGGCTAACTAATCTAGTTCATAGATTAAAAGGACATTTTAAGATCAGTGGATTGTAAATTGACTGTAAATCTCCCGACAAGAGGCAATGCCTGCCTCGACAGTGTTGTGACCAATTTGGGTGACAATTGTTTTCAGGCCAAAGTCTTAAGTGAATGTTTGTCTGATCATAACATGATTGAAATATCTCTTGTCCTTGAATTGCAATTCACGAAGAATACTCGGGAAAAGGAGATTGAGGTGAGATGTCTAGCTCCTAGTAACATTGAAAGTTTAATATCTTATTTAACGTTTACTAATTGGCCAGCCATATTTGCAAATAGTGATAATAACACTATATTATTTGACATTTTTATGGAAAGATTTTTAACTATTTTTTATCTGTGCTGCCCTTTTAAAACCAGAACTGTTAATAATAATTCTAAGCTAAAAAATGTTAAACTCAAATGGTATACCGATCACTTAAGAGATCTAAAGGAGCGAGTTATGGCAGTTTATACAATTTATTGTCATACCAAAATTGATCTTGCACGAAGAGCCTATATCAGTGTAAGAAACATGTATAAAAGTGAACTGAAGAAGGCGAAGCTTAGAGCCAATGAGACTTTAATCAACTCTGCGTCAAATCCCTGCAAGACTGCATGGTCCGTTGTTGCTGCTGTCAGAGGCCCTACTACTTCATCTACCCCCAAAATTTCACCTGAGGCATTTTCTGATTTCTTTGTTGACACTGTGAAAGAAGTAAGACAGAACATCACTCCTAGTAATTCATCTGCTGAGGACCTACTTGGTCGTGCTCCCCGTACTACCAACAGCTTTAAGTGAAACCCAGTGTCCTGTGAGGAGATCTCTAAAATAGTGAATAAGATGAAATCTTCTAATAGTAAAGATATATATGGCTTATCAATTCTTTTAAAGAAAATTTGTTGCTTTCTCATACTGCCACTCTCTTGGTGTGTAAATCAGTGCTTATTAATAGGAGTTTTCCCAAAATCTTTAAAAATATCAAAAACTGTGCCTATCTATAAGAAGGGTTCCAAAGATTTACCAGGTTCCTATAGACCGATCTCTGTGGTGCCCATTTATTCAAAAATTCTGGAATCCATCATGAATGAACAACTGAGTAACTACTTTGAAACTTTCAATCTTTTTCAAAATTCTCAATTTGGTTTTCGAGCAGGAAGAAGTACTCTGGATGCGGTTGGAGCTTTGGTGGGGTCGATTGTTGATGGCTATGAGGCCAAATCTGCCACTATGGCAACCCTTTTCGACCTCACCAGAGCTTTTGACTGTGTCCCGAGAGAAATCTTGCTCTCTAAATTATCATATCATGGCAAACAGAATTTTGAATTGGCTCTTTTAAAATCTTACCTGACTGAGCGAGGGCAGAGAGTTTGTGTTGGTGGGAGTCTTTCTGCTTATCGCTCAGTTGAGTTTGGCGTACCGCAGGGATCGGTTCTTGGGCCTTTGTTGTTTTTAATAAGCATTAATGATCTTCCCTGTAATGTTAAGGCCAATGTTATCCTTTATGCTGTTGACTCTACATTGTTTAGCTCCGATAGTAACATTAATAACTTGTGTAGTTTTGTAGATGAGGCATGTCTTGAGGCTAAGACTTGGTTTCAGTCTAACGAACTGGCTCTAAATGAAAGTAAAACACAACATATTTTATCTACTTTACAACCTAACCAGTACAATTTTTTGCCAAATGTAAAACTGTTGGGAATTGTTTTAGACTGTAAACTTACTTGGTCAGATCACATTAATCAAGTTTGTGCTATATTATCTAGAGTGGTATTTTTGCTGAGACAACTAAAGAATTATGTTCTCAGAAGTCATGTGCACTCTTACAATACAAGGAGCAGGAATTTAATAGATACAAATTACTGTAGGTTAAGTAAAACCCAAAAGAATTTTAAATATATGTCCATTACTTTATTTAATAAATTTGACCGCAAGGCAAATACAGTAGACCTGAAACAGTTTAAACGTGTTGTTTTCAACTGGCTGGTAATTAATCCTTTCTATTCAATCAATGAGTACCTGAACTGTAATAATGTAGACTGTAAGTTGTAAATAGGCTTAATTAATAATATTTTTTAATCTAAATTTTATCTTGTTATTTATTTTATAGAGTTTTATAATTATTGTTAATTATTTATTTGTTTTTTTCACTCCCTAATTACTCAACATCAGCTGTTTTTATTGTTATGTTTTAAACATCCCTGTTATTTGTTATTTACTATAAATTTTATTGTGGCTCTTGTTAAATATGTTTCGTATCTGAATGTTAAATAATATGTTCTGACTTTATAATGGATCATGTCGATGTTGTTGGTGGCTCAGTAGGACAATCTCTGTTTGTTTTTTTTTTCTTCTTATCTCATTATTGTTTATTATTGACAATTTCCATTGCTCACAAGGCTTAAAGACAATAAATATATTCTATTCTATTCTAAGACAATATTCTTTGTTTTAGGTGGTGCAGTCAACCAGTTCATAAAGCCATGTTGTCAGGTGATGTGGCATTGCTGCAAAGTGTATCAGAAAAATACTCAATAGACTTTCTAATAGCAACAAAAACAATGTACCTTCTGAGCGGCTATGCCAAACAAAACTACCATATTACTCCTCTCCAAGCGTCTGTAATGACGGGTAACTATGAACTGTGCAAACGGCTCATCTTTGAAGGTGCAGAGTTTATATCTCTATCCTTCCACATGATGCACCCCTTGAACATTGCTCTGGACTTTGGAAAATTCCAAATTGCCAAACTTTTGATCACTTCTGGAGCTGATGTTTCATTAAACCAGCACGGGTTCTATCCGATGTACTACGCAATCAAACATCTGACTCCTGATTACATTGTAGAGGCAATACTCAAAGCAGGATTCTCACCTGACACTGCAGTTGAGAATGTGTATAATTCCACAGCCCTGCATAGAGCTGTGACATCCAACAATGAACCTGTAGTCAAGTTACTGTTGAAGTACAAAGCTAACTGTGACATCACAGATTCATGTGATGGATATACAGCTATGCATATTGCTG
This sequence comes from Homalodisca vitripennis, assembly GCF_021130785.1. NCBI lineage: Eukaryota > Metazoa > Arthropoda > Insecta > Hemiptera > Cicadellidae > Homalodisca > Homalodisca vitripennis. Next base: position 47,869,030 of record NC_060208.1, read on the forward strand.
TGAAACAAAGGCTCCCAGCAATGGTGGACCTCTTGGCTGAATACGGTGCTCAGATGAATGTAGAATGTAAGGAAGGTTATACTCCCCTGTTTTATGCAATAGGTGTTAATGAACTGAACTGTTTGCAAGCACTCTTGAGACATGGTGCGGACATTCACCATTTGTCCTCCATCAAACAGTGTTATCCTCTAAATTTTGCAGTGTACCTTGGCAGAAAAGAATTGACAGAAGCGTTATTGAAACAAGGAGCAGATGTGAAGAAGGTTGCTCTCGGGTCTGGGAACTCGTCTCTTCACAGTGCCGCAATATCTCATCGTGGCAAAATGTCGGAAGACACAATGGAAAGTCTGTTAGGTATTGTCCAGTGTTTGATTGAAGTAGGAGCTGAAATAGACCTTGTTAATAAACACGGATATACACCCATGCAACTTGCCATCAAGGAGGAGAACTTCAGAATTGTTAAACTCCTAGTCAAAGAAGGTTCATCAGTCAACCAAAGACTGGATCACGGAACTAATTTCCACTTTGTTTCAAAACTTGCAAGCAAAGAAGTGGTTAAAGTATTCTTGAAACATGGTGCAGACTATTGTGCCTTTGACAAAAATGGAGTGACACCTTACCACTTATCTGTATTGAATAAAGATACAACTGTGATCAAATTGTTTTGGAATCACTTCTGCCCCTGGGACCTGCCATTGCCAGATGAATCTCGCAGACCGTTGTGTCTCCCTGAGATTAAGAAAGCTATTGAAAATCAGGAAAGTTTCATCTCGGGAATTTTGAATAACGATATAGAAATAATGGGTTCAGCTTTGGAAGATGAGGCAGAAGTAAGAGGATGCAGCATGAAATTGCCTTATCCTCTGCATTTTGTAGCTGCAAAAGGTTTTGACTCAGCTGCACATATGCTGTTGTGCAAAGGTTTTCCTGCAAACCGTTTGAATGATAAAGGGGAAACACCATTACACTTGGCAGCAAGTGAGGGCAGTTACCAAGTTTGTATCTACTTGTTGATGTACGGTGCTATGTACAATCCTGCTTCCAAGTTCACTGGCAATACGCCCATGGATCTTGCTGTGAAGAATAACCATTTTTCTGTTAACAATATTCTTGGAGAAATTGATAAACTCTTTTGCTGCAACAACGAGAAGACAATTCTGAACAAGATAAAACGAAGAGATATTAAAAACCAAGAGAACTTTCACTCTTTACTAGCCTTGATCAATTGTGTTGACAGAAAGGGGAATACATTAATGGGTAAAGCATTACATAAGGGATTTTATGAATTGGCTAAGTGTATAATGTATATTCGACTCCAAATGCCAGAAGAATTTTAGACATCTATAAAATTACTGTTTAAACAATTACACTTATTTGAACATAAATAAACATCTAATACATACTGTAAAGTATAATTAAAATGGTAAATAGTTATTTAATTTTATGTTAATTTTTTTAACATAAATAATATCGACAATGTTAATAAGACATCTTATGCAGTAATCCATTGAAATTTCTTGTAAATATTATGAGCCTCACTATGTACATTGTGTATAGATTGGTAATGTTTTATTGTGAAATTGTGACAAATATAGTTATTAGTGTATTATATTTAACTATATATATTATAAAAGTTACATGTATGGCCTAAAATGTTGTGTACTGTAAATAAATGTATATTTCAATATGACATAAATAGCAACTTACTTTTACACTATAGACGAGAGATATATTTCAGATGTGGCACCAGCCATACAAATGTTATAACTGATAATACAGGGTAACAAAATGTATGTAATTTATTCAATGCTAGTTAGTAGTGCAACCAATCACCATTCAAAATAAAATAAACCTCGTTCCATTTATTCTACTTAGAGCTTGTCAGAGTACTGAGGTCTGTGATATTTAAACTCAATAGTATGTATAAGTTTAGTTCATAGTTAATTCTAAAAATATTGAAACAGTATTAACAACATTTTAAAATCTAAAATAATTCTCGAGTGATTAAAAAAATATAGATATTACATTTATTTTAAAATGTAATCAATTCAAAATTGTAGACAGGGTGAAAAAATGTACTAAAGAAAACAGACCCAATGATCTACTTGTATATATTCAGAATGGGTTATACACTACAATAGATCCAAAATGGAACTTAGAGCTGAATTAATGTTGAATAAAACCCAATGTGAAACAGTGCTAACACTCCACTTCAAATCATTTTGATAATGTTTTTAAACTTGCATTTTTGCTTCATAAGTTTAACTAAATAAGAACTTCATTATTTAATAAACTGTTTTCCTTCAAGTGTATGGAAGTTGAATTTATGTTACTACATCTATCAAGAAAAATTTAACATAAAAAATTGTTCAGAAACTAGTGGTTGATCACCAATGTACCATTGAACAGAATACTTGAGTTAATTTACTTGCAGATTAATCCACCACATTGATTAGTTCTTATCTTTATTTATATTTCCAGTATTAATTAATACAACTGTGGTTTGACAAGTAACTTTGTTGTATGATATTGAGAAAAGAATTGAACTTTTCTTGCACTTCTTGATCGTTTATCGAACATTTGCTTATTGCCTGGTGTTGTTTCAATAATTCATTGTATTCTTTTGAAAATTAGAAAGTAAACATGGCATTATATAAAGTTTATTGTATTATTGTAATACACCTGGGTACATGAATAACAGCCATGTATTGACAATATGATACCACCTGGTTTGGTTGTGTATTGGCCACTTGATGCATCCTTGGCACGTCAGTACTAGCCATGTGTTGGCCAGGTGATGTTATCTCTGATCATCAGTACTAGCTGTGTATTGGCCACTTGATGCATCCTGAGCACATCAGTACTAGCCATGTGTTGGCCAGGTGATGTTATCTCTGATCATCAGTACTAGCTGTGTATTGGCCACCTGATGCATCTTGGGCACATCAGTACTAGCCATGTGTTGGCCAGGTGATGTTATCTCTGATCATCAGTACTAGCTGTGTATTGGCCACTTGATGCATCTTGGGCACATCAGTACTAGCCATGTGTTGGCCAGGTGATGTTATCTCTGATCATCAGTACTAGCTGTGTATTGTCCACTTGATGCATCTTGGGCACATCAGTACTAGCCATGTGTTGGCCAGGTGATGTTATCTCTGATCATCAGTACTAGCTGTGTATTGTCCACTTGATGTCACCAAGACGTTATTGGTTTTGTTACTTTAAAACCAGTTATTTTTCAAGGCAATATTGATTTTGATATCATTTTAATAGGTATTTCGTTTAATACATTTGGAATAAACTCAACTATTTCATCATAATCATAAATATGCCACTTGAAATATGTAGTTTCTGATTACTCGTATAGATGAGTTACAAAGTCTACAGTGTTTACTCTAGCGGTATATACCTTGACTCTTATAGAGCATAATTTTGTGCATTTCTTGTATATTATAATAAAATGTCCTTTTTTAATAGACAAAACTTTTAAGGTTAAATACTTTAAAAATAGGTTACTTCTTAAATAAATAATGAGATTCATTTGAGTTATGACTAAATCAATAGTTCCTTCGTCGTATGCATTGAATAATATGTATACTTTTTGTTGGTATCTCCTTGTTTAAAAGCCAAATTCAGGTTATTAGAAAATACTTATTAAATAATTTAGAGTTTGCTCTACTATGTCTTTGAAAACAAACCACAGTGCCTTTTGGACTTTGTAAAGTATTAAAAGTTAAATCCACTGTAAAGTATTAAATAAGATTTAATGTGACAAAAGTAAATAAATAATGTTAATTAGTGACTGAGTAATAAATACATTTATATTTTATCAACCATAACTATATTTTATTTACCAATAACTGAATAAAAGTGATTGTAAAATAATAATCTTTACTTAAAAAATACATATAAGGCCTAATTATAATAATGTTCATATTTGTAAAGGTCATATTACACCTTTTTAAGTGTATTAATATTAATGGTTCTTCTGTAAGTTATGTGATAAAGTGTGATGAATGATTAGATATATGATATATTTTGTTTAGATTTAAATATTGATGTAGTCCATACAAATTAAAATAAAAAACAACATGTCACAGAGTGAAAATTGAAAGAAAGTAAAAATATATTTAGGAAATTAACGTAACCAAAATTGGTTTGAATTTGAATAAGTTATACCTTGCCTTACAACTGAATTAGTGAATGCATTTATATAAGAAATTTGTAAGTATACTCAGTCATTTATTCATAGTTAGTAATAGTATGATTTATTTTATAAGTAACTAATGACAAATAAGTTATTTTATAATTATTGCTATAAGCGTTTTACAGTTACTAAGGCTACCCACCGTGTTTCATGTTAATGTTTCTTACTTTTATATTGTTATTAATAAAATCTAATTTGAAAAATGTTGTAATTTTTTGTTTTTAGTTTCCTTACACAAATTTAGTTTCCTTTTTGATTTGTTAACATATTTTTCTTTATCCATTAACCCTGTGGCTCATGAACAATACTATATTTTTCTACTCGCACTAATTCGAATTTGTTTAACACACTCATTCAATGAGATATCGTCCTTCTCTATTATCTTGCTATGTTTTATTTTTTCCTACCCTGATTTAAAAAAAATACTAATTGAGTGTTTAGATGATAAAGTATACACACATCAAAGTTTAATCAAGTTCATATTTGGCAGTCATACATTCCTGATAACTACACAGCTACTTGTAAATATCCACCTTAACAATACTTGTAGTGTTGAGATCCTTCTGATTCATGAAATTTTTAACATTAATGTTTTTATATTAAATGTAATTTAGTCATTATATGGTTTCATGACTGAAGATGATAAATAAATCAAAACTGTTTTAAACACCAAAATTAATTAATCACTGTTAAAGTCTTGAGTTCTCTACCGCTGTTGTAGTAGTGTGGAGTCGACATATTTCTTTGCTTGACTAGTTCAGAAATCATCTAAATGCAATAAAATGTATGGTTAGACATCTCTCTACCCATAATTCTGCCACAATATGATCAAGCTCTTCACTGGGTGGTTTGTACAACTTTGATACAATCAAAATAGAATTTTATGTTTCCAAATACACCACAATTGTTTAATGATTATTCTCAAATATATTTAATGCAATGTATGTGAGAGGTCATATGTCATAAAATTATCTGGTGAGTTTTCCACATAGTTACAACTTAGGCTAACAAGCACTGCTACAATCATTGATTATTGAATACAATTCCAAACTGTTCTTCTGATGTAGTCAAATAAAATAAAATTATGAAACCAAAATTATTTTGAAATAAATAAACATAAACAGGAATTCCAGTAATAAAAAGATTTTATTTTAAAATCATGTAACTGCAAAGCAAGTTAAGTTAAAAAGTTATTACTACATAGCATTATAATTTTTCTGTGGAGTGTTTTTGAGTATGTAATCACTGGACATCTTAGACAATGCTTTTAATGATAACAACTGCATACAAATCATACGTATGCAATCAAAACGGAGATTGAGTCTACATGTAAAAAATTAACATTGATTATAAGGAATTAAACTTAATGTCATCAAGGCGAATTCGCCCTCTTAAGTTTATATTTGGCAGTCATACATTCCTTTTTTACATTTACAGTTATTTATTTGTTTGTTGAAGTTCTGTTTATATACAAGAGTTATCCAGTAAGTAACCTACGTTTTGAAGTAAAAAGTAAAACAGTGAAGATACAAAAATTTTATTACGTATATCTGAAAACTGTAAATTTTCTCTACTTTAACATAGTTCTAAACAGATTCAAGCACTTGTTATATCTTTGAAAAGTCTTTGAAATACACTCCGTGTAAAACTCTGCCGCCTGTGGATGCAGCCAACTAGTGTTTTGAAGCTCTTTGTCATTGGCGAGCCGCTGAAATACAAGCTACCACTTTATGTTCAGGAGACGATCAAAGTCATTAGGAGCCATTGGTGGGGGATGATCAAAAACACTCCATTTGAACGTGCCCAAAGTTTTATTGTTCTTTAAGCTGTGTGAGAGTGAAAGTGTTCATGCACAAACACAATGTGTCAAGGCCATGTTGCTTGGATTTCGGATTGCTCTTCTTATTTTGTTTCAAAGTGTCACAATAGGTTTTACAAATAATGGTCATACCATATAACAAAGTTTGAATAAACTTTTTTTGGCTTGCATAGAGAAGTGGTATATTCCAATTGCATTGACTGCTGTTCTGTCTCAGAATTCTCATAAGCCACTAAAGTCTCATCACCAGTAACAATCCTGTCCAAAAATTCTCCTTCAAAGTCATACTGACAAAGAAGGTATATGGGAAAATTAATTCTTGGTTGTGGTCATGACACAAATGTAAGCAGTCTAATTTTTTGTCACTATCATGTATAATTGGCTCCAATATATTTCTGGGAAATAATCAGAAAGTGTTGAAATTGTAAAGCAGCTATTCCTATGAACGTTTTCATTTACTTTGTTCAGTAGGTTCACTGACAAGAAAATGCCTATAGCTCCTTTCTTCATCGTGAATGTTTGTTCATTTTTTTTAATCTCAGCCATTGACTGACTACACCCTCAGTAACTGAAACACTGTACACACTGATGTCAACATGGCGGCATTACTCCCACTACTTCTTGTGCTATGTAAACACAGCAGTTACTTTCTGGATAACCCACCAAGTATTTCATTATAACTAGAAAAACTAATCAAATGAACATTAAGTTCCAGTAGATTTTCATCTAATGACTCTCCATATGTGATTTACACACAATTAGATTGGAATAATTAATCCTATAGGCTGGAAATAACCAAATGATTATATTTTTTCATCAAATTGATCCTACCTTTGAACTGACATACTACACCAAACATGACACACAATACGTTGTTTTATTTGCTATCAATAAAAATTATTGTATCTGTGAGTTGTAAATTGCTTTTTGGGGTATAAAATATAGCTTTATAAGAAATATTGTTTTATTATTAGGCACCATAGTTACAATAAATATCACATGAATATGAAATACTATAAAAATATAAGCATTGTACATTTTGATTGCATTTGTTAACCTAGAACTACTTACTTAAAAGAATTCAGAGAGATTCTGTCATAAAATTCCGTGTTAACTGCATAACAAATGTATTGAATGGCTAAAATTTTACACTATTTGTATTTGGTTTCTCACTTAAAATATAACATTAACTCCAAAGTACTTTTATGTATAAAATTCACAGCCTACTTCTTGATAGCGTGTAAAGATCTTCGTCATACTGTTATAACATTTTCTAAGGGTTGGCTTTAAAATAATCCTCAACTGAAGGGTAGGCACTGCCTCCAAAGTTGTCGGCCACCTGGATGTTGCCGATTTTCAACATTCCCACTTGCCAATTATGTCCTGTACAACAGATATTAAGATGTTCAAAAGGCTTATAAGTGAGTTAATGTCATTTAATAATAAGAAAATAAGTATCTATCTGTAATACTTTACAAACATATTGTTTCTAAAAAGAAAGCGAAAGTTAAAACCTTAATTATAATTTACAAGCGTAGAACCATGCCACATATGCAATATAATTCATTTATGACACAATATAATGATTTTATATACATGATGATTATAGGTTTTTAATGATCTTTCGCTGAAGTATGTTAGCCAAGCTCATTAGTTCTACTGATTTTTCACCTAAAAGCTAGTTTGTTTCAACATAATTTTTAGTGCATCACAAATCTGTTGGATAATTGTAAAATTGTCAATAAAATATGTCCTGTTGACCAATTATTGCAGAGAGGCTTACTGGATAGCTAGTTTTGACAAAAAAAGATTGTGTCATGGTTCATTCTGTTTTTATTGTTAATTTAATCTTGCCTGCTTAATTTTTTAATAACTCTAATAGCACTCAATAATTTTAATAAAATAGAATCCATTATGAAAGCTCCAATTGTAGTAAATTTGTCAAAAACTCCAGAAAACCCTTTTAGAAAAATTAATGTTACAGATACCTACAATTCTAAAAATTGTTATTCCATTTTTACTTTTTTGAAATATTTAATTAGTATTAAAAATATTTTCAAATAGATTTGTATTACCTATAAACATTTTGAAACAAATAAAAATATAGACTTTCTATTTGTGTCAAGATCCTAGTTTTTTCACTTTCCAACAAGTATTAGAGATAGCATTATAGAAAACTTGGAGCTGAGAGGATCCTGGTGATAAATAGCTGAAGTAATCATAAATAACTAACATTTGGAGTGGAAAATGACTACAAGTTTATGTACATAAACTTAAAACAGAACCAAATTTTGTAGTCTTAGAAGTTTACTAATATGTATTTTAAAATGTAAATCTTTGATAAATATTATGCTTAATGAATGAAAGTTTACCTTTGGGCCAACTGCTCATGACAGGATGTCTTTCAAACAGGTAAAGTTTTCCTTGCTGAGCTAGCTCACTCTCAGGATCAAGCTTACAACAAAAATATTATCATTGATTTATAATCAATAAAACTCTTAAAATTATTGTAACAATGATAAAATCTATGACTCTTCCACACTAAGTTTTTAACTCTTTGAGAACTAAAATTTTCAGTTATTTTTTGACTGTATCAAAAATATGTATTGTCTGATATAAAAGGGTATCCGAAAAAGACTACTAAGAAGTCTTGATAGAAAATAAAACAAATAATGCAAGTCGCCAGCTGTTGCTTTGTAAATAAGCTTATGTAATACAGCACATGTTCTCTAGTAGAGAATAATGTTACTTACAACACAATAGATGTATGCAATTAATACATAATGATCATGACGTAAAATTAGTAATTGTATAGTATGCTAAAATGAAAACATTGATTCCATAAAATTACATAATCTACATTCTTATGTGGTTATGGGATTTCGTAAAATTAAGTAATCCACATTCTTTGGTAATTTTAGCATTCAGTAAAACGATTGCATCGCACTAAAAGCGTTAAACAAAATACAAGCAGTTTGTATGAATTATAGGACCTTATTATCGACACTACGATGGTAATTGGATAGACGTACGGTTTTTTCACAAAACCATTGAAGCCAATTGACTGGCCTCGGCAGTCCTGACGAGGAAAAAGCTAAGGATGGGGGATCGGCTAAGTGTTCAAAGGGTTAAAAAGTATTATTTTAGTTATAAATTTTTAACTCACAAAGATGAACCTTCCGGTGAGTATTACTTGGGCACAGCGAGGATCTTCAGGGTCCAGACTCTCTTTGCGGCAGTAATTTCCCTCAGCCAGTGACATGGTAACTGAGCATCGACCGTCCGTCTGGCCACACAGTCAATTTTGAGTAAACAACGATAAAGAAGCATTAGATAAAAAGACTGGATTTGGTTTTATAAAAATAGAAACAATGCTACTTAGTATTTATTTGGTTTATTCTCTGACTCATGTTTTTTTTGTTTCTGAATAATTTTGTTTTCCTATTGTCATTCAAGTCGGTAAATGAAACAATACGAGATATATAGTAATCAGGGTTTGGTTTGTAGATGGCTAATTTCTATGTTGAAAATATAACTTGAGAAGGCAGACATAAGTTAAATACACTGTAAAGTGTAATATCTTGAAAGATTAAATTCACGTTAATTTAATGTACAAAACTGAACAGAAAGTGCTTGCTTCATTTCAAAAAGACTATTTGTTGAACTGAAAACTATTATAGCTATAAAAAAATTTAATATATACATTTTTATAGATGGAAAATTTGTAAATGCTTCAGAAAACTTTCAAAAGTTACTTTCTTTGTACCAACTATTTCCAGACAAACAGATTGGAAGAACATATTAGTGGTTCTCACTGGTCTTCTGAATGCATCCCTTTACCCTTGTTGAAAAGGCAGATACTACACAATTGACAGTTTTTGTTAGAGGAAAGAATAATAATTTCATGGTTACTGAGACGTTCAGTTCACAACCAGTTGAGATTACACACATAAACCAAGGGGCGGAGAGTACAGAAATTTTCTAAGTTTTTATGAAAGTTCTAGTAAATTTAATCTGAAACTAAAAACTTTAAAAAGTTATCATATATGGTTGTTTTGAAATTATTGTTACAAATAAATGGTTTATTCACTCCAAAAAGGCAAAAAAGTCAATATTGTAATATGTTGTTGTACATCAATAACATTTTGGATACAAAGAAATATAGCCGCTTTGAAAACTTAATGAATGATGTGATCTAAGATATAAATTTTATCAGATTCTATGGTCTGAAACATGATCAGTTTCAAACCTCCTTGGCTGAAATTATTTAGAGCATGGAGACATGCCTTAATTTTGCAACAGTTTGTTGGCTATCCAGAGGTAAAATATAACAAAATCCATTTTTATTGATAACTACAGTGTAAGTTGTTAAGCTACAGAAAAACCCATAGATAAATTGAAAATCCTACTTAGAGTAATATAGTTTTTTGAGAAAAAAATCATCCTTATACCTAGCACTTTAAATAAAAGTCATTCACCAACTCGTCAAGTCATTTCAGTGCAAGCTTGAACAGTTAAAAACAACTAAAAGGCTGTGAATTCACTCATGTTGATATGCTTACACAATTTAGGTTATTAATTACTTGGTGAGAAATATTCAACTACTTAGTTTAGATGTCACCAAAAACATGTTCCCAGTAAAATGCAAGTTGAACTGACTAACTTTTGAACAGTCTGGCTTAAAAGAAATGTTCACCTTGGGTCACTACTGACAAAATACTCTCCATTTTATCACACATTTTTCAACAAAATGCTTACAGATATATGTTAACTTACACTTAAGTCATTGATGTGCGCATCCATTTTGCTAACATAGAAGAAAGGTATTCCAGTGCTGCTGTTGTCGAAGCCATCAGCTGTAGAGTACACCCTAGCCGCAGGAAAACCAGTAGTGTTGCCGTGTCGGGAAATATGAGCTAATGCACACCAATCTGTACAATCCAGATATATATATATATTAATTATCTTTATATCATTTTAATGTAAATTAACAGATTATGAACAAAAGATAATTTGTGTACAGGTAAAGTATTACTTTTTATCATTTAATAATTATATTTTGACAATAATAACTACATTTAATGTTACCACACTTATTTATATATAGAGAGAAAATCTATATTTCAAAATCGTCAAGATTTGAAATGGCATTATAGCAATCAATACCAAAAATTAAATTAAATTAGTCATTCCAGTGGTCTCAGTTGGGGAACTCAATTGATGTCGTAGAATGATCTATCCAGGAGCCAGTTCAGCAGTCTATGTTTCAGCACCTTCAAGTCATTACTCTTGGTGTCTTCTGACAGTCGATTGAAAAACTTTGCACCATCATAAGAAGGTGTCTTCTAAAATAGCTGCTTTGTGTGAGTTGGGAGGCTGAAGTTCTCTGCATATCTTGTGTTGTAGGTATGTTGATCACCATTTCCCTGAAATTTTTTGGAGGTGGCTAAGACTGTGGCTTCCAGTATATGTACATTTATAACTGCCATTAGTCTCAAAGCAAGAACTATGAATGAAACACTGCAACCCTGCACACTAAGTACCATCTGATAACAAGTCACATCTCTCCATGGTCCTTTTCCAGTTTGTTAATAAGGTGAAAAAAGTAATGTGGACTAATTGAGGGGGCCATAGACTTATGCGAGAGGGTGAGAATTCTATGTATTTTTGTTTTTGATCTGGCAATCAATTAACAACAAGTAAGTTTAAAATGTTCCCCGAATGGCAAGCAACTAGTCATTAGTGATTTTTGCAATCATCTCCTTTTTTGATAACAGAAATAATGTTTAAATAGATCATATTGTATATCAAACTAATTGGGATGTTTTATGGTTTAATTTGATATCTATTTCATTGATTAATAATATTAGGTATTTATGCTATAAAATTAAAAAGTTGTAATACAAATGCAATTAGTTTATATTTACCCACTTACAGAGACCATTTATAAAAGAGAGTTTCACTCTCTCATTCTTACTTGGGAAATTTCTTTTCACTGTGTAAAGAATTCTTTGTCAATGAGAAAATCTATAAAACCTTCAGATGCATATCAGTTTCTGTGTGAACTTTGTTTACACTGTTTTTGTAATGGCTCATGCCTAGTATACACTTTGTATACTTGTATATAATAAAAGGAATGTTTTATTTTGTTATAAAGGCTCTACTTTGAAAAAGAATATTTTTATGTTTATGTGCAGTAAAGCAATAATACTGACATGAAACCAAAAGATTCATTCAACATACATATTTCATTTCCTGTAGTAACAAGTCTGGATAAAAAATATAGTGTCCATTTTACCAGTACCTACACTGGTATCACAAAAACTACTTACATTTAAAGGAAAAATAAATGGAGGGCTTTAATTACCTTTTAATGATGACAGTTAAAAATAAGTTTATTTTCTTGCAATTTTGGATATAAAACAACATTGTTAAAAGTTTTATCTTAAGAATGTTTAAAAGGTATTCTTTTATGACCTTAGACCAAAGGAAAGTATAAGAGTAATTATTTATTCCAACATAAATATAAAAAAATAATGTTTACTACAATAATAATTACCACTATTACAGCCAAAAAAACAAGTCAAGTCTTACGAGAACAGATTTATATTTTTTTTACCCATTGCAGATCTTACTTTACACATCAATACTATACATAAATATATAATTTTTATGTAAATATCTTTTTTCGTCAAACCATGGGACAGCACACTGAATCAGAAGAAAATCTTAAATGAGAGTAAAGGTCAAGAAGTACATTAATTTAAAGATCTCTATTAGGACAACACAATGTCACCAATCTGAACTCAAACAGTTAATTTATACAAAATTACAGCTTTATTATTCTTTATCTACAGCATCCATTTTAAGAGGTTTTACTTCTGAAACTAATCAAAATAATGACAATAAAGCTATTTTTAACATATTTTTACATTTTTTAAAGGGTGAAGTTTGCCATTAAAATTGGTCTACTTATGAATTTTGTTGTTTGCCAGTGGTGGGGCAGTTAAAATGAACATCCTGTGTAATAATGTACACTTTATTCTATAATTGATATTCCAACAATGTTTAAATAACGATCTTCACAAATATCAAAGTAGCATCAACCACTACAGCTTTGGTTTTGGAACAGTCATATCCAAAGATAACAAAAGATTTTTATTCCACTCTAAAACAAGTTGTTTGGAATTGGACAGGCAAATTGGCCAAAATTCAAGAATATCAACCAAAGTGGATATTAAATGATAAAATCTGTACAAAGGCACATCAAGTCTCCAGTACTTCATTATCTCCACCCTTGGGGATGTCATGAATCAAGTGTGAGAACAATAGTGTCACTGTGCCATCACTTATTGTTAAATCAATGAGCAAGCATCTTACAAAATTAAACTCATTAAATCTGTTTCCGAGCAACATTTTCGTGTCAAAAATTACATTTTATATTAATGAGTTTTTTGTAGCTTGTATTGTACTTTTCTAAATAATCTTTATAAAATAAAATCATACATTAACAGATACAAATTTGTTGTAGGCTTATTTAATTCTAATTTACTAGTTGATAGGAAAATGAGAAAACTACTTTTTTGGGGTCCAATGATTTGAAAGAATAAATAAAAGTACACATATTTTAGACATAATTAGACAATTAGACAACCAGTAGAGAGCGTATGTCAAGGAGTTATAATTTCCTTCTTTCCTATTTTAATATAACACGAAATTAAAATCTGTAAATTTTACCTGAGTAATGAACAATGTATCTTGCCATTCTGGCAGTTTCATTTTTCGGAGGAGGATCTGGCTTATTGGTTATAATGATGTTGGGCTGATCACCATTACCAAAAACACTCATCTCGACTGGTAAAGCCAATAAAGCACATACTGCGATCTGGAGTAGCATAGTGGGTGAATATGCCTGGAAATAAGAAGGATAATTGATTAACTTATATTAACACAGAGCACGACCCAACAACTGCTGACTTTTAGTCAATAATAACGAAAATTGGTTATTATAGTCATTTTGGAAACTATTTAGTGGTGGGGCAGTTTATAAGACACCATTATACACAGTAGCTCGTACACCATTATAAGACAGTAGCTCTTTTGAAGACAACTTTTAAGTTACAAGAAGCAATAATTCTTTTGTTTCCAGGAATTAATATAACCCTAAACTTTTCCGTTATTTATAAATAGGCTATAACATAATACATATATTCTAAATATCTGTATTTTCAGTTTGAAACAGTGTAAAAGTAATGTAATTGTATCAATTAGTGTAAATTTACCTTTTGTACCCTATTATTGGTACAACTGATGCCACTTATGAGACGATTAGTCAAGATAATAAAACTGAAGGCTCATTATATTTTTTTTAATTGCTTTGTGTTCTCCAGCGGTAAGACCTATTGAACGAGGGTTTTGCCAAACACATTTTCTATTTATTTATATGAGCCTAAATACACATTATCATTTAACAATAAATGAGGAAAGATGTGCTGATTATAACTGTATCTCTCTCTTTAGCTTTATAATTGATTAAAACTTCACAAAATATTACAAACTTTGAATACAAATTATAATTGCCCGTCATGACCCCACCAGTGGCATACATTTCATAAAAGCTATGTTAAATGCTATGTTCAAAGTTTTTTTTGTGCCACTGAAGTCTGCACTGATGGCCATGAGCGATTCAGATGTAATTTCAGTCATTATTTAGGCTTTTCTCCTTTTTATGTCTATTGTACAGGGTGCGGCAAAATAACCTCCCTATTTTTATTGCTTTATTGTGAGTAGAGGGAGGCACTCAGAATGGTGGGGATAGTCACAATCAACGCAGGAGAGGGGGAAGTAAGTGACGCTCCGCCTGTAGGCACCAGTCGTCAGTCGCCATCATGGTGTGGACGAGTGCACAGAAAGCTTTTGCGGTCGAAGCGTTCATTCGTAGCAATGAATCAGTTATCATGGCTCAACGCGAATTCCGAACGCGGTTTCAAATTCCTCTCGTGATTCAGTACCGGACCGCAAGTCTATTGTGCTGTGGGTGAAAAACTTCAGAGAAACTGGTTCTGTTGTGAAAAAACGAGGTGGAAGACCTCGTAGTGCTCGTACACCAGTAAACATTAATGCGGTTAGGCAATCAGTTTTGCAGTCTCCTCAACGATCAGCTCGCAAACATGCAGCCGCCCTTCGAATGTCCGACCGTAGTGTTCGTCGAATCCTACACATGGATCTTCATTTCCATCCTTACAAGATGGTTGTTGTCCAAAAGCTGTCTCAACGTGATTGGCAGAGTCGTATGGAAGCGTGTCAAATAATCTTGGAAAGTCTCCCACCAGACGCTGTTGTTTTTTTCAGTGACGAAGCGCATTTCCATCTGCCTGGAAGTGTGAATAAACAGAATTTTTGCTATTGGAGTGAAAACAACCTGATGGAAATCCATGAGAGGCCTCTTCATAGTAAACGTGTGACTGTTTGGTGCGCGTTATCACGATATGGAATCATTGGCCCTCATTTTTTTGAAGAGGATGGCAATGTTGTTACTGTGAACTCTAAACAGGTATGCCAACATGCTAGCAGAATTTTTTGAACCTGCCCTACAACAGAGGGCTTTCGAGAATGTGTGGTTCCAGCAGGACGGTGCCACAGCACATACTGCCCGAATAGCAATGAACATTTTGAGGCAAATTTTTCCTTGCCAATTGATTTCTCAGGGAGGGGACATTGTGTGGTCAGCGCGATCACCCAATTTAAACCCATGTGACTTTTTTCTGTGGGTTTACTTAAAGGCTGAGGTGTTCAAACATCGCTCCAGAAACCTGCAAGATCTGAAGCAAGCTATACAGGAGGAAGTTCTGCGCATACCTCAAGCCATGCTCGAGAGAGTCCATGACAGTTTCAGAATTCGCTTGCCACAGTGTATTGATAACCACGGCCACCACTTATCTGATAATCTTTTTAAAAGAAAGTAGAAAAAACTTCCCATGTCATAGAATAAGTTAAAAGGAATAAATTTGTTTTTTGGAAAAACTGTGGTTTTTATTAGCATTTAAAAATAGGGAGGTTATTTTGCCGCATCCTGTACTAAAATCCTATAGGTTACATTTAATTTCTTATTTTAACTTGAAATTTTGACAAATAGTGTGAAGTGGCTAAGTAAATATTTACTTAAATAAATTACAACATCGAATTCTCCGCTTGATAAAAACTATTGAGAACTATTCCAAACAAACGTTGAATAACAAGTAGAGTAAAGGCCATTTATTAAATATTTAGAAATATATTTATTTATAGATCCTAGTAGTTATTCATATGCTATGTATAACAAATTAATGTTTGACATATTATGTTAGACTACCTTAGTTTATTCATTTTCAATATTAGTATATACTGAAATTTTGAAATGGTGGAAATTAATGTAACTCTATAGCATACATAGTGTGTATGTGCTCAAAATATCAAACATTCTAAATGGATACTTACTAAACAGTTTGAAACTGGAGAGATATTGCAAAAAATTCAACACGATTCCTCTTTTAATACTTAAAACACGAATGCACAATGCACAAATCTAATCTGCTTTACAAATTACAGCGTATCCTCTTATACTCTAGAATTCGTCACAGTAAATTACTTTGAATGTAGACTTTGGTTCTTGGAAAATACATTTTAAATCAACTGCGTCGTTCGTTTAGGTCAGAGATAAATAGGCATGGGATAACCTAATCTAGAAATAGAAAACGCAAATGAACAATTATACATAGTTGATAGTTAAGGTTATGTTATGGATATGTTTACAGTAAACCATCGATTGTCGAACAACTAAAAATCGACACAATTCAATTTCAAAATCTTTATTTTGTATATGAAACCTCTATGTAACATACGTGGAATGGTGCCATAACTATATACGAGATGGCGCATTTTTTTAACTAGACATTCTACACATTAATAATTAAAATATATGGTAAATAACACAAATAAAAAAATGTATTAGTCATGCATGATGCAAATAACATTTTTTTGACAAACATAAATACGGTATACTTGCACTTCTTAGTATTTAAAAGAATAAGCAGTAACGGAAATTCGAATGTTTAAGAATTTTATATAAAGGTAATAATTTATCAGCTGCCTATTACAAATTTTTATAGTGACAAAACAAATTTGAACAGTCATGCCCTATGCCTAAGTAGGATGACAAAGTTTGAACTTGCTGATAGACAATAGACAATTTTCTTTATTTACATATTCATAGAGAATAGTACATGCGTCATAATACAAAAGTTGTGGTTAGTAAAATTTATACAATGTAAAAAGTTTTTGTGTCATAGTTATATAATACAAAGTTGTTTTTTTGATGTCCAGAGGGAGCTCTTGTCTTGCGCTGCACTATGTCAGGTGCTCAAGAATTCGGACTCTGAATAGTAGGGCCTTTCTTGTAGCCATTTTGTTAGTTGGTTCGCGAAACACTGAGGTGGCTGATTTCTTAGATGATCGGGCAGGTGGTTGAAAAACAGCGCTCCTTGGTATGAGGGTTTCTTCTCAGAGAGGCTTAAGCGGTGTAAGGGCAGGGCAAAGTTTGTGGCATTTCTTATATGGATGTAGTTCCTGATGTCCTGATTGTTGTGAGAATTTTTAGTTGTTTAAAAGATTCCCGGCAACTTTCTTGGTGATGTAGTCCTGCTAGGCATCTAATTGCTCTTTTTTGTAAAATAAGAATCTTTCCCATGTTGGACGCTGATGTTCCTCCCCATGATACTATTCCGTATCTTAGGTGCGTTTCGAAAAGAGCAAAGTAGGCAACTTTGGCTACCTCCATGCTACATACTTGTTTAATTCAGCGAATTACATAGATACTTAAGGAGAGTTTCTTACTTAGTTGGTCTATGTGGGGCTTCCATGACAATTTCGAGTCAATTGTGATGCCTAGATATTTGGTCACATTGCTTACTTCCAGGTCCGGGAGAGGTGCTAAGTTTGTAATTTTGTTTTTTGTGTTGAAAACTATTTGTACGGTTTTATTTTCATTTAATACTAGGTCATTATTTGTGCAATATTGTTTAGTTTGGTTGAAGCATGCAGTCGTGTTTATTGCGAGCATTTCATTGACTTTATTAGAGATGGTAAGCACAGTGTCATCTGCATACATTATAGTAGAACAGGCATCATCCAGGCAGTTTGGCATATCATTCGTGAGGAGGAGGAAGAGCACCGGCCCAAGCACGGATCCTTGAGGCACCCCTCTTCTCACTTCAGTTGTTGCTGATTGAATTTTATAGTTTGTATAATTTTGGGTGTGATTTATTTCTACCAGTTGTTTTCTTCCCTTGAGGTAACATTTAAACCAATCTGCTTCTTTACCTCCTACGCCTAGGGCTCTTAGTTTTTGTAGTAGCTGATCGTGATTGAGGCAGTCGAAAGCTTTACTAAAGTCAAGGAACAGACTAGTTACTGAACATCCTTCCTCTAGTTGGTCTATGATGTGTTCTGTCAGCTGTACCAAGGCTGTTGTTGTTGACTTACCCATAAGGAATCCATGCTGTTTGTTTGTAAGTAGATTATGCTGTTCGAGATGGTTTAGGAATCTGGCAAGGACAATTTTCTCAATTATTTTGGAGAATATCGGGATGAGTGATATTGGCCTGAAGCTGCTAGGTTCACTTCGTGGTCTTTTTTTATATTTTGGATATATTTTGGCGGTCTTCAGAACAGTTGGGAAGATACCTTGCTGTAGGGATTTATTTATTATATTAGTTAGTGATATTATCAGTTCTTCTTTACATCTGTTAACTAGTTTTGCGGATATTTCATAAACACCAGACGATGTTTTAGGCTTTAAGGAGTCTATAGCTTGTTTTACTTCTTCGCTTGTTGTTAAGTAAAACTGTAATTTCTCATTTGTGACTGGAGCTGGGTCAGGGTTTGCAGGATTAGTGTTGCTACTGTTTGTTTGGAGTGTGTTTTCTGCTATTGTTGCAAAATATACATTAAGGGAGTTTGCTATTTCGTGTGGGTCCTTTGTTGTTTTTCCATTTAGCTGAAGACTTAGCTGATCATTTGTGTTAGTAGTTGCCTTTCTTTCATTATTTATTGCCTGCCACAGCGCTTTTGATTTATTTTCTGCTTGGTTAATGTGTGCTGTAGTTTGTTCTCGCCTTAGGTGTTTCAGTCTCAAGTCATATTCTCTTTTTCTCTCAACTGTTTGTGCTTTATGTTTTGCTAGGCCTGTACGCTGTTCTATTTCTAAAGCACTGATGTACGCATTTTTCAGTTGGTTGCATTCGTCATCCCAGACCTGTCTTTTTTATTTTGTCTTCCTTTGACTAGTTTCAGAGGGCAGGTTTCATTTAGTATAAGTTGTAGTGCACTGTGAAAGGAGTTATAGGCATGGTTGACATCTTCTTCCATTAAGATATGGTCCCAGGTTTGTGTTTGTAGTTTTTCTTTGAACCGTGTTAGTTCTCTATTAGTAAATAGTCTTTTTCTTTCCTTAACGGTTTTTTTATTTTTTTATGTTTTAAGGGAAAATATTTGTGCTGTATGGTCAGATAAGCCTGTCAGGATGATGGATGTTTTTATGCTCTCAGGGTCTATGTTAGTGCAGATCCAGTCTATTGATTTTTCAGTTTCACTTGTGATTCACGTAGGAGGGAGATTCATTCTCACAATGTCATATGTAGCAAGAAGTTCTTGAAGTTTTGTGTTGTCATTATTTTCCGTAAGATTGTCCACATTAATATCTCCCATGAGTATCGTTTTTTGCTTGAGCTCATAATTCTATTTAGTTGTTCGGTTAGGACTTCAATTGAACTGTCTAGTTTCGCCCTTGGTCTGTAGACGCCCAGTACTTGTATATTTATCTTTTTTCTTTATTTCAAAGAGGGCAGTTTCACATACAAGTTCTGATTCAGGTCCGCTTGTTTCAATGAGCGTTATTTCCTTCTCCTGTCCTTTTTCACGTATCCAGCTACTGAATAAATGAATAAATGAATAAATGAATAAATAAATGAATAAATGATTTATTTCCAGTTTTTTATATAATAATAATATAATAATACAATACTTGTAAATCGTTGGAAATATTACTGGTCACTTGTACAAGTAATGTGACCAGCTAAAATAAAAATAAAGTACCACTGAATAACAAAAAACTAAAACGTTGAGTCTAGCGTCTCAAGAAAAAATACATGTCGCTTACAACTGCAGTATCTGTATAAACTTACACCTATGGTTATTTATATAAAGTAAGAAGCGAAAACTGATTATTTTTTATTCTATGTAGGCTTTCTATATAAGGACAAATCATGGACAGTAAAAGAAACAATAAAGACAACTAAGGACAAGTACATAACATAAGCAAAAAAGAAGAACAAAAGATGGCCATGAAGAATAAATAATATAATAATATAATATAATATATAATAATATAATAATAAAAATACTTAAATTATTCCTAGAAGTTACAGAAGGATACATTTATGCAATAACGTTAAATAGGAAGTTAACATCATGAATAGAAGAAAGCCAGGTAATTGTATCCTTGCAGAATGCCCTTAAGGAACAGCTATTTTTTACACTGGATGGAAGTTGATTGTATAATTTAGGGCCTAAATAAAGAGAAAACAGTGACGAAAAATTGACTTATTTAAACCTTAGGAAGCCGAAAATTCTTATTTAAAACATATCGGGTGTTATAATACAAGTTGTCAGTTCCCATATTTCCACTTCTGATAAAAAAAATCCTAAGAACTTTAAAAATGAAAAGATGTTGAATTGGTAAAATGTGCAGTTGTTGAAAAAGGGGAATGGAACTTTCTATTTTACGTCTGTTTAAATTATTCTTAAGTAGTAGTTTTGAGTTGTTCGTAATTTTTCTATTAAGTATTTATAAGTACCTCCCCAACATACCAGCCCATACTGCAGTCTTGAGTTTACCAGTGCAAAGTAAAGTGTTCTCAGAAGACTAATGCTACAAAAATTTCTTAAAAAATAAAACTTTCTAATTGATAATCTTATTTTACTATGCAGATTCGTAATATGAGATTCAAATGTAAATTTTTCATCAAATATAATTCCTAAGTATTTAATATTGCTTACTTTTCTAAAGCTTTACAGTTACAATTTAATAAATTACAAAATCTTGAATGAAATTTTAAAGGAACAGGTATGTTAAAGCCATAAAAAATCAAAAAATATGTATTTGGTCTTGTCTACATTGACCTGCATTCGGTTTGCTAAACACCACCCTCTTAACAGCAACAGATCATTATTTATTAGTTCACCAATTCCAAGAGAATCGCTGTGGGAATAAAAAAGAGCAATATCATCGGCAAAAGCACTGATTTTACCTTGAAAATTGAGATTAAGCAAATCATTAATGAAAATTAGAAATAAAACTGCAGTGGTAACTGAGCCTTGTGGCACACCAGATTCTACTAATTTTGGAGCACTATAAAACATTTGCTATTTTTACCCGCTGTTCTCTACCCACAAGGAAACTCCTAAACCAATTTAATGCAATTCCTCTTATTCCAATAGTTTCTAGTTTATTTAATAGAATGTCATGATCCACTAGATCGAAGGCCTTTTTAAAGTCAACAAAGAGTCCAGCGGTTTTTAATTTGCAATTAAGGCTATTATATATTTTTTCCGTTACTGCTATTAAAGCGTCCTCAGTGTGATTTAAACCTTTTATAAAGCCAAATTGGTAAGCACTATAGAAATTTAACCTATCAAGATATTTTTGTAATCTAACCAACATAATAGTTTCAATTAACTTAGAAAAAACTGACAATAGGCTTATTGGTCTAAGTGAATCTATTTTTATAGAATTACTGCTTTTTAAGATTGGCACTACGGAGCTTAGTTTTTAAGACTTTCAGGGAAAATTCCCTTACTAAAAACTATTATTAACAATGTAATACTAATGCAGGTGCAATTTCGTTGACAATAAATTTTAAACAGTTTGCACGCTTTATGTTGTCAAAGCCAGTAGATTTTTTATTTTTGAGGCCTTTTACAATGTTTTTTTACTCATTTTCAGTTGTAGGTGTTATAAAGAAAGAATGTGGGTAAGCAGGTAACGGTGGCAAGTTCACAGACGGCACCGCTACTGGGCCGGTCAGCCTGTACAGAGATAAGATAGTCATTGATCTTATCAGCTACTACTTCACTCGGCTCACCGATAACTGTTCCGTCTATCAACTCAATATTCTCCACGTGTTTATTGGAATTCCCACCAGTCAAGTTATTTATTATTTTCCATTGTTTGGATGAATCTTCCGTTACAGCTAATCAGTTTATCCGAGTAAAAGTTGTTCTTAGTAATAACAATTTGTGTTTTTAAATCTGAACAGAATTTCTTAAAGTAATTGGAAAACGTCAAGTCGTAAGGTCTTCTTTTGTAAATTTTGTACAATTTTTTCCGTCTATCTAATTTGTTTAAAATGTTTGTTGTAATCCATGGACTTAGTGACTTAGCTTTTAAGAACTTATAACTACTCGTAACAGTTTTACTACTTTTATCTATACATCTACATAAAATGTTACAAAACTTATCATAAGACGTGTTTTACATTGTGTTTCTAGAGTATAACTTTCATCCCAATTAACCAGCGACAAATTTGCTTTAACCAAATTGAAATCAATAAAGTTTTTTTCTATTAAGGTGTTTTTACGTGAGTTTAACACTCAAAATTATGAAAATTTTGGCTATTACTTTTATAAGAGAGGCCCAAAATACAATGGTTCAGTTTACACCCTTGTCAAAAACAGAACCATCAAAACCATTTATATTTCTACTTCTTACAAAAATATTGATCTATACATGTTTGAGATAAATTTTTGTATTCTAGTGTGAGAGTTTAATTAATGATATAAAACCGTTATTATTTAGTAAGCTATGATAACTATTTGATATACTATTTTTACCTAATAAATCAATGTTAATGTCACCTATATACAATAAATTGTTTTTTTGAAGATCAAGCTCGTTGGATAATTCTTGTAAAAAATATTGTTTCACTAAAACTTTGAATTCTATATAAACAAAAGAGTTTGAAAAAATTATTGGTTGAATTTTGATATTTAAAAGTAGGGCATCTGCTGATGTCATATTTACTTGTAACCTGTTACAAACTATATTATTGTCAACATACGCATATGACACACCTGCCCTGTAATTATTGTTGCACTGTGCAAAAAGGTTGTAACCAGAATATTATACATACACAATTCCTCAGTAGTAATCCCCCCCAAAAAAAAATTTCACTTAATATTATAAAAACAATTTTTCGTTTAACATGGTGCAATTCTACTAGGAAAACCTGTCAAAATTTGCTCTCATACTCCTTATGTTTGTGTATATAATAGTAAAAATCATTTTCCTGGTTAAAAAATTCTGTGAAATTTAATTTAGATGGAGGCAAATTATTATTTGAGTTCATAAAAGTATAAAAAGGAAACAGATAATGTGTATATATGTACATATATCAAGTTAAAGTAAAGAAAACCAAAACACAAATAATTAAAAAGCAATTCTCGTACGATAGAGGAGATAAGGTTTAGTTTACTTAAGCTTATCAAGTTCTTCATAGGTGTCAACTCTTTTGTATTTGTCACCCTGAGTTTTCCTCACGAAAACCTCCCGTCCCTGCACCAAGCATAGGCGTAGCCTATATCCTTACATTTTGATTTTGAGTTTGGATAAAAATACCTTGTTATCAGGGACAAGTGTTCCGTTGATATACAACCTTGGTTGGGGGAAAGTAGGGTTGACATCACGTGCAGTCATTCCTCCTCTCTTCTCTCTGTACTTGGCGAGGATGCTGTCTCGTGTCGATCTTCGGGCGAATCTTACGATGAGCGATGGCGTACGTTCTTTCTTGAACGACGGGGACCCGATGTGCTGTCGAGATGTCATCCTCCCGAATCATTACGCCGACGGCTGCTGCGACGTCTTTCACGAGGCTGACAACATCTTCGTTCTTCGTCACAGGCAGACCACTGACTTCTATGTTGTCCCTTCTTGAGTATTGTTCAATAGATCTCACTCTGTCTCTCAAATCTACCACTTTCTTTGTCAGATCAGTATTAATTGCTCTAAGTTCTTCGTTATTTTTCCTTATAACCGCGAACTGGGCTGACATATCCTTCATCACAATTATTTGCTTCATCGAGTTTGTCGGAGATGAATCTAACTGAATTAGAGAGCTCCTCCATTTCATTCTTATAGGATTTTAGCTCACGAAAAAAAATCCGCTTTAAACTCCTAATCAAAAAGTCCTTGGTTAACGCAGTAGAAACTGAGCCAACACTGCTGTGGGTTGATGAGGTGCTACGACATTCTTTACACTTCCATTCACGACCAGAGCGGGTTTTCTTCCCTTCTAAATCGTCCTTTATACAATTAGTATGAAAGAATTTTTCACACCTGCCGGCACATTTCACGCTGGAATTGATATCATCAACTTGACAAGGATTACCACAGACTAACCGCAGTTGGACGACATTATCAATAAAGTTCACAGAACGACATAAAAATAGCGAAAAAACACTAGTAAGCACTGGTTTTCGGCACAACACGTTTGCGGCGTGCTCGAGCGTGTTTATCGCGTGGCAGCGTAAGCGGAGCGACGTTATCAGCTCGGCGGACTGAGCTAGACTGATAACGATGTAATCCTCCCTTGATGTAATCTTTCCTTGCGAAACCTCCAGCAAGTGAGTAGCCCTCAAGGCAGGTCGTAGCAAGGTTTTCTTGTGATAGTCCGTGTTCAGTTACTATTAACAAGTCTGGTTTTTCGCTGTTTAAGAGATGGGCGAGTCTATCTAGTTTATTACTTAGCTAGTTTATATTTTAATGTATTATTTGTATGGTGTTATGGTTGCTATATGTTTGATTTTCCTGAGGGCCGAGTTCCAGAGGGTCCGGGTTTTGTGTTTTATTTTCGGCTTGTGTCTCTCTTTGAGAGCAGGACTTTGAACTAAAAAATGGTGTTCCAGTATTTGCGGCTCAGGATGTAGGTTTGTTTGTATTTTGTCTTTGTCCGTGGTTGCAGCTGAGGTTGTTTGTTGCTGTGGATTTTCAGTGCATGAGTTCTTTGTGTATTTGAGGAGCTCTTCTTTACTCAGGGTGTTGGCTTGCTTGATCCACTTGCTTATTCTGTCGTTTTGACATGCAGTGATGTAAAGAAAAGATTTGGTGTGTCTTGAAATAGCAACAATGCAGTGCGCTTGTGAGTTGTAGATGTCTTCCTTTTTTTTTTTTTTTTTTTTTTTTTTTTTTTTTTTTTTTTTTTTTTTTTTGAGGTACGAATCACGATTACGTTTTCTGCTTGTCTTCCTTGAAATTCATGGATGGTGGAAGTGTTTTTGTAGCCTAGACTGATGAGGTAGTGTTTTTCTGATTGTTTGAAGACAAGGTAGGTATGTGGAGGGTTTGCTGGGTTTTTTCAAGACTTTGTGGTCCATCAAAAGACTGCTGCGTTAGTTCGTTTGTGACTTTGTTTGTTGTGTTAATTCCTTGAGGATAAAATTTTGAAAGTACCGCTGCCGTGCTTAATGTGCATCTATGGGTTGTACTCAGTGTGTCAGATATTGTTGTTATTTCAACGATGTTATGGAACTTAACTTCGAGGGATTCTGTTCTATTGATGTACGGGATTTGATTTAAGTCCCCAACGAGCATAGTTTCTTTTGCTCCTGCAAGCACAGCCGCATATATTATTTCACCTGCATGCAGCATTAGGGCTTCATCTATTATAAGCCTTTCATATTTTTGTCCCTGTTTTAAATGTTGTGTCAAGTGTATTATAAATGAGTGAACAGTTCGGAATGTGTCATTAATTTTAGTATTGTTGATGTTTGGGTGTGTGTTTCTAAACCTTCTTCTAAAATCTTGAACAGAGTCTCTAGTTGGAAAGAGATTGAGGTCACCTTGTTTGTAATTGTTAAGAATGTAGGTTGTTTTCCCACACCCTGGTACACCTTGGACGGATTAATTTTGCCAACGCTATCGATTTTTATGTTTTTAACACTGTTGAGGAGGCGCAAGTCATTTAGCAGTTGAGTGTCATCTGATACAATGTTGGAATTGATAGTGATGTTATTTGGGGCCAGTGTGTATTTACCGTTTTCATCTACTTTAAGTTCAATCAATCGGGCTCCATCAAAGCCAAATTGATACTTTTTTTGCTACCTGGTTTGTTAGATGTTCTCCGGTACATAGGTCAATGATGGCATATTTATTTTTTGTTTTTTCCCTAATCTCTTGTATCTTATTTCTTCCACTTAAGCGGTTTATTTCATATTCTTTGTACACCGAACTGAGTTCCTGGAGGATAATTTTCTCTTTAGCTTTCCACAGTTCTCTTTGTTCATGCATAGCTGCTTGAATAAAAGTGGTTTTGTCAGGAGTTGCCGAAGGTCGAGGGGGGTCATAAGGATTTGGTGAGGCAAGAGATCCTTGGGTCACTCTCCACAGGTTGTATATGGCTTTCTGTTTTGTTGGGGATACTTTTGAAATCTTTCTCTGATTTTTATTCATGGTGTTGTCAAGAATATCGTCAATTATTGTTATAAGTTATATAATAATTGTTGTTATTTTTTTTGTCCGTATGTACATTTTGATTCGGTGAAGATATGCATTGCATGAAAACTGTAGAAAAACTTGAAGGAGCTCCCTTACACTTGCCTCGGTTAGGTTTATTACCTTCATGACCTCCTTTGATAGAACCTTAAAATCTGATCAAACTCAAAGTCACAAGTCTCTATCAAACATTGAAAGCATGTCAAATAGTTTTAAGCGTTTAATAATTATGAAAACACCCTTACTCTGCACCGAAATGTTATATTAAAATGTCATAAATGTAACCTGTTAACAAGTATTGGGAGGTGATACCAAAAGAGTGCGTGCTTGCCGGGACTTCATAGTCACTGTCTTAATAAATTTGATATTAGGGGCTTGGCTCATTTTATCTGTAAGAGTTGTAAAAATATTCTTGGCAGGTAAAAAGTATTAGCTCTTGTTACTGAACTGTGCTGCTTTCTGGTGCCGTGTCAGTATACTTTATGACCTATTTTCGCTAGTTCTTACACGAATTTATTCATGGCATGAAAACTTTTAGATTTTTGACCTTGATAACTATTTTTAGTTAGTTTTATTTGTTTTGATCTTATTTCACATAACCATGTTGGCTATTTCAAGGATTAGAGTTATGATTTTATTCTTTGTTTTTTTACTATTTATAAAGTGTAATTTTATCATATAAAAGGACACTAATTGGACATTTCATCAAAAATTGTCATGTAAACATATTATGTGATAAAGAACCTTTTGCGATTGGGAGGCCATCAGTGTGGCCAAAACTTATATCTCCCTCAGCTCAGGTAGAGTTTCAGGTGGTTGTCCTTTAGGCTCACCGCCGAGCCACGCATAATGGTCGGCTGTGTTCTACGTCACCACTCGGCGCATATCTAACCTTAAACGTCATTTTTCTCAGATTTAAATGACAGTATTTGACCTTCGTCTTGTTAAATGCATTTATACATTTAAATGAAATTCTCAAATAATTTACAAGTTTATTAGCTTTAAGGTTAAAACGTTATCGACTGGTGACCTACTTGCTTTTAAACGAACAAGTAACATGTCAATCTATGTTACAGGTTAATCTGTTTTAAAAATATTTTTATTTGCAGATAAGTCCGTTTCCACATTTTGAACTGTGTATCCACCAATTTCAGTAGTATTTTAATAAAGTGATAAGATACACTATAGTAGCTACAGTTTATACAAAACTATTCAGAACGATTTTTACATGCTATATGCTGTCTATATGGCATGTGCTGCAGACAGTGAATAATTAATTTAGTTAGTTAGTTCATCGAAAGACTCCAGCACTTTCCAGTCACATCTAGATAATATAGAATATTATAACTACGCAATAAAGTGGATACTTAGTGGCCTGACGAGCTAAACGGCAAGCTATTCAGTGAGAGCCACTAGGTGTGGCCCGCCATGCAGAGGGACAGGACGTGGTCATAAATCAATGACCTGACGCTGACGCAGAGAACAGCCATGGCCACCCTTAAGGCTTGGCGATCTGAGAGGATAATATTATAATGCCGATCGTAAAGGGATAAAGTAAACTTAAAGGAATAACGAAAATTGGATTACTTTTTCCTTTACTCTTTTGTGATCGGACAGCAGTGAGCGTCGTCTGTACTCGTCATCAGTTGAAATTGAAAAACAATTTGCTACAAATAAAACCCAAACTTAACAGGTTTTTTCTCAAAACTATCCAAATTTCAGTTGCAGTCATTTTATTATAGAGTGTTTTGATTTAATATATATCATCGTGTAAGTTAGTTTTATTTTGTATTTTCAGAAACACTGTACTCTTATTTGTGCTGCTGATATGCTTTCAAACTCGCAAAAATAATTTGTGTTATAGTAATACTTTAATTTGACAATTTTTCACATAAGAGCATTATCTGAGGTAATTGTGAAGCAGATTAGATTATTTTTAAGTACCTGACAATAGCTGGCTTTTAAAAAAACTGCTTGCATGAAAAATCCCAATGAGAGCGTCAGTAATGTTATTTAAAACCACCTCCCATAAACAGTCACCGCAGTACAGAAAATATCGTGTTTTAGTGTTTACTTGAAACATGCAGTTTCATGTTTTAATTATGGCTAAATTGTACGATATGAAAGTCTGAAAAAGTTTAATTAGGAAATGACAGAAAACACAAGAACAGCATTGGAAAATTTTGTCAAGGATCAACTATACTTTGCAGATAAGCATTGTTTTAGAAATTATAAATAAGGCTATACAAATGTGACGAAGGAAAAGGGAATTTGAAGACGAAAAAATCAGTTCTGATAATTTCAGTTATGGACTAGAATTGTTTAAAGTAGACATACTTTAAATGTATTTGAATAAGCAAAGATTCTGTACTTCGATAGCGGTTCTTCGAAAAATTTAATTTTCAGTGCTTTTTCAGCATTGGAGTAAGATAGAGCATTGAAATTTGTATGCTCGAGAACACCCTTCATTATAGATCTTTCTTCATAATTAAGGGTAACACATTCACGGTATCTAGTTTAGTTGTAAGGATTAACTTGAGGTTTTTATTATTACTAGTCATCCTATAAAACATTTAAACTGGAACCAAAAAAATATAAACACTTTTTATCTAAAGTTTTTAATAATTCCTAAAGTAAAACCATTTAATATTATGAATCGGAAAATATTTCAATAAACTATACCTTACTAGTAAAATTCTAATGATTTTTGGCTACCAATTTTTTCGGATTGGATGGATTCGTTTTTATTATTTGTTCTATTAATTTATCAGTTATTCATATATAATATATTCATATATAAAAATAATAGTAAGGCAGTCGCGGAACTTACCGACAGAAGTGAGTATTTCTTATATATATATATATATATATATATATATATATATATATATATATATATATATCTTATATATATATATATATAAAAATCTTGAGTCACGATGTATGTTGCCAATAAACTCCAAAACGACTGAACCAATTTCAATCAAATTTCACATGTATCCGTAATTTAGTCTAACTTAGAAGATAGGATAGTTATTATCTGAATTATTCGCTTATGTCGTGAATATAAACGAATAAAATAAAGAAAAGTTTTCAAAGCGCCTGCACATTATAACCTGCAATTACGAGATAGATACGTATATTAAACAGTGAAACACTATTTGAAGGCGCTAAGTTATGATGTATAATTGTCTAAACTAAATTTTTGGTTGAACTTAAAGGTTGAGTGGTAGACCACTTTGTAATAAAATACATTATGCATGTACAATACATTTTTGACATATTTTCTTGATCGTGACATCAAGGTAAAATCTACATCGGGGTTGGAAATATAATTTACTTCAACCAGAAATGCTCATACGCGGGCAAAACTTACGAAAAGCGTGCGAAGCCGCGGGAAACAGCTAGTATATATATATATATTTATAAAAGCATTGCATTGATTCAGCCTTTACATTTGGCATGAAACTTGGCTATTTGCATAGACAACCATGGCATTTGGCTGAGCGTTATTGAAGCTTATCACTTAGTAGACTAACACAATTTTTTTCTGGCGGCGGTATGTAACAATGTATGTTCATACAATATTTTCTATATAATGTATGTGTGAATCACAAGACATCTTGAAAACGAGATAAGCTATAGCCTTGACATTTTTCATGCAACCTCGGTGAAACCTATTGTACGCGGCACTAACTAGTGTAGCGTAATATCGTAAAGTGTATACCGATAGTGAAATTTATATTTATTTACAATGAACATTAAAATCATTATAAACAATACAATAAAAATATATAAACATTTCATAAGAGAAGAATTATCTAAAATACAATAATGTTTGAGTTGTAAATTAATGTTTATAATTTCTTTCAAAAATGCCCCATACAGTAATTATGAGTTGCAAAGATCTTTAATTGTTATAGTTGTTCAGTAAGCGCTTTCATTAGTTAATTCTTGAGTTTTGTGTAAATTATATTACATTATATTATTATTTATATATAAAACTTATGTCATTGAACTCAGGGGTGCTTGTAGACACCCATTGTACAAGTGAGAGTTTCTGATGGCATACCTAAAGCAAACAAAGGCCTGGAACATAAATTAAAAGTTCTAGTGATATTTCAAGTTTGAAAGTGATATTTCCTTTACACAAGGAAAACGCACTATTAATTTACTATGCACTATAATATAATATAATAATACATACGCCAAGCCACGTATCGCGTAAAAGGCTGCATGCAAACTTATCAAGTCTATATATAGTACATTATTACTATGTTAAATTATTGCCGTATGATTGTACTCAGTTTATTTAAAAATTAGTATTAATACTGCGATAACAAACGTGGTTACCACATGACCAGTGTAAAAATGTTCACTAACGCTCAGCCTAATCCAATAAAGTGACATGTGCCATCATTGAACTCTATGTTACTCATATAGAAACAAGCAAACTTTCAAGTCCGTAGCTCAGTATGTTTTCGAGACAAACATAAAAATTTATGATTGATACGTTTCGGTAATGCTCATTCAATAACTGTCCATTCCAGTTATATTGATATATTTTTACCTTGCGGTGAAATACACAATTTATACTCGTAATATTATATAAGAATAAAATCAAATTGTAAAGTACGATGCTATTGTCTAATTTAACTTCATTATTTTAATATAACATTTCTCTCGAAAGAGATTATTTTGTTTTAACTTATTTTGATTTCAAAGATTCTCATTTTAATTGTATACCTTAAACAATCTACATTATAAAACTTTAATAATTTTGAAACAGTAATATATTAGCTTTTTTCAGGAGAGTGTACGCGTCATCTGAAGTCTTAATGGTTTTTAGCACTTTTCCCCAGTTTCATCAATCCAGTCTATTGAAATAACTACATTTTCCTCTGTGACTGTTGTTAAAACTTGTTACAGCCTGATATGCACAATATATATTAGGGTAGAAACTAGATTATTAAACATTGTTTTTGTAATATATGTCCAACTCACATTATTAAACTATTCGTTTACGTTTTGTGTGTTGACTTTTAAATAGTTGTATGTAACTCTAGTTTAGCTAGATCTCCGAAGATGGTTTTCATGACACTTAGTATTTTGAAAGAAATAAAAATGTTTTGTGCTCATATTTGTTGAGCTAAACTGCATGAAGTGAGAATTATTGAATACACTTATAATTAACGTATATGTATGAATGATATTCTGTATAACAATAAACAATAAAAAAAATTTAACAATTTTTCAAGTTTACTCCCTTAAAACCCTCCAACTGTTGTTTATCAAAATTTTGATAAACATAACCCTTAGCGGATTGTTGTTCGTCAAAATTTTGATAAACAAACATTCCCTTGCATAATCACTCATAACAGTATATTCCGGCAACGTATCGATTCGATTCATGCACCATTGGATTCGGGGAAAAAAGCCTAAGGAATACTATAGTTTTATTCCTCTTTATATTGTAGTTGCAACGTACCAAGTTCGTAGTTTGGAACGTAAAAGATGTGACCGCCATGTTGTCGATGCCGTCTGAGTTGTTGATGTGACGAGTCGTGTTTATTAGTAAGTTTTAGTAGGTTTATTTGTGTTTTAGTGTTGTGTTTAGTGTGTGGTGAATTGTTAAATATTGCAGTAGTGCAATAAATATATTTTAGAATAAATAAATTTCTCGAAAATTTTTCGCAAAATTTTTGAGTAATGACAAAATGAAACTTTTTTCGACTCTTCAAAAAGAAAGTTATGGAATTTATTTTACTACTGCTGTATAGTTTACTTCATTCTGAGTAATAAAATATGCAATATAACATGTATAGAAGTAAAACTGTATTAGTAAAACTTTTATTAGCAAACTCTTACATATACACCCTAGTTTCACAATGTATGCGCATCGCTGCTTTTTGTTATATAGTGTTATTATAGTTTCATAAATTTGTATAATGCTTATGTGTTTCTGAAACTAGAATAAATTTGACACACAATGGTACTCTCACTTTTATAGTTTTCTTACTATAACTTGGTTTGCTAGGTATGGTTCCCCCCAAATAAAAAAAAAAAAATGTAAATTTTGAATTTCATGGAAAAAAAATTTTAGTAAACATTTTTTTAAGGCCAAATTTAAATACTAATATTATTATATGTTTAATTCTGAGCACAAAAATATATACTTCTATATATATTACTTTTAATTTATATTTTTAATAAATTTTTTAAAAAACCCTTGCACGAGGCTCGAAAACATGCCGCCACTACAGGAAAAAATGACTGCCAGTTGGAGGGTTAAATTATGCGTTGACGGATTTCATTGAGAAAAGTGCCGTTGGAATTGAAATAAAAATTACGAAATTGTTGGTATCTTGTGTATCTTTCATAACTATACTGTTTTATTTCATTTATATACTTTTACTTCAAACATTTTCAACGGGTACCGTTTGGTTAATATTAAAGATAATAACACAATTTCAAAATTTTTAATTTTTATAAAAGCATTATCATTACGTACGTTAAAATAAAAAGCTAAGAAACTTGAATTTAGGATTCTTCCACACCTTAAAATACCTCAATTATCATTGAAATCGTGGGGGCTACCTATTCAATCAAATACTGCGATACGGAATGTTGGAAAGAAATTGTAAAAAATCTGTTTCACTCTCAGACTTTAAGGACTATCATTTATAACGAATGTGACCATGTTGTTCCTGTTGTTCAGCAATCAGTTGTGTGCTAAGCCACGGGGAATTAATTAGCATTGCCTAAGAGTAATAACTGTTTATACTAAGAGATATTTTTTACTATTATTGTACATTTGGTTTACCATTGGAAGTGAAATAAATAACAAACTCCATGAGGTTATAAAAGACGTTCAGAAGAATTAAGCTAGAATGGCACTGAATATCAGCATTTCTATCAAAAAGAGTTGTAAACCCGAACTTCAAATAAATTTTATTATATATACTGACAGTCTATAAATTATTGTTTATTGACAATAAAGTGTTTTGATTTTTAAATATTCAAGGGAAAATATTTATAATATATTTTCCTCGTTACTATTGGAATAATTTTTTACCAACGTGTGAAAAATAAGTAGAATAAAGTTTTCACGCTTTAAATGAACAGACAGTTCTCAGAATTCTGTGAAGATTAACTTTACTCTATTTTATCAACATCACGTTATCAATTTATTTTTAACTCGCGTGTTGTAGGACACACAGTACAAAGTCGCCCTGATGGAATATACCGACATGGATAAGTAAAAAAAACACAGGTCGTCTAGATATGAGATGTAGAAAAGACGTCAGTACGAGGGCGAGGGCTAGGATAGCATGTGGACGATACCGGGCGGCATGTTCAGTGCAGCCGTGCTGGTCATGAACCATTGACGTCATTCCATTCTCCTCGCCAGGCTGATGACAATACTATACAAAATTTGTAATAATACATCTATCTGTGAGCTGGCTATCATAGATAAACGGTCAACGAACAATCGTTTGTCTTAGTACAGAGTAGAACACTACAATAATGTGTTACATCAAAACTAAGATTTCGAGTATCAGCGGAAATGTTTAACTTGAATCGTTTCTTTGCATTGAAAAAAATTCAATTTGCTTTACTATTTCGTACAGTTTAATCAATGTATTGATGTTACACCGATTAATCAATCTACGTGCATTTTGAGAAAATTAATCCGTAACAGCCTAGTGTAGCCAGCCACGTGGACACATTTGTACGCGAAATGTAATACACAGAGCATGGTCCTGGACTATAATAATCTGCAAATACATATCCAGCAAGGGAGTCCAAGGGGTGCGGACCCCCCACAAATTTTTAATTTGTTCAATTACCTTTTTAGTAAATAATTATCGTTATTTAAA
Organism: Homalodisca vitripennis; assembly: GCF_021130785.1. Classification (NCBI taxonomy): domain Eukaryota; kingdom Metazoa; phylum Arthropoda; class Insecta; order Hemiptera; family Cicadellidae; genus Homalodisca; species Homalodisca vitripennis. The sequence goes on from NC_060208.1 coordinate 47,903,520, forward strand.
TAACTATGAATTACTGATATGTCATGCCGAAAGATCGTTCTCAAATCAGATACGGGTTAAGAACTTTTTAAGGAACAAAATGGAGACCTTACTTTCTGCCCACTTTGAGAAAGTATCAGTTGTCTTGACGCCTCCCCCCAAATATTTTCCTGGTTACGTTCTTGACGCGTAAGTATTTTTTAAGACACGTAAAAATACTTCACAGGTTAAATTAGGTACTGTACAATAACTGTCTAGCTATAATACATGTAGTTAAACCCGACTCAAGCCTTTCGTGCTTCAGCCCTGAAAGAAGAATAACACTCTTTGCTCATCGGGAATAGTGTGTATAACCAATGAAGTTTTGACTTTAGGTGTATTACTTTTTCAGAGAGGGGTACATATTAAAACTTTTTTAAATTAATAGATGCGTTTAAATTACTGTGTAAATCCTCTTATTTTGTTTTACTTATCAAGTTTGTTAATTAATTATATTTTACGCGACTTTTCTTTAATTTTTTTTCAGTTAATTTAGTTTAGTGACAAGCAGTTATTGTTATTGCAGTTGGTGATGATACGATGATGTATATTATGTTACATGCATTAAAATTGTATTTAAATAACAGTAAAATTGTGATATTGTAACAGTACTTAATGTTGATATAGGCTAATCTTGTAACTGCTAAGAAGTGTCTTATTGTAATATACAAAATTAGAAGCAGCATTATATCTCGAATTAAACAACTGTTGTGCATACTATTTAAACTTTTGGTAATCTTGCATTAAAGCTAAAAAAAAAATTGATTTTTGTCTGTAAACCTCTAACACCGATAATGCGGTATTTATGTTTTATAACTGGTTAGAACTCGATTCAATATGACTCTTATTCCTTAAATCAGTAATAGATGCCTTTAAGCCTAAATGAACAAGGGCAGGTTATGGAGGCTACACACCCCTCCCGTAATTGGGTTTTATGGATCCCCCATATCTAATAAAAGAGAATAAAAGTTTGGAAAAATTAATCGACGCTTTAATTAAACTGTTACCAATCAGCTAATTTACATTTGTCGTAACTCATAATTGTGGGCCTTTGCTGCTGTTGACTCATGGTTTATATTTACAAACATTCAGCAAACCACCTTCATTGAACCCCTTTCCTGAAGGGGGGGGGGAATAAACAGTAATATCAGATTGAGTGTACATGTTTGTTTGGCTCCGTATTCAATTAAGTTTTAAAGGGTTTAACTAACTTTATAGAAAGTATTTTATGTTGAACTGTATCATGTAACAGCCCGGAACTATTTTTTAATTAACAATCGTCTCCACATCGGCTAAAGTGAATGCAATTCATAATATTTGATGTTTCGTTCACCACCTGCTAACAGGAACAGAGGTAAGTTTGCAGAAGAAGGTCTAACGCTCCCAGTAACTGACCCCTGATCCCTCTCGCCCACGAGGCCTGTTGATAAGATTGATAACAAGATGATCTAGGACTGGTCAACATTAAACTGTCAAAGAATAGTAGACAGTAGACGACATGCTACCAGTTAAATTATAAATTACTGTGCGGGACACTATTTAGAAATCTGTTAAACCTTTTCACGATTAACAAACTAATAACAAAAACGATAAATAAACTAAAGTGTGAAATTCGCACGCTTACTTCATCTGGCGCAAGGCGAGGACACAGAATAGCTTTACCAGGAGAACTTCGGTGTCGAGATGCCGGTTACTGCCAACTGCCGCTCACACGGGGTCGGCAAGCCCCGGTCCCAGACACCGACCGACATTGTAATCTACAGGGACCGCCAATGTGTCTTTAAAGAAAAAAAGTTAAAGGGAACTTTACCATCGGGGACGACTTGACTGAGGCCCATGTGGAGGGAGGTGCTTCAACGGTTGAAGTGTTTTGTCCGACAAGCACATAGACAGTAGACGGCAGGGTCTAATTGTCGGCAAATGACACACTACAATGTCAGTGGATTTTTATTGCCACCACTCATCAATTCCTCACTAGCACGCTTTTTCGATATATCATGCCCAACTATTAAATCAGAACATAAATCTGGCAAGAGAAAGATTTTTGTATCTCTGTATTCATGTTCGAGTAAGGCAAGATCTACCCACATGCGACTTTTGGTGACTTGCGTTGATGCCAAAGTTACTGTTCCCGGTGAAGGAACAATTTGTAACCCAAGTTTTGTTGCAATGCTCTCATTTACAAAACATTTAAAGAACTTAATCAATTACAGAGCAAAAACTAGAGCAAAACCAGGTTTACCATTAGCTGTAGCTGGTAAGTGCTTTATGCTGGTCCACCTACGGCAGCAGCAACTCCAATATATCTCCTAACTTGACCTTTCAGCTGTTTATTACTTTTGTACTCATCAGTGGACCTACATGTTTTAGAGAGATTTTCTTGTTTTCCACAGGCATTGTAAGTTTTATTCCTATCAGGCCACTTTTTACAAGAGTGCTTATTAAATCCACAAAAGAAACAGCGTTCATTAACGGTTGATAATTCTGGTTTCGAGTCTCTTTACTTTGAATTTTAACTGAACATGTCTGAGAAAAAGGTGCCTTGGTATCATCCGAAGGCCACACTATCACTATCTTCTGTTTGCTATTAGGCATCTATATAAGTATGTAAATACGTACATACATCGTAAATATAACAAATTAAAGTTAAAATGTAAGAGTGCTCGCTCACGTTATATCAGCTTGAACCTCGAGGAATGCTTTTCTTTTTTCGAGAAGAGTTCGGGCTTAGATGACGTTATTAACACTACAATATTCAACGTTTTCAACGTGCAAATCTAAAATCTACCCTATCCTACAAGTATAAATTTAAATCTTGATGGCAGAGGGGAGGCGTGACAACCTTAAATCTCGTCCAATATCGTCCAACCATTCAAACGTAGGATTCCAATTAGGTCGGGAAAGTACCTATCGGAAATGGCCATCAGTGCGGGCTTCAGTGTTATCTTCGGTGCCACCCTTCAATTTTGATAAAAAAATAAAGGAAAAACATGCAGGGCCGGATTAAAAAAAAAAAAAAAAAAAAAAAAAAAAAAAAAAAACAGGCCCCTAGGCTCCTGTTGTTGCGGGCCCTGAGCTCGTGGTTTTGGAGATATGGAATACCCCTAATAATTGTAGGTAAAGACAGGGCCGGATCTATCATTTCTTCTAAGGGGGCAAGCTTGACTTTTGGCCCCCCCCCCGATACCAAACTATTTACCATAAATTTTACTACTATATGCTTTGTATATGGGGTTGAAATAAAATAAAACTTAGGTTGAATAAGAAAGTGTTATTTTAATGAAATAGAAATGTCTATTTTACAATTTTACATGAATCCAAAACAATACAATTGTTTTAGAAAAAAACAATACTAACAATTATAGAATCTTTATCTTCCGAGCCTTCTTTGCTGCAAATGTGTTAATTATCTGATCAAAATAAATCAAAGAAGCCCTTTCATGTTCAATTGATACAATGCTTAAATTAGTTAGTCTTTGCTGTTTCATAGAATTTCTTAAATAGGTTTTTATAAGCTTCAATTTGCTGAAACTTCTCTCTCCAGATGCTACAGAGACTGGAAGCGTTAGAAAGATTTTAAGAGCTACATATATGTTTGGATAACCCTCTTTCAACTTGCTCTTATGCAATATTTTGAGCAAAGATGCTGCTGTTGCGTCTTCCAATCCATCTTCCATATTTAAGGCATGAAATTTAAAACTCTCTATTTCATTCACAAGCTCTTCTTCATTTAAGTCACTGGCATATGTTGTAGCTAATTCTTTTGCTTTACTTTTCAAAGTTTTAACATCCATTTTTTTTATTTGATCCCCACACAAAAAAATTAAACTTATCAGCAACGATTTTTAACGCATCATATCTGTTAGTTAGCTCACTAATAATTCTATCACATATTTGAAAAAGTGATCTTTTGAAAAGCTCTTCTTCTTCTTCAGTAAAATTTGGCCCATCATCTTCATGTGTGTCTCCTGTCATTTTCTTTTTCTTTCTCTTTCTTGTTTCCTTGTACCTTGCTGTTATGCCCATATTATTAGCTAAAAATGTTGCCTCATCAATTGCCTCTGAAACAGTTAAATCCCTAGTTGAAGATAATACATTTAGAAGACCTTGTATGTTTCTTGCAGCATTGTCTACTGTTGTGTCCTCTCTTTGTAGAAACTTGCTAACTCTATCAATTTTCTTGAGGACTGAATACCAAAAGCATGTCATAATAACATATTCAAACCTTTTCATGTTTTTAAGTAGCGATTTAGCTTCAGCTCTTGTTTCAGGAGATGAGAACTCATGGGTAGTTAAGTCTTCAAGAGAAGAGAGCACTTTGTCCATATGTTTATAAATAACCTCCACAGAATCAATCCTTGCTGACCATCTTGTTTTACTTTCTGATTTTAACGAAAGGGGAACATGTTGTTTTAAAACTTCCCACCTTGATGTAGAGCCATGAAAGAAGTTGTAGAGGCTGTTTATAATACCAAAATACGATTGTGCTTCAACACAGGCCTCTGCTGAATGAACCCCAACTAAATTTAAGGAATGGGCTGAGCATGGGACAAAGTAGGCCAGTTTGTTCTCTTGCACAATCCTTGACTGGACACCCTTGTATTTCCCAGCCATGTTTGCTCCGTTGTCATACGACTGGCCCCTGCAAAACATCAAGTCTAGACCATCTTCTTTGAGCTTTTTAGCAATGCTTTCAAAAAGCCCCTCGCCTGTTTTTTCACTCACAGTAAAAAAATCTAAAAAGCTTTCACATACCTCTGGCCCTTCGTCAGTATATTTAATGTAACGAATGACTTCAGTCATTTGTTCATTTTTACTTACATCAGGGGTACAGTCGAAAATCAATGAAAAATATTTAGCTTTTTTATGTCCTGAATTATGTCTTCTCTGATTGCATTTGCAATGAGATCAAGAAACTCATCTTGTACTGTGTGAGAAAAATAGCTGAGCTGCCCTTTCTTATGGCGACCAATATGCTCACGCAAGGTCTCATTATAGTGGGAAATTAAATCTATAGTGTTGAGAAATTTTCCACTATTTGGATCTGCAAAGTTACAAGTTTCGTTTGTCCCTCTGAATGCACTACCCTGTTTTGCCAAAAATAAGACAGCATCTAGTATACAGCGTAGTACTTCTCTCCAGTGGGATTCCTCCTTTTTTATCTGATCCTGCAACTCCTTGTCGATCCCTCCTTTACCAAGTGACGTTTCTAATGCTTTCCATGAAACAAAGGTTTTCTTATGGTACTGGGAGTTTTCATGTTCTGGCAATTTGTCACTGAGTTTTTTTCCAATTTGTGAATCCCTCCTTTCTTGCTAAAAACGAAATTGTTGATTCATGTTCTGTGTTCAAATGACGAAAAAGCCTGCATGGAACACAGTACAGAGCATTCATTGTCTCGCTGTAAGCCAAATAAGATCTTTTAACCTTAGAACCATTTTTCAAAATTGTGTAAAACCAATCTTTTGTAAGGTTTCGGCCCTCCCTACCGCTTTTACTCAAATCAGGATTATGATCATCGTTTTCACATCTCCTTTGTATGATGTAACATCTTTGTTTGTCACTAAGCTGAGTTGGCCAAGTTCCAGGGTCATTAAAATTAAAATTGTACTCACATTCACTCTCCTGTTCTTCATGGTTAGGCCCTTTTGAGTCTGAAACTAAAACGGCTTCTTGAAATGACGTAGAAGAGGCCCAAAAATCAGTAGCATGCGAAGTATGTGGTTTTTCACAAATAAAGTCATTGTTGTCTTCTTCCTCTGCACAAACGTCCATGAGATCTTCTCCTCCAGCGTTTTCTTCTCCCACCGCATCCTCTTGAACAGACGGTTTATTTCTCGTTGCTTCAGGTTCGGCTTCGTCTGTAAGCAACAGACATAAATGCACACATGACCAAACATTTTAATTTTTTAAGTAGGTTACATGTACAACATAAACAAATTATTACATTGTGTAACGTTTTATAAATCATGTAGGCCTAACTAAAAATGTTACAAAAATATAATGTTGTTAAATAGTGCCAATAATGCTAAAAAACATGCTTTCTTAATTGGGATACTATTACACTACTAGCCTACAGCCTATTCGATATATTAATTGTTTTAGTAGTAAGGGCCAAGGGGATATTACAATAAATGTATTGTTAACATTTTAGTACGTATGTTACCGTATTAAAACTATCGTTAATAATAGCATAGAAAGTAAGTGAAAGAAGCATTTTATGTATATGTTTTTTAATGTATTTAGTTCTGAATATTTAAATGTGTTTATGCTACGCAAGGTGTGGTGGGCGTCGGACGACGAATGTGAACGGGAGGGGATTTTCATTCAGGCAACGAATCTATAAAATATCTATAAACTAAAACTATATTTACAATTAATGATCTATAACCACTATTTTTAACATTAAAACTGAAGTTTGTTGTTATTATGCCGCTATAGCCTATAACTGTTTTGTACTCAAAATGAATCTTAACAAATTAAAATTAAAAAAAAATTAGTTACCTTGGTCCTTGATATTTTGCAACCATGATGACATTAAAGTTGACGATTTCGCGGCCTCTTGTTGTCTTGCTTTAGCTTTCTTTCTGTGGAAACACCCTGATGGTTTTTTCGACATGTTGATCTATGTTAGTCACAGGTAGAATATTCATACAACTGCGACATGAAATCTAACCTAAAACTCATCAAAAGTTCACGCTCACGTCAAGCGGGAACACTCACGAGTCACTAGTCAGGGGCGGGAGCGGGAGACTTGCGCTTGCGCTTTCTAGTCCTAGTCAAGCCGTAGACAATGTTGCCAACCCACAGCCTTAGTTATGAAAATACCCTGCCGCTTTAAAGATATTTCTTACTAGGCCTATGTTCTTTTGGTTTGCGCAAATATAGTTTACTGAAGTAAGAAATTGTATGTACGTAGACTATGTTGTGCTATTGACACTTGACAGTAGAAATGGTAAATGTTTTTTATGGTGGCCTCATCCCATCATTTGGCGCCCGGCGTGGCGCCCCCCCCTAACTCGGCGCCCGGGTCACATGCCCCCCCTGCCCCTCCCTGGATCCGGCCCTGGGTAAAGATAAGACAGAAAAGTAACCATAATGTTAACACTTTTTTATGTCAACAAGAAAAGTACAAGGCAATATTAATATTAAGTATGAATAAATCTTAGCAATAAATCAAATATTCTACAAATCAAGTTCACTTCTTGCCGATTGGTTTCCATCTAAGCTTCTCGGCCGTGTATGACGTCCTCATGGTTGTCTCAGAATGCCGTGTTCTAGTACTAAAAGGCCAAAACGTTTAGACTCTCTTCTGACATAAATGTCCAGAATCTCTTTTGCATAGCAATTAGTCACCATCAAGGAAAAGTATATTATTAACGCCAATTCTACATTAGGAAAGCAATATATTATTTCATTTTCCAGCGTAAGTTGATACATACACCCTTCTTTACTAGCGTGCTTTTCAGTTATTCAATTTTTTCAAGTTTCCCGTTTACTTTGAATCAGGCTTCTCAAAGATTTCAACAATGATGCGGCTGTGTTCACGTCAATTCTAGGATTTTATAAGATTCTGCTCTGCTCCCAATGTGACCATACACTAGCCCTGTACATTCAAATCCATAGTCTTGTATCAGGTATGTACGTACAACATACTACTTTTACTATCTACGATAATAAATCATGACCAGTGACATTATTTTGTAATTGTAAGTATGATGCAGGTCCCCAGGCACGCGCCTATGCTTAAGAAAAACATCCCGTGTGAAAACATCCCTCGAGATATTACCCAAATTTAGCGTTCATTATCGGCTGGTTCATTCTGGTTTCAAAATCTCTTCACTTTGAATTTTGATTGAACATGTCTGAAATTTTAAACTATTGATAACAGATGCAAGCCATAATTGAAAGATTAAGAAACTTATTGTTCGCAGGCAAGTTCAAGACAGCAAGCCTGATGAGCTTCTTCGAGAGTTAACGATGACTTTACTAAAAGATGTTAACGAATTACCACAGACTGAAGACCACTAACCAAAGTGTCCGTGCGAAATCATCTCGGTTTTTAACGGGCTTAACAGCTTTAAACTGACATTCCTTACTTACCACCTGCTTATCATTTTTGCATTTTTGAGAACTGATATGGAATATTTAAAGAACATTTATCACACACAAAATATGGAAGAATTGACAAATCTGCTGTAGCCAAGCACTGCATTGAATCAGGACACAGAACATCAATTACAAATCTAAAATTAATAAAAGAAATAACAAAACCAATGAACTTGAATGCTTGGGAAACACTATACATAAACAAAAATAAAGAAAAACTCATGAACAATGAAGAGGGCCCTATTGAAAATTCCAATCTTCTTTCTTCGCTATTTATTCAAAAATTAAACTCTAGTCAAATCTAATTTTTCATACTGGCTGAAATATTTCCAAAATTTTTGTATTTACATTTTTACACCATATGTTATTTTAATATTAATTGTAACAAACAATGTGTAAATATTTATTTGTGGAGTTGCCTGAAGATGAAACCTTTGGTTTCGAAAGGCCTCGTCCGAAAAATAAACAATTTGGAAAAAGTAGTGTTTTTATTAACATTTAGTAATATTTAAAGAATTTTCCAATTGCTCCAAGAGTCTACAACTGATATGGAATAAACCAATACAATTACTTGTCAGAATTATTAATATACTCATCTATGTCCGGATGTGTGATATATTACAATTTTTAGTTTTTCTGATTTGAAGGGAGTAGGATGAATATTAGTTAAGAAGTTGTTGAATGATCTGAACCGGTTAGTCCATTCTTTGGTGGCAATGTATGAATCAGGGTAGTAGCAAAATTTTCGAGAATTCGATCCATTTTAAAGTTTATTAAATTGTAATATTAACAAAACAAAAAGAACTCGTTATTATACAGTAGGATACACCTTTAGAAAGGTTCTAGTGAACTTTAAACAAGATATTAACATGAACGACTTACTAATATGTAAACAAAATCTTCACCAAAACATGTTTAATTTAAAAACGTGACGCTCATATGTTTAAGTTAAACCATATGTTGTATTTCAAGGTACCCAACCGTACAGCCTTTGTGCCTCCCTTAGTACACCGAAATTTGGTCACGCCTCCCATCAATCATCAAGATTTTAATTTTGTACTTGTAGGATAGAATTTAGATTTGCACATTTTAAAATGAAAATTTTATCATTTTGAAATAAAACGTTTAATATTACCTAAAATACTTTTTTGTATAGTCATTGCTTACAACTTATTGCCGCCAGTAAGCTTTGAAAAATAAAACAATGAAACAAAGAACCAAAAATAATTTGTATTTTATGTACAAAAGTTATTGAATAACGTTATTATTTCATTCACTTTGTAAGTTAGTGAGAGGTTAGCACTCTTTGTATTTTACAGGTTTTTAAATTTCTTTATTTAACAGCGACAATTCATATCGCAAATAATTTTTTATGTCTAGCTTTGCTCGATCTTTTGAAGCCAATGTTGAAAATCTAGACTTACACAGGTGTGTGTGCGAGAATTGTACTAATAAATTTGCAGCTTGCAAAGCTACTTGCGAGTAAACAGGATGATAACCCACCCAAAATATTCAACACCCATGTTTTGGAATTCCGCCTTTGCTTGAGAACCACATTTTTGTCGATTTCTTCTCGCTGAATTTGGTCAGGAAGTGCACCCGAATCAATTTTAAATGGATCTCATGTCAACTTAAATTTTAAGCTATACCAAATACCGCGATACATGGTCTTTAAATTCATTGACACATTACAGCGGTAGTTGCATCTTCAACAGATTTCTCGTTTTTAATTCGAAACCTTCCAGTACAATATAGTTTAAAACGTCTAGACTGCATGGCATCATTACTCACAACAGCATTTCAAAGAACGTACTGATGTAAATAATGGCAGTTTTTGTTTATGGAATTAAATTCATATTTGATGTAATCATAACTATACAGTCTTTTCTTTTGCAGCGATCTGGCAATTTTTAAACCTACTACAAAAACATAACTTCTCTGTCCCACTTTTTATGTTTACTGATCCAAAAAACTAATAAGCCTTTTTGTTTGCAAGCCTTGTTTCCCCTTCATTTTCCTGTTATTATAATATTCTGACACCTTCCTTGAAAATATTCTACGCCTCCCCCGGGGGGGGGGGGGGTGCCTCACAGGTTGAGAACCACTGTGAAAATAACTAACTTTTAACATTTTTAAAATTCAAATTAGATAACATTTTGACATATTTTACAAAAAATAAGATGATAAAGAGCAATATAAATAGAGCAATTAATTAAGCCCTTAAGATAACGGCGCCGCTTCCACGGTACCCGGATAAGATAACGTTCCCATCTAACACTGCACAAAAGAGCACGCGAGACCACTCGGCGTTCTGGCAGTGAGTCAGAGCGTGCTACAACTTGCGCAGACTTGCGATAACCGTACAACTGACAAACATGTTGCATCATCTCATCTTTTGAAAGGGTTCTAGCTGATTACTGAAATATAATTAATTGTTTATCCTGAAAGCTCTAGGCAGTTATAAAGTAGAGTATAGAAAGTGCTTGGACTTGGCCCAAGTGCACGACTTAATGGACAAAAATCGTACTAGTCTAATTGGCACTGTGACAGTAGTTAACCTTAGTTAAAGACTTTTCAAAATATTTGACTATGTAACCTACTAGCATTAGTTTTCTCGTGCATGGAATGAAGCACGAATTTAACTGACAAAAATGCATTGCAATTAATAAAACTGTATCACATTGTTGGGTTATATTATTCGAATTTGTTGTGTTTCTAACTCGATTATATGCACAAAGAAATATACCCATTACAACTGATAATTTATTGTATTTGTATTCTGCGACAAAACCTGTTTGTATTATAATATTTGTATAACCTTTATGCTTTGTAACCACATCTTTGCACTTTTTTAAACATGTGGCATTGTAAAATTTAACAAGAATATGCCTTTGGTTCAAATTTTACAGTCGAATATAGTATAAAAGCAAAAAATATCATTCCTAATGTTTTGATTTTGGGCATATCCATGATCTCTTAAAAAATTAAATATACTGTAATCTTATTTTTCGCTACTAATAACATTTTCGGCACTTATTTCCAAATAAAGACACTAATACACAACTACCGCATTCAATAATGTTAAGACTATTACAAATTAGCCGTTCAAAATGATCATCACTAGGCATGAATCACTATTGCTTACCATCTCTCTCAAAGCGCAGAAACTATACGAAATGCGCTGGCTTTTATTGTATTCCTCAACCCTTACGCATTGCAAATGGACTCTTCATTCATTAAAAATACTAAGCGCAGCTTATGTACTGTCTGTCAGCTGTTATATATGAAATATTAAAACAAATAAAGTTTAACACAAGTTAAAATATACCTAAAATATTTTTATCAATGGGGGAGGGGGATTGCAACCCTAAACTCACCCTGGATACGCCTATGTCCAAAAGTGCTGTACGTTTTGAGCGCAAATCGCAGACATCAAAGCGGGGTGTACATACAAGTTCTGATTATTATTTGAAAACTTGTGATAAGTTCAGTATACCATTATTAGTTTTCCTCAGTTTTATCAAAATAGTACTAACAAAATAAATAGATGTTCTTGACATTCAAATACGGCTCTCTGATTAACTCCCTACCGCCCACCATCGGTTTGGTAGGTCTGTAATAAAATTGTGCTTACCACGCCTATCAATTTGTAGCCTTTGTTCTACATATCAATTTTTGATTGGATAATTTTTAGCCGTTTATAAGACAATCTGGAGAACCTTTAAAATAAAGTGTCACTTGCTAGAGGTTCCTATTTAAAAATTTAAACTTCCCTAAAAATACTCAATTTTGAGGGGTGGTTCAAAAATGTTCATACATTAAAAAAACCTCTCAGTTGGTCATATAAACAAGCCCCGAGGTAAATCACTTCGTCTCTATTCATAAGAAAGTAAATAGTGGGGGGAGGGTGGGACTGTTAAGACACCTGCTATTATGAACGCTTATGGTTTTTATGTTATACTGAGTTCGGTTTACTAAGAACCCACATTTTCAATAAGACTCTTTATAATAAATTAAGCATGCTTAGTTTTGTTTGAAAGGCTGGCACCTTAAATAGGCTGGCATCATTCGAAATAGTTAAAGTTTAAAATTGCATAATATTTCTAAAATAGCCTACGCGTTACTTTAGTTCTATGTTGGGAAATAGTCGTGATAGAACTTGTACAAAAATTCAAACGGCTGGCATTTCGAAACTTTGTATTGGTTGAGATGGGATAATGAACTTATCCAAACCGAATAAACACTATTTCTGACTTAAATTTAGTATAAATTTGTTTAAAATTATGGCAATAACTACCGTGCTCAATCTTATTTCCACTGTTATTGTATACTTCTCAAAATTTAGGATGGCCGCTATCATGAAATCTTACGAGATATGAGAACATCCTAAATATAAATACTGTTGCAAATGATACAAGAATTCAAAAACACACCCGTACGCTCTCAATAACTGAAATTCCACCATCCCTTCTTCCTTCCAAACTGTTTTAAGACATAATAAAAAGTATGAGTTAAAAGTTGTTTAACATTGGTATAATTTTTTTGTAGTAATACCAAAAACCGTCATATTGCTTTTTATTAATTAAAACTGGCTAATTCCAATTTTAAGTTATGTGCTGCATACTATCTCTGTACCAAATAATGTATTCTATATTTACTGGAAATTGTGATATTTTCGTATTTTGTTGACTTTTGGCTCTGCGGGCAATGATTGGCGAAAATTCCGGAAATTCCATCATGACGGCGTGGCGTTTCTGACAATGTGCAGATTTTGGCAAAAATTACCATAACAGATAAGTGCCAAAAATGTGTTCTACAAAGGCTAATATAAGGATACAAAAGGACTAGACGGCTTCTTTTTACCCACCCCAAACCGTACACGTCCGATTAAGCATTAGTTACACAGATGGGCAGTTTACTACTGTGTGATCCGGATCGTAATGTTTGAATCTTACATTTAACTTACAGAGTGTGTTCGAACGAAACTAACACGATAATGTTCTCTCCTACATGTTAATTTAGGTCATACATGCTTGTTCTATGTATAATGTAGGTCCTGAATAGACACTGTTACAAAAAAACCTAATTACAATTTATTGTAACAATAATTAAGTAGGCAATTGTTACAATGAATACAAACCTTATTGTATTCATTGATTGTTACAACTACTTCGTATTCACTTCACTCATTGTATAGATAGTGACTCGGCTTCGGATCGCTAGGGGCTACGCCCCCAGGCCCCTAAATGGGGTTATTTCCAAATCCAGGGACAAGTGGAATTCGGTGACAGGTTAATTCCGGACATTAGATTAGGGGTCAGTGGCGTACAAAAATCACTCGTTTACGTAGAAATAGAAGCTCAATCCCGAACTCCACAAATTAAGGTCACATAAAACCCCCTCAAACTGCCAATTTACGACAAAGATTTTGCCATTGAGAGCGTTTTTTCGGGTTTACGCAAGTATATACGACAATAAGCTGTTTGACATTTTTTGTAGATCCCACTATTGGCTATTTATAAAAAACAAGATTTATGCTACGACCAATGGTTCGGCCGCTACCGGCCCCAGAAACAAAATTCTCATGTAAAAGTTACAAATTATTTGCATTGAAACCAGTTTTGCGGCCAAACCATAGAGGATAGGGTAGAAGAGTACTGGATATTTTTTGTAGATCAATCACGTCATTTCCTAAATTATATTTCCTCCAATAAATGGTTTCACCGTATCGAGCACAAAATCTAAATTTTCTCGTGAAAATTACATAAATTTTGCACATAATCTCGTTTTGTGAACATTATTTTAAGAGAAACAAATCTCTGGAATGTCAAATATGCGTGCGTTTTGTCACTTAACCACAACAGATAGGACAAAAAGTCACTGGACACTTCATTCCTGACTAACGGTTTTTGGTTAGATTCGGTTCTCCCGCCATCGGGCTTCATAAAAAGGCTAAAAACGTGAGAAATTTTCTCGAATTTTTTGAGGGTTTTAAAAGTGATAATTCCCCGGGTTTCAGACTTTTCCTGTGGGTTATATTGCAAAAACTACCTGTGTGCCAAATTTCAAGTTTCTAGCACTTCTAGAAGTACATTAGAATTTGTATCTATATGTCAGTGAATGAGTCAGTCAGTTTCACATGCAGTTGTATAGGATATAGGATGAGTACGCACAAACAATATTGGAATGCTTCGACCTGCTGCAACCATCTAACTGATATGGATTACATACAACAGCCTGTCTGGCTCGCGTCTGGTCCTTGGTAAGGTCGTGGGCATGCGCATGCGCATGTGGCCGTTAACAAGTCAGCAACAGCTATCATATCAGAGACGCGTCAAGAACGTGTGACCTTGACGATACCTCGATAGGCTAATAAGATATAAAAGTTGCGAATCCGTGACGTTCGTTGCATTTGCATTCTCTCTCTGAGATCTCACCGGTTGGTATCAACTGCAGTGTCTTCAAGTTGTCCACTTCATTATGCCTGTCAATAAGGTGTTGAATTTAGGTAAATATTGTAGTCTTGTAATGTTTATGTGGTCAAATATTCCTATAATTTGTTCTCTTGTATACAAACATAGTAACATGTTGTGTGGTTTGTTTGAACTTCTCTGAGTTTTAGGGACAAATACATTTCTTTGCTTGAAGTTCACTATCAAAAATAAATAGGCATCGTAAATATTATTTATTTATTTATATATTAATATTAAAATATGGCTTGTATAGTCCTAACAGTTTTAAATGCCAACACATTAATACCATATACGATTTTGGAATTAATCTGTCAATTGAACAAACTTAACATAACCTCAAATGAACTAACAAATATCCTAAACAATAAAATTAATTTTGCTGGTGGATGATTGAAATATTTATACCTAATACACTATATGAATTTATTAACTTACAAGTATGGATTGCCCGCATTTGATTGTCAGAGAGTGAGGTTGGATGATGGACTAGTGAATTATATGTATTGTTTTGCGGAATCTCAATAGAATTTGAAATTAGATCTTTTTAGAACTGTCTTGTTTCAGTCACACATCTACTCAGTAATATTTTGGAGAGCAACTGTTCCAAATCTGCAGGAAATGTGGCAAATTAAAAAACAGGAAGAATTATTCAATAAACTCCATGAACTGTAGGGAATTCTTTACCATACTGTTGACAGTCTCATGCTTTTATATTTAATTTATGAAGTATTAATCTAGATGAGATTACATATCCCAATCATAACACACCACACAAGAAATAAGAATATTTGTACCAAGCAACAGAATTTCATACTATTTGTATTTCAAACGTTCTATCTTCTACCCCCTCCAATACAAAATTACTGACAATATTGGTGAAATTCTAAAGGAAGTTTATTAACACATGTAAGTTCTGTGGTCTCACGTAATGCTCTTGGCACTATTGTACCAAAGTAAATAAATGGTAAACTTTACCACAGTATATTTTTATGTAGCCTATTTACATATTACAGTGGGGCCTAATTTTAAATTATGTAGATTTACTACATTATATTATCTTACAATTTATAATTTTATGTATAATATGGGTCTGTAACTATATTTTTATTTTTGGGGGACAGACATGTATGTGTGTATATGCATGTTTTATGCGGTTCACTTAGCAGTAGAGCCTAAATATGTTTTATAGTAATAAAATCTGAAATCTTAGTATAGCACTGTCTTAATTGTACATTAATATTGAAATGGTGTTTTTTTTTATTTTTCAGACCTTGCTTGGATCAATAGTATTCAAGTAAATGATGCTGAAATCAAATCTAAAGTCGCCACGGCCAAGTTTGTGGATCCAAAGTTAGTGAGTGAGAATGTAACTCCAGCTGCCATAAAAAATGTTGTTGGAGTTATAGATTTGTCATCTCTGGTTGGCACTGAGACACCTGACAGTATTGCTGAACTGTGCAAGAAAGTAAGTCAAACTGAGTATAAGACTACAAACACAAACTCCTTAGTAATTGCTATAATTATATAAAACTGTTATTAATTAGCAATATTATTTTTATTATGGCTTAAGTGTAAAACATTGTTTCGGGTTATTAGCTGATGTAGGTTTTCAATATGTGTGATAATTCAAAAGTCTATTAGAGAGTGAGTGTTATGGTTTCACATTGCACATACATTTAAATGCAACCCTAATAGCTGTTCTATTTCCAGGAGTATTTTATTTATTTCATACTGCCTGAGTGATCTGCCAATTATATCCAACAATATCAGTTGTTAGAATTTTTTTATATCTTTTGGTATACAAGTACTTATCATTTGCTTTGCAACTTCTAACTTAATATATGAATGGATCATTTTATAAATCAACTTTCAACATATTTGTGGTTTACAAAATGTTTATTGATGTTGACAATGTCTTCCAAAATAACAGTACAGTTTTATTTCATATTATGAGACTAAATGAAAGAAAACTAGTTTTATTTACCTCTTAACTAAGTCATTGTAATAGATTAAAGAATATTTAAATCGGTTATTGAAGTGAAAAGATGTAAAGTTATCCAGTTCAGTATGTACAGTGTACAATGTTATACGCCACCTCTCATATGCCGGAAGCTGTAGTGCAGTCAAAGTGACTAAAGATTCCTCAGTCTACTGTGCCACATTGTGTGTGTATCCGGCTCAAGTGTGTAACTTTAGTGTACAATGTTGAATGTTGTAGGCCACCTCTCCAATGTCGGAAGCTGATGGTGCAATCAAAGTGGCCAAAGATCCCTCACTTCATTGTGCCGCAGTGTGTGTGTACCCAGCTCGCATTGAAGATGCTATAAAAAGTCTGAAGTCCTTAGGTGCTGACAAATCTGTTCTGGTAGCTGCAGGTAAGATGTTTTTGTGATTGCTTTTTGTTTGTACAAATACAGTTATTTTAAGTTATTGTCTTTCTGGTATAATTCATTGTTATTTAGAATATAAACCAAAACCTGCTTTTTTTACAATTTGTGGATGAGAGAAAAATTTTACTTTTACCATGAGAGTAAAGTTTCTTTAAACTCTCACAAGTTATTCTGTCTCGGAGTGACACATTCTCCCTGTCTTGAAACTAAAATAACTATTTTGTTTA
This sequence comes from Homalodisca vitripennis, assembly GCF_021130785.1. Lineage (NCBI taxonomy): Eukaryota > Metazoa > Arthropoda > Insecta > Hemiptera > Cicadellidae > Homalodisca > Homalodisca vitripennis. Next base: position 47,920,737 of record NC_060208.1, read on the forward strand.
AGGCCCTAACCTATTTTTGGAAAGAACTATTGCAAATGAATCTTTATATAGACCAATCAATAATTATAGGCTAAAAATTAAATTAAATTATTAGTTTATATTAGGTACTGGCACTGTGCCTAATAAACCTATCCTTCATATAAACTACAGGAGTTTTATCACATTTAGTTAACTTATTTGATCATTTTAATACAGTTAACAAACACTGTTACTTTGAGTTAAAGAATATTATATGCTATTAAATTCAGAACCACAAATATTAATATTTAGAAACTAAGAAAAGTCTTAATGTATTGTATATTTAGTGAGATAGGAAATCAATCAAGAGCCAGGTTTTCTTTTAGTTTTGTATTTTGCCACACATGTCTGGCTTGTACAGTCCTGGGTTGGGGATGATCTAGTTAGTTGTTGGACAAAATGTAGATTGACCATAACCTTGCACAGAGAGATGTTTGATGATCAGTACTTTTGTTTTTGTTCTGTTTCAGTGGCAGCTGGATTCCCATCAGGTGCCTATCCTCTCCAGACGCGGCTGGCGGAGGTGAGCTATGCAGTGTCAGCCGGTGCTCAGGAGATTGATGTGGTCATCGACCGTAGCCTGGTGCTAAGAGGACTGTGGCAACAGCTGTATGAGGAACTGGTACAGATTCGCAAGGCCTGTGGTGAGACTACCCTCAAGGTCATCCTATCTGTAACCGAATGCGCCAACTTCACCAACATCTACAAGGCTTCTGCTGTTGCAATGTTGGCAGGAGCGGACTTCATTAAAACTTCAACTGGTAAGTTTGTACACATTTTAGTTTGTTAGCAGTTTAACCAAATGAATTTAAATTAGATGCTGTAGAGAAGTTAGTAGAGGATTTTATTTTAAATATATCTGTTTAGTTTATAATTCATAAATAAATATTAATAGTTTCAGATAGAGTACTTGTGTTTGGCAAATACCTTGACCAACAGTAAAGCATTGTGAACTGTGGATTCATTCTGGAAAAGATTTTTGAATTACTTGAAGGTTTCTGTTACAAGACTTCCTAACAGATGTATTTTCACACTGATGTTGTTCCTTCTAAATGCTGAGAATTTGTTTCAAGATAGTGTAATATCACAAATAACTTTTAAATGGCACCAATAGTGAACTGAATAAGGGGAACGATGATTTTCAGTAGGATGTGGAAATAGTTAACAGGTTATCAAATTGTGTCATAACCATACCTTAATTCAAAGTAATATTTTAAAAATGTAGTAAAATAATTTACTGATGTTAAAGTACATTTACTTTTTTGTTAATCTGTGAACATATCTGTGTAGAATATTAGACCAACTTATTCCTTATCAACAGCGATTGAAAACTAGTTGCGTTTGTTTTGTGGTAACACTCCCATTTGTTTCTCTCAGCTGGCTGTTCAATTATTAGTAACTTTTCAGACAGAGATTTCAAGTTCTTTTTACAATTTAAATTTTACTATCTTAGTTGGTATTCTTTTTACTGTTTTATAGTTGTCAACAAGTTATTTTATAACAAATCTTCTTATAAATAAAAATAGGTCCCAAAATGTGTTGCTAACCGTAAATCTCAAAAACGGTTAGACCAATTATTCAGCTAACTCTTTTTGTAAATAGTAGTTGAAATCCGAGGAAGGTTTATAAAAAGGTTGGAATAGTTGTCTAGAATTCAGAAAAAAATGTAATATTTATGTTTCATAATCCAAATTTAACTGACACTAAACAGCTGTTGACACTTTCAGTTAGGTTCATCACAGAGGCTGATACATGTGTTTACATTTAAATTTTAGAACAGTGCTTGATCAGTAGTGGTGCAGATAGCAAAGAAAAATTAATATCCAACTTTTACTCCAGATTGTGCCAATTGATGAATTTAAACTGTCTAATGTTTAATGTTTTAATACCATTTAATACTAACACTGTTATAAAACCAACCGTAATGAATGCAGCTATGAATATTTTTACATAAGGTACTCAAAACTGGTGGATTTCCTTAACATTATGTATGCCATTTTTATGGCTTAAGGAAAAAGAGAAATAAAAACTAATATGCCTGAACGATCTATTATTTCCCAAAGTACAAGATGAAAAACAACAAGATTCCCATAACGCAAATACCTTATAAATGATTATTTTCAAATGTTGCATGAATTTAAGTACAGTAAGGATTTCTCCCTTATACCAGAAGTGGGTAGGATTTCCCCAGACGTATGTATATTTTCTTCATCGGGGCAACAAGGTAAACTCAACTATGCTACTGGAAATATCTTAGACCTAAATTAGACACTTTTTGTCCAAAGTAGGTTTCCAAGAGCTTCATACATATGCATGTTTTGATCGGGGCAATAAGGCAAATTCAACTGAGGCACCATAAGTGAATTTAAATAGCCGAAAGTAGACATTTTGACTGAAGTAGGCTTCTCAATCCTACATACGTATATATGTATTCTTTATTGGAACTATAAAACAAACTGAATTATGCCACTGGAAATGCTTTTTGACCAAATTAGGTTTCTCAGACCTCTGTATTTGTATTTTCTAGATTGGGGCAAAAATTCAAACTCAGCTACGGTTTTGGTTATATAATTAATTCGAAGCAGCAATCCTCCTAAATGTGCATAAAATAATATGAACAGATTATATTAACATTGACAGGTTAAACTCTATCATAAACACTTAAATACAATGAACCTGAAGTATGCCTGTTTGCCAGATTTTTACATATGATTTATCAGTGTTTTATTCTTTTATGTTAACAATATGTTATACATATTTGAAAATAAAAATAAAACTTAAGAATGCGTGGAAGTTAAGTAATAAAATAATCACGTGGAAGTTTCTTACCAGTGATCGTATTTTAATGTGGTATATTTGTTAAACAGTGAACAGCCAGACAAGTTGTCATTTCAACCTTTGCAAATACATATCACTAGTGTGTAGTTAGGTTAATGTGTACTAACTGTAATATTAACTTGTTGACCTACCTGACTCTAGACAGTGTACCTTTTCAATAACAATGTCAGAACATTTTTGTTGAATGTTTTAGGCAAGGAAGCTGTAACAATGTCCTTGAACGAAGGCCTAGTGATGTGTTACGCTATAAAGGACTTCTACAACCGTACTGGTGTCAAGGTATGTTTCTCTTATATAGTGTATCGAAATAATTCTTGCTACTATATTCTTTATATTAAAAAAATATATTACTCTAAATTAAAAGCTTACTTTATATGGTTTGAAAACTGAAAGAAATGCACTTGCCTTATAAATTGAAGTTATTGTATACAAAAAAATTAAAAAAAAATCTAAATACTTTTTTAATAATACATTACTATTTTCACAACTGTTCATGTGTTTAAAAAATAACACCCAACACATCTCAGCCACTTTTAAGAGTGTAAAAATGTTTAATGCTACAACAAAATTTTATTAAAAGTGGAAATTTCTTAAACCGTCCAACATTATTTCTGAAGCTGCAACAAACAATACAAAGAATTTACAAAATAGTAATATTTTTACAAAACATGGCTAAAATTTTGGTTTTGAAAGCCGTGAAGAAATGAAATGAATTTACTTAGTGGCTGAGCGTCAGTGAAGCCTATCACTCATGGAGGTGGAAAAATATTATTTCTATCTGTCTGTCTACCTGTCTGCACGATATCTCTTGAACAGACTGACCTATAGACTTTAAATTTTGCATGAAGCTTCATTTCTACATCTAGATAACATGGAAATCAATGATGGCTCATGTCACTCCATGGGATTTGACTGAACGTTAGTAAATATTTTGACATGGTTTTTTTGGATTTGAAATAAAAAAAATTGTAGAATAAATACTTTTCTGAAACACATTTTTACATGTGGCATATTGACTCATGTAGAAACTGTGCATTACAATCTCAATGAAACCTGTTACACAACACATGATGTGGCATACTCCTAACTAGTATTAAGATAGTTGATAGAGTGTACAACACTTTTATATAAGACACGCTAAACCAGCCTGAGTTATACAGGGAGTAAACTGAACAAATGTAACAGTCCCTTCTCTTTGTCTAACTTTTTGTGAACATAAACATCAACCTTTCCCTTTATACAGCAGCCATGAGAGGAAGCCTGACTCAACCAATTTTTCAGAATTCTGTCATATTGAACTTTAAAACGTTCACACTGACACCAGAGTCATCAGTTGTCCTCTGACTATTTTTAACATTTAATGTAAAACCGAGACATCAATTGTACATATAATTACAACATTCTGTACTTGTTCCTCCAGCTCATTGAACTGTATGCAATTTAGATAGGGATCTATCTACAGAGATAATCTTAGACAAATAGTGTGAATTCTCAGCTACAGTAAAAATAGACACTACATAAATATTATTATTTTTGATGAGCGTACAAAGTGAGTTTAACATTTTTGCCCTTCCTAAATTTCTTTAGATATTGATATTGATCAACTGCTGACTAGTGTTCATCAGCAAATACTTTTTTTGACACAGTTGGCATTTGTGATCACCATTATGTACGCCATTACATGATAAGTTACAACTAAGTTATTTTTTCAAATGTAAATGTGGTGTTGTGACAAACGACTTTACATTTTATTTTGTAATGTAATTTCATTGCTGTAAACCATTTCTATGCATCTATTTTTTAACTCAAAATATTAAGAGGTTTATAAATGAACTAAGAACCAACTTTGTCATGTTTTACTACCCATAAGGTAATATTACATATATAAATGTCAAAGATCATTGATTTAAAACACGTTTTTCATGTTAAATAAATCTTATTCACTACATTAAAGAATAAGTTCATTTTTATTACACTAAAACTATTCTCCTCATTTGTTTTTCAGTAATAGTTTTCATTTTGTCAAAGTTGTTTCAAGGTATTAAGTACCATAATTCTACAGAGAATTTTGTGTCCAGGTTGGTCTGAAGCCTGCCGGAGGAGTACGTACTCCTGAAACTGCGATCAACTGGTTGTTGATGGTAAAGGGAGAGTTGGGACCCGAGTGGGCAGATCCTAAACTGTTCAGGATTGGAACCACTGTGCTCAAAGTCTACGCCAACTATTTGAACAATGCCAAGTAGCTTTGATACAACAATGTTGATAATATGTTGCTAGACATTCCAATACATATTCGACTCTGTTGTTGAGATATGTAGAAATATTATACACATGTTATTTTTGTACTGGTTTTTTACCTTAATGTTGGATCTAGTTTTTATAGTAATTTTTAAATTACAAAATATTTGAAGTGTTATTATAAAATTGTATTTGCAGGTTATAATAATACCTTTTATACAAAACTCTAAAGTGTTCATTGGACTGCCTTATATTGATTGATAGTGTTTACAAATAAATGTTATGAGTAAAAATATTGGATTGTCTTTAATACTTCCCCTCAGTTTGTATCAATTTTTTTAAGTTGAATCACAGGTAAAGAAATACTCTTAAATTTTATTGTTAAGTAAAACTTAACAGTAAAACTTAAGTAAAACAGATGTGTAGACATGCTTTCCATAGAATTTCTTGGTATTAAAGCTGATGGAAGACTGCTACTGTACTGATCCAGATCATGGCCAGTTACAAATTACATTACAGATCATGATTAATTATAATTAACATACAATTACAATTGTCTTAAAACTGTTCAGTAACGTCAAATGTTTTGGATGTAAAGTGTGAGGGTGGATGTGAGTATGTGTGTGTTAGTGTGCACATGAATATGATTGTTTTTATGTATAAATCATGGAGAAAAATAATTTCACATCTAGGAAAAATCAGGGAAGGGATAAATCTCTTTCCATACCCAAGATGACATCGAAGTAGTTAACTTTTTTACGTCTGTCATATTTAACTTAGGCCACCTATAAGTTGCACTGCCAGGACCGTCCAAAAAGAGTCAATCGGCGATGTTTGTCATGGGGCCCGGCACTCGAGGGCTCTGGAGACGAGATCTGTAAAAAATGTTTTATAATATCTTTTGTTGTAATATGTGTACTATTATAAGGCTCATACAAATTTTTTCTAAATCTGATAACATTATTTTGGCTATAATTTACATAATACTTATTTGGGCAGATCTGCAGATGAAATTAATTTTGGAAATGTATTTCTATAATTTCAGGACATTACACTTGAAATAGAAAATCAACATTTGGGATTTAAGAGCATATAAGAGATACAATCTATTTATTTAAAAAGTACCAAAGTGAAAGGCTTCGGACTGCTTTAGGAGTACTTGCAGATTTTGAGACATTAAGGTAGAGGGAAAATGTGTTTTCTAGACGAATGTTGAAGCAGTACACTTTGAAAATTCTTCTGAAAAAACTTATGGTGAATATTTTTAATCCTGTTTTGTTGCGTTGTTTTAATATATACTGCTGTTTTAAAATGTGAATACAATTTTGAAGGAAAAGCATTTTTAACAAAATACGAACAACAAGATGAAATGGAAAAATCCTAGTGGAAAGGCAATACAAAACCTAATAATGGAGTATCAGGACGATTTTATAGAAACTAAAGTCAGAATTAGATAACTTCAATACTGTTTTCGAAAATGTCTTTGACTAATATTAAAAATATTAATTAAAACAGCTTTCAATTAAAATGTTGAATAAAATTTATCATTTGAAACTTCAAATTGTTTCTCCAGATGTTTGCATTGTTTTAACTCTTTGCATCAAACATGACCAAAACTTACCTCTCGCTCAGTTTGGAATTAGTCTCAGGTGGTTGTTCTCTCAGGTTGCCAGCCCACTCATAGTGCATTAATAGATGCATTTTGCATCACCAGTCAGTGCTTGCATCCCCTTACTTCACTTTTACATCAATTTAAGTGGCAGTATTTCACCTTCAGGTCTTAAAATTTTACATTTAAATTAAATTCTCAAATAATTTACAAGGTTTATTAATTTCAAGCTTGAAACTTTATTGATTGGTTATTTATTATTTGCTTTTAAATGAGCCAAGTAATATGTAATTTAATTTATAGGTTGATCTGTTTTAAAAGTATTTTTATTTACAAAATAAACTCGTTTCCGTATTTTGAGCTTTAACTATGCCAAATGCACTAGAATTTTAATGAGTGGATAGAATACACTATAGCAGCTACAGTAATCCTGACAGTCCGATAAAAAATAATTCTTGGACTATTTTTACTATGACGGTGCAAATAGAGAAATATTAATTCACTTACTTATATGGCCGAGAGGTTGCAGCACTTCCCAGCTACAACTGATAAGGATTGAAGCACAAAACAAAACTAAAACTAAAGATTGCTAAAACAAAACTTGTAAGAAATACTGTAAACAAACAACTGTTTGTGAATTTCAGCATGATTCTAATATGACTTCTTCGGATAATCTGTAGGATTATAATTTCCATATTATACACAGATTTCCAAATGATTGAACTGTACTCCATGATTTATGCAGATGTAATAAAGATATTTTGACTTAGAATTTTATAACTTGCGCAATATAGTGAGCCACAAGTAGTGTGGCCTGACAAGCAAAACAGTGTTGGCCTCTAGGTGTGATCTATCGAGCTGACGAACAGGACATGGTCATAAATCAACGACCTGAGGGCAAAGAACAGCCAAGCGATTGTTGTGGCCAGACGATATGATAGGTAAATCATATGAATTTGATGTTCATCCAAAAGGGTGTGGGTTGTTTTGTACTCCTGTGCATGTTGCATTTGGGAAATGTGGGTTTAGCAAACTTTCTTTAGTGAAAAAACGGTCTACTTTAGAGACGATAGAAACTAAATCACCTTAATTAGCTATCAATGAACATGGGATGGCATGTAGAAAGCAAAGGTAGGAAATTTAAAATGCTACTGGAGTTAAAAACATTGTGTATAAACAAGAAGATGCTAAGCATCGGGAGCTTTATAAAGCAAGGAAAATTCACTACCATGAAAATTAGATGGTAGTTAGAGATTCGTGATTTCTGGATAGTAGAATTTTAAGAAAGGGGCAGGGTTTCTAACATTGTGGGGGATCTGTCAAGGATACAGATGGCACTTAGCGGTGCCGTACACACCGGTTGGTTGGTAGGATTTTGGACATATCTCGTGCTCCACACATTGTTCCAGTTTAATCTAGGTTACTCATTACTTAGTGATTACTTTTTAAATTGGACGTTTCATTATAAAAATCTAAAATTACTAATATTTTGAGCCAATCAAACTTACTTTTTAACCAATTATTAAAAATGTTAATAATCTTGGAATCAATTTGTCATTGTTGTTTTTCCTAGGAAAAATAGCTATGTCATTTTGTAAAATAACACATAACTAAATAATTATGAGTGATTAAACCGTAATTATTATTACTATATGAATTGAGGTATAATGATTAAATTCTTTTAATTTTGCAATAAACAAATTTTGCAATAAAGCTGCAATTATGTAAATAAAACAAAAAATCAGAATTTTAATGTACTTTATTAAAAAAATAACTCTTTATCAAGTGAACTGGGAAAAATTGATGTAAAAAGGTTTATTGGCTATCAAATAAACAATTAAAGAACAGCATTACAGCATGGGACATCCGATTAGGCTACACTAGCATGACAGGAGAGACACTGTCCTCCGAACGACTATGTCACTCATTACTAATGGAACAGTTGCTGTCCTGGTCAACTTCAAAAACTTGATTTAAGATATTACGTTTCCAGTTCACTGCAGACGAACAAACAGTATATTTTCCAGATAGTTTGTCCTGTATTAAAAATTGCCAAACAGCCTAGTCGATTTGGAAAATTCCGGGTACACAGGAGACAATTCTTGCAAGACGATCAGGAAAATCGATCATACTATTGACCAGTGTATAAGGAAAGATAAGATCAGCTGTATCTCTTCTCTTTGCTAGGGGGGAGATGGAATCTTCAAATCACATACATGGACAATCAGGAATCTTAATGCCAATGATCCTAATATACCTTCTCTGGATACTTTGTAGCGTCATAATTTGCATATTGTACACAGAACTAATATGCAGTTCCTAATGATTGAACTGTACTCAATGATTAATGCAGAATAATAAGAAAATGACTTGAGAAACCACTCCTAAAACATGGTATTAGAGACCCAAAAATCTGTTGGATTCACTACAGATTTTTTAAATATGATGATCAGTGGAGAGAGAAGTATTGAATTATATACCTAGTTTCATTACCACTGCACACCAACTTAATATAATGTTATAAAGTTTGTAGCCTACCAAGACAGTATTTTCATCTCTACTGAAAGACCTGACTTGGCACTTCTCTATATACAGTGTCATGAAAATATTGCCTTTTTAAAATTGCAGCATTAAAATTTTGTTAATATTTACATGTCCTGTAGCTAAAGCAAAACTTGTAAGAAATACTGTAAACAAACAACAGTTTGTGATTTTCAGCATGTTGTTTATTTAGGAAAGAGTTTTGACTCCAGATAGGTCAATGGTGATGTTAAATCCCTCTTTGGGTAGTTTCAGGGAAATAATCCCAATGACTGACAGTGCTCCTAGATCACAGGGGAGCTTTTGTGCAGGTGAGGGATACTAACTTCTCAAATATTTGCTTGGAGAGAGGAGTTTAATGAAGATCTTCATCACGAGGGTGGAGCAGTCGTGGGGTCACTGATGTTCAGATAGTTGCCTATAGTGGGTTGTCCAACAGTGCCCTAGGGAACTGCAGTTTCCGGGTGGGGCACCTGGCTAAGCTCAAAATGTAGAGATTTGAAAGTTACAAAGGGAAATAAGATTAACTGGCATATTATCGCAAAAGAATATTCTAAAGGTGCAGGTAAACAAAGAGTAAACCTGTTGAGTATGATTATATATATATATATATATATATATATATATATATATATATTTAATATATATATATATATATATATATATATATATATATATATATATTTAATGTGCATATATATATATATATACATTAAACTGTACAAATGGCAATAGCCTTATTTAATTTCAATAAACATTGAATCACAAAAAGTACTTGCTCCGCCGGGACTCGAACCCGGATCTCTCACTTGCCAGGTGAATGTGCTACCATTACACCACAGAGCGCTTACTTTTTCCGATTCAATTATTTTGTATTTGGCCGTATCTGTCACATATGCATTTAAATAAGCAAACTAACATATGATCGGAAGACCAAATACCTGTCAAACGACTTTTATTTTCATTAAACTGTATAAATGGCAATAGCCTTATATAAAGAGTTTCTTTTTATTAGTTTATTAGTAAGTGTTAATTTTAATACAACATTTTTCTTTGTAATATTAAAAAAGTAATAATGTTAATAAAATTTTTTATATTTACGTTATGTTACAGGTCTACAGCAACAGTAAAACATTACATGGTGTGAGAAGTGGTTGACTTAATTCAAATTTTATAATACTATGAAAATTAAGGTTTATAAACCATAATTGGATCATTTAGTTTCTCAAGACTGTTGATTTTGAAGCTCATGAAGCTCACTTTCTCCAAACCAATCCATGTTCTCCTGGGCTAGGGCAAGAACATAGCCAGGAAAAAATTGGGGAGGAGGTCAAGACAACTGATATTTTCCCAAAGTAGAACTGAAAATGAGACCCCATTTTGTTCCTTAAAAAGTTCTTGATCCGTATCAGTGTTGAGAACGACTGTCAGCAGTACATATTTGTAATACTGAATTATTTAAATAATAAATAATCGTTTACTAAAAAAATTATTGAAACAATTAAAAATTTGGGGAGTCAGGACCCCCTAGCTGTCTACATCCTTGGACTAGGTTCTCTAATTAAGAGATTAATGTCAACAATAAATCAACTTTAATACTTTAATGTAGAATTGTAACTCATAAAAAGAGTTGCTTCTTCCTTCAGTAATAGATCGTAAAGAAATTCCACTGTAAATTGTTTGAAGCTAGAAATCTTTAGAAGATTTATGCTGATTAGGGAACAAAAAGCAAATGAGAAATGTTGGGAGATACAATGGATAAATAATAATAATATAAAGTCAATACAAGATCTGAAAAGAAATAGCCAGACCTTCAGAAGGAATTCAAATCAATTAGCAAAATAAATTGTCTGAAAAACACAGTGACAGCTAACAGAAAGTCCCTAACGATGTACAGACTTAAGAATGAATTGAAAATAGTTCAAGAACCAGATGATGTAACAATTTCTAATATTCAAGTACCTAGGGACCTTTTTACAAATTAATCTGGGTCTTTAAGAAGGATATATGTTACATTATAGCAAATAGTGTCATCATATAATTATTATCTATGAAAGAAAATTGTTTGTAGTATTTAAAAATGTTATATTTTAAATAAAAAATCCTTATATACAGTATTATAATTTTTTAATCAGTGTACAGTAATGTTAATCACAGCTAACTATTAACATGACAAGCCACATGAAGAAGGAAGGAAACCTGACCCTTCAGGCAACACAATCAAACAACAACCAAACCAAGCAAGAAAATTGGTTAAGGAATTTATTTACTATACTGATCACTCTTACTTTAGTATTTTTTATATATTTTTGGCTAAAAATTAAAAAAAAATATTTAAGGTAATTGTCAAACATCTGTATTGCACCCTACCTATATTTCAAACTACCCAACCCATATATTAACTTGCCTACCTGTATCGTAAACCCATCATATCCACAGTAAATATATTGAAAAAAGAATAAAAATTTAACTAACAGCCTGACTGTTACACTTGCTCTAACCAACACTACCCAAGAGCCAACTGAACTACCCAAGGGACAACTACCCCTCAAGCAGAGCAAAGTTGATTGCTGTGCTGACAGAACTCCTGGTAGTTGGTAGTTGCCAAGCCAACTGACCTGTAGCTGTTATAGATACAACAGTGCAACAAGGTGATGTTTATTCTTGTTCAATATATGTTCCTTTTTCCTACTGAAAACATGCATTACAACCAGAATGAATTACACTGCTTTTACAGGAAGACGATCAGATTTATAGACAAGTGCCAGAAGCCAGTGGGTATTAAAATACATTAAGTGATGATAAGGATACAAGAATACGCCGTAAAAAGACAGCATGGGCATATATTAAGTCGCTGCTTCCTCAACATCTCAATGTATGTTCGTTCTGGTGTAAAAGGTCTGGATTGTATAAAAATGAGGATATAAAGTAGCTATTAAATGAAAATAATTTTGAATATTTTATAAGTACTTGAGTACCTAGTGCAGTTATTGTGGTACCTACAAAAACTCTAAGGGTTAGTACTCAAATATCGTATTTGGCTTGCATTTTTCCCATAAAGGCCCCTGATGTGCATTATAATTTATTGTAGACCAAATTTCGCAGTGATGTATGCAAGTATTTTCATGACGGACTTTTTAAAAACTACTTTATCCTACTTAATTTCATTAGTATTGAAAATAACATACAAAAGTTTATACCTTTATTAATTAAGCTATCTTTGATTTGTTTTCTAGTATGCTTCCTACTTAAGGGTTTTTACATTATTTTATAAAAAGGCTTTTAATTTCAATATATTTTTTGTGCAATTGTAGCATAATTTATTCGTTCATACAGATGGATTTTTTTATATTCCTATTAGCATAATGCAAGGTCCCAAAACAGTCAGCAAACAAAAATTTCTTTGCCATCAACCCTTAGCTGTATACAAGTTTTTTTTATTGTTTATGAACAATTATTAATGAAGCCATTAACTTTTTAAAGATTCTGAATAATTGTTTTACATAATAAACTTTAATCGGCACCAAATTCCTCTCCCACATCGTTCTAGAAGCTAGGATCATCACATTAAATCTAGTATCTTCATGTAACTTCTGTTTCTGTGAAGTCCTGAGCTCCCCCACATGTTTCTTCTACTATTGGAAAAAATCCCAACTGAAAGTTTACATTCTCTACAAATTGTCTTCCTTGCTTTTGAAGTTTTGGAAGTGTTTGCTAAGTTGTAACTGTAGTATGTTTCGCTGTAGATTTTCACAGTATTTTTTAGTCTATAAAATAGTCATTTAACCGCTGTTCACTGTGGCTTTTCCCATTCTGTGGTTGTATATTTCATTTTTGGTAATCTCTTTATATAGAGTTTATTTAAGAGTTTCTATTGGCTTTTGTTTGATACAAAGATGTATGTTTTAGAGTATTGTTATTAAAGTGGAGAAAACAAAGAATTAAGAGTTTGTGGAAGAAAGGATAAAGGTGGTTGAAAGAGATCTTATAGCCATGAGCTGATATAGCATGCCTAACCCAAAGAGGAAGACCACTGATCATTTTATGATTACATTTTGTAACATTATCGGTTATCAGTCACTTACTCTTTCACTCTTTCACTTACTCGTAATAAGAAAACAGAGTGTGTAGCGCGTCACATCACAACACGAGATGCGGGTGTCCGACGCGGAGATCGCGGGGCTGTATTGATGTACCAATACCCATTTAAATCTTGAGATATCAAGATGGCACCGGACAGAATCGCTAAAACGTGGTATCTGTCAACGAATAATTTCTGAAAAATCTGACAAACTTATAATATTAAGTGTGTAAGATATTGTAACCTTTGGTTTTATAATGAATATGCGGATATAAACGTCGGTGAATTTAGTAAAAAGTAGGCTATGATTATTAGGTTGTCGTGCAACTTAATACCTGTACTGATATCAAGAATCATGTGAGTGATAAGTCGCTTGATACTGGTAATTAAGTCAGGTAACAGCGATAGTGATAATTTTAGTCGGTGTTTTGAACAACGATAAACCAGACTGGAGATGAGAAAACAAATTACTGATTTACAAATTGATAATGCCAAATTACGCTCTGCTTTCAGTAGTATGACAATCAGAGACATTGTAACTTGTGACGAACTATACACCTATGCTGAAAAACTGAAGTTTGGTGAAAATAATAATGCTAAATGTTCACTTGGAATCGATTTTGAATCTACTAAAAAAGATACCAATAATTACAAAGAGGGAGAAATAGCCGGACTTTGACTTTCATGGTTGTGTGAGCTGAACATGAAGTTTCTTCTTCTAGCAGAAACGTTTTTGTCAGCTGTAAGTACAAAGCCTACAATAGGAGTCTATACTTGGTCCGATTTTGTTCATAATGTACATAAATGATCTTCCAAACAACACCGTAGAGCAGCATGTTAATTGTTTTATTTTTGAAAATGACTGGGTGTGTTCTCAGGGTCCTCGGGCATTTAAAGATATTGTTATCTCTAAGTCAGGTATAATACATGACTGGTATAATGCTAATAAGCTGAGCTTATTATAACAAGAATATATATGCAAATATAACAAGAAATAAACAAAATGTATGTTTTCAGCCACACAACAAATCTTTGTCTATCAAGGAGTTAAAATGTACAATGCATAACCTGGAAAATTAAGAACTTTGACACCTCAAAGTTTTCAGCTATCACTTAAGGACATTCCATTGAGTGAAGCACTGTATTACATTACAGATTTTTATGGAGTAATATCTACACTATTAGGTTTTTTTTTAGTTGTGAATTGATGACTGTCATGCACTATGTACAATGTCAACGACAATACAGATTTCTGAATGTGCGAGGGTGTTGAAATTGCACTACCGTGCGAGGCCAGCATTCTCATTCTCAGAACATAGCAAATCTTAACTCTTCGAAACTTTTTAGCACGATAGTGCGAGATATGTGAGAATCAACATACCGAAAAAGAGCTTGAATTACCCCCTAAAAGGTTACAAAAATTCCTACCTACATATATCTGAAACTGAATAGTTACACATACCTTCTTTTTATTCAACTCTTAAGTTATTCAGATAAGTAAGGATATATTTCAAATGTTAGAGTCTACTATTTTTATTGTTACAAAACTTTGATAACATTTATAAATAAGTTAGATGTAGTTACACGTAGTTTTATTCCCAACACTTATTATATTGATAAAAATTCACTTATTCTCAAGTTCATTATTTTCTTGTACAGTCCGTTTCGTATTTTAGCTGTATAAGAGTAGAACATTTCAAACTTATAAGATTTCCAGAATTTCATATCACTTATGTTGTTTAAACCAATGTCAATCACACTTTTGCCTTGTCTTTAGACATTTAATATAAACAGTCTATCGATATTACCACAACCGTAATTCCCGTAGTTTGATCTTACGTAAAATGGAATATAGTTCGTCCTAGATTCCATCAATAGTATGATGCAATATGCTCATATGCTTATTGCTGAGGATGTCGATAAGATTTCACATTACCCATATATATTCCTATGAAAAGTATAATTAAAAGCTAAAATATATATCCTTCACGAATACTTGCCCTAAAACATGTAGTTGGTGTATCGACATTTCAAGTTTGTAGTTTTTATTACAAAATTTTATCTGCTGATACGTAACGATCAAGGTATTTTACTTTTATAAGTTGGCACTTTTGTTTGTCAACCATCAGCTGTTGATTTGAGTACTATTGCGATTCTGATTGGCTGAGTTTCGAGCCTCATCATCTCTGTTCTCTATGTAGTCTGAGTCTATTGACATTTAATCCATTAGTCGGCTGCTGCGCTACTTGCCTTGAGTATTGTTTAGTTTGTCGTTTCCACAACATCAATGGTACCATTTTGAGAATAATTACGTGTGTTAGATTGTTTACTTTGATTGTGGTTTTCAGTTTTATAATTTTTTACTGCAATTACTAGGTTTAAGCTCATGAAATGAGAAAAACTGAGATTTCTATATGACATACAAAATGTTCAATTGAGCTCAACCATAATTTTAACACCTGTTAATTACAGCTTTTAGAGTGAGATATCGGAATGTGTTATTTGCATAAGTGTAGTGATGGTGTTTGGAATGGCTAGTGAAAAGTGAAGTGCAGTGGTTATTATCCTCAATTAGACGTCATGCCACAATTACAAGACAGTCCTCTTCTTTCACTATCCCAGGTAAGACGTTTCCTGGAACTATGAACATACATTTTTGCTTAGAGATATAAATCACAATATAGCAATAACAAAGACCATGGCGTTATATACAATGTATGCTGTTAAACGGTTGAATACTGCACAATTTAATAAATTAGGTGCATTGACCACAAGCTACATATTTTCTCTAAAATTCAACCCATTAATATCAAGGGCCCAGTCTTTTAAAGTTTTCTCTTCAGATGAAAATAGTTCATTGTTGTCGAGAATGTTGTTTAAATCTTCAGTGAACGCTCAACTTTGCTTCAGTGAAGATATTAAAGTGCAAACTTCTGCTAAACGTCTTCAGAGAAGGAAAATTTCAGAAGAAGAAGTGGATAATAAGAAGACACCAGGAACGTGGCATGTTTCTGCTTATGCAACATCAGAGGAGTACAATCTTGAAAAACTAAGGGAAGGATTAATAAAGCAAAATCTATATAAACCAACAAATACAGCGGTAGACCCATTAACAAATGGTGGTGCAGATGTAATTCATGCTGTTGCAAATTACCAGTTGTCTTCAGAATTGAGGCATATATACTTTTTTAGAGAAGGATCTGTAGTATTTTGGAATACACCCGAACTTGAATGCATTAGTGTTTTAGATTTCTTGAAACAATACCAATTTGGATCATACAATAGGAAGTTAGTGTTAGCAGAACGAGAAATCATGACTTATTCTTATGCATCCTCAAATAAGAGAAGCATCTTGGATAATAATAAATTCTGTATCAGCTCAGGTGCAGGAGTAAAAGAGCTTGAAATAAATCTTGACAAGTTCACTCTCTCTAATGCCATGTCATTATCCGTGAAACTTGGTATCTGGGAAGCGTCTTTAAATAAGTATATCGATTCTATAGAGTATGTAGTGGAAGATTTAAAGAATGGTAAAGCCTTAAGAATTTCCCGCAAAGAGGTCACACGTAAAACTGGGGAACTGTTTGCGTTACGGCATTCAATCAATCTTTCCTCAGATCTTCTAGACGTGCCAGACTTTTACTGGGAGAATGATGAGCTGGAAAATCTCTATTTGCAACTCTGCAGTTACTTCAGTATATCTCGGCGCACAAGAGTGATGAACGAAAAATTGAATCACTGCATGGAACTAGTGGAACTTCTGACATCACACCTCAGTGATCGTCATCATGTTAGACTGGAGTGGATGATAATAATACTTATCATGATAGAGGTTGTCATTGAAGTTCTTCATTCAAGACATTAGCAAATAGCCTCCGTTTGCTACACTTTTAGCTCATCTATAGTTATTTAAAGAAGGTAAACTTATTGCAATAGGCCTTATGATTATAGTGTTTGTAATTTTGTCTTCTTAAAACTTCTAGTAGTAACTTATACATTTTTAATCACTGGTTTACATAGCCTTGTGATTAAATTTAGTCTTATACCTTATTGCAGCTTAATCACCAACAGAGATTCAGAATTTTTTATAGTTGCCATAAACTTTGTTGCAAATAAAACTTTTGTGTCACTGATAAATTTATGTTTTTGGTAGTCTGTTTGGACCTGTTTTATTGATTACTTAATATACATCAAATTCAGCATAACTCATTTTCTAAAATTCTTTGAAATAGGCTACGTAGCTAAAGCCGGACTAGAACCAAGAACTTGGGTATCGCATACATTTGGTGTGAAATATTGAAAGCATGTTAGGTTTGGGAAAACTAAGGACTAAGAATTATTTTATACTTTTAGAAATAATTTTCTTTGTTCTTCCCTAAATATAGGCTACTTTCTAATTGTTAATGATCGGTAGAATTGCATAAGTGGTGCCTGGTATGTTTTATCAGTATATTGTATATTGGTACAGTTTCATGAAATGTTTTTATGTGACTTTCAATACATTATTTCAAGAATTTAATTTATAACTAACTTATATCACCTAAATACAAACAGCTCTCTTAAAGGTTGTTATAAAATTTTCAATCTTATGATTATGCTGACCAAACATTTGTTGTGATTGAATATTGAATTAAATAAGTTTTTTGAAGAAATGCCTTGTATTGCTTTTAGTTTTTATTTGAATATCAGAGCTTTCCATTATTAGTTTGCTTATTTCAATTCATTCATTGTTTATCTCTCCATTAACCTTATATTTTCCATTTAACAGATATTTATTTGCTACACTATTACTACTTTTTAGCTTAGTGCTTAAGACTATTCAAAAGCATATAGCTTAAACAATGATATTTTTTTAAAGTTTCCAAAGTTAATTAAACAAATAATTGGCTCAACAGTTATCCAGGCTTCAAGGCAATAAAATATTATTGGGTACATTTCAATGTAGCCTATTTACCTTTATTTGCTTTTTGTTGTGGTATAATATTTCTCTTATAAGTAACTTTATCATGCCCTTCCCAATTAAAAAAGTAATTGCTTATATGACTAAAATAAGTTTTTACCTCTTTGAGATCTGTACTTTTATTTTGTTATTGTTTGTTATATTTTTGTGTTACTTCAGTCATAAAAATATGTATTTAAAATAAACGTCGAATTTTTAAATTCTTATAACATGTTGGAACTTTAATGGTATTCTTTTAATACGTTCACTACTGACGATGGTAAACGTCTCTTTTGGTGCTCAAGTCATGTATATGTAACGCCTTCCTATATGTTTCTCACTAATCAATTGGTAGCTTAGTTGACTAGCATATTGTCAGTCACAGGCTAGGGCTGTGAAGGTTGTACATAAACTTACTTTTTAGTCTCAACTTAAAGAAATAAAATTAAAGTTTCCTCTGTGGCAATTAATGAGTCATTCGATTTTGGTTTTTATTCTTAATAAAACGTTTTGTTACAGAAATTGCATTTAAATTGAATATTGTGTGTATCAGATTAGTCAGAATGTTTCAAAGTTTAATTTGATGTATAGTTTAATGAATAGTAATGCTTAGTAGTTATAATTGCGATTATTCAAACTTAATCAGAAAAGTTTTCTTATAATTTTAGATTCAAATAAGTTAAATGAAAGAATGATTCTAATTTAAATTTCTAATAAGAATTCCTTCATTTAACTGTGTTAAGTTTCAATTCCACATGATTATGTTTCTTAATGGATCTAATTTTCTTTTCCAAAGCTTAAAATCTAAAAATATGTTATCAGTGACATTTACAAATAAAATATTTTAGTAAGTCAGTGCAAGTCAGTATAGGTAAACAGTTGCAAATAAGTAATTGTATGATGAAATATTGTACATTTACTAACCAAAAGAGTTTGTCAACTGAAAATTCATTTAGTGGACTATTATAGAAGTCGAAGTCTGTTATACATATATATATATACATACATGAGGAGCTACTAATGAATCCACTGTGATTTTATTATTTGGTATAATAATAGTAGAGTAAGTATTAAAATTGTATAAACATTTAAGAAATCTCGAATATGAAGATGTATGTTACTTTTTGGGTGATGTTTTTACTTGTTTTAAAATTAAGCATTTAGAAATGTGTATGCTTCTGTAAAATTTTCTGATACTAGATAATGTGTTTGCACAAGATTTGTGACCTGTAATTATTACATTGATTGTCAAAACTGAATTGTTTAACAATGCAAGCCTTAATGTATTGAAATATTTTCTATATATTATATTGTTACAAGATGTACACAAGTTGTAGTTATATGGTATATATAACTTGTACTAGATGTTTTCTTATATTATATTTTTAAATTTTGTATTTTCGTATCAAACTGATTTCAATTAATTATTAATAATGTTTATGGTGTTAAATTTAAGGTAACACTGAAATTGTTAATTGTAATATATACAATTTAATTTTTGTTTTATTTGATTATTAAAAATAAATGTTTAACAGTAAAGAATTTCAATGTTTATTTCACCTGTGCTCTGCTCTAATTAATTAAATCCTTTGGTTACCAACACTTAATTTGTCTGAGGCCTGAGTGTGTTTTAACAATATAGTATAATAATTAGTATGAACTGGCATGGGAAATTGGAATTCAGGGGATTGTTTTCATACAAAATAGATCCCTGTAATAATAAGGTGTAAATTTTAATTACAATTTTGATTTTAAAGTTTGTTTCAGTTAAGGAAATAATAAAATTTATAATGGTGTAACTCGGATTTGACTTTGTGGGGGAAGGAAGATGTGAACCTGATTGAAGTGCTTACCTCACCATGAAGGTATAGAATAAATTTGAATGAATCTAAATTTAAATACATTATATGGGCCTAATTCAAAGTAAAATGCTTAATTTTTATTTTGTAATACTTTTGAGGTGGGTTCTAGCCCCCTCTTCCCCTTCACTAAATGAAAAATTTTGAATTTTGTGGAAGGTTGTAATTAGAGTTTCTTCTCACAAACACATGAAATACAAAATAAAGACGGATCAAAATCCAATAAGAAATAAATGTGAACTATAATTGTTTCTATACACTTTACTTTGAATAATCAATCAGCATAATTAGTTCATAATTAGCTAAAGTACTTAAGGCTCAGCCGGCGCCATGAATAAACTGGGAGTGGCGATTTTAGAGGGTTATTATAGTGACAAGGTACAATAGTAAATAAATTGAAACATTTTTTACTAAATTCCTTGATTCACATGCATCAAGACATTCAAGTATGAAGTTTGAATGCAACAACCTAATACTTATACAGCCTAATACCTTTATATATATATATATATATATATATATATATATATATATATATATATATTCCACAACAAGCCTTTCGACAAACATCTTCATGTGTTACTGAAAAAATTCTTGATAATCTAAATTTACTTCCAAATTTCCCAATAATTTCTACGTCTTCCTTTGAAATCCCTTCCAATTCCTCCGATAACCATCCTTCCAATTCTTCCAATAACACTCCTCTGCAAACTACAACTTCTATTGAAACCATAAATACCAAGAATACCATGGATGCTACCGATATTAAGCCAAATCAACAGTCTTCGTCCAATTACAACCACCAACTTAAGTCTGACAATCATAGCTACAACTTCGGAGCAACAATCAGAGCAATTAAATCGTCCATTTAACTACAGCAATGAAGAAACCCTGCGAATTGAAAACCTGTCTAACTATTCACCAAATGTTCACGAAAGATCGATATTAGAAAAAGGCCTAACTTTTTCACCCACACCAAGATTTGACCACTTCAAACTTGTTACGGATGCCCTTAATATTGCACGCAGTATAAGATTAAAGTATTTTTTTACTGTCCAAAATACAGGAAATCAAAATATAACTGAAAAAGTTCCTGACTGTTTATCAAAATTCAAAACAAATCCAGGTTGGGAACCTCCACCTTTACCAACTAATCATCCTGTTGAAGAATTCATAAATGTCGTCCTAGCCAATCTATCAAATTCCTCGTTTCCTAACAACTTAAATACTACCAAAAACTTATCTGAAAATGAATTTAGAGCAATTAAATCACTACGTGAAAACAAAGACATAATTATTTTACCCAGCGACAAAGGTAACTCTATCGTTCTGATGAATTCTTTAGATTATATTGGTGAATCACAAAGACAACTGAATGACACATCAACATATGAGAAATTAGATGAAGATCCTTCTCCTCAACATAATGAACAAATCCAAAATTACCTTATGAACAACGGTCCTCAAGAGGGATTGTCTCAGAAAGCCATTGAACTACTAATACCTAGATGTCCTAGAACTCCAGTGTTTTACACTTTACCGAAAACACACAAGCCTACCAGACCACCTCCTGGCCGGCCTATCATCTCCAGCTATGGATGCCCTACGGAAAGGATATCTGCTTATGTTGACGACATCTTGCAGCCGTTTGTAAGAACACTTCCTTCCTATATCAAGGACACAAATGACTTTTTAACTAAATTAGCTCAAATTAATCAACCCTTGCCTGACGACGTCTTATTGTGTACTGTCGATGTAGAATCTTTGTATACAAATATTCCTACAGATGATGGTCTCAGCGCTGCCCAAAATTACCTTGATTCACGCCCAAACGATTCCAAACCTAGTACTAATTTCATTCTCAAACTTATGACCATGATTTTAACCTTAAATAATTTTAAATTTCAAGACCAAAATTACCTTCAAACAAAAGGAACTGCTATGGGCACACGGATGGCTCCTTCTTATGCCAATCTTTTTATGGGACTATTGGAAAAGAATTTTTTAACCAGTCAAAATTATAAACCTCTAATTTGGTTCAGGTACATAGATGATATTTTTATAATATGGCAGCATGGTATCAAAGAACTTAACGACTTTCTTTTTAACCTCAATAAATTTAGCATTTTTAAATTTACATGGTCTATCTCACCAGATTCAGTAACATTCTTGGATACTGATGTATTTATTGAAAATCACAATTTGAAAACAAAAATTCATGTCAAAGACAGTAACAAAATGCAATATTTGCATTTCACCAGCTGCCATGAAGTTAACATTAAAAAATCTATACCCAAGAGTTTATCAATAAGAACAAAAAGTCTTTGTAGCAATCAATCTGACTTTCATAACTACATAAACAGACTGTCCCATGTACTTTTTGAAAGGGGGTATCCAAAAAATCTTGTTGATAGACAAATCAGAGCACCTAAAAATATTTCCAGTACAATTAATCCTAATGATCCTAAATTTATCACCCAATATTTTCCTGGCCTTCATAAAATCAACAAAATTCTAAAGGTTTCTTTTCCTATTTTGGAATCTTCCCCTGAAACTAGAAATTTATTTTCTAAGCCCCCCAAAGTAATTTTTAAAAAACCTCCAAATTTGCAAAACATTCTCTCTAGACCGAAATTAAAGTATGAAGGCAATACAAAAAGTAATAAAATCAAATGTAATGTGTGCAATCCTTGTAACAAGCCAAGATGCGGCATTTGTAAGATGTTAATAAATTCTAAATCGTTTAAAAGTAGCACAACTGAAAAAGAATATCCTATTAAAGGTAACATTGATTGCACTACAAAAAACATAATTTATCAACTAACCTGTAAATTTTGTCCCAAAGACTATATTGGAAAAACCATCACTCCATTAAGAGTGAGAATGATCAATCATCGATTTGATGTTGCTCATCAAAATTATGAGAGACCATTATCTGCTCATGTGATTCAACACAATCAAAATAAATTAGAAAATTGCTTCAGCCTAAAAGGAATTTACCATTTAGAGCCAAACCCCAATCAAAATACCAATCTGATAAATTTAAGAAATGTTGAAATCGCACATCAATTAATTTTAAAATCAAGGCAACCAGATGGGTTGAACCTAAGATGATTCTCTTTTCCATTTTATAACAAAAAAATTTTTAGTTCTATGTAAACATTTACAAATATTCTACATACAGCTGATTGGGATCTTGTTGTTTATGGTATTTATTTGTTAAAATTTTATTTTGGTTATGTCTTTTGTTTTTGGTTTGAGTTCTGTTTATATGTTTTAATTCAGTGTGTTCTGATGAAGGGTTGTGTCAACTCGAAAATTAAACATGAGCACTGAATTTTTGTTTCTGTTTTTGTGTACACTATAAAGTACTTCGAAGAATACTTATAAGCGAAAATAGTGTTATATAAATATGTTTTCGGAAAATAAACACATTTTATTAGTTTAGTAAGGGCAGCTCAAAGTTGAATGAATATAAATAAATCAGAAGTATATTACATAAAAACTGTAATAACATTCATAGTTATGTTATAAGTTAAATTAAATATAAAAGCAATATAAAATATCCAATTTTGAGCTAGGGAGTGTGTGGTCTAAATTAGGTTTCATTATCACCAATAAGTAATTCATGGTTTTATCAAATCTCTTTTGTAAAATAACGTTTTGTCAATGACATATAAACACTTTTACGATGGAAGGTATCACAAGAAAGGATTTTGGGTTCCAAAATGTTTGTTTAAAATTCCTTGTCGACCTGGATATGTCCAACAAACAAAATAAGAGTATTTACAAATATAGTGTAGCCTACACAGATGAAACTATTCGAATTTAAAACCCCCACAAGAGGGGTTGTAGATTGGGGACGGTATATTCACATGCCATTTTCTCAGTCTACAGATATGCTTTTCCTCTGTAAGTTATTGGCTGTCAGAACACCACTCTGTACACAAGCCAAGAGGACATGCCGCGTGCCAGTGATGCCAGCCAGTTCAACCACGTGGAAGGCATATGTGCCGCGGCTGCAGACTTGTACACGCACTTGACGCACTTGTGCAAAAACTGTATCCGTCTCGATCTCTCACTTGATATTTTCATGCCGTCTACTCCTGAATATCCGTCTTCAAACTGAGAATAAGCTGATTCAATTGATGAAGTTCCAGATGGAATTTAAATTCGTAACCCTAAATGCATGCAAGAATTGTATCAAGTAGGTGATAAAATCGCTATGTTCAAATTCCCGTCCAAATTTAATACTTCAGAATATTCATATTAACATGTTTACAATGACACAAGTTCTAAGGGAATAATATAATATAATCAGTGACTCAAAGGATTCGGATCCTTCCACTGACTACCAACTCCTAAATTAACAAATACCCGACCCCTTTGTATTTCTGTATATATATATATAGATATATATTTGTGTTTATAAACACTGCTTGCAAGTGGATATTGTGGCCTGTATGGGAATGTATTTTTGGATAGTGAATTTTTGCATTTGAGCAAGGTTTAAAATTTGTCAATTTTGCAATTGCTTTAGAGGTGTTATTTCGTATATTGTTGGTTATAGTGGGATTTCATCCTTTGTTGAAAGGAGGAAGGTTATTTTGTTCATTGAACAGTATCGGCCATTTGTAATGGAGCTCATTTCCATTTGTAAAAATACATGAATTGTACATGGCATATTATATATAACATTATCCCAGAAAATCACTACAATGTTAAAAGTCGTTTTTGAGTGTTTCTATTGTTATGTTATATAGCCCACGAAATTTAATCTCGGGTAAAAGGGAAGAGTGACTATCTATCTGCATACCCATTACTATACAAAGAACATATAGCAAGATGACATCATTATATACAATAACTTAACTGTACAATTTAATGTAGTTAAATTTACAAAAATAAGAGGAGGAAGCGACATTATTTCCCCCTTTGGATACGCCCCTGCACTGTCGGTGTACAGTAGTCTGGTATCAAAATAGTCAAGTGGAAGGACAATGGCCGCATGACATTGGGACTGGAACAGTGACCGGTGGTCCAGGAATAGCTCTGTAGACGGAGCCAGCCCAGTTCCCAGGACCAGACGTGGATCGCTGGCGTGTGGACGTTGATGATGTAATGGTGACGTCAGCACATCAGCGACCTTCACGATGCGATCGTGCACTTCGTTACGTCATACGGGTCTACTATGTCAGTAGCAATTTACAAAATCACTACCTTCCTGCAAGAAAACCTGACACGGCGAGCTAAATTGGTTACTAGGAAATTACGGCTGAAATAGACTACAAAACAGCCTGCGCAAAGGAATGTTAATATACTTTACAGATGTTTGAATACTTAAACGACGGAGTTCAATAAAGTTTGAGATATTAATGATATTTAAACAATGAGATATCTCCCATAAAGTTACCGTTCAAAAATAAGGTTTAACATTGCTCATATGGGGGGAAAACTGTAGGTCATTTTACTAGAGTCCATAGTCCGTTTGTTTCAGGATATAGCATATTCGTCATATGGGTTTAATCACGACATACATTATATATGTTCGGTAATGAGTTCTTAACCTACACCATGCTAAAAATAATACATTGGTGGTTTCTAATTACTCAATAATAGCTGTTTAAATTCATTTTACAAAAAAATGGTTTAAATCAATAATGCTTGAAAGGGTCTTGAAAACACTGATGGCTAATGTAAAACCTTAAGCTTGTACTAGTCTCGGTGCTAAATAATCGCGCTAAAGGTGCTATCACCGTCGTGTCAGAGAGCTGTGGCTGGAGTGTACACATTGAGCCATCTTTCATCTCACACATCGCTTCCTGTCTGTCTAGTCTGTATCTACTGAAAGTGGAGATGAGAGAATGAAACGTTCTGTGAATATTTTGTCATCATACATACAAACTGCTTCCGCGAATGTAGAGTACAATGAATATTAATAGATGTACTAACAAATATAAGTAAGAAGTAATAATAATTATTGTTATAGAGCATATTAACTTAGAGGTCACGTGGTGTCGCATATACTTCATTGTGTTTTTACAATTCTTTTAACTTACACAATGGACTTATGGGAAGAGAAAAAGAAGAAAGCATGATTGCAGCTATGCAAGTAACATTATATTAACTGAGATTAAAATGGTTGTAAGATGGAAACTAAATGAAAAACGCCTGTTTAAAGAGGCGGAGATAGGACTGTCACGGTCTAACTCACATGAATTGTTAAGGTGGCACAAAACAATTTAGACATTTGCGCAGTGTGCACAGGGGGCTTGCTCTTAGTGTGTCCAGGGCGCCTGTCTGTTTGCAGTAGTATACTTAGAACTTTGCTTTATGACCAAGACTCTATTTACACAAATAACTGAGCTAGTCACCTCTGAAAGTATTGGGCTTCCATATGGGGTGGTATAATTCTTTAAGAGGGAGGTTCGCCAGGTACATTATGACCTACTTAACATCTTATAGTAAGTATCATAGGTACGTATCATAGGTAACGTATCATGTACACAATCTCATAGGTGAACTAATTTTCTACATTAAATATTTCTTTTATCACAGCACTACGTAATGTTTCCAGAATCATTTTCGTGAAGGTCGTAATGGATTACAACTCCAATTCTGGCTTTGACTTTTAAACATTTTGCAGTAAAATGAACGTATGAATTTACAATAATGCCATTTTCAATTCGTGACGTAATAGGCAAATTATATATTGTGTTCGTATTATCCAAGACGCTTTAGCCCGTTTAGGGCACATTTGATTACATCTCATTATTATGAACAATTGTTTGACGTGCAATCAACACCCACGATGCACCATGCCGCGCATATAAAAGTATATACTCTCCAAAGTGGTTAAATATTTATAAGAAACAAGTTGAATTACATTACGAAAATCGGTAAGTGTTATCGTTGAATAGAATCACCTTATTTTTAGTCACCTTCACTGCAGAATGAGCTGTTGAATGACGCTATCTGTGAGCAGCATACGTAACTAACTATAGCACATCGGCGCAGCGACAGTAGTATAATATGAATGCATTATTTAGTTGTCACGCAAAAGTTAGTATTTTTAGTTTGACAGAACAGTAGATGACATAGATGGTATCAGTGGTTACAGTTACAAGAAAGGAGTTTGGCCTTGTGACCTTTCGCGTTTCATTCCAACGCGGGGAGATTCCAAATCTTAAAGTCCAACAGGAAACCAGACTGTAAATATTTCAGTTACCAGCAGTCAGTCACCTGACTGTAATGCCTTCACGAACCGTAAGGTAGAAGATGACCCGTCGCGAACTCCTGAACCCAGCGCCTCGAGAATGTGGACTACACCTGAACGTAGATCTGCTTTCCTTCCCGCTCTAGGGGCGTAGCTACCGTTTGGAGGAAAACTTTTGTTATCGAAATATAAGCAGGAATAAGTGTTGCTAGGAATTATTTGATAATTTAGTAAAAGTGTCAATTTATAGATTGAGATTTATCAATTAATTACACTGGATACATTTAATTGGTAATTCTAAATAAACTCCACTCTTTTAAAGAATATTTTGATGAATACCTATTACATAAATACATATAAAAATGCACAATAGGAACTTATAATATATATAATTCTACTAATTTCATGTAAAAAAAGCTTACCGCTCTATAAGTTGGATTGTTAAATTTGTGTTATCGGATGCACTAACTAATCCAAGTAAGGAATTATGTTTGTTTTTAAATTATTTAATATTTTAAGTCCATTGAGTTAATCACATAAAATTATTGCTAGCATTATTCTGTATTTGAAATAAAACATAAAGTAGCCACAAGAAGTATATAAATATTCTATCGCTTGGGTTTCTAATACTGATAGAACACAGTCTTGAAGATAATGTCTATATTGCTGATATTCTGCTAAAATAATTTATATAACACCTGCTAGTATAGCGAGATCAATCTAGCAATCGAATAATACCGTTCTGTTGAGTGTTAAAATTCGAAAATAAAATATTATTTACTTATTACGTACATTATAAATCTAATTTATCTATCCAAACAGTAAATTTTCCACCAATCGCCGACACGTTGTCACAAGTCATTCAGTTAAATATAACCTTCACCCCACTATAGGATATCACTTAAGAGCAACTGGCTGTAGTGGCGGTCATCTTGATTGTAGCCAAGAGTAGATTAGAACAATGTTACTCTTAAAATCTTATTTTAGTCAGTCTTAGTTATGAGAGCTATCTCATTTAAAAATATAATTAGTAGTCTACGCATCCAAACGCTTTATTCTAGTTACTTTATTGGTTATAAAAAAACTCGATCTTTTTATATTTAATTTAAATATTAAAAAATGTATAAACTTAACTCGAAAAAAAGCGTTTGGATGCTTATAAATTTAATAATATTTACAAATGAGTCATTTCCTATAACGCTATGATCAAAAATAAGGTCCGAAATGAATACAGGTACGTTTATTGCAGTTACAATAGACTGGCGAAAAAATGCTGGAACAAGTTCAAACTTCATAAAATAAATTGATCTTATTAATTTATCTGTTAAGTTCATTACCCAATTTTGTACACTGTTCAATTCCAACATGGTGGCCGTTATTACGTTAAAATATTCGCATTTCGTTATTTATGAACGTAGTGTTATGGAGTGCTTAAGCCTAAATAACATTTCTTAATTTTGTATGAATACTTTTGTTGTATCTCGGATTGTTTTCGTGGTGTAGATTACATGTAAATAACACATGGAATTAGTTATTAATAATGTAACTGTCACAAAATCCACCTACTTCTTCCGACTTAGCCGGAAGGAGTATATTTTGTTAGACATACCAAAATACGGAAATTCAATATTTGAACGGTATCCATGTAGCATAGAGAATGATCAAAGTTTTTTCTTCGCAATTACATGTGTATATCTATCAGATTTAATTTGTTGAGTTATATCGTTAAATGAATCACAGTATTGGAGTTGTCATTTGAACACTTACTTTTATGTGTTAGACATTTATGCTCCTTTGTGTTTAGAGAATGACTAATTACTCAATTTGATTCAAGTAAATGAAATACTGGTTTTTAATATCAGGGGTGTTCTGTACACGTGTTAGCTCGTAGTTTATATAAAATTCTTCATATTATTCATATTTAACACCACTTCAGTGAACAAGAATGACCCACCATGTCATCCCTTACATTACTTTATGATATTTGTGCTTTCATATAACTATAGACAAATGAATTGGTACCATAATAAGGAATTATCGCAAAGATCACCCACAGCGCAGGGGTGATCAATGAGGAGGGGAGGGAAGCACATAAATACGATATAGATATTAAAACACAATACAGTTTTTGTTAGTATTAGTACATGTTGTGCGGTAGTAGGCGCCTGTGCTCCTTAAGATGCAGACCAGTGAGTAACCCGTGTTGTGTGGGTCTCGCGATACTAGGGGGAGAGGGGTTGCCGGTATGCGATTCTACAAACTTTCGTCAAACCCCATTTGTATTTGTACCGTCCTCCCTTCCGCCCCCTATCGCCCCATTCATCACGATGTGACAGGGGGGAGGAGAGTCCACTACTGACCCCAAGTAGGGTGACTCAGAATGTTGTAATACTATCGTGCATTGGCTGCCCCGCGTCTTATCAGCCAAGTTCGCCAAATCACTTATTTGTTGGTTGTGCTGAACACTGGTTGCTGACTCATTCTGTCCAGCAAGTTATAGAAAATGCCAACAATTATTTGTTGGTTGTGCTGAACACTGGTTGCTGACTCATTCTGTCCAGCAAGTTATAGAAAATGCCAACAATTATTTGTTGGTTGTGCTGAACACTGGTTGCTGACTCATTCTGTCCAGCAAGTTATATAAAATGCCAACAATTATTTGTTGGTTGTGCTGAACACTGGTTGCTGACTCATTCTGTCCAGCAAGTTATAGAAAATGCCAACAATTATTTGTTGGTTGTGTTGAACACTGGTTGCTGACTCATTCTGTCCAGCAAGTTATAGAAAATGCCAACAATTATTTTGTTGGTTGTGCTGAACACTGGTTGCTGACTCATTCTGTCCAGCAAGTTATAGAAAATGCCAACAATTATTTGTTGGTTGTGCTGAACACTGGTTGCTGACTCATTCTGTCCAGCAAGTTATAGAAAATGCCAACAATTATTTGTTGGTTGTGCTGAACACTGGTTGCTGACAATTATTTGTTTAGAGGTTGCCGTAGTTATTGGATATTGGATGGACCAATTCAGTATTTCACAATTGTTGGTTTCTTATAGTAAGTTAGGGTACGAATACACAACAGCGACGCGATGCGAAGCGAAGTATCAATACAGTGAACACATGAAATACAAAAGTGGTGTCGCTCTCATTTTGTACAAATGTTTAATCTGTTAAAAAAATGTCAAAACAACTATTAAAGATTTCACTTTGTGCCAAAATTGTTTTATTGTTTACTTTGTTTCGAGTGTTGTATCACAAAAAAAGGTGCTCCTATGTAAACTTTATATTGTTATACATTTTGTTTTAGAATGTTCAGGATGAAGTGGACTTTTTATAATCCTGTACAAATTAATGTGCTGTATTTGACGTAGGAAATATTTCAGACCTACAAAACCTCTAAAAGAGTTTCAAGATATTCCGTATTTTACCCTATGTCTTGTTAGAGACATACTAGTATAAATACAATCAAAATCATTGGAATAGTACTTCCCTTTGGAAGTATAACCAACTACTTTCCAACCCCACTAAAACGAAGCAATGTTACTTCCCTTTTTAATATAGAATTAAACGTTCAGTCTCTAAATGATGCCAGAGAACTAGTAATATACGTATTAGCTCTGTAAATGACATATATAGATAACACGAGCTCTGAAAGTTATTTAAACATTACTGGTTGCTCATACACAAGAAAATACATTTTCAGGTTTGAATGAGAACAAGAAGCTTAACTACTGTATTCCGAGAATTTGATTCACGTGCTTTGTTCGTGACTTTGTATTGTCTCTTCTATGATTGTACCTGTCTAACTTATACCTTCCATCCAATGACTGTACACCGTATCTTAAGTGACTCTCCGTTCTCTGTATCGTGACCAGCCTATACTTTCTTTCCAGTATAAT
The DNA here is from genome assembly GCF_021130785.1 of Homalodisca vitripennis. Taxonomy (NCBI): domain Eukaryota; kingdom Metazoa; phylum Arthropoda; class Insecta; order Hemiptera; family Cicadellidae; genus Homalodisca; species Homalodisca vitripennis. The sequence continues at coordinate 47,951,975 of NC_060208.1, forward strand.
TTTTAATTCAGGATATTTTACTCTCTGTCCTATGCTCTTTCCTCCTAGTTCAGAGATATGTATTGTTTATACCGTTATCTACAGTATAATGTATATGCCATACCTTCATATTATCTATACCGGGATCGTTAACTGTCTATCTTATAACTCTACACTATCTGTCCCGTGACTAACTGTTTCTTCCTGGACTATATTTACGGTTTAACGCGTGGGATTGTCAAACCTCCATACTATGACTGTACTGTTTTTTCCCCGGAAGGGACTATACAGCCCAACTCGGGGTTATTTAGTATTTAACTATAAGAATTACGATTTTTAACAAAAAACCGCTGAAAATTTAATGTATGTTTTCTGATTTTGCCGTAAGGGGCATTTCCTTCCTTCTAGATAGTTAGTGAGTCAGAATGATGATATAAATGCTGCCACGATGTCGAATCTACAGATATTTACAGTGAGTTAAGGAACAATTCTGTTAAAATTTAAGTTATCGTGTTTAGTAGTATTGTAAATGTATATTAAAACATCACGCTTAAAGAGTGCTATTGGATTTTTAAAGTAATGTATGTATATATACATACATTACTTAAAAAATATATATATATATATAACATCAAAAATATTAAAAAGTGTATATAGGCTAATATAAAACATGCAAAACTAATTGTTATTGACTGTAACATTAAACAATAGTTTTGGCGGAGAAATTGTTTTAAGTAAAATTTAAGATTCGAGAATTTACTTATGCTGTTCTGTTTTAACTTTATCTAATTTAAAACATTTTGAACTGGCCCGGTTTAGTGTTGGTTATAATTATTTAAAAAATCTGATTACAATATTGTTTTTCAACTTAGCTACTAGGATATTGAAGATCTAGGCGAATCAATGCTGGAACACTTTTTGCTTTATACACAATTACGAAGAACATCATTGGAAAAATCCTATGGTCCAGATTGGTTCTGGAGGATCATAACGAAGGAAAATCTAGAAGGCAACGCAAACCGAGTAATGTTAACAATACAACAACAAGGCGGGATAATACAATAGTAACAATAAGAGTTGAAGGTCGCAGTTCAACCTTCCCCCATTCTGCTGTCATAACAATCTGTGTAGCAGAGAGCCAGCCAGGGACGTAGCCATGACTTTGGTTAGAGAGGGCACCATCAGGGGTTTGCGGGGTATTGAGTAACCCCTGTGGACAGTGAGTGTCCTTGCCCCAACAATTTACAGCCAAAAAAAACAACATAACGTTGCATGTAAATTTGTTCTGAAAAACTCATTAAAGAGTAGAAATCAAATACGACTCTCTGAGGTTAGTAATACTAAGACTAGGCAAAAGAATTTGATATTTTTACGCTAGGCCACGATATTAGTACTAGTCCTGACCGCTGGAACGCTCTGTAAATACTAGTTTCAGTGAAACGTTTTTGTGTTTATATTTTCTGTGGTATAGGTATGTTTGGATTTTCTCTGACCAGATATGAAAAAAATTGCTTTATACTATTCCTATGTAAAATATTACATTTTTTAATAGTTTTTATATTTATATTAATTTAGTCCGATTAAAGTCTGGAAACTTATTACATTAAGTCTACGCGATAAACATTGTGAAGCATAACTTTTATTTTGAAACTGACTTGTTTATTGTGAGTTTTTTGCTATCGGGAATATGTCCGATCATATTTTGAAAAGCGCCTAGGCTCTATTAATGTTCAACTATTAAAACGTGGTATAAGTAACCTTAATAACAGCAATACCTCAACTTTTTAAGTCTAATACATATTTTCTCATAATTTTATACACGATCAACTCAATGAGAATCTACATTGCTTTTGTTGTATCAATAATGATTAAGGTGAGTAACATCATAACCTGAAGTTGGTTAACTTGAACTGGTCATTCAGTGGGGACAATCGCATACTTGTTTATAAAGGAAAATCGCGTATCGCATGTAGTTCGGTAATTTACACATGAGTGCCAGAAATAGCCAAATACGAAATACTGTAAGTTAATCTAAGTGAGAGCTCTATGGTGTAGTGGTAGCATGCTCGCCCGGCAAATGAGAGACCTGGTCTAGTCCCTGCGGAGCAAGTATTTTATTTGACACAGTCTTTATTTAGGGCCTTAGCGATTTACATACGTTTAATTAACAGTTAAAAATATAATTTTAATAAATATTAATTCACAACACCTCATGTATTTGTACGAGTATATAGCTCGTTTGAGAAGCACTTGATCCTACATCACATGTCATTTTTTATCATTTGAACATGTGTGACAGATACAAGCATGTGTGACGGGAATAATTGATGGACAAAAAGTGAGAGCTCTGTGGTGTAATTGGTAGTACAGTATTGCATTCCCGTTCGGCAATTGAGAGATCCGGGTTCGAGTACCGGCACGGCAGTGCAAGCATTAAAACCTGCATACAATCAGTGAAGCATGACCAATCATTAACGTCACAATATGAGTTAGTCTAAATACAAGACCCGCCCCAGTCAATCTCAGGGCAACACAGATAGATCCCGCAGCTGCGAACACTTAGCATTGAACGTGTCGGCACTTAGTAATCAGTTATTCAATTAATATTACAGTGTTGCAATAGGTGATAAGCTCATTAGCCTTCTCAGCCAAAGGTTATTACTGAAGTTCAATAATCAGTCAGTAATAGTCCATTTGTGATTAAAAATGTTAATATTTAGTCAGTGTTGTATACCACATGATCACAGAACATATGGACTGATTGAAATTAAATAGGCACTGATATTTTTTGACTTAAATACGAATACGGTATACTGATGTCTCAGTTGCGATGTCCAGCGTCCCGGAACTTCGCTTTACGAGTTGTATACCAAATATTCAGTTCATAATGATGGGATAACATCGATTATTCCAAACCTGGAAAGTCACGTGATGCGTTTCATAGCCCAACTTGGCCGGCGAGAACCACCGCTAGAGTAACTTTCATGTCACATTATGATTATTTACGCAGTAATCAATAATGTAATCATAATCAATAATGTGTTTAACACGAAAGCGTCTGTTGACGAGCGGAGGTCTCTAGGATCATGACGCACTGGATACTCATCATGAATTACTTGCCAGTAAAAGGATTACAAGCAATCAATCTGAAGTGATGGTTAATTCCAGGCAACTTTCACGCCTATTTGCAAAACCAAATAGGATTAAGATTTTAACAATATCCCACAGTTCTTTGTTTGAAGTTTGGTGATGAAAGGATTGTGTAGGAAAAATCATATTGGACTAAATATCAGGAATCATTTCAAATTTACGTTGTGCAAATTCGTGTATATCCGCATATGTTAAATTAAGGCTATTAGGGCAACAAAAAAACACAACACGGTCTCGAAATGAAGCCATTCATTAAGTTGAACTGGTACAGTGAGCAGTTCTCTGTAATCAATTTGCAAACAGATCGTACTAGAAGATCAAGATCATACGCCGTGAATTTTTGCCTCGGCAGTATCAAAAGCAAAAATTTACATCCGTGGGGATGGTGAACGATGTTCTTCTGGACAAAGCTGATACCACTAATTTCCTTGGAATGTACCTTGATCGAGGGCTAACATGGGGTCACCACATTAGAATGATTACTCTAAGGTTGCCTCGGGAAATTATATCCAGCACAACCTTACAACATTTGTTCTATGGGTGTATTAACAATGAATGGCCTATTAGGGCCTGATACATCCACATTTACTTTACGGCTTAAGATCGTGAGGCAGCTGTTCCAAATAAAACCTTTAAAGAGTTTTTAAATCTTAAAAAGGTGTCAGAATTCTTTTAAAATTGAAACCCATGGAGAGTCTTGCAGAGGCCTTTAGGGGGCTTGAATTACAGACTTTATATTATCTCTATATTCTCGAGGTCGTCGTATTCTCTCTACTCAAATGTGAGTTGGTACATGACAGGGATGTCTATTAGCACAGAACAAGAGGCAGGGCCAACTTTCAAATCGAACAACAGCTTTTAAACGTTTGCCGTCTCAAGTTAGTGTTAGACTAAACAATAGGTTCCCTGATGATATTAAAGCAGCTAATAATCCTAAACATTCAAAGATCGTTTGAAATGCCTCCAGTTGTCAAACGCGTTACTTTGTTCATGAGTTTTATAATGGGGGCCGTTACGTTGAAAATTTTGAAACCAAAAACCATGAAACCTCTTGTTCTGATATAGAACAAGAATAGTACGTTTTTATGTTGACAAAACATGTAAATGATATATTTCCCTAATTTACTCTGTCCACACATACAACGCATTTGTACATTGTCTTTACGCAATATTGACATTACCCAGACTCTACATACTCGTTACTAACATTGTGACAAAGTTAAATTTAAGCCAAAGGAAAATACGTATGAAACCAGTGGTGAAAATAAGAACTGAACCTTAACTAATGAGAGCAGTCCTTCACAGATAGGCGTAATGCAATCATTACTGCCAATAACATACGAAAAGAAGACACATGTCTCTGGTTTCTAAAGTTCAGCTGGAACATTACCCGGAGAGATACTTCAGAATAACTGTGAGACCTGATACCGGCGGATGTTTGACTCAGGAGGTCGTGGTCTGACAAGGTTTCACTGGAATATAAGAGAATGACAAGGTTCATTACATTTATATGTATGAAGTAACATAATCTGACTATGGCAATTGTTATCTTTTATATAAATAGATATAATGACGATTTGTGGGCAGCATTAGCTGTCCACACAAATAAAGCTATTACTCTACTCTATCGTGTCCGTTAGCGTATGTAGTGCTGGCCCAGCTGTTATCGTATACTATCACGACGATGACGCACACGTCTCCCTCTTCTCGCCCTTGATCCTTACCAAATTAGTGTCCCCTTCCTCAATCATCACGGCCGAAAGTACTTTAACTCCCTCCACAGAGGGTAGCCGAGTCCAAATAATCTCGCCATGTCGTAGCTGCTCTGTTTAAAAGGACCTCATTTGGTTTGTAATGTTTATTTGTAGATGGAAAATGGTATTCTTTATCAAAGATCATCAGTAAACTTACGACTTATTGGAAATGTTGCGGAAGCCGTGTCTTGTAGTAGTGTGGTAGCCAGCAAACAGTCTGGGACTCAAAATAACATCCATAGTCAAGTATATAGCGCTAATTCGCCGTGTTGAACGATATATTCCAGATCACTTACAGTGCAGTTGCGGTTAGACCTAGAACACAAGAGCCGGTAGCCCGTTAAAATCCGCCCATATACGGAGCCCTGTCCGGCGCGCCTTGACACGGATCGGACTTGTCCCGTCCGCCGCGCATTTCCGTCCACATCCGCGGTGATTGATGACAGGAGCTGTTATTCCCGCTAATGAAGATTACTAAAACGCTAATCCACCTTTGGTCACGCCGCGCGCCGCGCCACCGCTTGACACTCCTGGCAGTAAGACCAATATCTACCAATTATGATAAATGGACTGTTCGTCACAGTTGCAATGAAGGAAATGAGGGTTGAAATAGTTAATGCGTGGATCATAAAAAGTAAAATTTTTGGAATAGAACGTTTGTAATGATGACTCTCGTTAAACTTGGCCGTTAAATTACATAATGTTAAATACATGTATGAAACTACAAAAATAGACAAAGCTATTTATTGCGGGGACAAAATATACATAAATTGGATATGCATACCTCATCGAGCTCTCATTCAGACATACATTTAACCATTCAATCCACATTCATCACCAATGCTTCCCACTTCGTCTGGGAGTCAGTTGTGTTTAAGTTTGTATTTAAAACCCACTGACAAAGAAGTAGTACATAAATATATGCAAGCACAAGTGATTATGTCGATAAAAATTAACTATCAGAGAGTAATCTCCAGGTGTTCCTCGTCGCACTTTTCTTCGACTGGGCCTTCCACAAATGCAATCGACGTAAGTCGGTAGACGCCGCATAAATGATCTTACCGGTGCTATTATCACCCGTAATAGCGTATAAGTTATATCGATTTAATGATCGTAAGTTATGTTCGGTTTTATCGTCGTAAAATCAGATGTCATTTTATGTTGTTTTCCTTAGCTATTATTTCGAATATAATGTGCAGTGTTCTCATATCCTTTCCCCTTCAACTCCTCTTCGTGTATGTCGTTGGGACTGAAAAAAATTACCTCGGCCTTAAGAAAGCTGTTATGTACATTTAAAATACGATGGACGGTCAAAAAGGCCTTCCCACAAAAATAAAAATGTGCGACCTTTTTACAATTGCAATTATTTTTCGACAGAACGCATATTAATGTATCTAATACGGGGATATGGAAGTCTAAACATGTCATGCTGAAAGAAAAGTGGCATTTACAACTGCGTGCTGCTGTCTCCTTTTAAGTAGAGATGTTTTAGTGATAGGTGGTTCTGTATACAATTCCTTTGAAATTCAGAATAATGAACTTGAGGGACAGCCCGCTTGCAAGCTTCAATAGGCCGTTCCCATTCTAGGAACAGTCTCCACGTTATTGAGTTTACAATACAGCAATGTACACACTCTTTTATCAATAATGAACTTGAGGGACAGCCCGCTTGCAGGCGGTCGGGTGCGGGCCGTATCCGCTAGAAAGTTTGTCAGCTTCAATAGGCCGTTCCCATTCTATGAACAGTCTCCACGTTATTGAGTTTACAATACAGCAATGTACACACTCTTTTATCAATAATGAACTTGAGGGACAGCCCGCTTGCAGGCAGTCGGGTGCGGGCCGTATCCGCTAGAAAGTTTGTCAGCTTCAATAGGCCGTTCCCATTCTAGGAACAGTCTCCACGTTATTGAGTTTACAATACAGCAATGTACACACTCTTTTATCAATAGTGAAGTTGAGGGACAACCCGCTTGCAGGCGGTCGGGTGCGGGCCGTATCCGCTAGAAAGTTTGTCAGCTTCAATAGGCCGTTCCTATTCTAGGAACAGTCTCCACGTTATTGAGTTTACAATACAGCAATGTACACACTCTTTTATCAATAATGAACTTGAGGGACAACCCGCTTGCAGGCAGTCGGGTGCGGGCCGTATCCGCTAGAAAGTTTGTCAGCTTCAATAGGCCGTTCCCATTCTAGGAACAGTCTCCACGTTATTGAGTTTACAATACAGCAATGTACACACTCTTTTATCAATAATGAACTTGAGGGACAGCCCGCTTGCAGGCGGTCGGGTGCGGGCCGTATCCGCTAGAAAGTTTGTCAGCTTCAATAGGCCGTTCCCATTCTAGGAACAGTCTCCACGTTATTGAGTTTACAATACAGCAATGTACCACACTCTTTTATCAATAATGAAGTTGAGGGACAACCCGCTTGCAGGCGGTCGGGTGCGGGCCGTATCCGCTAGAAAGTTTGTCAGCTTCAATAGGCCATTCCCATTCTAGGAAACAGTCTCCACGTTATTGAGTTTACAATACAGCAATGTACACACTCTTTTATCAATAATGAAGTTGAGGGGACAGCCCGCTTGCAGGCGGTCGGGTGCGGGCCGTATCCGCTAGAAAGTTTGTCAGCTTCAATAGGCCGTTCCCATTCTAGGAACAGTCTCCACGTTATTGAGTTTACAATACAGCAATGTACACACTCTTTTATCAATAATGAAGTTGAGGGACAACCCGCTTGCAGGCGGTCGGGTGCGGGCCGTATCCGCTAGAAAGTTTGTCAGCTTCAATAGGCCGTTCCCATTCTAGGAACAGTCCCTCCACGTTATTGAGTTTACAATACAGCAATGTACACACTCTTTTATCAATAGTGAAGTTGAGGGACAACCCGCTTGCAGGCGGTCGGGTGCGGGCCGTATCCGCTAGAAAGTTTGTCAGCTTCAATAGGCCGTTCCTATTCTAGGAACAGTCTCCACGTTATTGAGTTTACAATACAGCAATGTACACACTCTTTTATCAATAATGAAGTTTGAGGGACAAACCCGCTTGCAGGCAGTCGGGTGCGGGCCGTATCCGCTAGAAAGTTTGTCAGCTTCAATAGGCCGTTCCCATTCTAGGAACAGTCTCCACGTTTATTGAGTTTACAATACAGCAATGTACACACTCTTTTATCAATAATGAACTTGAGGGACAGCCCGCTTGCAGGCGGTCGGGTGCGGGCCGTATCCGCTAGAAAGTTTGTCAGCTTCAATAGGCCGTTCCCATTCTAGGAACAGTCTCCACGTTATTGAGTTTTACAATACAGCAATATACACACTCTTTTATCAATAATGAAGTTGAGGGACAACCCGCTTGCAGGCGGTCGGGTGCGGGCCGTATCCGCTAGAAAGTTTGTCAGCTTCAATAGGCCGTTCCCATTCTAGGAACGGTCTCCACGTTATTGAGTTTACAATACAGCAATGTACACACTCTTTTATCAATAATGAAGTTGAGGGACAGCCCGCTTGCAGGCGGTCGGGTGCGGGCCGTATCCGCTAGAAAGTTTGTCAGCTTCAATAGGCCGTTCCCATTCTAGGAACAGTCTCCACGTTATTGAGTTTTACAATACAGCAATGTACACACTCTTTTATCAATAATGAAGTTGAGGGACAGCCCGCTTGCAGGCGGTCGGGTGCGGGCCGGCCGTATCCGCTAGAAAGTTTGTCAGCTTCAATAGGCCGTTCCCATTCTAGGAACAGTCTCCACGTTATTGAGTTTACAATACAGCAATGTACACACTCTTTTATCAATAATGAAGTTGAGGGACAACCCGCTTGCAGGCGGTCGGGTGCGGGCCGTATCCGCTAGAAAGTTTGTCAGCTTCAATAGGCCGTTCCCATTCTAGGAACAGTCTCCACGTTATTGAGTTTACAATACAGCAATGTACACACTCTTTTTATCAATAATGAAGTTGAGGGACAACCCGCTTGCAGGCGGTCGGGTGCGGGCCGTATCCGCTAGAAAGTTTGTCAGCTTCAATAGGCCGTTCCCATTCTAGGAACAGTCTCCACGTTATTGAGTTTACAATACAGCAATGTACACACTCTTTTATCAATAGTGAAGTTGAGGGACAACCCGCTTGCAGGCGGTCGGGTGCGGGCCGTATCCGCTAGAAAGTTTGTCAGCTTCAATAGGCCGTTCCCATTCTAGGAACGGTCTCCACGTTATTGAGTTTACAATACAGCAATGTACACACTCTTTTATCAATAGTGAAGTTGAGGGACAACCCGCTTGCAGGGCGGTCGGGTGCGGCCGTATCCGCTAGAAAGTTTGTCAGCTTTCAATAGGCCGTTCCCATTCTAGGAACAGTCTCCACGTTATTGAGTTTACAATACAGCAATGTACACACTCTTTTATCAATAATGAACTTGAGGGACAACCCGCTTGCAGGCGGTCGGGTGCGGGCCGTATCCGCTAGAAAGTTTGTCAGCTTCAATAGGCCGTTCCCATTCTAGGAACAGTCTCCACGTTATTGAGTTTACAATACAGCAATGTACACACTCTTTTATCAATAATGAACTTGAGGGACAGCCCGCTTGCAGGCGGTCGGGTGCGGGCCGTATCCGCTAGAAAGTTTGTCAGCTTCAATAGGCCGTTCCCATTCTAGGAACAGTCTCCACGTTATTGAGTTTACAATACAGCAATGTACACACACTTTTATCAATAATGAAGTTGAGGACAACCCGCTTGCAGGCGGTCGGGTGCGGGCCGTATCCGCTAGAAAGTTTGTCAGCTTCAATAGGCCGTTCCCATTCTAGGAACAGTCTCCACGTTATTGAGTTTACAATACAGCAATGTACACACTCTTTTATCAATAATGAAGTTGAGGGACAACCCGCTTGCAAGGCGGTCGGGTGCGGGCCGTATCCGCTAGAAAGTTTGTCAGCTTCAATAGGCCGTTCCCATTCTAGGAACAGTCTCCACGTTTATTGAGTTTACAATACAGCAATGTACACACTCTTTTATCAATAATGAAGTTGTGGGACAACCGCTTGCAAGCAGTCGGGTGCCGTATCCGCTAGAAAGTTGTCAGCTTCAATAGGCCGTTCCATTCTAGGAACAGCGTTATTGAGTTTACAATACAGCAATGTACACACTCTTTTATCATAATGAACTTGAGGGACAGCCGCTTGCAGGCGGTCAGGTGCGGGCCGTATCCGCTAGAAAGTTTGTCAGCTTCAATAGGCCGTTCCCATTCTAGGAACAGTCTCCACGTTATTGAGTTTACAATACAGCAATGTACACACTCTTTTATCAATAATGAACTTGAGGGACAGCCCGCTTGCAGGCGGTCGGGTGCGGGCCGTATCCGCTAGAAAGTTTGTCAGCTTCAATAGGCCGTTCCCATTCTAGGAACAGTCTCCACGTTATTGAGTTTACAATACAGCAATGTACACACTCTTTTATCAATAATGAAGTTGAGGGACAACCCGCTTGCAGGCGGTCGGGTGCGGGCCGTATCCGCTAGAAAGTTTGTCAGCTTCAATAGGCCGTTCCCATTCTAGGAACAGTCTCCACGTTATTGAGTTTACAATACAGCAATGTACACACTCTTTTATCAATAATGAACTTGAGGGACAGCCCGCTTGCAGGCGGTCGGGTGCGGGCCGTATCCGCTAGAAAGTTTGTCAGCTTCAATAGGCCGTTCCCATTCTAGGAACAGTCTCCACGTTATTGAGTTTACAATACAGCAATGTTCACACTCTTTTATCAATAATGAACTTGAGGGACAGCCCGCTTGCAGGCAGTCGGGTGCGGGCCGTATCCGTTAGAAAGTTTGTCAGCTTCAATAGGCCGGTCCCATTCTAGGAACAGTCTCCACGTTATTGAGTTTACAATACAGCAATGTACACACTCTTTTATCAATAATGAACTTGAGGGACAGCCCGCTTGCAGGCAGTCGGGTGCGGGCCGTATCCGTTAGAAAGTTTGTCAGCTTCAATAGGCCGGTCCCATTCTAGGAACAGTCTCCACGTTATTGAGTTTACAATACAGCAATGTAAACACTCTTTTATCAATAATTGACGAATATTTAAAATAAAAGGAAAACATGTTTCATTAGCCCATGAACTGTATATATTTTAAATTTCTTTGTCTTGTGAAACGATGCATTCAAGTACAATAATCGGTACTTGAACAAATCATGTTCTCATTTAGATAGTGATGTTCGCGCTTGCATAACACTGATAACGGAATGCGCACGCTGTTCTTCACACTCCACCCTAAAAGTGCAGTACTGTCAATTAAATAAATTGTGTCGCAGATATTTGAATATGCCCAATTTAAGAGAAGGACAGAAAGATACCACGGTTTCTAACATAAGGGGAGGAACTATTGAGGTACTACTGTAAATACTGACTACGATAACATACAACCGATTACTTCTATTAGCACTCAAGCCTTATTCATGTAGACTGTCTTCTACTTCGTTGTACTCGGTTTCTGTCGAACAGGTTTTTTCTTTCTTTTTTTTTATCGAAATTTAATTTTTGATAAACTCAAACGGTACAAACCAAATTTGCACACATTGTTGTCTGTTACGGAGGTAAGAATTAAACCATTCAAGTGAACACCAATCTCTGGAATCACAATAATTTATTATTCAGCTTATCAAGCAACAAACAATGATCTACAGTGTCAAAAGCTCTTTCAAGGTCACAAAAATACTGAAACAATGTTTTTTCCACTCAACGCTGAGATCACGCGAGCAAGAAGATAATTTAGCAATACGAGTTAATTTACCTAAAAAAATTAATGTTACCAGGTATAACCGAATAATTCGTCATAAATGTTATCAATCTCTCATAAATTAGGCTCTCAAATATCTTACCAACAGTTAGAAAAATATAAATAGGTCTGTAGTTGTTAAGAATCTTTTTGAGGCATGCCTTAAAAAATGGCATGCCTTTGGAAGACTTCAAAACAGTCAGAAAAGCACCTTGGAAAACAGAAGTATTAAACAGGTTAATGAAGTTATTATAGCTGAAACTATAATTTTGATGTATCTTCCTGATACATCACATGTCATACACATTACAAGTAAAGCCATACGTTAACATTAATATGGTGCCAGCAAACTCATATTCAGTATCAATTGCCAAGTAAAGAGTTAGACTATTAGGATGTTCTATATTGTTCTATAATATACACGATATAGAAAAATTAGTACTGGATTTACAACTAATGACCAGATAAAAATATAAATTAAAAGCATATGAAAACAAACAAGGAGAAGAAAGGTTTAGGTCTTGATCATCTATTTCCTTTATCATGGACTCCCTACGTCCCTGAAGAATCCTTCGTCACTAATTTAATCCATAACGACTACTTTTGTTACAGAAATGCGTGGCACGAGCTCTCTACGACAACATCGCAGAGTCGCCGGACGAGTTGGCATTCCGGAGGGGCGACCTCCTAACCGTCCTGGAACAGAATACTTCAGGGATAGAAGGATGGTGGTTGTGCGCGCTTAGAGGGCGCCAGGGTATCTGCCCTGGGAACCGACTCAGATTGGTAGCCGGAGTGTTCGAGCCGCAGCAACACGACCTCAGCACACTGCAACGTCAGGGCAAGCGGCGCAGCTGGCACGTGCAACCCAACAAGGTGAGTGTCACAGTGGGTGAGTTGGCATCTCTGAGGGGCTCTCCTCTGGAGCAGAACACTTCGGCATGGTGGTTGTGCGCGCTTAGAGGGCGTCAGGGTATCTGCCCTGGAAACCGGCTCAGATTAGTAGCCGGAGTGTTCGAACCGCAGCAACACGACCTCTGAACACTGCAACGTATGGGCAGTCTTTCTTTTCAAAATAATTGATCTGATCCATCAAAATTGTAAATAGGCTAATATTCAAATTTGTTTATATCAATTGATGCATTATCAATATAGAATTCATGAAAATATAAGAGATCATATTCGTTGTAAAGGCCGTTACAGGTATACTTAATTATTGTATTAAAAATGACTTTAGTATTTAAACATCATTCTAGTATTAGTTTTAATATTTATCGTAACGAATTGTATGTGTACATAACAAATGCTTATGCAAAATTGAAAAAATTTTCATGCAATTAATGGTATGTAAATAAAACTAAGAGCATCGTTCTATTATAGCTTTAGAGTTCGGGGCTGATTAATTTACATAAAGCACTAATACTTTTTTGTGTTTTTTTTCCTATTTTTACGGCAACTTATGACCTCAACTTATACCACCTTCTCCTCCAATCGGAAAGGCGTACTGTTACTTAATGGATATGTAAACTTCACCACAAACACCGCAGTAATGATGTGAAATAACGATCACATTTGGAAAGGTATACAAATTTTTAGTAGATACGTAGATTTCGAGAAGATTAGCCTATGATTAGGCTCAAAGTTATATAACAGTAATCGTTGGGCAATTGAATTTTTATTGGAGAACGATATTTCCAAGAAAGGCGAGTAGAATGAAAACCTGCATGGCTTTGTAAAATTCGATGAAAGCGAAAAACGTCGAAGGAGATTTCTTTGTGAACACAGGTCTCTTTCGTTCAGTATAATACATGTAAAACTGATTAATTATATTAATAAAGTTGCAATACACGCTGATCTAATAGCCAGCTGTACTGGCGACCATCTTGATTGTAGCGCCCCATAAGATCCATGTTACACTTCAAACACTTTAACGATCTTATTTTTAGAATTATTGGGAATGTCTCATTTTAAAGATACGATTATTACTCATCCAAACGTTCTTCGAGTTTGTTTAGATATTTTAGTTGGTTATTTAGGATAATATCCCGAATCTTTTTTTGTTATTTCATCGTTTAAATAATCGGAGAGTATTCGTCATAACTTTAAAATGATACCTCTCCCATAAGTTGTACTAAAAATAAGGGCGTAAGTGAAGTTCAACATTTTTCTTATTGTGTAAACTCAAGGTCTTTTCTCTTAACTGTGCAGATTGATCGAACTTGGTGGGATCCAAATTTGATTCTGAGTTCTGGTTTGTTTGATTTTCTCGTTATTATTGCTCCACATATGGTATGGTAGCCTTCTGCAGGTATGGTGGAAGGAAGCAGCCATTTAGGAAACAGAATGTATCAGTACATATCGATCCTGTAGTGTTCTTGTGGGCCCCGGAGCAGGGAGCGTGGTCCGGTCTAGGAGCGACGACCATAGGTGGCTAGCGGGCGATAAGACTACAGTATGTCGTAGGAAGCCAACCCACCGACATGTCGGGTCGTGTGTGTTGGGAGAACAATAGAACACAGCACATCTCGGCACAATGCATTGTTGCAACCGAGCGTCGAATAGCGGACACGTGAATTAAATATATGACTACCCAGCGCGGATTTATCCCAGGTTGAATGTTGTATACGTTCGTTGTTGTGTCCTGGATCGCACTGAAACGGATTCTACCGTGTAATATTGTCAAAAGAACACGGCCTTTTTGGAAGTTGCGTGCGTCTTTTTACTCACTTTTTACCGGGCCATGTACGTTGATGTATTCATATAGAACGGAATGAATGGCACTTCACAGTTTTATGTTTTCGTTGTATAGAGAGATACGAGCTACCTTACACGTGGATGATGATAAAAGCACTGTTGTGTTCTCCTTTTTTATCATTATACGTAACATTGAAAGAAGATGTTATACTTTCAGGAATTTCAAAAATGTTTAATCTTTCCTTACGAAGCGTGTTTAAAATTGTTTTAAAGCATACATTGCGTTTTTGAGAATAACGTTGTGGATTTTAGAAAGCTGAAGTGTTGTGTTACTTGCTCGCTATGTTTATTTTTTAATGCAATTTAATGCAGGATATGTCACTAAATTATATCCACTAAAAGAGCTTCAGTCGACAACCAAGTTTTCTTCCACCCAGAGTTACTGTAGCTTGATAAAATTTCAACTACACTATATAATAATAATAATAATATTTTATTCTTTCAAATTACAATACAATTGAACACATCAAAGTAAGAACAAATATATAACAAGGAAAATACAGTTTACATGTCTTGTATAAAGTCCTTCTTATAAAAGCCTTTTGTTACAAAATACTCTCTTAAAAGTCTTTTAAAAGTATAAGCACCTGTTTCTTTTTTTATGTTTGATGGCAGCCTGTTATATACTACAGTACATATGTACTGTGGCCCTTTTTGAAAAAATGTAGTCGAATGTTGCCGCACTGTCAGTCGCTGCGCGCCCCTCGTTGAATACGAGTGGCAAGCAGCGCCAGCAGTAAACAGAGTGGGATTATTTCTAACAAACATGCAGCACTCATACCCCACCAGACCAGCCAACGTCATTATGTTTAATTCTTTAAACACCAACTGACAAGATTCCCTTCTGGTCATTTTCAACATTGCTCTTATACACCATTTTTGAATTTTGAAAACTCTTTGAAAATTTTTGTTACTTGACATACCCCAAAAAATAATTCCATACCTTAAAATTGATTCAACATAGGAGAAATATACAGCGAGAAGGACTCGGATGCTGCATACCCTATATGGACAATGAGGTGTACACCTCCTGGTACAAGCTACCTACGAATTCCTAGTAGTATCAATGGAGCCCACGTGCCGATTCCGGACAGAACTGCGATCAACAAGTTGGCAATTAGCTTTAGGGCACGGTGATTCTGAGAACTGTGATCAAAATGTTGGCCGTTGTGTTTATGGCACGGTGATTCTGAGAACTGTGATCAACATGTTGGCCGTTGTGTTTTGTGTTGTGTGCACGGTGATTCAGGGTTGTGATTCATCCATGTTTATGACACACAACCTATAAATTGGTGTAATAAACATTCTACCTCACATTGAAAAGTTAGTTGGTCATAGGGTAACTTTAGCGAATTAAACGGTTAACTATAATAAGATATGAAATATCCAGTATAAAAACAAGACTAATAAGAATTAATATTTAAAAACGGCACTTGTTGCAGTCATTTATTTCTTTGGATGAGACAAGCCTGTGTGTGCATTTTCGTGGCGGAGAGAGCACGAATGTATTTACAAATAATGTACAAATTGAAATTATAAAACCTATGTTCGGCATAATTAAATAGCTATTACAACAGCAACAGTACAATATTGTAAGTGATAGATTAGTAAAAACTGACGATGTCTATGGTTACGTAATATTTCTATAAGGCCAACGTTGATAGTCAGGGATAAAAGTATGTAGACATTTAGGCTATCAACTTGATACTCGTACAATCATATCCATTTCACGAGGTGACTCCACTAGTACGCGCCTCTCCCGCCGCGACTGTCTTACGGGGTTTCTTCTCAGTTTATGTTCCCGGATAGCTATCTTCTTCATAGTGGGGTAAAGTAAACTATTCTGTTTCGTTCGGGCGAAATATTCAGCGCCCTAAATTCCAATAAAACACTACATAGCAGAAATCTATTGATACAGTCCCAAGGTCACCTCTGCAAGTGTCAGAAGTGTCACATGAGTAATCCACTCAATGCGACACTCGAGCACCATTATCGGAAATGTTACAACGCCTAGAAAGATTATGCCTTTTCAATTATTACCAATATTGTTTCAGTGCCGGCTGTACCTGGACCATCTTAATTTAAATCTATATATATATATATATATATATATATATATATATATATATATATATATATATATGAATGTTTGTGTGTTTGTCCTTTATGGAATCATACACTATTTGACCGATCATTATGAAAATTTGAATGTATATGTACTTTTCGACGGAGAAGGTTTAGATGCTATACTCATTTATAAAACTCACCACGAGGTGCCGCTGCAAAATATAAAAGTTTTCAAGGCGCCTGCACATTATAAACTGCAATTACGAGACAGTTACGTATATTAATTTGCCAAAGACTATTTGAAGGCACTAAGTTATGATGTATAATTGTCTTTAAACTAAATTTTTGGTTGAACTTAAAGCTTGAGTGGTAGACCACTTTGTAATAAAGTACATGTGCATGTACAATACATTTTTGACAGATTTTTTTTATCGTGACATCAAGGTAAAATCTACATCGGCGTTGGAAAATTCTACCAGAAGTGCTGATACGCAGGCAAAACTTACGAAAAGCGTGCGAAGCCGCGGGAAACAGCTAGTTCCATTATAAAATGTTGAACCTTAAAACCTTATGTGTGGTCGTAGATTTATGGGAAATGTCTTGTTTTCAAGATATAATTACTTTGCACAGTGTGCAAACGTTTTTTTCAGTTTTGGTGATATCTTTTTTGAGATCTCATGAATAAAGCACAACACTTTTTTGTACTTCATATTTAAATATTAAAAAAGTACACATTTCACGTAAAAAGTGTTTGATTACGCAAAGATTCGATCTTTAAAATAACGCTTATCCCATATTTATACGACCAAATAAAGAATTAAAAGGGTTTCAGGTTTAACATAGTTCTTATGGGACTCAAGATCGTTTCACTATTTCTGGGTCTTAAATGCAGGATGCAAAATTCAATAGAAAACTAAAACTATATCAGAGAATCTTTAGGTGTAATTCATCCATAAAGAGCACAATTTTCAAAGACTTTTAAGTATAAAAATCCATGCGTCTCTTGTTTTGCCAAATGATTCAATACGTGTGTTGTATTAAATTTAGACTTTTTCAAACACTTGAAAACATCGGTGCTGAATGCACGGGAGTTTCCACTGACGTACGTTGTTCTGTCAAAACAACCTCAATACCAAAAAATAGTATGGTTAGTTTAAATGTATGCTGTTAAAAAACCCGTGACGTCGAACGTCGTTTTACTGAAGTAAAACGTCATATACTCGTACTGTCAGAGTCAGCGCGAGTCAGATCCGTTACTTTTAGGTATTGTAATTAAAGGCGCTACTTTCAGCTTTCTCCTAGGCGTTTACGTATATCCTATCCACACCTGCATGCATCAATAAATAGTGTACTGCTATTTGTTGTTTAATGTTTCTATTTTATCTGAAATTATAATTGAGACGATCTCATTGCTAAGGAACGTCTTACTGTTGTTTTCTAGTAATTTTAATTGACAAGTGGACGATGGCGCAGAGGCTTATTTTCAATCCGGTTAAGTTAAGTTATCAAGACCAAAGTAGTTACAGCTCCTACATTCACCTTGAGAGAAGGCTCCCCCTCCAGATGTCTGCTTCTGGAGAATTAGTAAAACTGATACGGTCTGAAGAAGAGGCTACTACCCGTGTGTTATTAGCAATCAGATAGTGATTGAGGTTCTGGCGATGAAGGTATGCAAGCCTTGAAGATGGCTAATTATCGATTTAATCAGCCTTTAACTGGCTTTTTGTCGAAAGAACAATATTTTATGCTACTAAAATCGTCTTTCTGTCATACACGATTACTTAGCTTGAAATATGTTTGTCTCCCATACGTCTCGGTCACGACTAGGGTTGTTCAGGCAGCTTTATAAAGTTTTCTAGGTTGAAGAAGATTACCACCAGAGCTATACAAGACCTTGACGCGGGTTAGAGTCTGGATGTCCATTTATCCCACGTGTGAAAAGAGGTCACTTTCATATCGTTCTTATTATTTCGTATTATTTTTCCTTTTCTTGTATTCCCTAAATATGTGTATATTACTTTAAGTTCCATATTTAATTCCGTATTGCAGTAATATAGCACATAGTATAAAACACATGGAGTGTCACAGGGATAGATACCGAGGCCTAAAATTCCCCCCCCCCCCCGTATATTAATGATATTTCTAATAACGTAAACACCAACATGATCCGAGTGTTTCTTGTTTGCAGATAATTCGGGATTTAGTCTTAATTACTCCAACTTACTATTAAGAATATTGTTAATAGTAGTAATTGTAGTTTATAATTCGACTTATGCAGAATTAACAAACTATTCTTGAATACAGACAAAACACAGAACTAGGCCTACGTGGTATATTATCGTTATTGGGACTAATACTGCCATCGAAATTAAAATGGAAGCTTCATGATGATGACGTAGCAAGAGGTACGTTTACTTCGACTCGTGAAGAAGAATTTAAACTTTATATTTTATTGTTTGTTTACTATGATTATATGCACAGCCAATTCATATAATTACGGTGCATCTTTCTGGTGAAGAAGTGATCAAGCCAAGATAATATTTAGCCTTTAAAAGAAGATCAATTTTGAATTGCTTTACTCTATACTCCTTTCTATACTCGTATATATGAAGCCGAATATTGTTCATTAGAGAAAACTTGTCATCTCTCTCCAGTATGGCTGATGTTCATGGCAATTTGACTGGAGATAGACTAAACCTTACTATTGCCAAATGCACTTTACTATTATTCTAGTGCATAACACAGTTTTAAATCAAGGTATTCAGATAATAAATGATGTACCATTACAGGTGAGAATGTAGGATCTGAGAGACGCTAAAGTATGTCTCAGAAGATTCCTAACCAGAGTGTTTATACCTGGTGAAGAATCTTTAATTTGTCGCCAACCAAGGCACTCGTCGAAAGTAATCTTGTTGTTCTTAGTATTTGATCCGATTGTCAATTTTGATTGCACACGTATCTTTATACCTTCTAAAAACGTCTCCATTGTAATTCATAAAAGGGTACAATTATACAGACTTTGTTACATTTTTGATGCGGATTAATTATCAAATAATTTACATTCCTTTTAATTATTTTCATAATGTTTATTTTGTTTAGCGATGATAACTGGAATACAATGATGTTATATGGATAATCTTAAGATTCATTGTGGCTACCAAACTTATTCCTTTGTTTTCCCAGCACTGACTGCGACAGGTAATAAAACATCATCGTTTAGACGAACAATTTCTGGTGCAATTTCAATGAACTTTTTCCACAGCTTATTTGATTATATTTTTAATCCATCACCGTGCCTGATGCCATCTGCAGTGGTCATGGGGGAGTGGTATACCGGGATATCCTGCCATATGGGCCCTGCCATCTCGGCTATATAGGGTGAGTGGACAGTGGACGCGGCGTGGCGCGGCTGTCTGCTGACCGGCCGGACATTCCTGTCAGGGCTCAAGGCCTCGCGGATACGCCGAATACAAAAACTGAGATATCCAAATGTGGGCGAGTCCGTCTCGGCTGCATTGCTTCTCCTAACTGCGAAGAGGAGAGAAATTATCATTCTACCAATTAGGTTGTCCTGGCACTGAGCAAAGGATCGAACTCTAAGCACAAATATACAAGTGCTTCTTTCTAGCACCAGTGTGTATTCATGCATGTTCGCGAATACTCGTATATGTGTCCGCTATGGCATCGGTGCTCTCACTCCATATTTCACTGTAGGTGAGGATCCAAATGAAATCCATCAGGTTTTTGAAAATACGATCGTAAGTACGTTTGTAAAGACCACAACAATTCTCTCTATGTGCAAGTGAGCCGGTATAAAACTGTTGAAACTCTGAAAGTCAAATTAATTATTCAAGGAAAAAGCCATACATAAATCCTCGAAGTGTTAGAAGACGTGCTTATTGGCATGACAGAGAAGGAAAGAGCTAAGTGGGAAGTGGGGGGGGGGGGGCGTGGCGACTAAACAAATGAATCTTTTGTTGATCAAGTGCTGCTCTTATCTCGTCGTTATTTGAACAAACAATCGTGCATTCCAATCCACTGCATGTCTAGCATCGGTGTGTTGCGGTGTTCTGTTCATTTCACAATATCATTTCGATTACTCGTACTATATGCGTTAATACCACAAACATGCGCCCGTTTGTGCTATTCATCCGTTTGTCGGTGTTCATTCAGTTTCTTCATTTCAAAGTTAAACATGCATTGAAAAATAAATATCAGAAACTAATATCTAAAAATAATTATTTAAAAATGAAGCATAAACAGATCTGGACAGCACATTTCAATAAGTGAGATAACTGATAAAAATACAGTATCTTCCCTTTCAACTGATTATAATGGGTCGGATAATCTAAAAATCGATGAGACGGAAAATTATAAAAAAAAAACAATCTCAGAAAGTAAAACATCATTACAGAAATTTAATTTATTATAAAAATACTATATTAATAGATTATTATATTTATATTCAAATATCGGTCAATATTAGACGTCATTTAAGTTACTGTTCCTAGTTCTGCAACTAATCATGTCTTCCTGGGAATGGTGGATTGATCCGAGTGCGTTTAATGGATCTTACTGTATTTAAAAAATAATGCATACCAGTGTGTTTTCTTAATTTAAAATATAAAATAAATGATCCATTAAATATTAAAACGGAAATTGTGTAATCGTATTTCTTAGATTTACAGGGCTAGAGCATCATGACTATCATCAAAGTATTCCAGTCCACACTAGTCAGGTTTTTAATTGTGTTAGTAATTTTAGACGTGATGTGAACCGAAAAACAAGGAAGTTAGTGTCTTAATAGATTAATAATATAATGTTATTTCGGCATTAAACAGTAGTGTTAACTGTGCAACATGTAACAGTAGCCATGCAATAAAATGTGTTTGATTGATCAGCACCTCGAAAACTAATCAAGTGGTAATTCTGATTTCTTACAAGCTAATTTGTAGTTCTGATGCACGCTATTTAATTTGAGGAAGAGTCAGTTTCACTTATCAAACAGGTCACGGCTAAAACATTCATTTCTAGAGTGGAACGTAGCGTATTCGGACACATTTATTTCATATTTGGCCTAAATAAAATTGTACAGAAATGCATTTCACATATATTTTGTGTTTTTTATTATTAAAATGTTAAATTTGAAAAAAAAAAACAGGGGGAACAGTTTAAAACAAATTCTTATATACTCATAAACAGGTTTTTAGTTTTCTACAATTTTCAAATCTTGTTAAAACTGTTTAAATACGTTACGTCGTATGTATCACCAAGTTGCTGACACCTTGGCAGGAGCGGATAGTTGCAGGTCACTTACGGTCGCTGCTCAACAATGCGCTATAAATGTACTGTAATTGTATAGGCTGGCCATAAGAAAGATATGGTACTACTTTCAACGTGTAGCCTACCTAACCACATACCCGTAGAAAGCTGAGCCATAAAACAACATTCTCTTGTCTGACAAGTGGGGGTCTTTCTCTTTAGGCTTTTCTCTATCAGTCATATTGTATAAACTGGGTAATAGAATTACCATTTCTTGTAAATACTTTTTTTTAGGGGTCATCCCTCTTTTCCGCCGCTATAACCTTCCGCAACCTTAAAAAGTTGCTCATGCTTGCTCGGCATTCAAAGGAATGTTTTATAATAGTTGATAGATCGCATTTTCAATTATGATAAAATAGGGTTATTAAATCATTCAAAGTTCGAGGTATTTATTTCATAATTGTAGATTGCGTTAACCTGTAAATTAATTATTAAAAATTATATTTTATTCATGAAAGAAACGAAGTAATTGTTATTATGTTGTGATGCCTTGATGTTTCAACAGTATCCATTAATGCCATTTCGTGTTTATAAACTATTACAACATTGATTTCCTGGTTTTATTATGAGTACTGCTTGATTATATCCATGTCTATATTCAAGATGTAGCTTTTTAATTATATTAAAACAAAATATTATTAAATATTTTATTAAATATATTTGTGATGCAACTTAAGACATGGCTCTCTTTTTAAAAATTAAAATTAATAGAACTTTTGATGTTATTGCATTACAAGTAAGCATTTATTAACGTTCAGCATATTGTGATTGAGCTGGTACAAAATCAAAACAACGTCAATTCTTTCTTCAGTGAGACAATGAAATTTGAAAATAATCTAGTCACTGTTGTATAAATAGTATCTATTGAATCATTTTAGTATATTACTAACACATCCATAGATTTATAGTTCTTCCATTTAGTAAGAGTGACTTTGTCAAAAGTTGCTTGTTTTTACCATTGCTGTAATGTTTTTATTGTGTAATATAAAATATTGTTATTTGCCAAGACAAAAAAGAAGTTGCATTTAACACATACATAAATACATAAAACACACGTAATACATAATACGTGTGTGCCATAATACGTTCTTAAATTATGGTTGAGCTTCTTAAATAATACATTTTGAAATAATTTTGCAATTGTTAATTTCTTTATTTGTTTGATCATTGGCCCAACAAAGTGTGTTGAAATGGTGACCAACTGACTTATAATATTATACGTTCACCAGAAATGCACGTTTGTGCTGTGCCTGATTCAAATAATTCAGTGGCATTTTACTTGATTTTATTTACTTGATCTAACAATGCTTTGTCATAACTTTGATGATATTTTGATACTAATGGCAATTCCTTTTTTATTTTCCTTTCCCATTTATTTACATTTACACTACTAAATTGTCTTAATGTGTTGACAGGTGCTGACACCCCAGAAGTTCGGAGATGTATACCTGTATGACTTGCCGGCTAATCGTCAGTCGCAGTCTCCAGTGGGACAGCCTCGCTACGATGTGCCTCCCACTACTCACAACCTCGTCGTGGACAACCAGGGTAGGGTGGTATAGACTATGAACTCTAAACTAATTTGATGTGAAAATTAGGAACTCTAGTGTTACATTACTATGTAAAAAAAGTATTATTACATTAGAAGCATGACAATTCTATTGGTAAAAATTATGCACTTAATAGACTATGCACATTTAAATATTGGTCAGATTTAATAAAGAGTGTATATTTAAGTGTTACATTTTTAATTCGCTTAAAGTGTGTTCTAAATTCAGTGAAATACTTCTTTTTCAATAACATAATCAGTTTTAATGTGGAAACTATACCATTTCATTGTTGCTGGTTTCTCAAGTATGTGTAATGTTGTAGATTTTGTTGAAAAAGTAATTTAAGTTATAGAAATCATCTTACCAAAACCAAGTACTCGGATGTAAAAATGTGCACCAAGTTAAGTATATCTAGAACCAATATTCTTTTTTATTGTACGAGAACAATATAAAGAGATATACAAAAATTACAATATATTAAATTAAATTAAGATATAAAATATTTTAGTGAACGAACATTCTGCCAGAAAATTTTTTTAAAGATCTACGGAACATCAACACTGTCTAATGATAGAAAACAGTGTTGATGTTTAAAATATGCTAAATCTGTTGTTTATTTAGAATCATTAGATGGCTAGATGTGTTAAATTCTAGTGTATTCTGTTTGTCTTGTTTAGGGAGGTTCTCTCGGACAGACAGCCGTGGTAGTGACTGCTATGATGTCCCACCTCAACCCACTCCTGTGATAGTCAGTTACGATTGCCCACCTACAGCCCGCTCCACGCCCTCCGCCGAAAGCTACGATGTGCCCCGACCTCTCGGTCCTACCCCTCTCACCCCCAGCTCCTCTTTGTCTTCCCTTACCACCGACTCGCTATCTGCAGGCTCCAACAGGTCCAGTCTAGCCCAGGAGTATGATGTTCCGAGGCCACGGCCTGGCCCTCTGGCCCAGCTTCAGCAACAGGTATTCTGGCTCAATTATTCTGTCAATATCGTGGTTGAGGGAAGCTGAACTGTCCCGAAGTATCAGCTTGTAAATGTTGTTACTGACAATTTTCCTGAGCCTGAAAACAGCTAAAAACAAATATGATTTTTGTGCTTTTTTTATTGATGTAGAACAAGAATATTAGGAAACCACTTATTGCGCTTAAAAAAGGGTCTTTGAATTGTTTCTGCAGTGGCAGGATATTCAGGATAAGCAAGGGTGGTCTCCTGTAGAGATTCCTTGTTACACCCACCATGAGGAGGGATAGGGGGCGTTATATCTCTGTCATGTCACTTTGGAAGAAAGAGAGACTAGCTCCATTCCAGGCTCTCTTCCAGTTAAAGCGAGCAGGAATCAGTACACCATCATATTTAGGCTTGTACAAACCTTTAACACTAAAGGAATACCACTCCAACAGTCATTCTCAGCACGTTAAACTATTGATCCCAATAACTCGTTAATCCATTTAGTGACGGGACATCAGTGTGGTGGAACCTTGGATATCCTTGTGTTGCCTAGATGTGACACATCTGTTGTGATGTACCCAGTTTTGGTTCAACTGTCAGGTATACACCAGGCAGAAGTTAATCCTACTAGGGTAACAAGTCACTTCTAGTATTCACCAGTTTTTATAAAAGTGACATTTTTGATAAAATTGGTGACATTGGAGAATCATGTTTAATAATATCAGTTATACAATAGTTCCTAAATCTTAAAAAAATATGCAAATATAAATTATTTTAATAGCCCAATTATCTGGGTTCATAAAATAAAATAAACAAAAGTAGATTTTATAAATATTGACATTAATGTATCAGAAAATTTGAATTGAGCATGACAGCTGATATATTAATGGAACATTAACATTACTAAATGTGTGTAGTATAATGAAATCAAAATTTGGGAGTTAAGATGTAAAATTTGTATTGGTACTTAGGTTTAAGATAGCAGGCAAAGATCATGTACTTAGTTATTTTCAATAAACACCAATTTAGTGAAATTAACTTTTACAGAGAGAAAAAATTATTTCTTAGAAGATACTGGAGAAGATACTAAAAATGTAAGAATAGAAACATAATTAATGATGAATACAGACAGACTTCATAGGGAGTATCATAAGGACCCAAAGGAGATGTGAGGGATAAAAATACAAAATTGTTGGGAGGAGAGTTACGGAGTTCTACCCGAGAAACATGTTTAGTTTTTAAAATTATCTCTTTAGTGTATTTTATGGTCCTTTTTAAAATTACAAAATTCATTTATATCTATCAAGCAACGCTACTTTTAAGATTCTAATAATAGTAGACTTCAGTCATGTGGTCAGAGTCAGTACACCTCAGTTACATATTAAGGCCTTTGGTAGACTAGGCTATTTACGTTACGGACATAACATTACATACATTCATCTTGTTATAGTAAAAATTATAAGTTTATCTATTACCTTTCTTGTTATAAATAATTTTATACCATTAAGTCTAGTGTGTTAAACACTACTTGGTTTGCTGCCTGCAATGGCCATGCACAGGTGCTTTGTGCTTGAAGACTCATGATATGTATGCATTAATAAAATATTTTGAAGTTTATTCAGGTGGAATGTCTCGACCTGCATGATCCGCCTTCTCATTTGGTCCACTACTTAGT
Organism: Homalodisca vitripennis; assembly: GCF_021130785.1. Classification (NCBI taxonomy): domain Eukaryota; kingdom Metazoa; phylum Arthropoda; class Insecta; order Hemiptera; family Cicadellidae; genus Homalodisca; species Homalodisca vitripennis. The sequence continues at coordinate 47,977,941 of NC_060208.1, forward strand.
AAAATAAAATTACCCATAAAAGTTGAACAGTTTTAAAATCTCAAAAATATTTCTTTATACAAGCAATTACAACTAAAACTACTGAATGTAAAGTTTTAAAATTAAATAAAAATGTCGAACCGGACAGAGCAAAATCCCATAAAAGAATTCACAGGTGTACAAATCTAAAATTAGTTTACAGTAAAAATTAAAAGAATATTTAATTTAAGTAAAAATCTGTTAATAGAATTGTCTATTAATGTGTATTAAAACATTAATGTAAACATATAATAAGAAAATGTTATGCTAAGAGTCTACTATGCGATGCTAGGTGTACGATGTCCCCCCACCGAACCCTGTACCTCGAGAACTGCCCCTGGAACTGAGCTCTGCACTAGACTCACTGGCAAGGCTGGAGAGTGAGGCGACAGCAGCAGTTTCACGTCTTCTGGGGTTCGTCGGGCCAGCATGGCGTCGGCGAGACAACCTGGAGCCACGTTTGTTGGATATCAAACTGGCAGTGGTGCGGCTGCGGGCGTCTCTACACGACTTAGCAGAGTTCACTGAGGGTGCACTTGGCAATGCTGCCAAGGCTCCTGACAAAGGTTTGTTGTATTGTTAAAACTTCTATGGGATACGCTGTCCCCACCTGGACAAAACTAATTTTAATGGGGAAGATGGGATTGATGTATCTCCACAGACTCATAGAGTAATAACAAGTGTCATCCCTACCACCAACTAACTAGTCTTGTCAGAACAATTTTGTACCATTTTAAAAGGAATTACACCTATGCAATGTAACTTCCAGTTTGACTTAATAGAACTGCCAAAAACTGCCCATCAACAACATTCTCCCAAAATAATATTAGTCTTCTGAGCATCTTCTCTTAGCCACAGAAAGATGGTCTGGGAACAAACTCACCATAGCCTTCTGCATTATTAAGGTTCCTAGCTGTAAGTTGAAGCTCTGAGCAGAATTCCACAACCTTTCTGGTCCTAAAACACAGTAATCATAATCTTTTTATTATTGAAGGTTGTTTTGAAATGTTTAGGTTTGTTTTGTGAATTTCAATGTGTCTATTGTTGTCACTGTTGTTTAGTTTTTGGAGTGTCATAGAAAACCCATGTTTCATATCCTGTCACAATTTTTTTCAGAAAATCTTCTCCATCAGCTTCATTCATAATGGTTCAGAAACAATGCTGCTGCCATTCGTTGAGCTTTGTGGTCATCGGACAACACTTTTGGAACTCTTCGAGCACAAAGATCCTCGTAGCCTGACTGTTCTGTTAGGATAGTGTAGAGGACTAATCTTTAAATTTCATGACATTTATCAGACAACTCTCTAATGGTATACCTCCGATTGCCTGTAACTGGTCAATCAATTCGTTCGACAAGGTCATTTTTATCATAGAGTTGTGTCCTTTGCCTGCTTCAACATGAACATCAACTCATCCATCTTTAATTTTTCTACACTGGTAACATTCTTTAATAAATTTCTGCTGCGTTTAGCTCTTCAGCTTGCATAAATCTAATAACACTTTGCATTAATAATGCGTCTCGCACTTTGCAGTAGAATTAATCGTAGTAGCCATATTTACGTGCTGTTAGATGAATTCGTAATGGTGTCGGACGCTCATCCAAGCGTGAGGTATTAGCAGAAGAGATTCGCAGTCATTGTTCTATCATAAAGTGTGACTAGCTGTTTCACAGGATGATCAGAGGTGAAAGAAAACAGCACTTGTATTAATAGAGATTTGAAATTTGTGAGGAAAAGAGGAAACGAAGAAGATGTGAGATCACATCAACCTGACTGTAGATTGGCATAGTACAGCAACAAGCTCAGCTATCCTGATGGAAATTTCGTGATATCAGCATCTTCCTGATTTCAGTGCCACAGATGCATTGTACTTAGTTTGTTTTTATACTTTATCCAAGCATTTAGCTTGTTTTAGAAATGTATTTTTCTGAACCCATAGTCTAATTGTTAGTTTTTAATATTTTGGTACTTGTTAATGTGACACTGTGCCTCATGTACTCGAATGTGACAGGGCTGGCGGTGAAGCTAAGGCCGCTGGTGAAGGCACTGAGACAGGCAGACAGCTTGGTGTATGAGGCCAGTCACACACTAGACTGCAGACAGTGGGCACTAGACGCATTGTGTTGTGATGAGGACATGACTGCAGTCTCTCCGGACGCCCTGGACCAGCTGGTGGCCTGCGCCAGAGCTCTCACGGACGATGTGAGGCAGACTGCTTCCTTCATCCAGGTAAATCTCCCACATTAGAGAAATAGAAATTTCTACTAATACAAATACTGTGGAAGTGGTGAGGAAAAATCATTTCTACAGTTTCTCTTCAGTGTCAAGGACTGGACCTTTTGAAATCATCAGGCATGACATTGGACAGATTTTTAACTACATAGGTAGGCTCAGTTAACACGTTTTATTGTAGCGAGGTGGAACATTTAAGTTCTGGGAATTCTTTTTGTGATCGGACATGTGACGTATAAAGGTATTTGTCTGTAAGGAGTTTTCAATTAATATCACAGTTTTCTTGATGTAGACATATTGTCTTCATTAAATAGATGTTAACAAAAGTCAAGGTTTCCAAATTCTTGAAGGCCAAGTGGCCTTTTCCTGAGCAACAAGGACTTATTCAAGGTTTTTTTTGAAGAACTGATCCTTCAGAAAGCTTAATTCCATGAAGGAGATTATCTTTGTAATTATGAAATGACTAAAGACTAATTGAATGGAATTGTTTAAGGTCCAGTATTGTTTGGTACTGGACTTTGAGATGTAATAAATATTTAATTTTATTGCTAAAAATCTGTTTTAAATGGTGAAAGTCATGAATTGCTTAAATTTTTCAAATGCCACCAAAGGTGGTGTATGTCGTTGTACACAATGTCCAAGTGTTTCTTGAGGTTGAAATACTCAACCTGGGTATCTGCCAGTCAGGGAAGGAAGGAGATTTTAGATTACAGGGTTTTTTTTACTTAAAAACTTCAATGTCATTAATGTAATGTGTTTTTGTTAAAACGATATCAATTACAGAAAACTGGTAAACATTTATTAAGTCAGATACATGCATTAAGTCTATAAGACAGCCATAGATTTGGTCAAGGGTTCCTCTGTTAGAGAAATAGGAATGTTTAATACTTAAAGTAAAGACACGCAAATGTTTCCTCTTTTTATAGATTGCAATAAAAAATATGTCAATTTAGAATCAATATCAAGTTTTAAGAAAATTAATATTGTGATTTATAATCTTGTCACAAAAAATATTAGGTTTGATTTCGGTGATGACTAATTTTTTCCTTGCTATAAATTCAAAGGGATATTAAGACATAGAAATGGGGATTCTTGTAAATTTGTAGGGTACTGTGTTCAGTTAAGTAGTGTGATAGATTTTGTTCAGAGGCAAGTACATGAAGACTGTATTCAAGTAGTTAAACAGATAATTTAATCTGTTGTAACATCAAAATGTTGTACAGGGAAACTCTACACTACTGTTCAAACGTGGGGTGTCGCCAAGCAATAGTGGGGAGTGGATGGAAGACTACGACTACGTCAACTTAGAGAGTAAAGAATCAGTTGCACGGCAACACGCAGAGATACGTGAAGCACTGCCTGCTGAGCTGCGCAAGTCCTACGACGCTCTAGTACACGAGGCAGAGAAAATGGCAATCACCAACGACAAAAAACTAGACGAAGGAATGGATCCTTCCGATATCCAGGTTGGTCTTGTGCATTCTACATTGTTATAAAGTTGGTTGTAAAGTCACCTGAACACCTCAAACATTAGTTTTACTTTTTGTTGTGTTAGCTGTTATGTAAAGGTGTTGCTAAATTATTGCTTTTCACTTTGTTGGAACGTATTGTTTAATAATTTAATTTTTTCGTTTAATTTGTTAAGAGTTTAAAGGATCCAAGTGCAAACCCTTGGAACAATTTTCGTACCATTGAAATTGTGCTAAATGAGGCATAATATCCTTATCGTCTTATTTTAGTTTATTCTGTACATTACAATTCACAAAAATACCACATATGTGTACCGCACTGAACTGTTGTAACCGCACAAAACTTAAATTAAACAATCCCCATAATATAGATTGCACAGTCTATTCACTTATAAGTAAAATGTATCAATAATTTCTCTAAAGCTAAATCTAATAACACTGTACCATTGTATTTAAATAGTGCATTGCTGCCGCTGTCTTTGCGATTAATAATAAAAAAATTTGTTGGAAGTAATTTGTTTATAATTAATTGTAACTAATCACAGTGAAAACTCAATATATATCAAACATCAAGGGGAAATACAAAATTTCGTTATATCAAGAATTTCGATATAATGAGGTTTGATACATCAAGGCTGTTTGAGCAGACGGTGATATATAGAGGTTTACAAGTTTTGTTCTGTTATTCATTACATTAAGGTTAAATTGATAAATTTCAATATATAGAGGTCCACAACAACTACAGTAATAATATAGGTTTGATTATGAATACTTTATCAGGAAATGTGTAGTAAGACATTTTAAGATTGTATATAAATTTAAATTCACTTGAATTACGGTAATGTCCAAATTAAAATGAGGATGAGTGGGTAATTCAACACTGGCAACAACAGAAACAAAGGGGTATTGGTTGGTTATGAGGGTTTTTTCAAGTCACGGTTATGAAAAATTCAGTATTGTTCTGAGGTGTGTTGCACTGATAAACTGAAACTTTGAGATATGAGGTTTGTCCTTAAATTCATGAACTGAGGCCATAAAAACTATATTTTGCAGAATGTACTTGTCGTCTTCAAAGTTCATTTATTGCTATGTACTTATTCCATCTTCTTTTCCATCGTTTAAAGTAAAGCACCCTTGGAAGTCCTCTGCAGTTAGTCCTTTTAGTTTTCCTGTCGTTTCTAGCTTTATTGTTTCCAAATCTTACCACTTATGTGCCTTCATCACTTTGTTTCATTTTGGGAATAGGAAAAAGTTGCAGAAGGCAAGATGTGGCAAATAGGGAGGATGATCAAGGGTGGTGATTGAATTTTTTGCCAGAAACTGGTGAACAATCGATGGTGAATGTGCGGGTGCATTGTCATGGTGAAGGATCCACCATAGCCTTAAGTCAGATTTGGTTACACACGACGCATGTGATCTCGCAAACATTTTAGAACTGTGAGGTAGAACTCAGTATTTACTGTTCGTCCTTCAGGAAGAAATTCATGGTGAAAATCACCTTCGACATAAAAAAATCAGGAGCATGACTCTTGATTTTTGATCTTAATGATTTTTACTCGTAAAACCAAGATTAGATTCGTCACCAGTGATAACCCTGTTGAGAAATCCAGCATCATTTCAAGTAAATTTTTCCAGTCGGTAACACATTTAACTCTTTTCAACTTTTGATTTGGCGTCAGCAGCTTGGACATTTTTACAAATGTATTTTTAAAACCCAAATGTTTGGTTAAAATAGTGTGCATTGTTTATTTTCAGTTCATCAGTTATCATTTGTGTGGTTTTTTGACGATTCGTAAGGACAAGGGATCGCATACGATCAATGATGTATTCAACACAAGTAGTTGAAGGTTGTCCTGGCCTTGCATCATCCATGGTGTCTTGTTGGCCATTTTTAAAAAGCTTAATTCATTTAAAAACAAATGTTTTATTCAGAACATTATCACTATAGAGTTGTCAACATTTCAGTAATTTCTTTGATAATTTTTATTGCACTTCACTAAAAACTTTATTTAATTTGTTTCTCTGTAATTTCATCAATTTCCATTTTTGACAAACAGTAAAAACAAGGACAACAGAAACTAATATAACTAGCACCATACTCACAGTCCGCTGCATTGACTGGGTATCTGGCAACTATTCCGCCAGTGGGTATTTAATGAACAGTCTCGTACAGAGGTTAACAGTAGGCAAAATTAACGGCAAAAATACATATCGATATATTGAGGTTATTTACGTTAAACCTTTGATATGTAGAGGTAAAATTAGCATTGAAGTAAATGGCATATTCAAGAGGAATAACAAAGCTTCAAATTCTCAAGTTATTCAATATATTGAGGTTTGATATATCAAGGCTCCATTGTCTTATACAAAATCACTCAACTAATTGATGAATAATTAGTTAATTAGAAAAGAAACAAATCATTATGACCTATTGTGTTAAACATTATATGAAAGTTCTGTAAAAAATGGAATACATAAATGAAACAATTTTAAAATTGTTCCTGCTCTTTTTAATTGATATTATAGTATTACATCAACCCATTTCAAAAACATAATATTATTTGTATAATATGATGTACAAAAAAACATTTCCAGAAATAAAATAGCATTCTAACACAATTCTCCATTTGAATATATATCTACTTTTACATTTTACTTTAACTACCGCATTGCCTTAAGAAGGAAAAAAATTATTATTAAGGCTATTTTTTTAGCCTTAAACAATTTTGTGTATTGTTACAAAATATAATCAAAGCTGCTTTCTTCTGAACTGTGATTATTGTAGACTACATAGTATTTGTTGCGAGTGGGCTCAGTAAAACTGGAGATAAAGTCAGTCACCAATGTCATGTGTATTCATGACTGATCAGTGGCACGACCAAATATATTGTACTATGTATTGTAGCCACCAGAAGGATAATATCTAACTGCAGCAAGAAAGAGCCTTTTCAAATTCTAGCTGTAATACTATTAGAGCCCGACTTTTTGGTTTGATATTCTGCTGTTTTAAAATACTTTGTTGTAATACATTTTATCATTTTGTTTCAAAATTAATTTTTGTTATATTATATGTATTTTTGAACTGTCTCTCCCAGAATCTGCCATCCCTTGATATCTGCTGCCCCAAATTTGCCACCCTGGGCAATAGCTCTTTCAGCCAATATGTAAATCCACCCTACATGATTACTGTCACTAATAGGTTTTGTCCCAGTTGGAGATTGATGGAAGAATCATTATATTGGGCCTGTACTTGGATATATTTTGTGGTTCACCCAGTTTATGTATGTGATATTTTTGAGAAGGGTTGCTTCCCACAAATTCCTATATGAAACAAATTTGTATAAATAGTGTAAAAGCTCAAACAAGTGGAACTGATGCACGTAATTGGTGTAATTTTTTACCTGTTCTTTATATCTACTTACTAAGATTAATATTACATGTTTTAATGCACAGTAAATTTGTACAGAGAGTTTAGAAACTGGTGCACATAAATATAGTGACTGTGTTGTAGGTATTGTCGTTCTACTCAGCGCAGTGCACAACGCATGCACTACACCTGACACACGCGATCGACGCTTTCCTGCAGACAGTGGAGCACAACCAGCCGCCCAAGGTGTTTTTGGCACATGGCAAGTTTGTGGTCCTGAGCGCTCACAAGCTTGTTCACATCGGAGACACAGTTCATCGCAACGTGAGCTGTGCCGACGTGCGCACACGGGTACTTGCCTGCGCCAACTCACTGAGCGAAGCTCTGGCCACCACTGTCCACAAGACCAAACGTGCAGCGCAGCAGTTTCCCAGTGTTACTGCAGTGCAAGAGATGGTGGACTCGGTGGTTGACATATCGCATCTTGCCCGTGACTTGAAGATGAGTTTGAAAATTGCAACACAGTAAGATTCCATTTCTGAGGTAACAACTTGGAAGTAATAACAAGATGAACAATTTATTGAATTTCCCAAAAAATGTGAACTACTTAAACAATGGATGCAGCTATCTGAAGACTACAGCAGCTTTAAGTGTACTACAATAGTCATAACAACAGCTTTTCAAATTTAGATTTTTGTCAAATCCTCATTGTGGCATCTCATGGCACTGCAACTGGTTTTATTAACTTGGGTATTTTTTTATAAAATAACTTGTGATATGTATTTATAAGGTTGTCTTTATATACATAAAGCATTTATGTTTAGGAATATTGTTTTTTGTAATCGTTTATTATTTAATAATTATATTTTTTAAATTAAATGTTTTCTATTGTAAATTTGTAATTAAAAAAGACTTTTTTTAGGCGACATTAGATGGTCTGCACTAATTGTATAAAATAAACTCCATAAACCCATTATTACAAAATTAAAATTATCAACATATTTTAGCAAAAAATACACATAGTAAAAATATAAGTTCTTCTTCTTTAATTTATCCAGTACTCCTGCTTTGTATTTATATAATGTCTTAGACCTTTCTTGCATAAGTTACATGAGACAAGTGTATTGATTTCAACAGAATTGTTACTTTGTTGGAAAATAGCTTATATTGGCTTTAAAATTATGATATTACACATCAGAATCAAATTGTTTCTTATATTGTACATATTAGTCTCAATGAGCCTTTAAGCAAAAGTTTGTAGTATTTACTTAGTTCTATATTTCAAAGACTGCCGTTTAAAATGTTATTGGAATTTATTATATTGTAATCTGCTAAATGATGTATGAAGGAATCTGGACCTGTTTTGGATGTATACTTGATATGACTAAAATTTTCTTTTTTTTAGAACAACTTTTCTAAGCTTCTGGATACATGCAGCAGTATATCTCCATTTAATGGTTACAAAACTTTACGATTCCTGTTTAAATATATGAAATGGACTTATTAAATAACATAGTCATTAAAATATCATTCAAGTATTTCTTAAATAAATTATGATAAATAAAAAAATCTTGATAATCATATAAAAGTTTCTAGTAAAACGATTCTATGATCTATGATTCTTCATGTAAAAGTCACATTTAACGAAATCCACTGAAAGATGAACATCGATTTAATAGATAAAATAGGTCTTGAAGTAAATTGGTGACACGATTTCAAAAACCAGATTTAGAAACTTTTCTGAATTTGTGGGCTTAACACAATTTTTAAACATATTTATGTACGAGTATTTTGCATATTTCTGTATCCCTGTACATGGTGCATTTGTGTGTAACCTTCCATGCCCAATCATATTTCCTTTATTTAGTGATCTCTCAGTTTACTGTGGCATTTCTTCACTCCCTTGTCAACACATCTACCAGTTGGTGTCCAAGTGTTCTCTTTGGTCCATGATTAGTAATCCACTATATACTATACAAAGTACAATTGCGATTCAGTTATAACACAAATACACAAATGATGTCCCATTATAACTTTTACTCAAACTGAGTAAAATGAGAGATGATTCCTCGCCTTTACAGCAGAAGTGAACTCTAGCTGTTAAATAAATTTGGTGGTCCTGCAGTCTAAAATACCTAATACATCTAACAACAAGTTAATAAATAGTAATCATCAATTACCTACTTGCTGTAGAATGTGCAGTAAAAATGCCTAAGGGATGGTTATTGAAATACGAAGATTGAATGTTATATAGTCATTACAATTACAATTAGTATTTACATTAACAATGATAATTTAATATTAACATTCATTTTTCTTATAGCAAGTGTTTGGTATTGAACGTCAATACAACTTCACTAATAAAATGTAACATATTATGTAGTTGTATTTTATAGTGTTATAATCCTGATCCTTACAATGTATATACATGTATATCCTATATATAGGGTGTAAATTAAGTCCTGATACACCTGGATATATTCCAAGCAGATTGAGATAATGATGTACACCCTTCACCATATTTATTAAAATACTTTTTTTGGATTTAGTGGAGGATAAAAAAAATTCCCCCCTCCCTTTGGGCTTATTTGGCCGTAACTTTTGGTAGGAACGTTGTTGAGATGTTCTATTCATGTCGTTGTGTTTCTATTGAACATACCTTTAAAACATGCAAGATAAGGGTTGCAATTTGAAAATTTATTGTTACCCCTTCTACCCTTCTTTGAAAAGAGAGGGAGGAAATTTTTGTATCCTCAACAAAATCCCAAAAAGTATATTAATACGTATAGTGATGCTTGCACATCGATATCTCAATCCGTTTGAAATATATCCAGGCGTGCCAGGCCTTAATTTACATCCTTTTTGTATACATATAATAAGGATCATGAGTTCCATTAATATTTTATAAATATTAATCATATCGGTTGTTCCATATTGTCTTTTGCCTAATTGTGAATACTTAAAAAATTTATTTATTAAATAAACAAATTGACAAGGTTGTATAGGTTATATATTTTTTATTGTTGAAAAACACTACAATAATTCTTAAAGAAACATTTTTATGAGTGCATTTCAATTTCAGTTATTGTCTGTTCTTTTAGGTGCAAGACTTTGTTTGACATAAGACATAATTTCAATTATCATTCAAAATTGATATTAATTTGGAACCTTTATTAGTACAAATTGAGACAAGTTAGTTCAATGTGTATTATCTGTAACATTTTTGGAACTAAATTAAATTGCACAAATTAAAAAAGGTTATTTCAAACTTATGTACATTATTGTGTTGTAAGTGAATTAGCACCATCAGGCTAATTATGGATGGACCTTACTACTTCAGACAGTAAAACACTATCTTTGATGAAAATAACATCACAAAACAAACAAAAACATAACTTCAAGCTAAATCAAAGTAAACAAATAAGTTACATGTTGTTTTTGAATTTTCAAAATATTTTATAATAGTGTAAGCATACTTAGTTATGCAAGAATTAATCAAGTGTAACTTTAAATTTAGATCCTATGGCTGATATATTGAGTTAAGTAGACACATTTGCAGAAGTAGTGGTAGGTAGGAATGTAAAGGGAGTTGCATCATGAGATAAGATGCTGCTTTGGTCACCATGTCATGAAACATGTTTTACCGATTGTGCAACAAGATGTCATGTTTACAACAAAGTTGTCAGAAATTTGGTATAAGGCAAGCCTGATTTCAGTTCTAAAATTAGGCAAAAAAGTGTAGGAATAGCTGTGAAATTGTACAAACAAGAGACACGTATGTGTGTGCATGAGTTAAATTTAACGCTTACCTGCGGTTTGTGGCTTGGATGAAGATGGTTGTCTCTCATCTAATAGTCAATTGATTAAACCTGTAATAATGTGTTCATGGTTGTGTGTTTTATAATTCCAGAAAATTTGGGCTTCCACCCAGTTATGCAAGAGGAATTTCATGACTTTTGACAAATTAACGGAAATGAAAAAGTACCTAAACCTATTAAATTGTTCCAATGAAAAATAATATTTAGTATCAATATCACCAAGCTATCCAGTGAGTCTAATACCGATTTTATTGCACATTGTAAACTTTTATTTTATTTTGTTTACTTTACAAAAATATGACAATTAATTATTATTTCTTGGTAGAATGGATGAAATCAGGATCAAAATAAAATTGTTTTGACTCCATTTTGCACATCCTTTCCACATATACCTACCTCCACTCTTGTAATGTTGTCTACTTTGTTTAGTACACCCATGGAGACAAAATTCTCATTTATATTTGAATAGTAATCATATTGTAAGACGCATAACAGTAAAAGTATTTACATGTAAATACAGTGCAATAGTATTTTAAATACACCTTCCAAAAATGCAGAATTTTCTAATAAATTAAGTATTGTAAATAATTGTTTAACTAATTATGGCATTTTTGTAGTTTGAAACCAGTGACTAGTTGTAATGTATATTATGGATTAAAAGTAAGGTATATAGTTAACAACAGTAAATGTTTGTAGATTCTATGTAAAGCTAAGTTGCTTTTGGTAGTGTCTTGTCTTTCTGTGTGTAATGATTGCAGTCCATCATTGCTTTCTCTCTCAGCCTTTCAGTCAGGTTTGGAAATCTGAAATTTGTGTTCAGAAAAGCATAAGATATACAATAATAAAAATTTATTTCTTTTATTGGTTTTTCTGATGTTTAAACTTTATATTTGGATAAAAAAAACATCATATTATTAATTTTTATGTACATTAAATTTTATATTATTTTTTTAAACAAACTATTTAAAATCCCGATTTTAATTACTTACTTAAAAGTTACTTTTTTATTAGTTTAAAAAATTAATTACTTTTTAAAAAGGATGAAATTTTGCCATTCTTGAAATTTCTGAATATATATGCATTTACTGGAACTTTGATTCAGCAAGAAAGTCAGTGCTCAAATTATATTACACCTTGAACTAAAACATTATTCAATCCTAAATCATTTTTTCTAATAGTAGGAGACCATTTCTTATTTGAAACTAATGTCAGCCTTAAATTCACAAGTGCCTTGGGAGAGCTAGTGGCTGCACAATCTGACTTTAAGTCTTATAGCGCAGGTTCATTCAAGTGCTGTTTTCTTATTAAGAGCCAACTCTAGTGAAATATCCTTTAGTTTTATCCTATAAGAACAATGTTGAGATGTCCCAACTTTAAAATATATTTAATATGCACCGAAACACATTTTTTCTGCATAGCCAATAAAATATTTGAAAAAATAGCGTGTGAATGCGCATTAATCATAGTTTAAAATGAGATATCTTGCATAATACCACAACTATAACTACAGTTGAAAATGTTTTGATGTTTATGACTGTTCTTATGGGACTTGAATCAAAATGTCCACCAGTATAATTGGTTCTTTAATGTTAGAGAGGACTTTATAGTCCTAACTTTCTATCTCAATAAAAACTTTTTCATTTCATCCTGTCTGCACCATGCAATTTTTATCAGCTCTGTTGACCTAGTATTCACTTTTTCATATTCTACTATATAAGAAACTGTACAGGCCAGTTGCCCTGTAGACATGCAGAATAAATCCACATTGGCCTCTTATTCTGTTAAAAGGAAATATTTAAAGAGTACGATTTAATAATAGATTTCCTTCCTGTGCTGTCCATTTGGGACTTTATCTATTTTATTTTACATCTCTAAGACATTTTCAAAAAGAAATTTAACCGAGCAAGATTCGTATTAGTAATTTGCTTATTCTCAAAATTAACAAATTGTTTTGTTGGGTTTCTTGTGAATTTTTGGTTTTATTTTATGAGAAATTTAATTTGGTGTAGCTAAAAAGTTTTCTTTGTATTTTTTACTTCATTCATCAACTTTCAAATTAAAATAAATTATATTGCAATGTTGCGCGGCCAGTATTCAGAAATGTGGATAAAAATATTAGTTTCATAATTTATCCATCTTTTTTAAATAGCCTAAATTTTGTGCATTGAGTTTTTATCTGGACGTATTCCTCCAAGATAAATGGTGTATTTTTATTACCATTCCATGGGTTACACCATTTAATAATTACTAAGCTAACAAAGAAATATTAATGCATAATCTTACAACAAGATGAGAAGCATACAATTAACAATTTTATATTGAATACAATACGATAAATAACAATAACATAACCGACAACAAGAATTGAAAACAATATTAACAATTCATTTTAAAAATTATTTGTACACTACATTTAAAAAGGTCAACTGAAGAACATTTGTAGGATCTCTAAGAATGATTCAAAGTTTTTAATGATATAATTAGAAGGAGGCTAATTATATCATTAAAAAAGTTTTTTGACAGAAGAAGGCTTCTCAGACCTGTGTATGTATACATATTTTCTTGATTATGGACAAGGTAAAATGAAGCACAGCACGAAAAATACTGAGACCGGAGTAGTTACAGTGGCCACAAATATACACTTTTTGACATCCTTTCTTGATTGTGGCAACAAGGCAAACTTAAAATTGACATAGGAATTTAATTCACTTGAACCAGAAGTGCTCATACACGTACAAAGCCTAAGAAATTGCCTATGAAACCGCAGGTAACTGCTTGTCAGAAGATAAAGCTATCAACTAATATTTGTCCATTATAAGTTAATTAATATCAATAACTGAACATTAATGCGTACTAAACAGTATGTAGGTTAGCTTATTATAATTTATAGATAAATATTGAGCATTTATTCAGTTTAAACTAAATTTGTGATATTTTTCCAGACAGCTATTTTAAGAATAACAATTATTAAAAAAAAAATTCTGATTGTATAATATTTATAAAGGTTGTTTTTAATTCTTTGTAACAAAAGTTGTGATAATGTGATAAGGCTGAGGGTAGAGTTCATGTTGGAGGCTACTTCCTTTCGTAGTTTTAGTTTTACTGGTTGTGCCTGTTTAATAATTGTGTTTTAATGCATTTTTATTTTGTTTGTATTATATTATTAGCAGTTTCCTTGTTACTGATGGACACAAGTTTCAATTTGTTTTAATATATACACAGTTTGTTGGTGTGAATAATATTTTAATTTACCTTTTTAACCAGTTTATATTTTTAATTACATTTATACTTCTGTATAGATGTATCTTGGTTCCAATTTTTCAATTGGATATAAAATAGTATTGAGATATCGTTATTTAAATATTGTTGTCTTTGGAGATTAGGATTCCTTACATACATTATAGTGTTACTAATTTACTTGTGTCTTCCCCAGAAAAAAATCAATAAAGAGAAAGGTAAAAAAAGATGCTTACTATAACTATCTATAGCAGTTTGTTATAAGAATATATTCACATTTTTTACGATTTCTGAGGTTATAGTTTGGGACCCTAGAGTCAATTTGAGTTGTATGAATAAACAATATAGTTTTTATAAAATCTGGAAGGAATTTCATCAAACAAGCATCGACAACACTCCCATATTCACACCACCAACGGTAGAATGGCTGACGGTCAATTTGTTGTTAGAAAACATTTCACAATACTCTAGGTTGCATGCAAATGCATTTACTTATTCAATGGTGATACAAATTGGCTCTCTGCTCTCAGACTCAGTTTAGTCTCTTAAGTGGTATCCTAATCCTAGAATCCCATGAGTTTTGTAGTGTACACAAGACTCATATAAATTATGCTGATTTGCAACTAAGCATCAAGGGCTGTTATTCTGAAGGGAATCTGCATACTTGTCATGAATGTGAGACTGGTCCAAAAGGGAAAGTAGGACCAGAAAGGGAACAGGCTAGAAAAGTTTGTGATCTCTTAGTAAGTTTACTCAGTTTTTATGGCAGTTGTATTTAACTTGATTTCTTAGGTACAGTATAGTGGGCATTTTCTTTATCTTACCTTCTCTTGCTTGTTTGTATTTGTACAAAAGTAATCAAAAATTGTTTTAAATATTGGTAAACGTTTGGTACAAACTGATTTCAAGCCATCTTTACAGGACAAGATAGGATTATATATGTACCTTATCCCAACCGCTGCTAAAGTAACTAACTGATTTAGTCAGCCTAAACGGTTTTTGATATTATTGTCATGTCGCATTTATGTCTTTGACACTGTAAATAAAGATGTTGTGTATTTTCTCATAAGATTTTGTTGTTGTTTAAATTTTAAAACAATTTCAATATAAAGAGAATTAGATTTTATTTATTTGTGGATGTAACTTTTAAGTTGTAAATAATTCTAAAGTAACTTTTTATGCACTTATTAGAATGTGGCAACTAAATAAAGAGGCTGTTTTGTGCAGTTTGAAGTTTTATTTACATTACCACTTATCCATTATTGCTTCCATACTTAATCCTAGATCTATCACATCAACAAGACGTGTATTGATTAATCTTTTTCTTATTATCAATTTTCTGAATGGAAAGTGCTCCTACCTTGATACCAATAAAAATAGAAGGTTCCACAACATAATGTAATTGACATTTCATACATACTGGATGTGATATATTGATTGTAATTAATAAATGTTACAAAGAACGGTTTTCACATTAAAATTTTTCTGTGACACAATAAAAGTTTAGCAAAATTTATTAGTTGATGTGAGTTGTTATTTTTCAATACCTGACTTTTAATACGTGTGTGTATATATTTTTGACATCTTGCACATTTAATTTTATCTATGCATGTAAATAGTGGTTGCCGTTGAAATAAAGAGAATGTGTAATAGAGAAAGCAATGTGACCTCCATGGCAACAGCTTGTCCTTAGAGTCTGGACTTGGTGCCAGCAATATATTATTGCATGTTCTGGTACCTAAAGGAGTTCTCAGCGGCAAACACTTCACCATAAATAAAAAGGTAAAAGGAAATGTGAAAGTCTGGTACCCTGACAGATGGCAGACAAAAAGGGTAAGAGTATGAATAGGTAGACCCGGTTTCTTATAGCGACATTGACAGAAAATATTGCTAAATTATAACCATCAATATAACCAACAGTACTGATTAACTAAAAAAATAACTAACTTATATCATCTTCATAAATACTTTTTCAGATATAAAAAAAAAATTACTTGTTGATAAGTTAATTCGGTCAATTCAAAATGTCAGTTAACTTCAGAAAACTGAATGAAATTGCTTTAAAAGATCATAAAACATGTTTTTCTTGAATGTGGTTTTGTGCATTTTACTGTCAATGGTTGTGACAACTTTTTAGATTCAGCTTCTGCTGCTAATACTCGAGAGTCAAATCTTGTGGAGGGATGTGAAAGTTTTAACCCTCCATCTGTTAGACGACTAGTGACTAGTCGCTACGAAATGTTTCTCCAATGTTGAACGACTAGTCACTAGTCGATTTTGCAGTCATCTATTTAATCAAACCTTTGCTATCGAAAATAGAACTTAAGTATGACAAACATTATACAAAATTAATCATGATGTTTCACTGATTACTCTGATATATAGTTTATTGAATAATAATGCATAATAAGTACGTACCAAAATTATAAAGTTGCAATACAAATAATGATTAGCTGTGTCTGGTCACGCACTTCAAGAGAGCACGAAAAACAGGACTTTTTTCCCCATACTTTTGGCGTAGGAAACTTCATTTGGCTACATCATTGAGTTCAGAATTTCTTTCCCAACAAGATCATCTGCTCCAAACATCTGTTCGTTGATATATATTGCGAAGAAAGGCCTTCGACTCAACCATCGTTTGTGACTAGTATTTTCTGTAGTTAGGCGACTAGTTTCACTAGCCTCTAGTATTTTGTTGTTTGTCATAATATCATCAAACTTTTCCTTGTGAAATTTGCCATTGGTATAGATATCTTGAAGGAATAAGTAAATTATAAGTGTATATTTTGTGATCAAACTTTATAATTTCGAGAGGACTATAGCCACCATATTGACAGGCCCGTTTTACACCCTGCCAGCGCCCTAGGCACAACGAAGAGTTACGCCCCTTTTTATACCCCTGCCAGCTGACTACGCCAACCCCCACCAGCCCTACCATAACGCCTATAACCCGTAAATTTAGATTTAGTCTGAAATGCCAGTTTTGGTTTGGGTGGGACTTTAGACTTAATGTCCCTTAACTCTCCTTTACAAATTATCCTGATTCTTTTCGAGTGCCTTCCCATTATCTACCACCTATAGACCTGCCGTGTCACGGACTGGCAACGGTAGCCGTGAGGTATCAACTGGCCTCCGGCGGAATGGAATGCGTGTAACATACGTCACGGCATCACGAACCACCCACCCTCCCTTCTTTACATTTTAAGTATTTACATTATTTATAGCATTCGTTTAATCACATTTTCTTTAGATTATTTTTCGTTTGTTGGCTTACCACTAGACTGACTAAAGATTCATACAATAGCTTTTTTCTGGTTTTCTGTGTTGCAAAGTCGTCAATAATGTTTGTTAGTCTAATTTTAAAGTGGTGTCGTTTTGGGTGCACAGCAACAACAAGCCATTAAGCTTTTCAATCAACCAATGACGATCTAATTTCTGACTTCACTCTTTTCAAAGCTGAAAAGCTACGTTCAGCTGTGCAGTTCGTCACAGGTAAGGTTAAAAATATCCTGAGAGCGACCTCCAAATTGGGGAAAGTGTTCTCTAATCTGTTTGATTTTTTAAAGGCGTACATATCTTTGATCTTAGACAGGTTTCTCCAAAACCATGTATTGTTTGAAAATGGTTACATTGCTGGGCAAAGTCTTGTCCATCAATATCTTTCTTGTATACTTCTCCTAACAGTTTAGCTTCACAAGCCACCTCTTTGGAATTTTTCTCTTCTAGATTTTGTAAGATCTTAAATATTGTGTCGAGATTTGTATAGGCCTCCCTTCTTTTGAGCTGCGAAGCTATGTTGTCAACAATGGCAATAAAACACCCCGGTGAGAAATCTTTCTCGAGATGTTTCTTCCATGCTTCTGTCCTTATTTTCAAAGGCAATAACTTTCTTTTTTCTAAGTTTGTCGAATACAGCGTCTTCTTTTTCTGCAAGTTTTAATGCTTTGGACTCGACATCATCAAATAAATCTCTCTTTTCACTCAAAAAACGAGGATAGTGTTTCAAGTTCCTTTCTAGCACCAAATAGGTCTAAATCTTGATTTTTAAGAGTCAAACTTGTTACTTGTTTTATCAACTGTCTCGAGCATTTTGTCCTAACAGTTAATAACGTGGTTAGGAAATATCCAAGTGTTTTTTAGAAACCCAGTGGCCGTGCATTGTGTTTCTAGTGTCTGAATATCGTCTTATATTTAGCTCATGAAGAGCATTTTTTAATTCATGTCGACTTATTTTCAAAGCTCGAAGGGCGTCTGCCCTAGTAGACCATCTTGTGTCACTCAGGGGTTTTACCACAAAAAATATTGTGTGTTATCTGGACACGCCTTCTCGGTACTCCAAAACACCAGCAAGGTTTAGTGAATGAGCTGCACATGGTACATAGTCAGCAAGATCACGTTTGCTGTTAATCCTTGCTTGAAGGCCTGAGTATATGCCCGACATGAGTTTGATGCATTGCGTAACTTTGTCCACGACAGTTTATCGACATCCAGCTCAAGTTTTCGGAAGTAAACTGAGGGTTGGTTATTCCAAACTTCCAGATTCGTGGCATATACTTGGTAAGAGTTTTATCAGGCGTTCGTAGGCGCAAGCATTGGGCAATGAAACATAACGAAGTACTACAGCCAATTGGTCTGTGTGCGACACGTCAAGTGTGAAGACTATGATTATAGAGAGATAGCAAGCTTGCTTAAATCAAATGAAATCCATTTAAGATTTGTTTCAGTACTTCTTTGCTCATAATCTCAATAAATTCACTGCAAATATCGGGCGAAAAGGCATGATACACTACCTTTGCCTTTGTTACCATGTGTTGCTATGTGTTTCGCGATAAATAGATCAAATTCACTTATCAGCTCAAGACAACCTAGAAATAGTCCATTCAGAAATATGATTGTGCATCCAGATATAACCACGGCAAATTTGTTTTTTCCATTTTTTGCGCCCCCAAAAAATGCCAATTTTCTAACGCCCTAGGCACGTGCCTACCATGCCTATTCGGTAAAACGGGCCTGCATATTGATGCGCCGGCATTACTCATTGTGTAGTCTAAACTTTGATTTGTGAATTCTAAGTTTGTACGTATAAACTATACCGTGATCAATGGTTTATTTGTGATTCATTTAATGTACAATCAATTAATTTTTCTTTTGAATAAGTTTCAGAATGTTGGTGTTTTAACAATGACATTTTAGTTTTTCTATAATTATACGAGATATATTATAATTAGCCATATAATATATGGCTCAATTTAATACACTCACATTTTCATAGTTATTCACCAAAATACTATCATACAAACATTCCGATGTACGTAATTCCTACCTTGGGTTGGCTCTGAAGAAGGATCTTATTATATAAAATTGCAAGCTTGTATTTGTTTGTTTGTGAGGAATACATTCATGATTCTTAAAAGAAAATTAGTATATTTCCATTTAAAGAAATGATCACTTCTGAATGTATAGTTAGATGGGGTTTATAGAACTAGAAATGAATAACCGAGAGTATAATACAAAACCTCAATTTATTAACAATAGCTTAGACTTAACCTTGGCATCTAGTAATAAAAAAGTACTTATTACTGAAGACATATCACTTACGTTATTAACATTAACAGTAACAATGTGTAAGGCCTCTTTGGCAAATTCTCACTTTGCTCCTAGAAAAGCAGTAGGAAGAAGTAATTAAACACAAAATATTGACAATTTTAAACAGACATTTGTTTGGAATCAAATTGAAAAATAACATTGACATCTAATAAGTTATCACCTAGTAATCTTGATCTTATACCAAATATCTAAATAAAAATACATGATAGCTGCAAAGCCTTTTAAATTATAAATGATTTGTCCTACGCTTATATTTGTTTTTCACAAATTTCACGTGACCTCATGGTTTATGGGCCATTCCATAAGATTTAAAAATACTGACTGATCTATCTTCTGCACTGTGGCAAAATCTAAAAGGAACCCTGGAAAGTGCATTTTATTTTAATACATGGCAATAACAAATAGTCCCAAAAATCTGTTTCCTCGGTATGTGTTAGTGAACAGTAGAATTTCGTTACTGCTTCCAGCTGTAAGCTAACAGATATCACCAGCTATACCACATTATTATTGCGAGTAACAGGCTATGTAATGCCATTATAGAACATATTAAATTACTTAATACACTAATTTACTTCTTAATACAATAGTTAAAATTAATAACTAGTAGTGCCTTGTGTATACCAACAATGTTAATTTTTTATCATACTGTATTTTTAATGTGTAACTATGACTAATTTTTTTATCTATGTATTGTAACAAGAATTATTCACCTCATAATGTAACTGATCGTTTATATCAAAAAACGTCATAACATTAAAAAGTAAAAAACAGTAAAATCCTTATACACTGTTAATATTTACAAGAGACGAGAAGAACATATAGATGTACGTATTATGAAGCAAAAGGCAGTTGCAATGGGATCTATCACATAAACATTTAAAACCTGTCTGTGAGAATATTGTAAGCATGTATATTTATAATAGTGTTTGGCTAAAATTCACGAGAAATACAGGGATAAAATTTACCCTTTACAATTTGTATATTAGTACAAGTTTATTACATGTAGAACATTACATATGCCTAAATTCTCTAGAATACTTAACTTCCAAGTGAATAGTGAAAAGAATTCAACATATAAATTTGGTACAATATTTTGCAGTGATAGAGAAGGTACATAGTTTGTAGCATTTAACAAGCAAACAATTTTTTAATGTTTGCAAATAATTAATTAACATAGATTTTTCCAGAATCGACAAAAAATCATTAGCAATACTTATGTCCAAGGCCATAAAACAATATATTTTAACTATACATTATTCACTAAAATATAAAAATTCAATGGTTTAAATAAACCTTACAACCGACACAATAACATAAACATGCAGTATGACAAAGTTTGCATAGACAACTCTATCAGCTGTCTGATGGCATAGTACGAAGCTTTATTATACAAACAGTTTATAACTGTCTAGATGTACTTAGCTTACTAGCATTAAAAAAATTGCTTTATGTGAAATGCTTCAATGAAAGTTGGCCTGAACAATATTTAGATCGGAACGTGAAAATCTCATTTCTACACTTGACATGATTTCTCGTGATTTCTGATGCATGTAAAGGAAACAAAATAAATAACTAAATAAGAAGGTAGGTAGCTTTCCGATTACAACTATATGCACATTATATACATTTCCGATTACATTTTTATCCTTATCACTGAGATGTTGCAGTTCCAGGGTTATTGGGTAATTATTAATACATTCCTGGATATAATCATCATATAATACATTCATCATGAGCAAATCTTTCTCCCTTTCTTCCTATGTTTGTTTGGAAACTGTTTAAGCAGAAGTAGAACTAAACATTGTTCACAAAAAAATCACCATCTACTGTTAATCTAGCAAAACTTACAGGTCAGTCAATGCAGACTAGATTGTCTTTTATTAATTCAATATTTTATAACTGATTTTTGTTAATAACACTGTTATCACACACAAAACATAAGAAGAAGTATTAATTATGCTGTCACTAATCTACATCTATTTATTCAATAGCCAATAGAATGCACACAATGTTTGGTGTCCATCTTATTTAGATTTCCAACATGTATACTCAGTATTGTCACTAAACTATACTACTTAGTACCTTAAAAGCACCACGTTATCTATCAATTAATTATGGAAATATGTATATTGTGAAAGAAGTCTTAAGACATTATGGTTTAAACTTATCTTAGAGTAATACTATTAGATTACAAGTAAAATAAGAAGTTTTCTACTGAAGAGATTCTATACCGAAAATTGATTTTTCCCAATATGCATTTATATGAAAAACATACAATTTTCACTGACATTTAGACCTAAAAAAATAATCAGCAGCGTTTGTTTCTGAATAATACCTTTAAAAACTAATGTGCTATAACTTAACCCTAAGAGCACTTGTTACATAAATTTCTTAATTTCTCACTAGTGAGCTATTTGGATAAAAATGTTAATTTTAATTTGCTTACAGTTCTATATACATTAAAACTTAACCTTGAAAGGAATTGTTGTCTTTTTACTTATTACAGAAAGAGTTTAAAAAATGGACTTTATCGACTTCAAAATATTATCTGAGAATGAAGTAATTCAAAATTTTAAAATCAAAATCCCAGTTAGAATTATCTAGAATTTCCAGAGACAGTATATCAGAAACACAGATTACATGTTGAACATGTATTTTTGTTGAACAACCCACTTCACTTTTAAAATAATTATTTGCACCACATTAAACAGTAGATGTAAATCTCCCAATATTTTCTTTGAGACTTCCTATCTTTATCTACAGAGGAATCCTATCAAACATCTCCATCCCAAATCTGTGTAAACCAGCTGTATAGGTGCGGCCATCTGTATTTTAGCTCCCCACAACAATGTAAAACCTAAAACATTTTTATTCTCTTATTTTTGGTTGTAGAACTATAGGAGATTTTTAATATTAAAGATATAATTAATATGCATCCTAGATTTTTAGATAGTTTTGTCGATTTTCAGAAAAAGTCAACCTTTTGTACTTTAACATTTAAATGCTAAAAGAATATACTATTCTTAATCTGGCACCATAATGCATATCTACAACAGTCAACTTATTAAAACGAGAAATCAACCATAAAGTTTTTTGAGATTTATTATTGTTCTTGTGGGGTAAGACTCAAGGGGTTATTTCACAAAAGCTGACTCATTAATTGCAGACATTTGTTGTAGGAGGGATTGTTATTGTGGATTAAGGGAAAATGTACAACTTTGTCCCTGAGACAAAGATTTGACAATGGACAAGGCGAAGCCAAATGTGGCAGTCATTTGAGGGTGACATGAAACATTCCCATTGCAATAAAAAAGTTTTTCCTTAATTCAATCTTAGTGAACAAAATACACATTTAGGCCTATTACGTTCTAATGTATTTGTTATCCACTGTAAATAACACACCTTAGTATTGTCTGAGAACAATCAAGCAATATTCTAATAAATTAAAACAGCTGTTTCATTTTCATTTCAAGTTGCTGTATTTCTATAGAGTGTAAGTAAACCCTCTACTCCTTGTTTATATGGAGTAAATAGGAAATTTTTATAACAAGTGAAGTAAGAACATTTCTTAAACTGAATATCTACTTATGTTTTTGTATTTTAGGTCAACAGTAAGTTTGGCAAAAGGCGTAGTTTATATTTTCTTAAGATGAGAATTTTAACTTTTAAGGCCTATATCCGTCCATTTCACTAAAACTATTACTTCTGCATGATAATATATTCACATTCAAATGATTTCTAGAGTATCACATACAATTCTGTGCTATTAAATATTTGGTTTTCTTATCACAACACTTTAAGCTTGCTTTTGAATCATATCCAGTACTGAACAATAAACAATTGTGGTAAAATTGACACTGATAACACAATATAATAGATAAATTCTACAACTAAAATATAAGGAGTTTGAAAACAGCTAAACATTGATACAAGAGTTACATAAATTCTTAATAGACTAGAGTAGGAAACGTGCCTACTTATACTTAGATTATACAGACAACAAAAAATCAAAACTAGAGAAGCATTACAGTTGTATGTTACAGCTATTAAGTACGATATGTCTGTGATTCAGAAGCACATATTTCGTGAAGGAATCCCTGTCTGTATGTGTTATTGCGTTACTAATTGTAACAGAATACCATGATAAGTTAATTATTTTTATTCAATAATTTTAAATTCTTTAATGACTATAGTTTAAAATATATTAATGCATAAACTATAGCATAAAACAGGGAGATTCGTTTTACTATTCAATTACCCTTTATTTTAATACCACACAAACAAAAAACTGTAAATGATAGAATCTCGGTTGAGCATGTCACCAAGTGTTAATATAATCTTACCAGTGATTCACTTTAACAACCAACAATTCTCACCAGATCAGATGAGTGAAAGCTGAATAATATGAATAAATTTAACACATAAATTAGACACTGATTGTTATAAATAAGGAACATATATGGGAAGCCCTTTCAAAGGATTGGTAATATTCCATTTGTATAAAATACATTATTAAAGTGTATAATATTTTATAAAAAGCTAAATAGCTACTATCTAAAAAATTATTTAAAGGTATCGCAAAATGGCAGTTAGTAAAGTGGGTTCACGCTGACGTCACTTGCTTAGAGAGCGGCCGTTTCTCGCTCCCAGTTGCTCTTACAGCTTGTCGTGGTGTGAACGTTTCTGGCAGTTTCAAGCTGTGAATAATATCAACATGCTTTAGACGGTGAACAATGTCATAAATATTTAAAAAATAGCAGTGTCTCACATCCGTATACTTTAATGTCTTGTCAAGAGTGTCTAACTAAACATTTGTTACAAAATTCCCTAACTTTTTCAGATAACCCAGCAGGGATCACTTCTGGCTGGTTTATACCTTCCAGTTGAACCTACCACTAGGCACAACAAAAACCGATGTGTCACTTAAATCTGGGCAAACTTATGGATGTCCAAATGTCCAAGAGCAGCACATCACTAACCACAAATGTAGAGATTCTGGGGTTCAAGGGTAATTTGATAGATCTAGTCTACGGCGGGAGATGACTGTTGGAGTTGGTGGATATTGTTCCCTAACCTCAGAGGTTCTTGCTAGCCTCAACAAGGGTGTGCCACCCCCTGCCTGCTTTGACTCAAGATGCTGGTTCAGAGCTGGCCTCCCCTTCTTCCGGGGAGACATGACTTTGAGATTTAGTGCCCTAATTCTTCCTCATGGATCTCGATAGGAGGCGGCCCCTACCCCCTAACCTTACCCATCCTGAATATCCTGTCACTCCGGAAGCAGCGCTAAGGTTCTTATAAGTGCAATTTATAAGCTTCTGTCTTAATTTACTTTCTTAAAATGGGTTTTATTAATTAACTAAATAAAGAAAGTGTTCATATTAAATAGTACACAAAACATTGTTATTAACTAAATAGAAGTAAAAGCATATTTGTAAAATAGGTAAACTTCAAAATGCCTAACTAAAAGAGTTAAAATTAAAAAAGTTTTTGCTTTTCTCTACCATATAATCCACCCAGTAAAAAATATTTTCTTGATTGTTTAAAAAACAGTGTATTACTTGAAACAGTTGGTAAACATTTAGGACTGATCTTTTAGTGAAGCTTATGAAGCTATTTTTTCAGAATTATTTAAGACTCCTAATATTACCCTTTATTGTTGTTGTTAGTTTCAATGTTTTTATCCAACCATGACTGACAGTACCATGCTAAGTATTTTAAGATTTAAGGTAAGGATTAAATTTACTCTAGAACTGTGTTATAGGCTTTAACAGCTTTAAACATGATTGGTAGCAAATATTTTCATTGAAAATTAACTATTTTTAGTAGTTAGTAACAATGGAAACACAAAATTGTTAATGTTAACCCTTTTGATCCCAGCGTCCGATTTTACGGACGTTTTGTAAGATCGTGTTCGATCCCAACGTCCGCATTTTTGGACATTTTAAAAAATCACGTTCGATCCCAACGTCCGATTTTCCGGACGTTCACAAAAAATGTTTTTTTTGATACAATATAATCGGTTGAATACTTTTTATGTTATATTAAAACCATTTGTATATGAACACCTTTACAAAGTTATAGTATGTAAAGGAACTTTTAGTTTCAATTTGGCAACGATGTTTTCGTTCAAACTAGAAGGCTGTGGCTGCTCGGTGCCATGTGCTGTCTGCTCTCATCGTCGTCAGTCGTGAGTGTATCGTCTGTTTGTTAGAGCTGTAGTTAACCTTATTGTTTGGAAGTTTATTGGTTACGTTATTTACAATGAGATTATGATTCTTTGTAGTTATTTACAATGAAACGGGCAAATTCACCTCTTAGTGACAATACGATTAGTCGAGTGATAAATGAAGTAGAAAACTTTTCTAGTGATGAGAGTTTCTTGAATAATTTTGGCAGTGAAAGTTGACAGTAGTTTCTCTGAAGTGGATGACACGGATAATGATCCCACATATGATCCAGATCAACCAGGACCATCATCAAACATTCTTCCAATTGTAAGTAGGCCTAGGATTTTATCGGAAAGTGAATCTGAGAGTAGTATTGATGGTGAAAATGTAAGGAGTAGGCTTACTACTATACATCAGCAACCTAGACAAACCTTCTAGGCCTAGGCCTAGACATACTAATGGTAATTCAACTGATGATTCCAGTGGAGGAAAATAATGAAGGATGGATTGATGTTACTGCAGAAAAATGATCCAGGTTATAGTCATTCATTTTCATTTTTAGAATTGCCCGGCTTGAAACATTGTCCTCCCATGAATACACCATCAATTGCTTACTTTAGGCTGTTTTTCACAGTTACATTGATGGAAAATGTTTGTAAAATATACAAATATGTACGCTGAAGAAGTTGTCAGAAAGTACAATTCTAATTTGGGGATCCGAATAATAGTTTTGAGAACATGGGTCAAAGTTACAACTGCAGAAATTCAGGCTTTTATTTGTATCCTAATAAATATGGGTCTAAATCACAAACCTACCTATGCAAAGTTACTGGTGGAAATCTAAACAGTCAGAATTGTAGTTGGTTCGGGAGAATGATGAGTAGGAATAGATTTCAAGAAATTTTTGGCATATTTCCATATGGTTGATACACGGAACCTTCCTAAACCTAAGGAGCCAAATTATGACCCTTGTGCCCGTGTTGCAACCCCTAATAGATCATATGAATAGGATATCTAAGCACCATTATAGTCCCAATATGTGCCTTTCTATTGATGAAAGTTTTATACCGACTAAATGCCAAAACCCCTTGATGCAGTACCTCCCTAAAAAGCACCATAGAGTTTTGGAATCAAGTTGTGGGTACTGTGTGATGCAGTAAACCCACTACTGTGTGCATTTTTTTGTCTATAAAAGGAGCAAAAAATACCGATAGACAACATGTAAGGGAAAACAGGCCTGGCCTACAATGTAGTTATGAAACTTCTTGATGTAGCTGGATGTTTATACAAAGGTTTTCATATATTTGTTGATAATTTTTTTACTTCTGTTAGATTGGCCAAAGCTGTGTACACTAAGTGTACCCATTTTGACTGGAACAATTAGAATGAACAGGAAGGGTGTGCCTCAAGAAATAAAAACAAATTACACAATTGGGGAAAGAAAATACAAAAGGAAAAATTCAATGCTGTTACTTGGTTTTAGACAAAGGAAAACACAAAAAAAAAAACCTGTAATGTTGTTATCAACTGTGTATAAAGCTGTGAGAACAACAAAAATCAAAAAAACGAGGAAATAAAATATTACATTACTACTAAACCTAAAATAATAAGAGAGTACAATAACTTTATGGGCGGTGGTGTGGATGGCCATGACCAAATGTTACACCAATACATGGGTGATCGCAGGTCGGCCAAATTTTGGAAAAAATTAACTTTCAATTTGTTATCCAGGATGATTTTGAATTCATATATTTTGTATAAAACAAAATACCACCAATCCTATGACTAGACTAAAATTTTTAGTGACTCTAGTTGACAGTTTATCTGCTGAATGGTTTGATTTCAAAGAACAGAGACACCCGATTCCAGGACACCGATGTCAGTGATGATGAAAATCAAGGTGGAGGCGATGCTGGAATACTACCCGTTTTTTTTTGAAAAAACTTCCTAATAAAAAGGAAAGAAATTGCTGTGTTTGCAGTGCAGCCAGCACCAGACTGGGTGGCAAGAGGAAGAAATCGAGCTACATTTGTAAAAAATGTAAGAAAGGACTACACACAAAGTGTTTTCCACTGCACAAGTGTTAGTGAACACACCAGAAAAACTTTTTTTGTAACAATAAGATCATCATTAAAGCAATTGATGAAAGCTAAAATATAACTATTCATGTTCTTTTGTTATAATTTGTAACTTAGCAAGTGACAATACTTAATTTTATCTGTACATACATTTTTCATGTGTTTTTCGTAATGTTGTGCCTGTGGAACTAAATGTGCATTATTTAGTTGTAAACCTGTATCTGAATCAGAATCAGAATCAGTCTTTATTGTTACGTCAACGTTTATACATAGCATTGCTATAGAAACAGGTAACATTGTCATAAATTAATGTAATAATGATACATACACATATACATTCATACATATGCACATCACAATTCACATATACATATAAACTTAATAAAAATACATATAAGAGGTCAAGACAGCGTAACAAATTTAATGTAATCTATGTTAAAACACAATTTTAAAATTCAGGATCCATCAAATACTCATCAACACTATAATAGTTTTTTTCCAACAAAAAATCTGTTAGTTTGCTTTTAAATGTTTTTGAATTGATTAAATGTTTATATTTTTGAGGTAACTTATTGTATAGTTTTTTTGCCGTGTATATGGGAGTTTTTTCTACCAGACGCAGTCGATGTATGGGATATTGAAAATTAGCTTTAAATCTTGTATTGTAATTATGATCAAAGTTATCACTTGATAAGCTTTCAAAATTTGATTGTACTGTTAGTAGGGTTTTCAGAATGTATAAATTTGGAAGTGATAAGATTTTTAATTCTTTAAACAGAGGTTTGCAAGAAGTTCTAAATGATGAAAAGGTCATTAATCTCATAATTTTTTTTTGGATCTTAAAAACTTTATCAAAGTCAGAAGATGATCCCCAAAATTCAATACCATATTGAATTATTGAAAAAAGGAAAGAGTAGTAAATTATTATTCTAGTTTCCAAATTAATTGAATTTCGTAACACTAGCATTTGATAACATGCCGAGTTTAATCTTCTAATAATATTTTCAATACATTTTTTCCAAGAAAAGTTTATATCCAGATCTATACCTAAAAATTTTGCACTATCACATAATTTTATTTGTTGGCCGTGGAAAATCACATCCTTATTATAGCCCTCCTTTAATTGTGCTGTTCGAAAATTTAATAGTTGAGTTTTCTCTTGATTTAATTTCAATCCGTTAACCTTAAACCAGTATGCCAATTCATAAAAAGCTTGATTTAATTTATTTTTCAATTGAAAGTGAGAGTTTGCTTTAACAACTGCGGTTGTGTCATCTGCATATAATATAATTTTTGGTGAAACATTTTTAGGTAAATCATTAACATACAGAAGAAAAAGTAGAAGCCCCAAAATAGACCCTTGAGGAACGCCAACTTTAATTTCCTCCCAACAAGATCTAGATTTTACACTATTTTTAAAAATTACAGTTCTTTGAAATCGATGAACTAAATAAGATTCAATCCACAGGATTGATCTATTTGAAAAACTGTACAGTTTAAGCTTTTTTAAAAGGATATTATGGTTTACACAATCAAAAGCCTTGGACAAATCACAAAACACACCCATGGTTCTCTGTGACCCATCCAAAGCCCAAGACACCTCATTTACAAGTTTATTAATGGCCCCTAATGTACTGTGACCCCTCCTAAATCCGAATTGATCACAAGTCAAAATTGAATTAGATTCTAAAAAATTTGTAATTTGGTTTAGTGCTAATTTTTCAAATACTTTAGAAAATGATGGCAGTATTGAAATTGGACGGTAATTATCTGGATTTTGTTTTTGGCCTTTTTTATAGAGTGGTTTTAATTCAGCCCGTTTTAAATTTTTTGGAAAACTACAATTTTTGAATGATTGATTAATTAAAACTGATAAAGGAACAGCTATACTATACATTACATGTTTCATTACGTCCAGAGGTATTTCATCCCACCCAGATGATTTTTTATTTTTTAATGATTTTATCACTTTAACAACATCATCTGATGACACATTACCAAAATTAAACTTAAAAAATTGACATTCAAGATCAGTTTGTGCTAAATTTAGGGCCTCTTGTTCACAAGGTCGAGCCTTAATTTCTTTGGCCAATTCTGCAAATTTTTTGTTGAAGAATTGTGCAATTTCCTTTCCATCTTTAACAACCCTACCACTATCCAACACAACATCAGGAAAATTGTTAACAGATTTTTTGCATCCAAGCTCAGATTTAACTACATGCCAAGCAGCTTTATTTTTATTTTCAGAATCTTTTATGAAATTAGAATTATACATTTGCTTTGATTTATTACAGACATTTTTGAAAATTTTTTTATAATTTTTTACATAATTTATGAAATTTGGATTGTTTGACTGTTTGGCTAGTTTACTAAGCTCCCTCTTTTTAATGCTTGAAATTTGAATTCCTTTTGTTATCCATTTTTTATTTTTGGATTGTTTGGTTTTGTTAGCAGAGAATTTTAATGGAAATGATTCTTCAAATATATTTTGAAAGCAATTAAAGAAATTAGAACAGTTGTCAACAAAAGTAAAATTGTTTGAAACATTCCACTTAGTGTCTTTTAATCTACTGCTAAATCTATAAAGAGCTTTTTTAGAAAAAATCCGTCTTTTTACTCTAAGTTTAGTATTGTCATTATCAGAAATAAGATCTTTAGAAATATCTAAAAAGACTGCCCTGTGATCCGACAAACCCAATTCCAAATTCATTGTCTGAGATTCAAAGGATGACTTAAATTTAAAAGTTAAAATATTATCAATGCATGAATTTGTATTAAAAGTAATCCTAGTTGGTGATGCAAAATGTGTTTTAAAACCGTATGATTCAATCAGAGAAAGGAATTCAAATTTCTGCTGTGGTTTATTTGTTGTTTCCATTATATCTACATTAAAGTCTGATGCAATATAAACATTGTTTACATGGTTTTCTTTACCTAAAAGTTTTAACAAAGCCTCAAGCTTATTTAAAAATAATTTGAAATTTGAATCTTCTGGCACTCTATAAATAGAAATGATAATTATAGGCCTTTTTAAATTAGTAATTAGTTTTTAGAAAATTTTAAAATCTCAGTTATTTGTGAATATAACTAAGTCAAAATTTAGAATACAACTCATGTTTATATGTACAAGGACATAATGCTTTCATTTTTGAGCAGAAATTTCATTTTATGCCTTCTATATCAAATGGAAACAGAAAATTTTGAAAAAACATTTTTTGGTAAGTATCATTTTTTTTCAAAAAATTGTGTGTGCATTTTTATTATAATTCTAGGTGGGCTTATGTTGTAGTAGAGTCTTAGAGAAGTATATTAAAAAAAGAATCAATAAAATCCATTGATTAATAAAAAGTTTGTGTAACTTTTGCCGAAGCACTACATTTTCAATAAATCTTGGCCGGGACTGGGGCAGATACCCGAGCGCCAGACGCCGGGACGTGGGCAGACGCCCATGCGAAAACTCCCGGGATCAAAAGGGTTAAACTAACTAAAACAACTTTTTGAATTTTCTACTGAATTTAAAGTTTACTTTTAAAACCTGTGAACCTCTACCATTTTGTAACGGATAAAGCTTTTGAAATGCGGGTTGCTACATACTTCTTTGCTTAACTAGCCCTTTAAATGATGTTCATATCAACCTATTTTAACACTTTGTACCCTGAGCCCGAGTATAGGTCGGGCCGCGTCGTCAGCGCCTGCTCGTGGGGGTTCACAGCACCTAATCTAATAGCACCTAATTCTCACAGCACCTAAAATTTAACCGTCTAATAGCACCGATTCTCATAGCACCTAATATTATAGTACCTAATCTCACAGCCACCTAAGGAAATGCCCGAGAGTAGCACGGCACCTAAAGATCGTGCTGGAGTTTTTCAGCACCTAATATCACACCACCTAAAAGGGAGTGGTGGGGGATCGCGGAGGGGTAGGCCGCCACCACTGTCCGTGGCCAGTGGGCGACCGTCCGTTAAGTCGCGTGGTTTAGGGGAGAGCTTTGAGTTGGTTATTGACACGTGCTGTGCGGGTTGCATTAACGCGCTCGCAGGAAGAATTGAAGGCGGTGGACGTTTTCGTATAGGGAATTTTATATTATGACATATTATGTTATTTTTACCGGATCCCGGCGACCTCTCTCTCACACACTTAAAACGTCTACCACATTAAAATATACCCCTTTATTACATCTGAAAAAGTTTGACGGCTTAGGTAGTATTAATATATATATTATAGCGAAAGTGAGATATTTTAGATATGTTTATTGATTGTGATAATCAAAAAATATGAAGAAAAACACAGTTTTCTTTTAAATTTAAGCTTTCTCCAATTTAACTCCTCCTAATTCAAAAATAATTACAGTTAAAATTTAATATATCATTTGTTGTATGTCTCTTAAAGAACGACATACTGATAATTCAGAGTTCTAAGTTAATAATTAAAGGCGTAACAAGTTTTTTGGGAATAACTCATTAGACTTGTATTTATTTATAAATCACGCAATGCTTATTACTAATAGTCTTTACTTATGAGTGAGGGTGCAGAACAAGCGAGGTACACAGTAACTGTGCCGGAACCTTACTACATTATGGCTTAATGAAACACACATACCAACTTGCCCCGTGTGCCAAAATCACAAGATAAAAATATCGACAGTTTTATTTTCACACAAACCACAACAGGAAAATGTTTAAATTAGGCTTGTATGATTCTGGTAAATATATTAATTTAAGGAAAGGCAATTAAATTATCCATTTACCCAAAAACAAACATTTAATTAAACTTATATTTGAAAATTCACTAACAGATAATTTGAGGGAAATTAATATTCCTCAAAGCGAAAGCGGGCCGAATACCTTCCATAATCCTATCACCATCGTATTTGTTATCGGTGTTATATTTTCACTGTTTACCTCATGTTCACTGGCACAGTCTTCCGACGAATTTCTGTCCCTCAGTCAAATATTATTAGTCTCTCTCTACAGCCTCCCCCAGCAATCATTCATTGGTTCAAGCGTTATCAATAACTATTTTTGTATTCTCTACAACTTTCATCCAAACAATCAGGCGTAGTCTTTTCCAAAGCTTCGTTACAAATTTTTTTGATAGAATTAATAGTGAACGACTTATTATTTTTGCGATATGTAAATTAATTTAAGCCCATATTAGTTCAATCGCGTGGAGCTTGACTGTCACTAGAAGTTAAACTTTTTCATGTCTGAACTAAAGTGACTCCTTTCTAGTAAACCATCCTGTAATTTCTGCCTTATATTCTTTTGCTCATAGGTGCTTTAAATATTTATTTTGAATTATACAGTGTATTATACATAGCAATAACTACATCTTTCATTAATATAATATAATCCACCCATAGGGGTAGGAAATGGACTTGGAATTCTTAGAAGACCTTCCCTATGTCCTATGTACATAAAAATGTGGCACACACATGCCTCATAACTTTCACAGAAAATCAATAGAGTCTTTATGAAGATTAACTACCATAGCGACTGAAATATAAAATTGCAAACCCTAGAAAAAAGTATATTATTATTTTTCATCTTCCCGCTACTCGAAAAAAGTTTAAATTTCACACACACACACACACACACACACACACACACACACACACACACACCACACACACACACACACACACACACAGAGTTCTCGTCATATAAATTGATTATACGTATGTTAAAGAAGATAAACCTAGATTACTCGTTTTCATGGAAGTAGTACCCGCTATAAAAAACTACGTTTTGCTTTGTAAACTTCCCTTCCTTACTTCCTTGTAAACTTCCTTTGTAAACTCGGGGAGCCCATTGTCTTGATAATGTTTTTTAGTCTGCCTAGATCAGGTTATTTCATGCAACATCTTTATTTTTCTACAAAAGTACAAGTGACACATTAAAACCTTGCTAAATCCAAAAGTACAAGTGACACATTTAATTTTTAATTTTTCCAGAATCCTCTATTGATGATCTGACAAACCATTTGTTTTTCACATGATTGGAATGTCGTACTTAGTAATGGAAGAGTATTCTCTACCCAAAAACTCGTTCATGGCATATTTCTCCATTTCCAGTTCATAAATAAACATTTTACTCTACAGTGAAAAAAACAACGTTCCACAGTTAGTGAGATTAAAGGTCGAAATCAAAATTATTGGTTATAGTGGGGAACTGGACCAAATGAAAGAAATTTTTGTTTTTGGAGAGAAATCGACAAAACTTTCTACTAGTGTTAAATTTCTACTAGACAGGCTTCGTGTTAACTATTTAAATCTCTAGAAATGTTATAAAAAGTCCGTAGAAGATGCGAACTCACAATGTCGCAAAAAATATAAAAGAGCAGTAACCAATATAAGGCCTGGGGAGAGGTTTTTAAACGCCAATATAAGGCGTTTTCGGTGCAGATAAACGAAAAATACAAAACATTTAGCATCTCAATCGACATTATCAATAAATATCACTCCAGGTAACTTAAACCATTTGTTTTTTCAACTCGGTTAACACCAAATAAAGGGTAGTATCAAAAAGCCTCATGTTAATAGAATGAACTTAATAAGAAATTACCATATTTTGAAAGAAAAACATTTATCTTTGTAGAAGTCTCAATTGATGAGGTCATTAAAGCTGTCAAAAGAGTTAAAAACTCAGAAAGCAAAGACATTTATAACAAATATAACAATATATTTTAACGAATTTACCATACGTTTTTGAAACCCATTAACTTTATGTATATCTGCCCGATTCTTAAGAAAGGGTCTAGGAGTTTCCCTGAGAGCTATTGCCCAGTATAAATTTTACCTGTCCTGTAATAATAGAAACTGTTTTACATGATGAACCTTTTGCGTATCTGGAAAATAACATCAATCTAAATTTATTACAATAGAAGAGGTAAATACACCATTGATGCAGTTTTATTCACTAATTAAGGAGGTCCTAAACACTTTTGAGATTAAAGCCTTTGCTCAGGTAACATATTTTGGCTTGAAGCAGGGCCTTAAAACTTAACTATTACGGTATTAATGGGAATCCGGCTTTAAAGAGTTCTTCAAAGACTATTTATCTAAGCGCAGGAGAAAAGTTTGTTTCTATTAATGGAAATTTTGGGTGATCGGGATTCTTGTACGTAAGAGTCAGTCCTGGGCCCTATTATGTTTTTATTATATATAAATTAATTTCCTACCGTTGTTAGGTTAAAATCTCTTTTATATGCTAACGACACAACTCTTTAGAAATATCCATACAAACTTTGACAAACTACAAGTTCTTGTCATTGAATCAGTTGAGAAAGCCTCAGTGTGGTTTAGATCAAATGGATCTTTACTAAATGAAGTCAAAACTCAAAACATTTTGTTTACTTTACGACAAACCCCTACAATTGACACACCAAATTATTTCTTTTCTTGTGCTAAATTTCTAGGAATATTTTGGTAGAGTAATTTTTTTACTTAGACGTATTATAAATTGTGTTACTGAAAAATATTTTAAATCTGCATACTATGCCTATTTTTAATCAATAACAAGGTATGGCCTAATATTATTGGGTAATAGCGCTAAAATTAATGAAATCATTGTCCTGAAAAACAAAGCTATCAGAATAATAACAAAATCCACAACCACTAGAACACTGGGAACCACTTTTTTATTAAGCTTTGGTGGAAACTTTTATAAATTTATATATTTTTGACTCAGTATTGTATATTACAAAAAACATGTCATCATTAATTATGACTAGCAACTTGCATAATTATAATAGCAGAAATAAATATAATATTGTTATTGAGCATTGCAGATTAAACAAAAAAACAAAATAGGCATGTTATAATTACTCAGAAGACAAATTGCAATATTTGTTGTATTTTTCACGAGGCACTCCTGCTGCGTGCCTCGTAACTGTGCAGTGTGCCTGATTCAAAGGTCTACACATGTGGTATTTCCTTGTGTCTTGTGCCAGTGCACTGAGTGCTGAGACACACTGCATGGTTGCCAGGTTAATCTCCAATGCCCGTTATGTAGGCAAGTGAGCCAGGCAATAATTAGAGTTTATTTCTGATAATTATAATTTTTTATATACAATAAAAAAACCGAGATTGAAAGCCCTATTTTTGTTCTATATTATAAAATTTTATTTCTTTCCTATGTAATACATCCTCTATAAATAGATTACAATGGAATGGATATGTTATTAATAGTATCATATGGAAACATTTTAAGAGGTATTCAGATTGCGTCCTAAACAATTAATAACTTTGATCCTCAAAAATCAGGAAGATTAATTTTAACAACAATCAGTCTACAAGTAGACTGCGGCAAACTTCTTACGACGCAGTGGGAGGACTGAGAATAGTCGATCTCACTCAGTATATACCAGCAACAAAAGTGTTAATATACGTTTTGATGTTGTCGTCTTGCACTGTATGTCATGTTATATGGGTCTCTTCTGAAGCCTTACTGTATACTTGTTCTCAGTTTTTTCAAGTAATGTTTTAATAGTCCTCATCCTCTTTTTAAGATTCACGACTTGTTTAACATGGTCTCATACATTCATTTTTAATCTATGAATGTTCAGCTTTGACAATGTAATTTAAACATTAATTTAAATTTGTTATGCAATCATTACTAAGAGAGATATTCGCGCCAATTACACCAAAATTCAGAGATAGCAGGCTGATTAATAATTTTTATAAAGACTCATAACAAGTTGTTATTTTCTTTGAACAGCCAAAACAAGATACGCTCTTATAAGTGCGTTACTGGCGCAATCTGTAATAAGATATATATCCCACTAATATTATAAATGCGAAAGTTTGGAATGTTTGGATATTTGGATGTTTGTATGTTTAGATGTTTAGATGTTAAGATGTTTGTCCTCGAATCACGCTGAAAACTGCTATACGGATTGTGCTGAAATTTGGAAAACCGGTATAGCTTTTGGTCTGAATTAACACTTAGAGTAGCTGTTAACACTTTCAGCTGAAGTTTATCAAAGAGGCAGAAACATGTGTTTACATTTAGATTTGAGTAAATATTGAATTATTGTAAAGTGCTTAATCAGTAGTGTAATGTAGATTACAAATACGAAGTTATTTAATTTTAAATTTAGATTGCGCCAATGATCAATAAACCCATCTAATACAATAGAAATGCTATTTATACGCTGTTATAACAACTACCTTATTGTATAAAGCTGTGAATGTTTGCACATAACGTAATCTAATCTGGTTAGTTCCTTAACATTGTGTATGGCCTTTTTACTGTAGTTATTGAAAAGCAAATGGAGATAATATTGCCCTAATACTTGAAGCATATACATACATACATATAACATAATACATATTTTAGCGATCGGTTAAAAAATATCAAAATCACTTAATCATCAAAATTTAACCTAAGTTAGATTCCGAAACCAACATATGAGACCATTGTTTTGGTTAGCGCAACAGCATAAATCAATTGTGGAACTATAAATAGATTAGACCGGGGGTGAATTTAAACGACCAGAACAGACTCATATTGACCGCAGCAATTTTTGAGTTGTACGATACACTTTCGTCATTGGGATAAAAAGGCTAAACTCTTATTGTTACTGAAGCCATCGAAGAACGTCAATAAAATTAACATGGAATGTGGGAGGGAAATACTAATCTTATAAAAACTGTTTCACTTTACGACTTCAGGATCCAAATCTCTGTTCTTTAAACTTAAATCTAAATTGGATCAGGAGATTGGAATAGCTTTGAGTGACTATCGATTATCTCTAGACTGTTTATTATGTTATAGAAAAAGAATACATAGATATATTGTCCAGTTTTTCAACAGAAAATTGCGTGCGAAGCCGCGGGTAACTGCTAGTATATATATATATATATATATAAGTATATATATTTAAGTATATATATAAAAAAATTTTGCTGTCTACGTATCTACTGATCAAGCACCGTTCTGAAATTTAATTTGTATTAAAATGTTTTCTGCCTGTTTTACGAAACATGAACCGAGTGTCAACAACTTTTAAATACTCAGTTAAAATTCGATTATGAAACAATATTAGAATAGTTTTCAAATTGTAAAATATTCCAGGCAACTATTTTGATCCCACCTCTTCTTATAAAAAATTTCTTAACATTTCAACGGATTACTAAAAAATTTGTCGAAATAAGAATATGTTGTGAAATCGTACTATGGATATTATTTCATATAAGCCCATAAGCCAGATTGAAAGAATTTAGACATCTTCACCTTTTTAAAATGTATACTCATGCCATTGATAGACAAACAATATGCACTTTTTAATAGAATATTAAAATAATATTCTTAAATCAATTTTTCAAGTTCAAGTTAAAGTTCAATCTTTTTTATTATCTAAAAAATACATAATATAAATAAAATTTACCTCCCAGTGCACCTCAAGCGCGCGTGCGGGAGTTTCAGTTGAATCATAATTACAATTATATTAGTGTTCATTGTCCAATTCATATTTCCATAACATTGTCTTCACTTAAACTAAATTCATAAACTAGCAAAAGCAGTGTAAATCTAATAAATGGGTATACCACGAGATTATTATAATATTACTTAGAATAAGCAGCATTAACAATATGTACAAAAAAAAATGTAATTATAAGCATTACAAATTTTATAAGCAATAATAAATAGAAAAAAAATTGTATGGGCTCCTTAAATTCACCAATTTTTTTCTTAAAAGTAATATCATATTTTTCAAATTGAGCCTTAAACGGTATCCTTCCATTTTGACAAAACTTCTTCTTGCAATTTGGCCAAAATGTCCTTAGTAATTGTTTATTTTTGCTATTTACTCTTACCTGAGCAGCAGTTCTTACACTTCCATGATTTCACGACGTACTTGTCCCATGCGATTCATGTGCTTTCTAAAATATCAGCACAAACGAAGTGTAGATTTGTTTTACATTGAGAACAAACAGCATGTTCACTCACATGAGGCAGGAGGATCGTCGCAATCGGCACAATCACTCATCTTGATAAACACGGAGAACAGGCATTGTTTTAAATATTAAAAACTAATATAATCCCATTTTTGTACAGTTTGATTTTTTTTACTATAAAAGCTCAGGTTAGTTTCGTTATTTTATGGAAATGAATTATAGGAAATTGCAGTTTGACTTATAAGTTTATATAGTAATTATAAAATAAATATATTTTTTTAATGCAATGTAAAGAACCGCCTATTTATTAACGCTTTATGAAAGAATCGAAAGGCTTTATTGAAATGGTTTGTTGTGCGTCCGTCTGTGCGATAACTCTTATTATAAAGGCCCTAGTGATTTCAAATCTTGGTACATATGCTCTTATTGGTCTAAATAAGAACTCTATTGATTTTAAGATAAAGAAGAATCGTCTGTGCGCTATCACTTATGTTACATTCTGTCGAGTCTTTCAATGCTTTCTAACATCGTTCGGGTTATTTTAAGTAATCTCGTATTTGGTTCACAAAAACATCATATATGTATAGTACTTGTATTCATTATAACACTTATCTAGCAGTTTGGCATGAAAATAGCAAGATTTTTCGGCTGAAAGTATAAAACTCGTGAGTCAAATTTCACTGTTATAGAACATTGGGAGGTTAAAAAAGCTAAAACTATAGTTCTTCTAATGGTTGAAATTCCCTATGGATGTTACATTTTAGTCCAAATAAATTTGCTTTTAATGTAAGTCATGATTACTTACGTGTATAAAATATTTACTTTGTCTGACGTAGGGAAATTGCAGAATAAGTGATGAACGATTTTAAGGCTTTGCCTATTTTTATATAGATTTGAATGCAAATTATTACCGGTTTTCAGTGCACGGAATATACGATTTGAACACATTTAATTCCAATGACGATAAAAACTTATATAAAAATGTAAAACACAATGAAATTAGATGAACAAATAATTTACATTATTGGTTATGTGCAAGATTTGCGGTTTGGCCTAAAACATTCATTCAAATTCAAGGTAAATAATTTTTGGTGCCATTATTAGTTGTAATCAACAACCGCCGCAACGCCATGCGCACGGACCCTTCTCTTGTGCGAGGAGACAAATGTCTATCTCGTGTCGCCTCGCCTTGTGCTGTCGACTACTCGCCCTGCTGTAGAGGACAGTAAAATGGCGGGTCGTCGGGAGCGGGGTGAGGGGGCAAGGTTGGATTCTCCTCCATCCCCTCTGTCCCCACCAAGGCCCCTTTGGAACAAAGCGAGAGGTGCTGTGACACTGAAACTTGAAACAGTCTCACGGCACCTAAACGAACCGTGGATCGTTGCACAGTACCTAATCTTATAGCGCCTAATATCACAGCACCTAAATGACGACTTTTTTTCTGTAGGTGGTTATGAGATTAGGTGCTAAAAGATTAGGTGCTATGAAGCCGCACCCGCCTGCTACCGGCGCCCGATTATAGCTCGGGTCGTGTTATTTAATTGTATTATTTAGCTCAGTCATCTTATTTTTGGATTCAAACATTTTGATTATGTTCATTGGTTGTCTAAGTTCGTATTTGTTGGTTTTGAGATCCTTGGGTCACGTTTTAGTAATGAAATATGTATATTTATCGTTGTACTACAAGCGAGTCTAGACAGCTGATCGTAGGCGCCGCGGCTGATCGTCGGTACTGTCAGTTTGCTTTGTAGTGTTTCACGTTGTGTGTTGTGAGTCTTAAGAGATGTCTTACTAAGTTTTCTACAAATCTTGCCGACAAATACTGAAGCAAATGTTATTATAATGTATTATAAATGTGAATTTAACTGTTTGTAAATAATCAGAATTTTAGTTTCTTACTGAATGAAGTAAAGGCAAATGCAAGCAATTTGAGGTTATCATTGTGTTTTGTTTTGTATTTACACTTGCTTTGTTCTTTCTTCTCGACTTTCCATTGATTTTCTTTTATATTATTTACTTATTATTTTCGAGTTTAAATAATATGGGTGATGAAATCAAAAGTGATGCAATTCGCGATCTTTTGTTTGACTGAGAGTCGGAAAGTGACGATGATTTTGATACACACCTGGGACCAAATATTGATTTTATAAACGATCTAAACGAAAATTTGTGAGATCCTGTATTTGATTCAGACCATTGTGCTTTAAAAATTACCACTCTAAGGCGAATTAACTGAACTAACAAGCTATGTAGCAAATCTTTGTTTGTATTTTTTTACATAACATTCAATATTATGTAATAATTTTATTTCGAAAATAAACTTTATATTTGTATACATTTAAAAAAAAGTATGTATCTCTATCTTTAAAAAGATATATAGTATGAGTTTATAACATAATTACTCTAATAACACAGAATTTTTTAAAAGCATCATAAAACCCCCAGGGAGCCACGTTGAAACATGTATTAAGGACCCAGGGTACAAAGTGTTAACATTTAAAATTTTCTACTGGCTCCTCGTGGACCGATCCCATAGATGCATAGTAGGACATCTTAAAGTAGGTGCTTGTGTAGAGTTGTAGCTTCATCTGATATGGTTACAATAAAATTAAACAACAGCAAACAAGCAAGTTTTTTTTGTGGTTGAGGTCAATGACCTATGTTTTATCCTGATTAAATACAAGTTTTATGGAATCTAAATTTATAAAATAAAAGTAAATCTCCAAATTAATCCGACTTTGACCAAACATCAGATCGTGTGATTTCACTTACTGAATAAAAACAGTGAGAGCGGCTGTACTGGCTGCAAATAAGTAGAAACAGTTTTGTCCCCAAAGTCTCTGGAGAATGGGGAACGTCATTCCGACGGTGAGGTTCCCAATCCACTGAGCTACGCTTCCCAGAGCCATGGCTGGGGCTCGGGGGCCAACGTCAAACAACTCTGTCAACATCACGTTGTACACAATAAAATATGGCCAAAAATATTGCACTAAACTTCGAATTAGATAGGATCTAACAACATACTCACCAGATCCAATAAAATACGGGATGGGTCCTAGACCACAGCCATACACTAAGACGTAGAACAGAACACAAAAAATGGAGAAGTTTGGCATCCAACTGACTGCATCCTGAAAACAAAGTCCACATAGAGTTTCGACATTAGGAGAAATATAGGCCTATCTACTGCTGTTGTCAACTCAATGTCGCTAAGCAATGAGCAAAATAAGTTGTCACTGTGTAACATGTATTTGGTGAATTAGAACGGTTAAGACTGTAAAAGGTAGAATAATTTGTATAATTAGCTAATTGCTGTTGTATATTTCATATTGTCAGTGCTAGTTCTAATTAATGCTACTTATAAAAAAAGAACATAACGTTAGGACTATAGACGCCCTTAGAATACTCACTGGCCCGGGTATACGGGATACAATGGTTACATAGCTATTAAGAGTCAACAACATTCATTGGCACTCTTCATTTGGTTTCTCACAAGGATGATTTGAAAAATCCAATGAAGTGGAGATATATATTTTTGATTTATTATGTAACTTCTTTATGTTTGCCTTGGTAGTTCTTTGACAAGCCTAAAAATAAATTGGGATATGTAATGGTTTAACTCTTTTTCACATAATGGAAAAACTCTAAATGTTTCTAGTTTGTGACTTTGGGGGATATCATTCTTATTTATTAACTCGTTTAAAACTCTTTAATATAGAAATGATAGATTTGCAGTAGATTTTAGTAGATTCCTACACAAATAAAGATATATTAACCCATCAATACCTAGAATTTGGAGAAGATAAGCAGTTACATACTGCTGTAACAGATTTTTTATTTCATTATTATAACCTATAAACTCACCAAACCAGCTGCAATTATGATTCCAATTATAACGATGTATCTAGACTTTTGCCTTAAATCTTAACAGTCTAACTGGTCATATAACTCAAAAGAACAGATATCTTAAAACAAATATCACATTTGTATTCCTGAGAATGAGCCAATTCAGTATGATTTACTAAATGACCACTTCTCAATTGAAAAAGTATATCCAAATCTAAGATTGCAAATTTAAAGATGGCCACTGAAGGGTTAAATATGAAGGGTAATATTTTGTACATCCGATACACAAATTTTTAATCCTTCTACAGCAATATTCTGTATTTTATAACAAGCACAATTTTAAGTCCTATTCAATTGCTTCTTTTGGGGTAATTTCAATAAATAATACCCTTTATTTCATCATTAAGTTATAGTTATTCAAATATTCTAAGTAACACATTAAATACATAAAGATTGACTCAATATTTAGTGTTGAGGATTTCACTTTTAATATTGATTATTTGCGTATTCATAAGTTTGTATTTAAAATTTATGAATTAATTAATATTAATAATATATTTTGTATTTTTTATAAATACTAATTTATATTTGATCTATAATTTAATTTAGAGTACATTGTTTAAGAAATATTGACATGTAATACAGTAGTTTCTGTTAAATGGTGTAGAGGGCAAGTTACCATGAAGGAGATGGATACAGGTACAAGAGTGATGGATGTAAGGATGAGGCTGAAGTGTAATGGTGTAGAGGGCAAGTTACCAGAAAGGAGATGGAGACAAACAGCAGTACAAAAGTGATGGTTGTGAGAAAGAGACTGAAGTGTAACAGTGTAGTTACCGAGAAGGAGATGGAAAGAGGCAGCAGTACA
Source organism: Homalodisca vitripennis (assembly GCF_021130785.1). NCBI lineage: Eukaryota > Metazoa > Arthropoda > Insecta > Hemiptera > Cicadellidae > Homalodisca > Homalodisca vitripennis. The sequence goes on from NC_060208.1 coordinate 48,021,550, forward strand.
AGAGTGATGGTTGTAGGGATGAGACTGAAGTGTAACAGACTGCGACGCTTGCAGCTATTGACCACGGGTATCATTGCTGCCGACATGCTAAAGTTGATGACTCCAGCACCCAGGTTGGCATACTGCGCACCTGTCTGGCTCATCCCCGCAGATTGGAAGATCCGTGTTGAGTAGTAGAATACCTTAAACAAATTTGTAATGGATACAGTTAGAATGACAATTAGGTGGCAAGTACATTCTCTTTTGTAGTCCTTACAAACATCAGATATAAAATTATGTTCTAGATGTTTGAATATAGATGTTATCTACTGGGCTAGAGGGTGACGAGAAAGTTATGATCACAGAAGTTCTCACGCTAGCTGAAGCTGATCCCATCACTGCTAACACAATATCTCACATCATGGACCTGCACATTTGATGTCTGGTGTGCTTACTTGGTCCACAATGTAGGTAATGGATTTTGTTGATTCTGATTAAATAAACTTTTGTTATATATGGTCCACACCAATTTTGTAACATTTTTGTTATTTTACCCAGATATAGTGGAACCATCACAATGTTATTTACTTAATTACTTAAATTTTAATGAAACAGTCTAGACTATTCTTGCCTATACACCACATTTTATATTTGGTATAATTTCTCCACAAATATGGCTAAGATATTGAAAAATACAATCCTATGTTTTACTATAGATAAATAAAACAATAACAAAGTACAATAGAGGACTCACAGCATTGATGCCACTGCACTGTTGGCCAGCCTGTAGCGCACACACAAGGGCAAGTGGCAGTCTCATGGAGGGTGTAGACAGCAATGATGCCACTCCCCACTCTCCTCTTGTATCACCTCGCCCCTCTCCCAGTTCCAGCTCATGCGCAACCTCCTCTGCCGGGTAGCCTCGTAATCTTGACAATTCTGTTACACAACAAGCTGATCAACGGTTTTAAGAATAAATTTAAAATTAAAAGTTTACTGGCAAGAATATCTTCTCAGTGTATCTTTAGAATGGAAAAGAAGGGGAATGCTAAGTCAAATTCTGTGTTGCTCTATGAAAAGCTTCGGCCCTACGGTGATTGAAAAACTTAGAGGCTAGATTGATGACTTTTTCATTATAGAATAGGAGTTAGTTATCAGTGGTAGATATTGTACTTTCTGAGAAGTGTTTTTTTTTTATTTGATTTGATATTAGAATCCATCAAAGGTTCTTTGAACCACTAAAAATCCCTTTACAGAGTGATATTCTTGGATTACTGTTTATATTGTCAGACTGTCTCTGTAGGTTTAAGAGTGACAGAAATTGTATTCATAATGATTTTGTTTGAATAATATTTAAGTTACACAACTGTTTTGGAAACGAATCAAAGAAAAATAGAAAATATGAGACCTTTTAAAGCGCGTTGCCTGAGCCCTCGGACTATGTAAAGGTACTTGGGACTCTCTGGAAGTGTGGGGAGTGCCGTGGCTGACACCAATATCAGTACCAAGTGTAGACTGAGCAAGTAGTGCCATAGGTCAGCCGTTCCTGTCAACAAAATAACACCAATCTTGAGTATGAAAAAGAGGCTTTGAAAAGATTATTGTCTGAAACACTTCAACAGTGTACAAGTACATCGAGCTCTCTGAGAGTGTGGGGAGTACCATGGCTGGCAACGAAACAAAACTAATCTTGAATATGTAAAAGAGGCTTTGAAAAGATTATTGTCTGAACACTTCAACAGTGTACAAGTACATCGAGCTCTCTGAGAGTGTGGGAGTACCATGGCTGGCAACGAAACAAAACTAATCTTGAATATGTAAAAGAGGCTTTGAAAAGATTATTGTCTGAACACTTCAACAGTGTACAAGTACATCGAGCTCTCTGAGAGTGTGGGGAGTACCATGGCTGGCAACGAAACAAAACTAATCTTGAATATGTAAAAGAGGCTTTGAAAAGATTATTGTCTGAACACTTCAACAGTGTACAAGTACATCGAGCTCTCTGAGAGTGTGGGGAGTACCATGGCTGGCAACGAAACAAAACTAATCTTGAATATGTAAAAGAGGCTTTGAAAAGATTATTGTCTGAACACTTCAACAGTGTACAAGTACATCGAGCTCTCTGAGAGTGTGGGGAGTACCATGGCTGGCAACGAAACAAAACTAATCTTCAGTAAGATAAGAGGGCTTGCAGAGAATTTTGTCTGAGCCCTCGGATTGTGATAAGGTACTTTCTGAGAGTGTGGGGAGTGCGTGCCGTGGAGAATGTGGGGACACCAGTACCAGCACCAAGTGTAGACTGAGCAAGGGAGTGCCATAAATCAACCTTTCCTGACAAAAAACCTACACAATATTTGAAAGATAGAAGACCTTACAAAGCTCGTTGCCTGAGACCAAGATATCCATTTTCCAGATACTTTGACCACTTTTGAATAATCCTTAAGCTACTGAAGTTATTGAGGAATTTGTCAACATTTTCTAGATATGGAATTCTTAAAAATTTTTAGAAAGCCGAAATCATTTTTGAATTTTAAAGAATTTTGCAGATTCTCTAGGATTTATAACTTTAAATGCTGGATGAGCAGTCCAAGATTTCATCAAAGTAATGGTTCTACAGGCAGCTGTAAAAATAGATAAAGCTGCCTTGAAATATAATAAAGATGTCCCTTTTTTCCTGGCTAATGGGTATAGTCCTGCCTAATTTTTGATGAAATTTTGTTAGATAGATAATTTGTCAAAACTTCCTCTACTCTTGGAAGAAGTTGATCTATGTGCACTTCAAGAGAGGTAAAAAAAATACATAGACAATAGAAAAATGAAGACAATAACACAATTTAGGTGATTAATTTGCAGTCTTTCTTTCCTGGATCATATTTTGGATTTCAAATATCCAAAGGTCAGGTATGGTCATCGACTGTTTGCATATCGGACCATGTACGTAAAAGCTGAAAAATCCAGATCTAAGATTTTGAAAACTGATAGAACCATAATAAGGAAAACCTGTTCCTATCTGATACAACAAGGGATTCTTTTTGCAGTTGATTGTTTGAACAATGTTGCAAAATCAATTCACAATATCAAACAAATGAACAGCTGGAATATAAATATTAGCAAGATCTACCACTATGAGCCTTACAAACCGATACAACCTTATCAACATTACAAAAGATACTAGACCAGATGAGAACTTTTGGATGTGGTTGTGCCATAAGACAACCTGAATACTTGTTATTTAAAGGTGGGATGTTGTGACTGCACGAAGCTCCTTAGACATAAGCGCTTACTCTGAAACTTATAACCACATGTTGATAGTTTGAACATTTTTAGTTAATGTTTTTATATGTGTATAAGAACATTTTTTTGCTAAATACATGTTAGTAAACGAAGCCTGAACAAGAACAATGTATAAAATATTCAGGTATCTACAGCCAATACATATAATGTTCCATTCACATGATTTATCTAAGTATGTGAGCTTAAGTCGACTGAATAAATATTCTTGTATGTAATACTATTTTTAATTTGTTTACTCAAAACAATATGGTCATACACTTTTGGAACAGATCTTAAATACATATGATGCTGACGTGTATAAAACGATAACGGACACAATGTAACATTAGGAACAACTGTTCTCTAGTAAGTGTTATTATAACTAAAGCATGGTCATAATGATGCTATACACTGTAAAACAGAATATACCCTGAATAAACACAGCAAAACCTTGAAAACGATAAATTACATAAGTAGTACATTCTTATAACTTTGCAATGAATATACTTTTATGTATCAACTGTTAAAGGATTAAACAATCCTTATAAAACTAAAAATCTACAAAGGAATTTAAAAAACTGTATAACAGTTTCTTACAAATTATAGTAATTATACAGTAATAGATAATACTTATCAAATGACTCCTTCAACAACTGATTACCATGGCTTAATTAGAATATCACAAATTATTTCATTCGGTTTAATTGGAAGCAACCATAATATTTAATAAAATTGCAAACACACACAGTTATTAAAATATAACATAACTTATTCTGTATAGTAAAGACCAACAGATAAATTATTATTTTACTAACACTATTTAAAGAATAAACTTACCTAGAAGTATCAAAGATAAAGAGCTAAGCACTAACCCAGTAGCCAATCAAGTCCCATGAACTGAGCAAGGAGTACGCCGAATGTGACACCAAATGTGGTGAGGACTGCCACTGCCCCACGCACCGAATCTGGTGCAAGTTCCATCAGATACATCGGCATAACACTGAGTGTCAATCCTGTCACATAGTTTGTCCAATTTAATTTTGTCATCGTTATAAATATTCAATCATCATGTATCTTCCTGGAGTATCAAAAGTTGAATACTCCACTAATATGAAATACAAAAGGAAATTTAACCCCAAAAGCAGTTTTTCAGTTTTAAAGTAAATTAAACAAAGGAGAAATTTTGCTAATTCAAGATCTATAAAATATAAAATTCAGTTTTTATAAAATAACTGTTGTATTGTGTTCGCACCACCTCTAGTACGGCACTGTGGGGTCTATATCTAATTATGTGTATAAGAAAACAAACATGCATTAAAAATGTGTTTTTTTTACTGGGAGTTAGCCAGAACTAAAATGGAAAGAGGGCAAATTAGGTTTAAAAAGAAATTAGTCCCTACATTAAAAAATGGAATCTAAATCTTCTCAAGGCTCTGTCGTTTTGAGTTTAGTTCATAATGATGGATCCATGTTTCATCACTTGTTACAATTCTTTTCAGAAAGCCTTCTCCTTCACACAAATATAGATTTTTCTACTGTTGACTGGATTTTTATGTGAGAGCTAGTAAGATGTCTGGGCACCCATCTCGCATAGGTTTTCTTGTACTGCAGCTTGTAAGATTTTAAAACATTTTTTTCCATTAGATTTAGACTTATCAATTCAACAGCGATACACCTACTGCCCTGAATTAACACATAAAAAACTATTGTCTCTGTACACTTCTTAACATTCTTACAAGGATTTTACAACCTTTCTCACCTTCCACAACTAAAAATCTGATTACGGCACATTGCTCTCCCATGATGCAATTCTTGAGCGGACTTGCCATTGTTAACTGAAGTATATTTGAGGCTATGTTTACAAAATATGATTGAACAGCTGTTCAGATATCATCACAAAGTTATCAACTTTATGTCCTAAAAATTTATTATGGATAATTGAGCCGCTTTTGAGCAGTAGTAATTTCTTTTGTTACTTATTGAATGACTCTCGCACACAAATGTTTTACAGTTTTAATCTTCTAAATAGAATGTTATCTATTGCTTCTGTACTTTATATAATAGACTGCACGTTTCCATTCTGGCCCAGATCAAAATTGATTTGTTTTGTTTTTTCCATCTATCTTTGCATACGAACATGCACTTTGACCTGTAAAATTAAATTTGCTAAACTTGATGGAATGTGTGTGATATTTCTATTGTCCTTTCTAGGCAGTAAAGCCAAGTTGTATAAGAATTATTAAGTCTTTAACTGAAAAAATTTTAAGAGAGCCATACCTGAAGAGAGACCCACAACAAATCGAGCCAAGAGAAGACAGGTGACAGACGACATAGGCTTGGAGACGAAGAACATAACAGCTGACAGGCATCCCAAGATATCGGACACCACCAAAGCACCCTTTCTACATAACACAAAATACTAAATCACATTTTTTCTCCTTGCACATTCTTCTATAGCAAAATTTCATTAATAACTGTACAGTGTGTCCTATAGCTCTTGATCAATTTTGAGAAATTATTTCAGTGCATGAAATAAGAGGAATAAATTAAAGTACTTATTTGAACATGGATATTGTAAAAAAGAGCACGATAAATACAGTCTTCCAACAAAATATTTCATAGTCTTTGGCTAATTCACTGTGCCACGAGGTTTGTGCCTATTTTAGGACTGCAAGAATAAATTATGTATAGGCAACAGTTAAAGAATGCTAGTACATTGACACAAGTTTTGATAAACTATTTTTAATTTTACAATACTCTTTGACAAAAGTATGAAAAAGCTAGTAAAAAAATTGAACTTTGGTCATTTTTAAGTCTTTGGAATATTATTCACTGTTATTTAAGTTACTTTTGTAAAGTTTAAAAAACAACAATTTTAATAAACTAGACAGCAGAGACCATGACTCTTAGGGATCAATTCTTCTGCTAAGCCTATCCAGTATTTAATTATTATGCCATTTGATAGCAAATTAAATAATCAGTTTCAGTTCTTGTTGCTCTCCAAGTGACTTTTCCATTATGATTATAATTATGTAATATGAAGGAAGTTCTAATTTTTACCGCAAGAACAATGACATAACTCCCATTGTGTTACCTGCCCACGTAGTCAGCACTCCAGGAGCCGGCAAAAGAGCCGATCATGCCACCAACAAGAAATGCAGAAACTATGGTTGACCACAACATATCCAGACCTGCAGGTGTGAGGCTATATGATGCCAGGGACTGGTTACACCACTGCTGGATCAGCTGATCACAGATATTACGTTATACGCGTAGTTCATGAATAAAATTACATTCACTAATCCTGTTTATGGGATTTTGCAGCAAACTCTTAATTGAAAGTAGGTAGCCTGCCAACAATGAGTAGCCTAATGAAGGGTTTTATAAAAAAAACTATGGGAAAAATCTGTAGATTTGCTTAACCTACAACATGGTACATGAGAAATCTGCTTACTTATAACATTGTAAATGAATTTTCTAATTCCTTATTTCAAATGATCAAATACTATTACGATAACTTATTATCAAATAGGCAAAAATATCAAGATTTACAACAATCGTATAATTGGAACTTCTACAAAATATTGTGTTTTAAAATATATTTAAATGTTTATACAAAACAATTTTGTACAACATCCCAAATAATGTAATGTAAATACTGTCAGTTATAATTGTTATTTGGAGATATGTTTAACTATTAAAGAGGGTTGTCTAACCACAAATCTCTTAGTTATCACTAATCTGCCTTGAAATACATTATGAAAATAACACACATTAAAAAAAAAAAAAAAACACACACACACACAGTTTTGTTATTCAAATATAAGTATCTATTCACTGAAAATTAAAAATATAATTATGTGTGCTTTGGATCATACAATAAGATTACATGACAATTTTAGGAATCTTCTCCAAAATTGATGTTTTTTTATGGATTTTTTTCTTCTAAAATGTATGTAGTGTAAAAGTAATACAAGGAATGCTTAATGTACTAAAAAAACTAAATTCACATAAAAAACAAGAACAGCCTTAATGGGTAAGCTATTATAAGGCACCTTATTCACATGATATTAATAATTCTCAAAGATTTGTGAACAGTACAAACAATATACTGAACTTATGTACAACATTTTTAGTTGAATTAAAAGGAATGTGTTATATGATATTTTAGTTGTTTGGTCCTGTGAAACCATAACATTGCGATGACTGATGTATTACCTTTGATACCTAATAAGAACATTAATACTGAATAAGTGTACATACTGGAGCAGGTGTATTGATAACTCCAATGTTGTAACCGAACGGAACAGCTGATCCGAGGGTTGTTGACACTGCTGCCAACACCAATAGTCTTGTCCACCCGTCTCTCTGTTTAGCAAATTAAACAGTATCATATGAGAACATTGAAATGTAGAGGACACCAGAATGCAAACCACAGCAACCTCACACACTGTATTACATTGCAGTCCTCATAGTGTATGGTAAGAATGTAATGAGTAATTTATAATAAAATATATCACAACCAATGATTACTTATAGACTTATTTTGTTTATTAGACCCAGTCCTGAGACATTTTTGCTACCCCACACATAATTGTTTTATATACTATTTATTTTAAACTAGTGCCTTACTATATATAATACATATTTTTTCAGAAAATAAGGATGATGATAGAATAATAAATTAAACCACTTACCATTATTTAAGATCTTTTTGAAAACTTCAAATTTTTTAAAGAAATTTTTACTTAGCCCATATTTATATCACATACTAAGATATCAAAATTAAAATCCATTATATACAAAATATTTTGTATTTATTTCTATATAAACATATATAAACACTGAACTATTATTTCATAGGATAGAAGTCATTATATAAACAAAAGACTGACAACAAGACGCTCAACTGATGTAAATACAGCTGACTTATAAAAATTTTTTGATTGTGTCATATTTTGAGGAGAAATTATTTCCAAGTAACACCATATGAAATATATCTTAATATGAAAATAATTAATGAAATAATGGAATTTATGAACCAATGTTTTAAACCGTTCCGATCGAGACAGCACTTCGAAGGTTCAAACAGTTAAAATTACAAAATGGCGTAATACAAATAAAAAATAAGAAAAAATCACAGAAAATAAAAGATATTAATAAACCAATTAGCTTTTATTGTTCAACAGTAAAAGATATAGGCGATATAAATAAAGAATTTCCTATGAGAGAAACATAAATCACATATTAAAATTGATTAGTCCTTTAACTTATTACTTGCACTGAACTTATGAAACCTTCAGTTTTTTAAGAATGTTTTTAATGCAATAAGCACAATATTATATAGCCAGCTTAAAATACAGCTAATTCACAAAACATTTCAATAAGATGTACTAAAAAAACATTAAGGCATAAGTATAAACTGAAATCAATATCACATCAAATACATATATTTATATACCGGAGTTTATAAATGAATATTGGGATTTTAACACTTTGTAGCTTTTTTTAAATTTAATTTTAAAATCTATAAATTGTTTCGCATAGCCTTCACGTTCACCTGACCTAACACCATGTGATTTCTTTCTTTGGAGATTCATAAAGGATTGTGTGCATGTGCCTCCGTTACCAGCTAACCTAACCGGACTAAGGAACAGGATTGAAACAGCTGTCAAATAATCACTCCAGACACATTGATCAGAGTTTGGGAAGAACTGAGTGTCATGTGATGAATGGAGCTCACATTAAACACCTGTAGGTATAACTATTTCATGTTGCTCTTTAATTAAATGTATTAATTATAATTTTACGTTTTATATAATAAATACTACTACAACATGTTGAAACTCTTATATGTATTTATAAACACCCGGTCTTAAATAGTAAAGACAGTGATATAAATTCCTTATTGCTATAAAAAGAATTTATTAAAAGCCAAGAATTGAGTTTAAAAATCCTTGCAAGTAGATATTCTCTATTAGTATAATTTATTAATAATTTGTAATTGGTGATTTATTGGTAATTATCTGGCAATTTATTTTATAAGCATAAGCCTGCAATAATGGGGACTAAATTTGTACCTCAAGTATAACAAAAGGAACATATATCCATTGGAACATCTTGTACCATAAGAATAACAATCATACTTTTATCTTTTACGCTATTAACATTATTAATGATTACAAACAGAAACACGATTAAGGAACTCAGCTTTTTCTACGCTAACGAGAGACAAAACTTACCTTAGGTCTGAGAGACACCTTGTCTGGAGACATTACTGAGGGGTGTCAGTGTTGTAGAGGTGGTAAAACCTCTTGCTTTGGGGAATCCATTTACTGCAACAACGTTCCACATAACTTGAGCTTTCTTCTAGCATTGGGTGTCTTAGTACCATTTTTACTAAGATCATTTTATGTAATGCAAAATAACTATAAATACTGAACATGAAAATGTAATAATTTATACATAAAAAAGTTAATTTATGAAAATAAAGATAATAAACCAAATCCAAAGAAATGTTGAATGAATGAAAAACACTAAAAACAGTAAACGTTGAAATTTAAAGTTAAAAATCCACTTTTAATCTAAAATATCTTCCACGTAATTCGCTATTGACCACGGGTATCATTGCTGCCGACATGCTAAAGTTGATGACTCCAGCACCCAGGTTGGCATACTGCGCACCTGTCTGGCTCATCCCCGCAGATTGGAAGATCCGTGTTGAGTAGTAGAATACCTTAAACAAATTTGTAATGGATACAGTTAGAATGACAATTAGGTGGCAAGTACATTCTCTTTTGTAGTCCTTACAAACATCAGATATAAAATTATGTTCCAGATGTTTGAATATAGATGTTATCTACTGGGCTAGAGGGTGACGAGAAAGTTATGATCACAGAAGTTCTCACGCTAGCTGAAGCTGATCCCATCACTGCTAACACAATATCTCACATCATGGACCTGCACATTTGATGTCTGGTGTGCTTACTTGGTCCACAATGTAGGTAATGGATTTTGTTGATTCTGATTAAATAAACTTTTGGTATATATGGTCCACACCAATTTTGTAACATTTTTGTTATTTTACCCAGATATAGTGGAACCATCACAATGTTATTTACTTAATTACTTAAATTTTAATGAAACAGTCTAGACTATTCTTGCCTATACACCACATTTTATATTTGGTATAAATTTCTCCACAAATATGGCTAAGATATTGAAAAATACAATCCTATGTTTTACTATAGATAAATAAAACAATAACTAAGTACAATAGAGGACTCACAGCATTGATGCCACTGCACTGTTGGCCAGCCTGTAGCGCACACACAAGGGCAAGTGGCAGTCTCATGGAGGGTGTAGACAGCAATGATGCCACTCCCCACTCTCCTCTTGTATCACCTCGCCCCTCTCCCAGTTCCAGCTCATGCGCAACCTCCTCTGCCGGGTAGCCTCGTAATCTTGACAATTCTGTTACACAACAAGCTGATCAACGGTTTTAAGAATAAATTTAAAATTAAAAGTTTACTGGCAAGAATATCTTCTCAGTGTATCTTTAGAATGGAAAAGAAGGGGAATGCTAAGTCAAATTCTGTGTTGCTCTATGAAAAGCTTCGGCCCTACGGTGATTGAAAAACTTAGAGGCTAGATTGATGAATTTTTCATTATAGAATAGGAGTTAGTTATCAGTGGTAGATATTGTACTTTCTGAGTAAAGTGTTTTTTTTTTTTTATTTGATTTGATATTAGAATCCATCAAACCAAAGTAGAAAGTAGGTAATATAAATATTTTCTGAAAATGCAGGTTCTCTGAACCACTAAAAATCCCTTTACAGAGTGATATTCTTGGATTACTGTTTATATTGTCAGACTGTCTCTGTAGGTTTAAGAGTGACAGAAATTGTATTTGTAATGATTTTGGTTGAATAATATTTAAGTTATAAAAAACTATTATAATTTGAAAATCAAGAATCGATTTTTGAAGAAGATTCGGAATCGCATTTGAGATTTGAAAAAAACTTAGTTTCGCCCACCACTAGAATTTGTATATGAATACTTATTAACATTTTCATAAAAAACATTTATATAGACCTGGAAAATAGATTAAATATGCAAATATTTTTTCCCTTTTCCCAAGTGATACGATATATGAAATTTGAATGAATAGACCAATATGTGGCTCTAACACACAAATCTATTGTAAGAACCGTTATACACAACATTTTAGAAACGAATCAAAGAAAAATAGAAAATATGAGACCTTTTAAAGCGCGTTGCCTGAGCCCTCGGACTATGTAAAGGTACTTGGGACTCTCTGGAAGTGTGGGGAGTGCCGTGGCTGACACCAATATCAGTACCAAGTGTAGACTGAGCAAGTAGTGCCATAGGTCAGCCGTTCCTGTCAACAAAATAACATCAATCTTGAGTATGAAAAAGAGGCTTTGAAAAGATTATTGTCTGAACACTTCAACAGTGTACAAGTACATCGAGCTCTCTGAGAGTGTGGGGAGTCCCATGGCTGGCAACGAAACAAAACTAATCTTGAATATGTAAAGAGCCCTTACAAAGTTTTTTTGCCCGAGCCCTTTGACTGTATACAGATACATGAGGTTCTTTGGGAGTATGGGGAGTGCCGTGGGTGACATCAGTGTCAGTACTGAGTGTAGACTGAGAAAATGGTGCCATAGGCATTCCTGGCAACGAAACAAAACAAATCTTCAGTAAGATAAGAGGGCTTGCAGAGAATTTTGTCTGAGCCCTCGGATTGTGATAAGGTACTTTCTGAGAGTGTGGGGAGTGCTGTGCCGTGGAGAATGTGGGGACACCAGTACCAGCACCAAGTGTAGACTGAGCAAGGGAGTGCCATAAATCAACCTTTCCTGACAAAAAACCTACACAATATTTGAAAGATAGAAGACCTTACAAAGCTCGTTGCCTGAGACCAAGATATCCATTTTCCAGATACTTTGACCACTTTTGAATAATCCTTAAGCTACTGAAGTTATTGAGGAATTTGTCAACATTTTCTAGATATGGAATTCTTAAAAATTGTTTTTTAGAAAGCCGAAATCATTTTTTAATTTTAAAGAATTTTGAATTTTGCAGATTCTCTAGGATTTATAACTTTAAATGCTGGATGAGCAGTCCAAGATTTCATCAAAGTAATGGTTCTACAGGCAGCTGTAAAAATAGATAAAGCTGCCTTGAAATATAATAAAGATGTCCCTTTTTTCCTGGCTAATGGGTATAGTCCTGCCTAATTTTTGATGAAATTTTGTTAGATAGATAATTTGTCAAAACTTCCTCTACTCTTGGAAGAAGTTGATCTATGTGCACTTCAAGAGAGGTAAAAAAAATACATAGACAATAGAAAAATGAAGACAATAACACAATTTAGGTGATTAATTTGCAGTCATTCTTTCCTGGATCATATTTTGGATTTCAAATATCCAAAGGTCAGGTACAGTCATCGACTGTTTGCATATCGGACCATGTACGTAAAAGCTGAAAAATCCAGATCTAAGATTTTGAAAACTGATAGAACCATAATAAGGAAAACCTGTTCCTATCTGATACAACCAGGGATTCTTTTTGCAGTTGATTGTTTGAACAATATTGATCAAAATCAATTCACAATATCAAACAAATGAACAGCTGGAATATAAATATTAGCAAGATCTACCACTATGAGCCTTACAAACCGATACAACCTTATCAACATTACAAAAGATACTAGACCAGATGAGAACTTTTGGATGTGGTTGTGCCATAAGACAACCTGAATACTTGTTATTTAAAGGTGGGATGTTGTGACTGCACGAAGCTCCTTAGACATAAGCGCTTACTTTGAAACTTATAACCACATGTTGATAGTTTGAACATTTTTAGTTAATGTTTTTATATGTGTATAAGAACATTTTTTTGCTAAATACATGTTAGTAAACGAAGCCTGAACAAGAACAATGTATGAAATATTCAGGTATCTACAGCCAATACATATAATGTTCCATTCACATGATTTATCTAAGTATGTGAGCTTAAGTCGACTGAATAAATATTCTTGTATGTAATACTATTTTTAATTTGTTTACTCAAAACAATATGGTCATACACTTTTGGAACAGATCTTAAATACATATGATGCTGACGTGTATAAAACGATGACGAACACAATGCAACATTAGGAACAACCGTTCTCTAGTAAATGTTATTATAACTAAAGCATAGTAATAATGATGCTACACTGTAAAATAGAATGCACCCTGAATAAACACAGCAAAACCCTGGAAACGATAAATTACATCAGTAGTACATTCTTATAACTCTGCAATGAATATACTTTTATGCATCAACTGTTAAAAGGATTAAACAATCCTTATTAAGCCAAAACTCTACAAAATAATTTAATAATTAATAACAGTTTCTTAAAAACTATAGTAATTATACAGTAATAGATAATACTTATCATATGACTACTTCAACAACTGATTACTAAGGCTTAATTAGAATACCACAAATTATTTAATTCGATTTAATCGGAAGCAACCATAATATTTAATAAAATTACAAACACACACACACAGTTATTAAAATATAATGTAATTTATTCTGTATAGTAAAGACCAACAGATAAATTATTATTTTACTAACACTATTTAAAGAATAAACTTACCTAGAAGTATCAAAGATAAAGAGCTAATCACTAACCCAGTAGCCAATCAAGTCCCATGAACTGAGCAAGGAGTACGCCGAATGTCACACCAAATGTGGTGAGGACTGCCACTGCCCCACGCACCGAATCTGGTGCAAGTTCCATCAGATACATCGGCATAACACTGAGTGTCAATCCTGTCACATAGTTTGTCCAATTTAATTTCGTCATCGTTATAAATATTCAATCATCATGTATCTTCCTGGAGTATCAAAAGTTGAATACTCCACTAATATGAAATACAAAAGGAAATTTAACCCCAAAAGCAGTTTTTCAGTTTTAAAGTAAATTAAACAAAGGAGAAATTTTGATAATTCAAGATCTATAAAATATAAAATTCAGTTTTTATAAAATAACTGTTGTATTGTGTTCGCACCACCTCTAGTAAGGCACTGTGGGGTCTATATCTAATTATGTGTATAAGAAAACAAACATGCATTAAAAATGTGTTTTTTTTTTTACTGGGAGTTAGCCAGAACTAAAATGGAAAGAGGGCAAATTAGTTTTAAAAAGAAATTAGTCCATACATTAAAAAATGGAATCTAAATATTCTCAAGGCTCTGTCGTTTTGAGTTTGGTTCATAATGATGGATCCATGTTTCATCACTTGTTACAATTCTTTTCAGAAAGCCTTCTCCTTCACACAAATATAGATTTTTCTACTGTTGACTGGATTTTTATGTGAGAGCTAGTAAGATGTCTGGGCACCCATCTCGCATAGGTTTTCTTGTACTGCAGCTTGTAAGATTTTAAAACATTTTTTTCAATTAGATTTAGACTTATCAATTCAACAGCGATACACCTACTGCCCTGAATTAACACATAAAAAACTATTGTCTCTGTACACTTCTTAACATTCTTACATGGATTTTACAACCTTTCTCACCTTCCACAACTAAAAATCTGATTACGGCACATTGCTCTCCCATGATGCAATTCTTGAGCGGACTTGCCATTGTTAACTGAAGTATATTTGAGGCTATGTTTACAAAATATGATTGAACAGCTGTTCAGATATCATCACAAAGTTATCAACTTTATGTCCTAAAAGTTTATTATGGATAATTGAGCCGCTTTTGAGCAGTAGTAATTTCTTTTGTTACTTATTGAATGACTCTCGCACACAAATGTTTTACAGTTTTAATCTTCTAAATAGAATGTTATCTATTGCTTCTGTACTTTATATAATAGACTGCACGTTTCCATTCTGACCCAGATCAAAATTGATTTGTTTTGTTTTTTCCGTCTATCTTTGCATACGAACATGCACTTTGACCTGTAAAATTTAATTTGCTAAACTTGATGGAATGTGTGTGATATTTCTATTGTCCTTTCTAGGCAGTAAAGCCAAGTTGTATAAGAATTATTAAGTCTTTAACTGAAAAAATTTTAAGAGAGCCATACCTGAAGAGAGACCCACAACAAATCGAGCCAAGAGAAGACAGGTGACAGACGACATAGGCTTGGAGACGAAGAACATAACAGCTGACAGGCATCCCAAGATATCGGACACCACCAAAGCACCCTTTCTACACAACACAAAATACTAAATCACATTTTTTCTCCTTGCACATTCTTCTATAGCAAAATTTCATTAATAACTGTACAGTGTGTCCTATAGCTCTTGATCAATTTTGAGAAATTATTTCAGTGCATGAAATAAGAGGAATAAATTAAAATATTTATTTGAACATGGATATTGTAAAAAAGAGCACGATAAATACGGTCTTCCAACAAAATATTTCATAGTCTTTGGCTAATTCACTGTGCCACGAGATTTGTGCCTATTTTAGGACTGCAAGAATAAATTATGTATAGGCTACAGTTAAAGAATGCTAGTACATTGACACAAGTTTTGATAAACTATTTTTAATTTTACAATACTCTTTGACAAAAGTATGAAAAAGCATGTAAAAAAATTGAACTTTGGTCATTTTTAAGTCTTTGGAATATTATTCACTGTTATTTAAGTTACTTTTGTAAAGTTTAAAAACAACAATTTTAATAAACTAGACAGCAGAGACAATGACTCTTAGGGATCAATTCTTCTGCTAAGCCTATCCAGTATTTAATTATTATGCCATTTGATAGCAAATTAAATAATCAGTTTCAGTTCTTGTTGCTCTCCAAGTGACTTTTCCATTATGATTATAATTATGTAATATGAAGGAAGTTCTAATTTTTACCGCAAGAACAATGACATAACTCCCATTGTGTTACCTGCCCACGTAGTCAGCACTCCAGGAGCCGGCAAAAGAGCCGATCATGCCACCAACAAGAAATGCAGAAACTATGGTTGACCACAACATATCCAGACCTGCAGGTGTGAGGCTATATGATGCCAGGGACTGGTTACACCACTGCTGGATCAGCTGATCACAGATATTACGTTATACGCGTAGTTCATGAATAAAATTACATTCACTAATCCTGTTTATGGGATTTTGTCGCAAACTCTTAATTGAAAGTAGGTAGCCTGCCAACAATGAGTAGCCTAGTGAAGGGTTTTATAAAAAAAAACTATGTGAAAAATCTGTAGATTTGCTTAACCTACAACATGGTACATGAGAAATCTGCTTACTTATAACATTGTAAATGAATTTTCTAATTCTTTATTTCAAATGATCAAATACTATTACGATAACTTATTATCAAATAGGCAAAAATATCAAGATTTACAACAATCGTATAATTGGAACTTCTACAAAATATTGTGTTTTAAAATATATTTAAATGTTTATACAAAACAATTTTGTACAACATCCCAAATAATGTAATGTAAATACTGTCAGTTATAATTGTTATTTGGAGATATGTTTAACTATTAAAGAGGGTTGTCTAACCACAAATCTCTTAATTATCACTAATCTGCCTTGAAATACATTATGAAAATAAAACACATTAAAAAAAAAAAACACACACACACAGTTTTGTTATTCAAATATAAGTATCTATTCACTGAAAATTAAAAATATAATTATGAGTGCTTTGGATTATACAATAAGATTACATGACAATTTTAGGAATCTTCTTCAAAATTGATGTTTTTTTATGGATTCTTTTCTTCTAAAATGTATGTAGTGTAAAATTAATACAAGAAATGCTTAAAGTACTAAAAAAACTAAATTCACATAAAAAACAAGAACAGCCTTAATGGGTAAGCTATTTTAAGGCACCTTATTCACATGATATTAATAATTCTCAAAGATTTGTGAACAGTACAAACAATATACTGAACTTATGTACAACATTTTTAGTTGAATTAAAAGGAATGTGTTATATGATATTTTAGTTGTTTGGTCCTGTGAAACCACAACATTGCGATGACTGATGTATTACCATTTGATACCTAATAAGAACATTAATACTGAATAAGTGTACATACTGGAGCAGGTGTATTGATAACTCCAATGTTGTAACCGAACGGAACAGCTGATCCGAGGGTTGTTGACACTGCTGCCAACACCAATAGTCTTGTCCACCCGTCTCTCTGTTTAGCAAATTAAACAGTATCATATGAGAACATTGAAATGTAGAGGACACCAGAATGCAAACCACAGCAACCTCACACACTGCATTACATTGCAGTCCTCATAGTGTATGGTAAGAATGTAATGAGTAATTTATAATAAAATATATCACAACCAGTGATTACTTATAGACTTATTTTGTTTATTAGACTCAGTCCTGAGACATTTTTGCTACCCCACACATAATTGTTTTATATACTATTTATTTTAAACTAGTGCTTTACTATATATAATACATATTTTTTCAGAAAGTAAGGATGATGATAGAATAATAAATTAAACCACTTACCATTATTTAAGATCTTTTTGAAAACTTCAAATTTTTTAAAGAAATTTTTACTTAGCCCATATTTTTATCACATACTAAGATATCAAAATTAAAATCCATTATATACAAAATATTTTGTATTTATTTCTATATAAACATATATAACACTGAACTATTATTTCATAGGATAGAAGTCATTATATAAACAAAAGACTGACAACAAGACGCTCAACTGATGTAAATACAGCTGACTTATAAAAATTTTGATTGTGTCATATTTTGAGGAGAAATTATTTCCAAGTAACACCATATGAAATATATCTTAATATGAAAATAATTAATGAAATGACAATGGAATTTATGAACCAATGTTTTAACCGTTCCGATCGAGACAGCACTTCGAAGGTTCAAACAGTTAAAATTACAAAATGGCGTAATACAAATGAAAAATAAGAATTAAGAAAAATCACAGAAAATAAAAGATATTAATAAACCAATTAGCTTTTATTGTTCAACAGTAAAAGATATAGGCGATATAAATAAAGAATTTCCTATGAGAGAAACATAAATCACATATTAAAATTGATTAGTCCTTTAACTTATTACTTGCACTGAACTTATGAAACCTTCAGTTTTTTAAGAATGTTTTTAATGCAATAAACACAATATTATATAGCCAGCTTAAAATACAGCTAATTCACAAAACATTTCAATAAGATGTACTAAAAAAAATATTAAGGCATAAGTATAAACTGAAATCAATATCACATCAAATACATATATTTATATACCGGGAGTTTATAAATGAATATTGGGATTTTAACACTTTGTAGCTTTTTTTAAATTTAATTTTAAAATCTATAAATTGTTTCGCATAGCCTTCACGTTCACCTGACCTAACACCATGTGATTTCTTTCTTTGGAGATTCATAAAGGATTGTGTGTATGTGCCTCCGTTACCAGCTAACCTACCCGACTTAAGGAACAGGATTGAAACAGCTGTCAAACAATCACTCCAGACACATTGATCAGAGTTTGGGAAGAACTGAGTGTCATGTGATGAATGGAGCTCACATTAAACACCTGTAGGTATAACTATTTCATGTTGCTCTTTAATTAAATGTATTAATTATAATTTTACGTTTTATATAATAAATACTACAACATGTTGAAACTCTGATATTTATTTATAAACACCCGGTCTTAAATTATAAGACAGTGATATAAATTCCTTAGTGCTATAAAAAGAATTTATTAAAAGCCAAGAATTGAGTTTATAAATCCTTGCAAGTAGATATTCTCTATTAGTATAATTTATTAATAATTTGTAATTGGTGATTTATTGGTAATTATCTGGCAATTTATTTTATAAGCATAAGCCTGCAATAATGGGGACTAAATTTGTACCTCAAGTATAACAAAAGGAACATATATCCATTGGTACATCTTGTACCATAAGAATAACAATCATACTTTATCTTTTACGCTATTAACATTATTAATAATTACAAACAGAAACACGATTAAGGACTCAGTTTTCTACGCTACGAGAGACAAAACTTACCTTAGGTCTGAGAGACACCTTGTCTGGAGACATACTTGAGGGAGTGTCAGTGTTGTAGAGGTGGTAAACCTCTTGCTTTGGGGAATCCATTTACTGCAACAACGTTACCACATAACTTGAGCTTTCTTCTAGCATGGGTGTCTTAGTACCATTTTTACTAAGATCATTTTATGTAATGCAAAATAACTATAAATGCTGAACATGAAAATGTAATAATTTATACATAAAAAAGTTAATTATGAAAATAAAGATAATAAACAAATCCAAAGAAATGTTGAATGAATGAAAAACACTAAAAACAGTAAACGTTGAAATTTAAAGTTAAAAATCCACTTTTAATCAAAATATCTTCCATTTAATAGGGGACACATAAACAAAATATTTTTTTGATTGTTAGAGTTCTTAAAAAAATACTTATTAACCTACTGGCCTTGTATTACGGAACGGTTCCGTGACAGCTAGTCTGGGCTCAAAATTTATATCACGGAACCGTTCCGTGACAAGTACAGCGCCATCTAAATAATTTTTTTTAACTCCTTTTTCAACCAAATGTTAGTATAAATTAAACTAATATTGTTGTAAAACATAAGAAAAACTGTAATACTACAGATAATTGAAATTTAAATGAATAATAAGTTACTATAAGAATATTAGTGTACTACAAGAGAAAAAAATCAATATTCTTGGAATTTTCAGTATTTAGAAAAAACATTTATTCTGACAAACTATGCATATATATTCACATATTCTAGTATTGCTAGGTGGAGAAATACATTTCAAATAAAATAAAAGGAACAATGGGGTATTTTATTTTATATTATTTGAGTAAACAAAAAAAATTTTAATTTAAAAAATTCCAAAACTTTTTTAGTTTGTACAGCATTATTACTTTTAAATTAGGACCAAATATATTACTATCTATTTATTATTAAAGCCCATTTCATGTTAATCCAAAAAGATATAAAATATAACCAAATAACTTGAAAAATAATTTTTTTTATAAACATATAACAAAACCCTTACGTTTTTAGCATTTTTAATAGGATAACTCCAGATGAGCTGATAGTAAAAATATGTATAAGCCAATGGGTTAAAGCGATACACTAGGGAACAAAATATACAATCTTTATGGGAACAATCAGAACTTAACTACCATTGAACATAAAGTTGTTTTTATTTAAAATTACAAAAAATTTAAGAAATTCTGCAATTTCTAATATGAAGATGATTATTATATATTTTGAGGCAGAGTAATGATTATTCCCACAGTTAAAAACACAGGAATATAAATATTGTTGAAGAACAATGAGTAAACGTATAAAACTGCAGTAGGTATAAACAGTTTTTTTTATTATAAATATTTGTAATGTAGATATTCACATTTATATTTTCATATACAAATATAATACAAATGATTTCGATGTATTCTTCTGGCATGTGATATATTACAATAATCAGGAAAACCTAAACAAACAAGACCCTTACAAAACATTAATTTCTTTTAAAAATATATCCCATGTTTTAGTGTGGGGTGCTCCCTTATTTGTGCTACATTCATTTTGTTTGCAATGTGAACTTAGAAAACCCGGGGCAACACGGATACTATCATCCATAGTTATTCAGAGATTTCAAAGGAGTTGGAAGGGAATTTCACTGAACCCAAGCAAAAAAATTCACAGCTTTCATGAAAAAGTGCGGGTCTCCATCACATCTCTTTCAATGATAATGAATTAAAAACTGTGTCCATACATATTTTAAAAAGTAGTTCTTAGAATTAAGATTGTTATTGGTAGCAAAGTATTAGTGACTGATAGACCTTTGGAGGACTGTGAGGCATTAAACATATAAAGTATATCTTATAGTATAAAGATACTATATATATAGAATAAAGATATTACTATAGTATGAAGATGATTATTATATATTCTGATGCAGAGTAATGATTATTCCCATAGTTAAAAACACAGGAATATAAATATTGTTGAAGAACAATGAGTAAACGTATAAAACTGCAGTAGGTATAAACAGTTTTTTTTTCTTATAAATATTTGTAACGTAGATATTCACATTTATATTTTCTTATACAAATATAATAAAAATGATTTCTATGTATTCTTCTAGCGTGTGGTATATTACAATACTCAGGAAAACCTAAACAAACAAGACCTAACAAAACATTAAGTTCTTTTAAAAATATATCCCATGTTTTAGTGTGAGGTGCTCCCTTCATTTGTGCTACATTCATTTTGTTTGCAATGTGAACTTAGAAAACCCAGGGCAACACGGATACTATAATCTGCTGCTTAAAATATGGTGTTATCTAAAGCAAACTGGTCATAGTTATTCAGAGATTTCAAAGGAGTTGGAAGGGAATTTCACTGAACCCAAGCAAAAGAATTCACAGCTTTCATGAAAAAGTGTGGGTTTCCATAACATCTTTTTCAACGATAATGAATTAAAAACTGTGTCCATACATATTTTAAAAAGTGGTTCTTAGAATTAAAATTGTTAATGGCAGCAAAGTATTAGTTACTGATAAACCTTTGAAGGACTGTGAGGCGTTACACAACATAAAGATATTACTGCACCACTGACCAAGGAGGGTGTTACTGATGGAAGTACAAACAACCTTGGGACAAAAGTGACATGAAGATTTTTGACCTTATTGACATCCTGGATCTGAATGACTTGCTACACATCCTAATTTGATTCTGGCCTTGCTGCCATTCTTAGACGGTCAAGTCACTTACATAAACAAGAAAACTAAATAGTTTGGTCAATTACTGCAACCATGCATTGACACTGCCACTTGATTTACTGTCTTAGGACTTCTATACCAACTATGGATTGCATTTTAACAAGATCATAAAAAGGAAAGATAGCTCTGGAGATGACCAACGTAGCTCATCTGAATTAATCATCAATCCCAAAGTAGCAAGTTTGCGACCATCACAAAATCACCAACTCATCCGAACCAGCTACTAACATCACCTGTAGTAAATTTCATCAGATCGTAACAGAGAAGGGAGAATAAGTTGTCTGAGTATGTATGGACTTAAACAAGGTATGTGACAGTGCCTCATAGTGTAATCTATTGGAGCAAACTAAGGTGATAGAATAAGGATACCATGGTAATAGTGTTCCTAATAAATGTACTTTTAATGTTAAATAACAAAAATATGAAAATAAATTGCACACAACCAATCTATTTACACTGACATTATTTTGATGCAACATTTCAAAGCTAGCCCAGTTTACAAATGGCAGCAAATACACAACATAGCATTACTTGTATGTATTTTCTGATCAGTTCATAACACAGCACAAGAGAAGACACACATTATGGTTAACACTATTAATGAAGTAATAGAATTATATTACTTTTATACAGAAAACACACCCCTAATTGAAATAATCCAATGTGTGTAATCACATTAAGAGTTATGTGTAATAACATTCAATACATATCCACTATTATAGCCAGACAAACAATACATGTGTTGGGGCATTAACCAGCAACTGCTGACACTGTAACCAGTGACCTCAGGCACTGCTGTATACTGCACTGGTTTCCAACAAAACATGTCTAATAATATACTTGACTGTGTTATAGACTACTTCCTTAACCATACTTATCAACATGGCATTTTTATTAACTGAAATCAACATAAAAGGAGCATTAAATCAAACAAATTGGTCTAGAAAAAACTACTAGTAAGACTAGTCTGTTATTTCTAGAGCTTTATGTAGGCATGATAATTGATAAGCTGATTTATCAATATTATTGACTATTTAAAAACTAATTTTAATGGTAGCAGGTCCATTTAAAGAGTCCATGTGGGTTGAACAACATTCTATGATTAGCTTACTTGAAGATAAAAACCTAGCAAATATTGACTCTATAACATTTAAAGTATATGGTGAAAGTTGCATGAACTGTGACAATTTTTGTTAAGTGGGTAAAGCGGTTTAATGAACATAACTGTTGAAAATAATCAAAATATTTAAGTAATATTTACATACTATTTTAATATTCTTATAAGAAAGTTTGAAGCTAGCAAAGATAGAAAAACATTGTAACTCTCAAAGATGGGATGTGATTCTTCAATAAAAACATATCTCCTTATTGTATTAAACTATTCCAGAAACCATAAGAAATACCTGTGAGCTACCGCCTCAGCCCTCACCCACCCCCTTACAATCCTACTTCAAACTAACACTTATTTGCCCCATTGAAAGAAATGAAGGCCTACATGGGAGAAATTTTCTCTGGAAAATATTTTATTTTATGATGTAATTTGCAGGGAGGTAAAACAATTAGCATTTAATGGATATTTGAAAAATATTTTTATTGTGTTTATTTGATTATCAGCAGAACAGTTTTCTTTAAAGTCTCCAAAAATAGAATTCAAAGGTACTAAGTACATCCTTACAAACCCAAAAATGTTTAATGGAATTGTAGTTATGAAGATTTTATGTTATAAACTATAAAATAGCATACCAAATTGAAAGGCTTAGTTATATTGACAAGTGCCTTAGGATACATAAAATAATTCTGTAATTGTATATAGAGGTTAACTTATTATTTCAACATATTGAAAATACTATATTTCAGTATGCTATTTTTGTTATTGACCCTCTGTTTGGTATCTGATGTTATCCGACTATTGAACATGTAACCTCTTTTATTTATCATATCAACATGGTTAGAGAATCATTAAAAATGCTAAAATATAAGTAAGTGTTAGCTAAATTTTGCTTCTTTACTGGTGTCGATGCTCCGTAACATCACCGGCCATTGTATTTCAACTGTATTGTTATTTTTGTTGGAAAATATAGTGAGGCAGACCACCCGTCCGCGATGTACAGCGGCTGAACTGAGAAACCTACCTACTTTGTTTCAATGAAAACGAAAACCCCTATATTTCAACCCCACAGTATTCGGGAAAATAATATTTAACGCCCAAAAACACCCCAAACAGGCACTTTGGGGAGGGAGAGGGCAGGGGTTATTTTTAAAAGATTTTCAAATGTAAAGGTAGGTTGAGCCATACCTCTCATTATAAAGATCTCTACTCACTGATTATTTTGAAAAATAAAGTTTTAATTTATTTTGCTTCTTGTGTACAGGGTAGTACAAATAGTCAAAGTTGTACGGTTTTCACATTAAAAATTTTTAGCAAATCAACATTTTAGCCAAGGTTATCAAAGAAGTACTCTTTCTAAAAATATGTTACAGTTGTCAATTTTCAGCACATCTCAAATTTTTGTTAAAAGTTCAAATTTAGGATATTTCAACTTTTCAAAACTAAAAAATTCAAAATCAAAGTATGAGTTTCATTACAACAAGCAATAGCTATCTTAAAAAGTAAAAGTTTTTGTATTTAAAATTTGTCTTGGTGATTTAGCCCTCTCTTATTTTGTAATTTCTTTCAACATCTTGTAATTTTGTAAACAAACTTTATAAATACATACGTATATATTGTTCATAAACAATTTATTGTTGTCAATACACAATATATTTGTTCTATTTCTTTGTGAAAAAACTAATATATACGGTATATATATATATATATATATATATATATATATATATATATATATATATATATTATCTTTAAAAATTTCTTTAATTAAAAAAAATATCTTTGCACGATACTTGAAAATGCATCCCAATAATGAGTGAATGACTGCCAGAAGCAGGGTTATGTTTTAATGCGTAAAATGAAAAGTAAAATTCCCTTCATCAGATCACAACATCGAATAAATAGTTCAAATTTTTTTGGATTTTACAAAAAATAAAACTATACAATTTTCATAAAGATATCTTTATGAAAGGAATTGTATAGGAGCGACATAAAATATTCACGATACTAACAAACAAGTCTTTATCAGAAAACCACAAAACGAAGCTTATTTACCTCCTTTGTTTGGAATTGGCTGAATAAATCAAATACAAGCTGGTGTTACTCTACAAGAACATGTACCCTGCCACATCCACACCACACCACACCACCACAATAATGAGTAAATGAAGATAAATTTCGTATAACTATGCTAGTCAAGGCTGAATCATTTTACGTGAAGCCGTTAGCTGTTGATAAGATACTGTATCAGGCAGCTTGTTAAATCGATTCCAGATGATGACATTCATTTTAAATGGAAGTGTCTTTAATTTAAAAGTAAAAATGACTTATTTGATCAAAAATATATTACAATCTTTCATTTGTATCTTGTGCAATTTAAATTTTATGAATGTTAATTGTGAGTTAATTGGATAATTTTAAAATATTTCTGAACAAAACACAAGCTAAACAACTTACATAATTACTTTAACTTAAACTATTCTTGAACAAATAAAAAGTAATTCCAGAATTACACGTAGTGTAATTTGTAAGTAAATGATAGTGTATGAGAAAATTTTAATTTTCTGAGTGAAAATTTTTTTGAGTAAGAGGCTAAGGTAGTAAATTAATATATAAAACAGTAACAATCAAAGTCACATAGCACAACTCTAGCGCCTGACCTCGAAATTAATTCAAATAATCTTCCAGACTTCAGCTCATCTCTTCCATATAGATGATTTATCTTCTTTGTAATTAATACTATCAAAGATACCACACATTGCTAATAATTAGATTTTGATTTAGCTGAGTGTTACTTTGATATGATAATTCAAAACACTCATAGAAATACAAACACAGTCTATAAATCCAAACAGAAACAAAAATTGTAATCGGAAAAATCAAAGTAATTAACTGCAAAAATTCAACGTCTATAGATCAGTTCATTCTCATTATAATGTGCGGATAGACACAAAAAAAACTGTGTACGCATCACAAATTCGGCTTTTCTATAAAACAGCTGCATAATACAATTACAAGTGGTCTTAAAATATAGGAAGTGGCAGAAATACTGCATTTAAGTTTCCTCAAACTCAACAAGCAATACCCCATTAAAGTAAACAAGTATATAAGCCTTCCTGGGAGGCACCAAAATGATGTAGGATTATCTGAAGGAATATTTAACTAACATATACAGTATAATTAAAAGGCAGATCTTAGGGGGATAGAAATATATGTTTAATTATTTTTGAACACACCAAAATGATAAACATAATGCAGATTAAAATTTTGCCTTTGACCGGAGCACTTTTTATTTATACAATCTACCTTGTACTTTACTTATTCTCCTTTTAATTATGTGTGATAATATCCTTACACAGGATCTTGAAAATAGACAAATGAATTGCATTACAATGAAATTCTTCACTTAAAAAAAGGTCATGTGAATCCTCCCCCATTCCTTTGCTTTCATAGACTTAATACAAAGTTCCTATCTCTTATTTTAATTGATCTTTGAATTCTCATTCTCCACCATTTAGTGTAACCATCCAAGTTTAAAGTACCAGCCATAACCACGCAGGTGACAGTGAATTAAAATCATTTCATTCACCATTTTTATTTACTCTTTGTAGTGATAATGGACACCTTTTGAGACAATATCTAGTTCAGACTCCTTGACCTGACTTTGGAAATTCTCAGAGTTACAGAGGCTGAAGAGATCTTAAGCTGCTTGCTCATAATCGTAGTTATGAGGGTGAGTACCATATATTCCAGAATTTAAATTCTAGAATTGAAAAATATTTTGGCTGAGCATTAGCAAAGCTTATCACTTGAGAGACTGGAACAATTTCAATTCTGTCTGTCTGTCTGTCTGTTTATCTATCTGCCTGTCTGCATGAATTACAATTTGTAATTCATAATTTGTTGGCAAGACAGTAATTTATTAGTCTTGAATCTGATTAGCAAAAACACTAGCCACAAAACAGAGAGAATAAAGTCTATTAACATTTTGGATACCATAACTATGTATAAACAAATATTTTGTAGCAGTATTAAACACTCTCAGACACCTGTGACTGAAAGTGTTATATAGGAATACTGGACTAGCTAAAGTACATAATGTTAACAGTAAGGTCTGTTCATTTTTGAGATATTGTGAGGACAGGCAGAGAGATAAACAGACAGACAGAAATTAAATTGTTCCAGTCTCTCAAGTGATAAGCTTTGCTAACGTTAAGCCAAAAAATTTTCAATCCTAAAATTTAAATTCTGTAATATGGTTTCACATTTTTTTTTTAATTAAAAGCTACAGCCTGTTATAGCTAAACCTGTTTGTTAACAGATAGTAAAATGAATTGTTATGATTTATAATGCCAGGCTTAATTTTTGCCAATTAACAATTTTGAAGACTGCAATTTGTTTTAATGTGGTATTAATTAAGTTACACTAATTTTAGTTCAATTGACTTGCTTAACAAGATCACTCATTTTTTAAATGGAATGCAATCAATATTTATTTGCTTTCTGTATGTTATTCAACCCAAAAACTAACTCCTAGAAATGGCCCTCAGTTTCCGTAACAAAAAAATATTTAAAAAATTCAATAAAACATCAAATCTTGTAGAAAAGCAATGTTTGCAGCTAAACAAATAAGTACACTGTTTGTAAATAATAAACTGTATTATGTGATAAATAAGTCCATGATTAGAAGGCCTGGTGTTGGCCAGAGATGGTTATTTTCATGGTTTCACAGGGAGAATGACCTTGGTCACACAGAAAATCCTACAGGAACCTGACCAGCGGTTTGAGAGGCTTGGGGATGAAAAGGATTGAATTCTTTTAGATTATTATTACAGCAGCGTAATAACACTTTAAAAAAATAACTAATCAAAAAATAAAACATTTTTAAAAAAGCTCAAAACCATTTTTTATTTTCTGAACCATCCGAACATCTGTTTGTGATATACGAGAACAAAATGTGCAGCCTCTTAGCAGTACTAACAAGCAATTAAACAGAATAATACTTAACTCAAGATAAAATTGTAAAAAATACCCTGAAACTTCATACTAAAACGGTACATAAAAACATAAACACAAAAATCCATTAGTCCAAGGACAAATATACAAAGTAAGCCATATAGATATTTTTACATGAAAAAGCATTGCAGATATATTGTTATCACTGAGAATAATTACCTAAATTAAGAAAAACATATTGAAATGCAAATGTGATTTTTTAAGGAAATCAGGTAACTAACCAGTTAATTCAGTTAATCAGGATGTTAGCCTTTAAAATCTTAAAATATAAAAAAACATGAAAAGGTTACATGTTAGGACACTTAGAAGTTGCAATTTTTTTTGCACAATAGTTATCAAATGAAAACTATTTATATGGTTTTTATCTATCCCAATTTAATTTACTTTTAATCTATACATTAAAAAGGTAAATTTAGAGATGAAATTTCATCCATTTTTTAGCATATAAGGACAAGCAATAATTAAGGACTATGTAATTAATATCAATAATTAAATAATTTTAAAGTTTGGTTAGAAACAGCGCTTTTTTGTAAAGAGTCTAACGCTAAAATAAAAATTTAAAACATTCAGTTTTCACTAACAAAATTGCACACCAAATATAACCAAAACTTAAGTTTGGTTGATCACAGCTTGTATGTTACATCCTCACAACTAAATGCACATATAGACAAACACTTTCTGAAAACATATAACTCAAGAAATTAAAACAGCTCTTTTTAACAAAAATTTAATTCTTTTCACTATTACAATAAATTATTCAATGCTTGTTCATATAGAAGAGAAAATTTATATGCAGGTTATGCCAAATCAGGTCAAAGGTAGAATAATTTAATACCCAGTAAATTTATGAAGCTTTTTAAGGAAATCTTAATTTTTCTTAAGTATTCAAGAGTACTGTAGGCGAGTCATGAGATGACTCAGTACATGGTGCAGCTGTGTATTGTAGCGGTATCACCTTATTTTGCAGGCACCAAGTCAGTAATTACGTCTGCAACATTAGTGCACACGATTTTAGTTAGTCTCAAGAAAAGTGATTAACACCTTAAATGTGCCGAATTTCAAAGAGCCAGGGGTTGTCTCTTGACTCACCTAAGGTAGTAATGCTGCCCATACAAGAACAATGTACTTTTTATGTGCTCATGATTTCCAAGATCAGTATTGCTTTAGTTGATTAATTCAGGATTAATAATTATTTATTTATTATTAATGAAAGATTACTATACCAGGGTGAAGTTAAGTGTAAGAATACACCATTTATAATGTCAAAATTTTCATCTCAATAAATAAGTATGTAATTAATTTTCTTTTACACATGACAACCATTCATTTAATTGCATATAAGACTAAAGAAAGTAATAGCTTAATCATTTCATTAAAATTGACTGTTATGCCCTGCTGGATGCAACTGTATTTTGCTACTTTTATAATCAATCAATCACTTTATTCTCCTTATTACATTACAAGAATCAGTAATAACTATGTAAAAATACAGCAAATGTGCCAAGTCAACAGACATAATGTTAATTAATTAATATACATTAATAATAGGGGTTTAAATTTATCATACTTTGCAGTGGCACTTTTGTAAATAAAGAATCCATCAAATAAATAGTTACATGAACAGGAACTTCACTCTATAATTATAATTACTAACATTAATTATAACTTTTTTTAATTACTTAAATTATTTAGTATAACAATTTTTGAATAGTAAATAATTTGTTAACATTAACACATAGATTGGTAAGTCAATTATTAATCTGCACGTTTTAAGTCAATTGATGTTCTAAAAATCTTGTATAAATAAAGTCTTAACATTTTAAGACATTTTGAAATCTATTCTCATCAAAGCGAAAAATTTATCGATACAACACAAAGAATTTTCCAACAGTAATATGCTTCAGTGGTATATTTAGTTACCAGGCTATTGTACACCCTCAAACATATTTCTGAATGGTTTTTCAAGGACCTCAACTTACTTAATCTATTATAACCGATAACCTTGATTTTTTTGTCTTGTGTTACAGCAATGTTATTGAAATTAAAATATTGTTGATTATTAAAAACAGGCAACTATATAAAATAGATAAAGATTAATAATTGTTCATATTTTTAATTTGATACATACAGGTTAATATAATGTAATAACTTAATATAATAATAAATGGTTTACGGTGTTTAGTACTATTAAGTTTATTTACTAATCTTACAACTTTCTTGAGCAACATAAGAATTTCCTGAACTCTGCTAGCATAACCTCAAAATCCAAAATTGACTAAACCATAAATTAGTATCAAGAAGGTATATTTATATTAGCATACACAAAAACTATTAACTTCCATTAGAGAAAGTTTTATATTATAATAAAGTTATAATTATGTAATGTCAGAATTCCGTATTCATGTAAGTCATCATATTTTAAACATTATCGGGAATATCCTTGAAGTTGTAACATTTTCTAATGGCCTTAACATAGAACTGAAGTTGGCCATTGACTTAATACAATGACTTGACAAGAATATGCTAAGGTGATTTTGATGATTAACCTAATTGAATTTCAAACTGGTCAATCTCAAAGTCGTATTGTAAAGCAATATGAATGACAATGTGTAACAAGGTGACCTCTTGTAATCTACAATTAAAGTGTTCAATAGAGCTTATAAAAAATTACAAAAATATGAAAAACAGGGATTCTATGCTAAACTGAGCCTGAGCATCAAAAACTTAAATAAACTAAAACAAGATAATTATATGTTACTATCTTTTGAAAAAAAAAACACACAAACACACACACATACATATATCTCGTATGTATGCTTTTCTATAGATAAATTATATATATATATATATATATATATATATATATATATATATATATATATATATATATACCAAGTGAGTTAAAAGTATGGAATCGCTCTCTGTTTAGGTTTTGATGGATAAAGATGGAGGGATGGGACTCAGGACACCTTTCTAGGAAATAGAAGTGAACTTTTCAGGTACTGTTACAACTTGGCCCATTTCCTCGAAATAGGATTCGGGGGGGGGGGGGGGGGGGGGGGGGGGGCTCAAAATTTTTAAACATAAAGACCCATTAAGTGATACCTCATTTGATAGGTATCAACTAATGAGGTTGAAGTTGATAGGTATCAACTTGTATCTTTATGTACAAGTAAATAAAGATTTTCCTGTTTTATAAGTTTTTTCACTTTATCTGAGTGATGCTTATTTGGGTAATTTTTAATTGTAATTAGCCTTTTTTTAGCTTAGGATCAGCTGATTGCTGACATTATTGATGTCATTAGTTGAATTGAAGATTCTTCTTTCACAATTTAATTTTTCAAGAGGTAAGGTATTATTATTTTTGCTCAAAATCTACATTAAGTTAGTCCATGTCAAACTGTAACAACCTTTATATAAAATATACAAAAGTCTGTGTAGCATAAAAGCTATAAATGTTTAGTAAATGAACATTTGCAGAAATAAAGTTAACCCTAGAACTGGCAGTAATTTTTTTTCTCAGATGGCAGGCCCTTTTTGAGTGTCTTATACCCATACTTTAAACATTTGGTAAACAAAAACATTTTTACTAGAAACCTATTATGTTTAATACATTCTTTTTTCAGGAAGATGTGTAGATAATTATGGTATAAATAAAACCATTATTCATAAAAAGTTACTACAGTAAAATGTTTTTTGAGAAGTGGTGGGACTGCCCTTGGTAAAATGTGATAATATTATAAATATTAGAATCTGATATATAGCCAATTTATTCTTCATTTTATCTAGTTTCAGAAAATATATAATAGTATCCAGAACCTTTTGAAGAAAAATTATATATGTAATAAAAACCACAAATAATAGACAAAATGCTAAATTTGATACTATGTGAACGATTATGTTGAAAAATGTACAAAAAATACAATTCTTACATTACATGTTTTAAAATATATCACAATTTAAAGAACACATATGCACTAGAAAACAATAAATCAATTTATTAATAACCCATTTATTATTTTTTTCAAAATTAGGGTTGTACCTAAATTTGTTACTATGGATACATTTTTTGTATTAACAAAAAATATTTTTAATATACCAAAATTTAGTATAACAAGCTATAATAAACCCACATAATAAATCATACACATGATTCATCACTAACTTTACAAATAGATAAATGGAAAGATCTTTCTGACAAATTTTATGACATCATTGTTGCCAAAACAGCAAAACACATTTCACCATTGAAATCAGAAATTTGGCTTTTCTATAGAGCTCTAGATCGGAATGTTACACTTGAGGAAAATAGAAATCTAACCGTTGCTTACTTATTTACTTGATAAATGGTTGTTCATTTATTTTCAATATATTCAATGTTTTAATTTGACTTTATTCTTGATTTTTAGCTATTTCATCGATGCTTATTAAATAGTACTTGATGATTTATTTCCTTTCAGGTAAAGGCACCAACAAATAAAAGAATGAAGTGGTCAAGAGAAAAGTTGGAGACAGATGGAAATAAATAAAAACTACATCTCGAAAAAAGAAGATAAAGAGACAAAGTGAAAAGAGACAAGAGGAAAGCAGGAATAGGTCAAACATCCTTCCTATTCCAAACATACACTCTTGTCACAACTTTAAAGTGTATGATTCATCTAATGTCTTGATTTCCAAAACCAATGCAACAATGATGTTAAAGGTTTGAATTATACAGGGTGTAAATTAAGTCCTGATACGCCTGAATATTTTCCAAACAGATTGAGATATTGATGTACAATCTTCACCATATTATATAATACCTTTTTTGATTTTTAGAGGATTACATTTCCCCCACCCCTTTTCATAGGAGGGTAGAAGGGGGTAACTTTAAAATTTCAAATTGGAACCCCTATCTTGTGAAATGTCCTTTAATAGGCCAGTTAAAAATAATGACACTAATTAAATATATTTACAACGTTTCTAGCAAAAGTTATGGACTAATAACGCAAAATAAATCATAATCTGTAGAGATAATGCCAATGCCTTGTGTATATCAACACAATGTATGCATGATATCTTTTAGTAGCTAAGCAGAAAATGAAACACAGACTTTCCAGACATTCCACCATCCGTAACAGTAATGACATTTATTCTGAGATGGATGTCCTAGTAAAAGTTCCCTATGAAACAACAAGGGTAAAATTTACAAATTTACAAAAAAAAGGTTTATTTACAATTGTTTATGATGTCAGCAGAATAATTGATGTTATGAAAATAACTTTATTTGCCAATTGTGTAGCACTTCATTTTTAAGGCTGAATAATAGTTTTTATATAAGCAATTTTAGTCATGAGTACTGTCACAAGTATTTGTGACAGCTGCATAACTGGTTGCTGTGGGAGTCAATACAAAATCCATTCACATATCACTGCATGTTTCAAATGAAAATTTTAGTGTGAGACATTGCCTTCCAAGTTCTCACACACAACTGTCCGACACTGATAGCGACACCGCTCATAAGACAAATTTGTTTACAATAGACAGTTTTACTGTCCAACACAAATCTCCAACTCTTATGTACAAATGTCCGACACTGATAGTGACACCGCTCAGAAGACAAAATTTGTTTACAATAGACAGTTTTACTGTCCAACACAAATCTCCAATTCGCACGTACAAATGTCCGACACTGGTTGCATCAACACTCGTGAGAGTATTTAATAAGTATAAGTAGTAGTAGAATAAGCAGCCACCATGACAATTGAATCATCAGTATATCTGATTATCTAAACTGCCGAATAATTAAAAATGTCAAACCAAATCACTTTATAAGTATTCAAAATTACTATATTATAGTTCAGCCATGTTTTATACCTAACAAATTAATAATTTAATAATCAATTAAAAACTATCTAATGGTATTTATTAAATGTAACAAAGCATTGTAAAACTATTTTGAAAAATAAACATGTCTGACAGCTTGAGACACAACTAACATATGTTCATCATCACTGTAGGACTTGCGGCCACTTCTGTAATTACCAGATAAATGATTTTACTTTGTTTGGTTTATTAATTTTAAACAATTTTTCCATTTAATACATTATAAAAAGCTGGAAGTAACTAATTGTCACTAACTATAACAGTGTTTTTGTATGCATTGGTTCGAATATTTCTAATTAATCATTTGGTTTACTGAATCAATTGACCTGATAGCCGCTTATTATACTGACCCAGACACAAAACTTGTGCAATTTCTTGCCAGTGTAAACGCAGCTTTACTGCTTGGTATAAACCAAACAAACAACTTATAGCCCATCTAGCAAGGCTTATAACCAACACCTTGATTTAAACTCTACAAGAACATTTATTCATTACAGTTGGCTAATATAAAAAAAAATCATGAAACTTTGAAAAGCAGTCCAATGTGAGTAGCTATAATACCTCTTTAAATTTTATTGAATATATTTTCTTATCAGTTAGTATACATAAAGATGCTAAATAATTTTAACTCTGGAACTGTCAAAGTCATAATTTACAATGCATTTTTTCCTGCTGTGACCTGGCAGTCATAATGTGTGACGCATTAAATATCATCTGCTATTTACGTCATCTTACAAACAATCTTCATTGAAATCATAATAAAAGTTATATCATCGCAATTGACAGATTTCACAATTTCTTTAAATTTTCTCACTTTTATACATAAAACGTTTTTTTATATGGGTAGGGTACGATAAACGGACCCGGTTTTTTATACCGAAGTATATAGTCATTGATATCTAATATTCACATCTCAAATCCTAGACTATCAATCGAAACAAAAGTACCTATTGTCCTCAATAACAATCATATGTTTTAAATTAAAATATGAATTTAATATTTACAGTAATCAAACAAATTATTATAACCAAAATTAGGAAAACTGAAGACGACCGTATTTACTCCTCTCACAGTTTGTTGTTGTTTCTTTCCCACAAATTTCACATAATGGGTTTTTCGGTACAAGTCCAACATGTTGAAGCCACGAAAAAGCAACGTCGTGTAGTTTTTTTAAATTGACTGCCATTTTAAGTAATCAGAATTACGTATGTAAAATTGAAATATTATCCTACGTGTATTATTTTAGAGTGTTTACAGCTGTTGATATAGATTATTTAAGTTAAAGCAGTGTGAAACTGGCCATAGATTCCATCCATAAAAAGAACTAATCCGCTGACTTGAACCCTAACCTGGTTCATGAACTACTCCTGACCTAGTTCCTGAACTACAACTAACCTAGTTCCTGAACCAGTTCAATCACTTCAGGATTAAATTATATTATTCAAATTAAATTTTATAATTTAAAAAAGGAACAAATACAAAAATATCTATAGATTATGCTTAATACATTACTTTGAATACATGGTCTACTGTATTATATTACTACCCTCATTTTAGACCTCTCCTATTTTTGGACAAATACCAATCTATAGATGGCCATATCTCAAAAAACGAAAGAGCCAATTTTGATAAAACTTTCTATACACATTCACTACATGGTCTACTATACTAAAATACAAGCCTCATTCTTAGGCCGCGCCTATTTCCAGAGCCACACCTATTTTACAGGCCAAGTGCTGACAAAAAAACCAATCTATGGACAGCCATATCTCAAAAACGTACGAGCCAATTTTGATAAAAACGTTCTGTACCACATTCACTACATGGTCTACTATACTAAAATACAAGCCTCATTCTTATGCCACGCCTATTTCCGGAGCCACAATAACTTTACAGGCCAAGTGCTGACAAAAAACCAATCTATGGACAGCCATATCTCAAAAACGTACGAGCTAATTTTGATAAAACGTTCTGTAACACATTCACTACATGGTCTACTATACTAAAATACAACCTCATTCTTAGGCCGCGCCTATTTCCGGAGCCACAATAACTTTATAGGCAAAGTGCTGACAAAAACCAATCTATGGGACAGCCATATCTCAAAAACGTACGAGCTAATTTTGATTAAACGTTCTGTACACATTCACTACATGGTCTACTATACTAAAATACATGCCTCATTCTTAGGCCGCGCCTATTTCCGGAGCCACAATAACTTTATAGGCAAAGTGCTGACAAAAACCAAATCTATGGATAGCCATATCTCAAAAACGTACGAGCCAATTTTGATTAAACTTTCTGTACACATTCACTACATGGTCTACTATACTAAAATACGAGCCTCATTCTTAGGCTACACCTATTTCAGGAGATACACCTATTTTACAGGCCTAGTGCTGACAAAAACCAATAACTATGGACAGCCATATCTCAAAAACGTACGAGCCAATTTTAGATAAAAACTTTCTGTACACATTCACTACATGGTCTACTATACTAAAATAACAAGCCTCATTCTTAGGCCACGCCTATTTCCGGAGCCACATCGATTTTACAAGCCTAGTGCTGACAAAAACCAATCTATGGACAGCCATATCTCAAAAACGTACAAGCCAATTTTGATAAAACTTTCTGTACACATTCACTTCATGGTCTACTATACTAAAATACAAGCCTCATTCTTATGCCACGCCTATTTCCGGAGCCACAATAACTTTTACAGGCCAAGTGCTGACAAAAAACCAATCTATGGGACAGCCATATCTCAAAAACGTATGAGCCAATTTTGATAAAATGTTCTGTACACATTCACTACATGGTCTACTATACTAAATACAAGCCTCATTCTTAGGCCGCGCCTATTTCCGGAGCCACAATAACTTTATTAGGCCAAGTGCTGACAAAAACCAATCTATGGACAGCCATATCTCAAAAAA
Source organism: Homalodisca vitripennis (assembly GCF_021130785.1). Lineage (NCBI taxonomy): Eukaryota > Metazoa > Arthropoda > Insecta > Hemiptera > Cicadellidae > Homalodisca > Homalodisca vitripennis. The sequence goes on from NC_060208.1 coordinate 48,058,563, forward strand.
CGTACGAGCCAATTTAGATAAAACTTTCTGTACACATTCACTACATCGTCTACTATACTAAAATACAAGCCTCATTCTTAGGCCCACGCCTATTTCCGGAGCCACATTGAATTTTACAGGCCAAGTGCTGACAAAAACCTATCTATGGACAGCCATATCTAATAAACGTACGAGCCAATTTTGATAAAACTTTCTGTACACATTCACTACATGGTCTAGTATACTAAAATACAAGCCTCATTCTTAGGCCGCGCCTATTTCCGGAGCCACATCGATTTTACAGGCCTAGTGCTGACAAAAAACCAATCTATGGACAGCCATATCTCAAAAACGTACGAGCTAATTTTGATTAATTAAACGTTCTGTACACATTCACTACATGGTCTACTATACTAAAATACAAGCCTCATTCTTAGGCGCGCACTTATTTCCGGAGCCACAATAACTTTATAGGCCAAGTGCTGACAAAAAACCAATCTATGGATAGCCATATCTCAAAAACGTACGAGCCAATTTTGATTAAACTTTCTGTACACATTCACTACATGGTCTACTATACTAAAATACGAGCCTCATTCTTAGGCCACACTTATTTCAGGAGATACACCTATTTTACAGGCCAAGTGCTGACAAAAAACCAAAACTATGGACAGCCATATCTCAAAAACGTACGAGCCAATTTAGATAAAACTTTCTGTACACATTCACTACATGGTCTACTATACTAAAATACAAGCCTCATTCTTAGGCCACGCCTATTTCCGGAGCCACATCGATTTTACAAGCCTAGTGCTGACAAAAACCAATCTATGGACAGCCATATCTCAAAAACGTACGAGCCAATTTTGATAAAACTTTCTGTACACATTTCACTACATGGTCTTACTATACTAAAATACAAGCCTCATTCTTATGCCACGCCTATTTCCGGAGCCACAATAACTTTACAGGCCAAGTGCTGACAAAAACCAATCTATGGACAGCCATATCTCAAAAACGTACGAGCCAATTTTGATAAAATGTTCTGTACACATTTACTACATGGTCTTACTATACTAAAATACAAGCCTCATTCTTAGGCCGCGCCTATTTCCGGAGCCACAATAACTTTTATAGGCCAAAGTGCTGACAAAAACCAATCTATGGACAGCCATATCTCAAAAAACGTACGAGCCAATTTTGATTAAACTTTTTGCCACATTCACTACATCGTCTACTATACTAAAATACAAGCCTCATACTTAGGCCCAAGCCTATTTCCGGAGCTACATTGATTTTTACAGGCCAAGTGCTGACAAAAACCAATATCTATGGACAGCCATATCTCAAAAACGTACGAGCCAATTTTAGATAAAACTTTCTGTACACATTCACTACATCGGTTCTACTATACTAAAATACAAGCCTCATTCTTAGGCCACGCCCTATTTCCGGAGCCACATTGATTTTACAGGCCAAGTGCTGACAAAAAACCTATCTATGGACAGCCATATCTCAATAAACGTACGAGCCAATTTTGATTAAAACTTTCTGTACACATTCACTACATGGTCTAGTATACTAAAATACAAGCCTCATTCTTAGGCCTCGCCTATTTCCGGAGCCACATCGATTTTACAGGCCTAGTGCTGACAAAAACCAATCTAGGACAGCCATATCTCAAAAAACGTACGAGCCAATTTTGATTAAACTTTCTGTACACATTCTACATGGTCTAGTATACTAAAATACAAGCCTCATTCTTAGGCCGCGCCTATTTCCGGAGGCATCGATTTTACAGGCCAAGTGCTGACAAAAACCAATCTATTAGGTTATGTGCTAAAAAAAATCTAATCTATTAAATCAAACATCACCTGGAAAATCGTAGAGCATTTTTAGGTTAATCCTCGCATACATATTGTAGCCACTTTTATTACATTCTTAACATTTCATACTTTACATTCATTTGAAGTAACTGTAAGATAAACTTACTTGTAGGTAAACACTTTTTTAACACTACTTTAACACACTAACTTTTACTTTTACTTTAACACACTACTTTTACACTTTTTAAACACTACACTAAACAACTAATAACAACTATTCCATACGGTTTCTTCTGCCAGTTTTCATTATAATATATTGAATGTGCAGATAAATTGCATTTAAACCTACGCCAGGGACGGTTCACTGCTAAATGCCTGAGCTACCGAACCACTGTCCACTAGCGGTGAGACGGTATTTCAGTAATCAGTACTTTGTAACGGTTACTTTTCTACAGTATCTGTAACGGTTACTGAGAAATAAAAATACAGACAACAGGTACTTTGTATCTAGTAACTCTGTTACAAGGTACAAATATTTTCTCGTACGGATTACTTTACTAGTCCTGAAGTACTCATAAACTGTGTTTTAATTAAATAAACAGTGTTTAATTAGGGAATATACTCAGTATTGTCAGCGTTAAAAAATACTGATTTAAAGTCTTCTAGTATTTAAAACGTTACAAATATGAAATACTGATTTTAGAGTTCTAGTATTTAAAACGTGAACAGTAAGGAAATAATGCTGGTTTCAAGTATCCAGTGTTTTTACTCAGTATCGCCGAGTAACTTGATTTGTTATGTAATACATTAAATGATAAATTCAAGAATATTATCATAGCCGGAGATTTAACATCGATGTTTTGAACAAAGACAGTACATATAGGAATTTTATATATAGTATAAATACAGAATAGCGTCAACTATTACATTACAATATCCATTTAGTGACTACATAAATCGTTAAATAAAGAAGTTTGCCTCAAATGTTATGTAAATGACAAGACTGATTTTACAATTTTGCTACTATTTATAATATGTCATATTAATTAATTATATTGTTGGATGAGCTAAGTTACCTCAAAATATTCTTTAAATGGGTATACTGATTTTTCAATTAAAAATGATTTTAACTTTGTTAAATATGCAAATTTGTGAAAATTAAGAAATAACAAGAATTTGGATCCTATAGCTGTGGGTTTTTTTATTAAAAAGTTCTAAGTTATGTATACTATCTTCATTTGATTTCACAAGCATGATAGTTTGAAAATATATATAGACCATATACGGTAAGGATTCTTAATTTAGAAACATGCTGTTGGTAAGCGGTAATAATGGTTTGGAGATTAGCGGAAAAGAACTGTTTAATGAGGGTAATTGGTATATCATCAATTCCTGTTGAGAATTTGTGTTCAAAAGCCATTACAATCGTTTTAAAATTCTTTCATCAACCTCTTTAAATTTGAAAAAAATGAGGCTTGAGGCGGTTTTTCATGACCCGATTGATTAACAAAAATCTTTTCTGAATATTTGGAAGCACAACTCTATCAAGAACACTTAAAAAATATCATAAAAAAAATCATTAAATATATTTCCAACAAGAATTTGGTCTGATATGGATGTGCCATCCCGGAGTAATTGTATGTTATGAGTGATCTTGGTGCCATTGTTGATTTCAGATTTTATAACTTTCCAAGTTGATTTTGACTTATTTGTAGATTTCTTAATTTTACTGTCAAAAAACCTTTTTTTTGTCGTTGTTTATTTGAATTTTATTTCCAATTTTTCAGTTGCTTAATTAATTGTTTTAAATCATTAGTTTTCCAAACCCTATATGTTTTTCTTCAATTGCGCAATTTTTTCCTTTTTAATTTTTACATAATCTGAAATCAAACTATTTAGGTTTTTCTCTTTTTCAACAGATATTGAATTAGGAACGCTAATTTTAAAAAACATGAACAAATATTGAGTAAAAAAAATCATACTTAGTTTCTACGCTAGCCTGGTAAACTTCTAACCAATTTTCACTAGCCAATAGCCTTAAAAATAAATCTGTGTTAGTTTTTGAAAACTTTTTACAATACCTTAAATTCACATATTAAAGAGTATTTTGTACACCAAGAATTTCAAATAATTGCCCATCATGGTCTGATATACATGTTATAAGGCCAGATGTTTTTAAATTTCTCAGTTGTAATATTAGTGAGGAAGTTATCTATGCTGGTATTTTAGTATACTAGACCATGTAGTGAATGTGTACAGAAAGTTTTATTAAAATTGGCTCGTACGTTTTTGAGATATGGGCTGTCCGTAGATTGGTTTTTGTCAGCACTTGTGGCTCCGGAAATAGGCGCGGCCTAAGAATGAGGCTTGTATTTTAGTATACTAGACCATGTAGTGAATGTGTACAGAAAGTTTTATTAAAATTGGCTCGTACGTTTTTGAGATATGGCTGTCCATAGATTGGTTTTTGTCAGCACTAGGCCTGTAAAATCGATGTGGCTCCGGAAATAGGCGTGGCCTAAGAATAAGGCTTGTGTTTTAGTATAGTAGACCATGTAGTGAATGTGTACAGAAAGTTTTATCAAAATTGGTTCGTACGTTTTTAAGGTATGGGCCCTTTTATAGGGTTTCTCAAAACTTGCCTTTTAATTGAGTATAGTCTTGAAAATTGCTGCTATAAAAGGGGATTATTATCATAAAAGTACTGTTTGTTCATTTAAAAATCTTTATTTGTAGTATTTATCTTCACGTTATTAATTAAATATATATTTTGTATGGTTTGAGTTGATGAACTAGGTTAGGATTCATTTAGGAACTAGTTCCACGTACTCGTTCTTTTTATGGATGGAATCTATGGCCAGTTTCACGTCGGTTAAGTTAATAGTTCAAAATAATTAATCATTATCGATTGATTATATCGATGGTTATGATTAAGTAATATTGTTTGCCAATTTCGATATAAAAAACCGGGTCCGCTTATCGTACCCTACCCCTTTATATTTTTCTGGCCATTAAAAGCTAGAGATGTGTGAAGCGCAGTCAGCTGTATTCTGTTCTGTTTAGTTTTATGTTGTTTTTATACTAGTGTGAAATTGTGTATTGGCAGTTTCATACCGGTGTTTTTATTCTTTAATATAAGTAGGCCTAGAAATTTTCTTCATCTAGCCTACATAACAACCTGGATATTTTAAATTTGAAGATGTTTAGTGATTTCAATAGACTGAAGTTAATAAAAAAAACTTTTCTTAGAAACTAATAGTTTCAACTCTGGAGTAGCATACATCTATAGATGTAAAAGTAAACCCAACTTGCATTTATTTTATAATATAGGCCTAAGGTATTTTGTTCTGAATAATATGACATAATATTCTGAATGATATATCACTTAATGTTTTGCATAGTGACTGATTTTGCAGTTACATTTTTATTTAACTCCAAGCAAGGAGTTAAAAAGTTGTGCCAGTTAAGGCTAGAATGCATGTCAGTTCTAGGGTTAAATGTGTTATTTAGATATGAGTCCAGTCTGTGTAAGTTCATTAAAAGTCCACACTGAATTTTGTAAAATAACTTACCGATAGAAGACTCGTAAAAATACTAAACTTGACTTACATTAAAAACTTGTTTCGATAATGATGAATGAAACTTAATAACCTCAAAGCCTGCAAGACGTAAATAAACAGTATACAATCATTATAACCCCAAAATCCGCAATCTTTAACTAAACCGCAACAACCAACCAAGTACCAAGTTCCATCTGGATCTGACGACTATTTAGATTTTTGATAACTGCTGATGTTATCTGTCTGCCGCGTATCAGTGCTTCCACTTTGGTTTAGAGAGAGGCAGAGAGAATTTCCTTACCAGGACGTCAAGTTTTACTCTTTCCCTCGTAAAAGTTCCCTTTAGATTTGGTTTAGTATTTGAGTACTGTTTTATAAACTATTCGTGACGTTACTTTTATCATTTAAAATTATTGATTAGATTAGATGGAAACTTTAGAACTGTTGTTGGAGACGTACTTTCCGGGCGGAGTTTCAACTCGAAATAGAAGCTTTATTTTCTGGAGGGGGAGAGATCTGGTCGAGAGGTTTCAAAATCCAGACAGAAAAATCTTGAATCGTTTACATCAGAAAGGACTAAGTGGACAATAATATCCTTCAAGCTCTTTATATCTCTTGGGGTGGATAGAGTATTATATGTAGATGTGCATGTAAGTTAACTACCACCGCTCTACGCAGCTTAGTCGAAGCGGTGGAGGATACCTTCACAGAAAAGGAAGTCCAAGTCAGTATCTTTATGGATATTGAAGGAGCTGTCGACTGAGTACCATATCAATTCATGGAGGCAGCTGTGGAACGTTCTGTAGTGCCATACACAATATCAAAGTTAACGTTTGCTTTCCTTTAACTACAGTAAAAATGCCATATACAATGTCAAAAGCGGCTAGACGTACAATGTACGCCGTGCAAGCACGACGTGCCAAAATTGGAAGAAACGTGCCAGTGTGTGGAGGTCTCCGTGCTAAGCACGCCGTGCACTGCATGGCACGATGGCAATCAAGATCGGTTTGATTTTCGGCGTGCCGTGCCACCTGCAGCCGTGCCATCCTGCAAGTGTGTGGACCAGTCCCGCGTCACTTGCTGAGAGTGGAGTGTTTTTTGAGGTTATTTTTCGTTCTCTCGCGGCAAATACTCTCCTATATTTACCATGTCGACTGCTGACATACAAATTTTTCTCTCTCCTAATTTCTTACCATTAATTATAGATTCGTACAGAAATCACCATTGTTTGTGGCGAGTGAAGTGTAAAGAGTACTCACATAAAAGTCTAAAAGAAAATGCGTATTTAGACCTTGTGCAAAACTGTGGTGCCTGATTGTACAGTTGATTATGTGAAGATGAAAATTGATTTGCTTAGAGGTAATTTTAGAAGAGAACATAAGAAAGTTACCGAGAGCAAAAGATCAGGAGCTGGCACAGACGCAGTCCATGTACCTAAACTATGGTATTACAAACTGATACTATTTTTAAGTGATCAAGAAGAAGTACGTCTGTCGATCACATCATTAGATTCTCCGACAGAAGATTCACAACAAACTGGCGCAGGTCATGCTGTTGACGATGTACTCAGTGAGTGCGAGGAAGATGAGGTAAGTTTAGACTTTATTTTAATCCCGTTTTGCAGAGTATCGCTATGTTAAGTAAAAAAAACATACACGATTAATTGCCACAAGCGCCCGAAATCCACCAAAAATAGTTCCTTTACGCTTTTAAAGCATTTTTATCAGATCAGCGGTGGTAAAATGGTGCTAGAGGCTTTTCATCTCATCATCTCTTTTTGGCTAACAAACTTCAAGTTTCTAATAATTATGAAAGGTTTTTTTGTACAAAATTTGATAAAAATGAAACAAAACATTACGGGTGTTATGCTATTTTAGTTACAAAGCTTTAAACGGTCATCATTTTAAAACCGGACGTCATATCAAATTATAATAAATGTTTTGTAGAAACATAAATATAGCAAATTTGAACAAAATCGGATAAAAGGCATATGAGATAAAAATTAACTTCGTGAACAAATCATGATTTTCCTTTTCATTTTGATCTGAGAAACCACCTCTCGAAGTTTTTAAGAGTCATTTTTCACACTATGTATTAACTAGGGAACTAGGGAGAATTTAAAAACATTTTTGTTTTTATTTTTGTATTTTTTAAGTACCAAAGTGAACATTTTGTATTTTTTTTTGTATTACCGAGTAAACATAACATTTCAGGTTAACCCCTTTTACAGTATATACACACACAAAAAGATTAAAGCATCTTTGAAAACAGCCATAATAAATTATTGCTGAACTCTTTCCATTGAAATGTACAATGTTTAATTTAATGTAGCCTACACATGTATAATTTGGAAAATAACAGTACAAAAACTTCTACTTTACAGTAACAATATTTTTTTTTGCTTGGATAGTTTTGAAACCTGACACTTGGAAATAATCATTACTGTATTTAGTTATTTGCCAGAGTACCCTCATTAACAATTCTGTCCTGCCAAGCTACTTGGCCAACCGTTGTCAAGTACGTTTTGTAAGAATCTCTTAACACTTTTGCCCTTACTGATGCATGCCTTTTTTGACTTGCTGCCAGATTTTGATACGCGTTTGCAGGTAGGAGGTTTTCCCTCCAATCTCCAGGGATCACGAAGTTTGTCATAGGTTCTTCATTGCCAAATTCTGACGGCTTTATGTAATTTCTACCACACTTTCTTCTCAGCAAATTATGCAACACAACGCAAGAAATTACGATGTAATCAACTTTATCTGGCCACAGGGTTATTGTTGTATGGAATATTCTAAATTTGCTTGCTAAAATACCAAAAGCATTTTCTACAACTCTTCGTGCCCTGGACAAGCGATAGTTAAAAATTCTCTGATCGTAAGTTAAGCCCTTCTGCGGGTATGGTTTCAAAAAGTCTTCTCTTAGTGAAAATGCTTCATCGCCTATAAAGACGAAATCTAAATTTCCTACAGATTCCTCTTTTTTTTGGCAAATTGAGTTCATTATTTTTTTAGTTTCTTATAAAACGTAGTGTTTTCAGTAACACCGCCATCAGATATCCTTCCATTTTGTCCTACATCAACGTAAATGAATTCCATATTTGCATCCACTATTGCCATAAGCACAATGCTAAAATAACCCTTGTAATTATAAAAATAGGATCCACTGTTAGGAGGCTTCGTAATAGCTATATGCTTTCCGTCAATAGCACCACTACAGTTCGGCAAGTTCCACTGTGAATAGAAACCATTATGTAGCTTTGTCCTTCCATTCATCAGTTGTTGAGGGCATCTAAAACAAGTTAATAAATATAAATTATACATCACATGAGTTTAATTCAAAATGTAACATTAATATTTTTCATACATTACAAAATAATACGTTTATTTTTAGGATGACCCAAGACCGAAGGAACAATCTCAACCAGAAACTAGTACGCTGTCTACGTCATCTGCTCCCACGTTCGGACGGAAGAAAAGAGTCAGATGACACCTCAACATCTACTGCTGCTGATTACCTAAAACAAGCAGTTGACATTCTGCAGCGAGAAGAGGATGAATACGACAAATTTGCTAGAAATGTTGCCGCAAAACTCCGAAAAATGGATGATAATGTATTTTTGCCGAGAAATTGATAAATCAAGTTATATTTCAATGTGCTCTAGGGAAACTTCAAGAAGACTCAATTATCCATACACCGGTTTCTTTCATCGCCACGTCTGGTAACTCCTTCAGGAGCAGCTTAACAAGTGCTTCCAACGATAATTATCAATACAACGCTTCTTACGACTTTTATCATTTGTAAATTGGAGTTTTACTAAAGTTGTGTAATGTATCATTTCTAAAACGTTATTAAATTGTGTTTGAAACTAAATGTCTTAAATTTACGTGTCGCCTAAGCCATGTGTAACCATCGTCAACGTAGACACGTTAGTAGCCTGCAATCATTCGAATAGGCTGCATAACATTTTAATATTATAAATTATGACGGTTAATTATAAAAACATGATTAACAGGTAATATCTGTAATCATTACGTTCATGGCTTTAAAATATAAATGGCTTGGATGGAATTTTTGAACGGTTTGTCTTACCTTTAAGTATTCATCCTTTAAAACTTCAAAAATAGCTTGACATGTTTCCGGTATGATGTGGCCAAGAGCTTGAGGTGAAAATTGTTGAATACTTCATGTCCTCCAGTGACCTTCCAGTGGCTAAATATCTAAGCGTGGCAACTAACCGTTGTTCCGCCGTTATAGCTTTTCTCAGATTAGTGTCTTGTCTTTCGATGCGTGGCCTAACCTTTTCCAACACATAACTAAATGTTTCGTCATCCATTCGCAAGTAGTTCCTGTAATCATTTTCATGATTTTCACGTAAGTCTTTCAGTAGTCTCATATCAGAATACATTTCTCTCTCTTTTAACCAATTTTTAGTCCATAATTGTCTTCTTCTCTTCTTCACTTTGCTATCGTCATGAATCGCACGAATCAACAATACTGTTAACGCTTTATGTTTAGTTACAAGAGGCATAGTAGTAAAATATCACAGCACGACAATACTACACAATACCACAACCAACTTCTAGCACGTCACGGGACTGACTAAACTGTCAGTGTGTGGGGCACAAAGTTCCATGCCAAGCACGGCGTGCAAATATAAAAAAACTGCACGGCGTGCAATGCACGTCTAGTGTATGGGCCGCTAAAGGAGCTAACCAAATTCGATTAACTTTTGTGCAAACATTCACAGCTTTTTATGATAAGATACTTTTCATAATAGCGTTTAAATAATATTTCCATTGAATTAGATGGTTTATTAATCAGTGGTGCAATTTAAATTTAGAATTAGATAATAATAGTCTTAAAATTATATTTAAAATTAAATTTAACTTGAAATTAGATAATTTTAAATATCTAATTTTAGGTCTATCTATAATAAATAGATAGGAACCTAAACTAGATTCCAGTGTAGCTGATTCTGAACTTGTATTGTCTCATTAAAATATATTTCGTTGTGACAGAGGTATTGATACTCAATAGTTTCAATAAAAGTGGTAATAGTTTCAATAGATAAGAAAAATGGTGGTGGTGTTTTGGTAGCGGTTGGCCTAAAATAAGTTGGATATATCCATGACAGGCTTTCCTTGTGTCAAGTTCGAAGCCATTGGCATCAAGATTAACTTAGATCCCGCAGTCACTTAATCGATTGTGCTGCCTATATTCCTCCTGTAGCCAACATGTTAGTAAATACATAATCTGTTCAGTGACGCTTTTGCGCAAGTAAATGCCAGTTTTCGAACCTCGTACTTTCCAGCTGGAGCTTCAATCCAAACAGTGCAGCCATTTCAAGTATATCTACCAACTTCTTGAATGACTCACTAACTCTACTAGTATGCGCCAAATGAGTAACGTACTTGGCTCTTAGCTCAATTTGGTATTTAGTGACTATGAGTTTTGCACTGTGTTGTCACTAAGTCCGTTGATCATATATCTTGGAAGGACCTTTATCACCCTGCTCTTGATGTAGAGCTGAATATCCCAGAAGCAACAACATCTCTTCAACAAGCTTTATTCCATTTGACTAAATTAAATAACGCCACTTTGACTTCATCCGCCAATTTGGAAGACGAGTTAAACGAAATTCTACCTTAAAAAGAGTGGTCACTTCTTCTTAAACTAGAATGATGATATTGAAGCTTCTAATGTACAAGATACATGTAACTTGTTTGCAATTGCGTTGTATAAACCATTCAAAAATCTTCCTGACCTATCGCAGAGGAACAATAATACGTTCTTATATTATTCCACTCTTTGTATCCCTGATGAAGTTAAACGAAAGATTGATGCTCTGGGTATTTACCTAGGGGCTGTGAACTGGATGGTATCCCAACTATAGCAATTAGATACTGCAGTGACCTTCTTTCAGTGAGCCATTAGCATATCTTTTCAATCTTAGTCTTCAACAAGGTACATTTCCTACTGTATTGAAAACCAGTTTTGTAATATCCATCTTCAAAGATGATGATCGCAGGTTAGTCAGTAATTACCAACTAATAAACATCCGGTTGCCAGTAGCGAAGACATTTGAATCTATATCCTGGACAGACTGAAGCCTCTACAAGCTCGGCACTCATTCCTCAACCACATAGTTTCACCAATGGACGCTCAGCTGCTACTAACTTCGTATTGAATGAGGAATTCATAGTAACAGAGTTGGGGAATGGTCTACAGATGGATGCAATTTACTTTGACTGCAGTTAGGCCTTCGGTAAAGAATATCACTCTCTTCTTCTGACAAATCTTAAGACGTGGAATTATGAACTCCCTTCTATCTTGGCTCAATATCTACTTATCTATTGCTCGTTTCTTCAATATAATCTACAAACCCTTAAAATAACTTCAGATATTCCAAAGGGTTTGCTATTGGGCCTTTATTTTATCAATATATTTATTAATGTTATAGGAGAAGCTATCGAATGTAATTTCCTGCTTTTCGCAGGTGGTATAATTAGTTAGAAGAATCAAGTATATAGAGGATAATGCTTCTCTACAACGGCCATTGGATAGTCTAAGCAATTGTTGTAATGCCAATAAAATAATTAATCTCTTAAATGCATAGTTATATCATTCTGTAGAGGGAGAACTTTGCTTGAAACATATTATCATATTCCTGTGACCCAACTGATGCGCTGTGAAGTGTTTAAGGGCCTTGGAGTGTACATTAACACACTTCTAACTGCTGACCATTACAATGACGCTATATGTGCCGATCAAGCAAACTACTTGGCCTTCTATCTCGAGCTGCTAAGAGGACTTTCTGCGTCCACCATTACATTTCTTTATAAGTCACTTTTGCGCCCGATCCTTGAGTATCCCTCAGTCGCATGGGAAGTCTTGCTACTCCTAACATATGGCAAGCGTAGAGGGATTGCAAAGAAGATTTGTGAGGCTTGTTGAAACAACTCTTGGAATGGCTTTCAGAGATGTACCAGTGGATGATCTGCAGGCGCAGCTTAATCTTTCTCCCCTTGAAGATCGCCTCGAGAGTACTGATTTAGTCTTTCTTTATAAACTTATTAACTTACTTTTTATCTCGTATTTTATCAAAGATTTATCAGCGTCATTAGATGGTCACGGTTGTTTTCTCGTTTTGCCAACCAAGTCCACTTTAACCAACTCGGCATCATTTACCATACCCATTTTTGTTAATTGTAGAGTATAAGTAAAAACCGGGTTAAGTGCCAAAAAGTTACTTTTGAGATAATCGATGAAAACTGCATATAACTGTCATAATTAAATATTTTTTAACTGTTATATATTAAATAAAAAATATACATCCCTACTAATAGTATCAGTGGAAGAATGCATTATATACCATGGCAACAGTAAAGAAAAAGAATATTGAATTCAACTTTTTTTGAAAAGGGGTATGTCACAACTTACTGAGGTAAAAACCGGGCTAAGTGCCACATTTAATTCGGGCTATGTCACAACTTACTGATGTAAAAAGATGGCTAAGTACCAAACAAATGTTGCTACTTAAAAACCAGAAAAATGAAAGCGTAAGCAAACATGTAGTTAAAAAATAATATAGGTTAAAAAGACAAACAATTATAATGTTATACCAGTTTAATTATTTTCAACTTTTACTCAAATACTCGATAGTATATTATACACTAAACTAAAGTTAACAGTCAGGAACACTGAAACTTTTATGCAGTTAAATTATTATAAAAGTCTTTGTTCTCTTCTTTGAGGTAAGGTATCATCTTTTTCAGGTCTTCTTTTTTTTTCTTTAGTTAATCGGTTTATTGTTTGCAAAGTGGATAGGTTTTGCAAGATGTCCTCTTCCTTAACCCCCTTTTTGAACACATTTATATCAAGCCAAGTTTCAATATCAGTCCATGATTTTTTAACAAATACTGTACATGGTTTTGTTCTTGTAATGTTTAGCCATTGGACTTTGGATATTTCCAATTTCTTTGTAATCAGACAATTGTTACTACTACTTTCCTTAAAATCAAAAGAGTCATCTTCATCCATAAGTGTGGCAAAAAATTGCTTTTTATGGAAGGCACTTACAAGAATTTGAACTATGTCTAGTGGGACTTCACACCTACTTACTCTTTTTTTTTCTCGATGAGCGCAAAGTCTCGAACACAAGAAAGATATGAATGGCCCGACACAAGATATTTATGTTCAATTTCATCACAGATACCACGACAAACTAAATAATTCCATAAAAACAGCAACATTTTGTTTTTATTTGTCTCCCACAGTTGTCGCTCCAAACAATCAACTTTTTTGTGGGTTATTTTGTTCAAGACTCCTTTCCACAATCAAGATGCTTCACCCTTTGCTCGTCTCTTACACATCGGTAATACTAAAGGCACATCCATTATGGATAACACAAACTCAATCTAATCACAATGTAAAGCGGTAACACACACTCCTCATACAGTGGTTAGAATGCCTGTGGCAACAAACATAACCTGCAAAACACGTATAGTCTGGCGTGTGTTGCGCGAGGCACTTGACTCGGTTTTTACTGATGTCACCCTTGAACATAGCCCATGCGCATTCTAGCGGCAAGGATTTGAACGAATTATTGATTTTTCTCGACATAGCCCGGTTTATACTGTATTGGGGTTGGCTTATAGCACACATTTTGATACTAAACTCAATTTCTTAATTTTTGGCACTTAGCCCGGTTTTTTACTTATACTCTACAATTATGCACTCTCTTGTTAATTAGCTTGTCTTGTTATTATTTATGATTTTGAAGAGCTGGAATATATGATTGTCACTTAAATTATTTTGAATCCCTTAATTACATTGTTGATCGTTAAGTTATTATTACCTTTAAGTATTATTGTAACTTACCATCTATTTGAATAAATTTTAAGTATTTTGTTGATATTAAATTAATATAATCTTGCACCGGTGATGTTATTCTTTTTGATCTGGCAACACATACAGATTACCAAATTTACTAATTTTGTTCCTTTCTTTATAGTTTATTTGTTGTTTTTTTTATCAAATATTTATCATTGTTATTGTTTAATTTGTATAGGTCTAAGCATGCTTCGTTATTTAAGTTAAAAATTTCTAAGTATCAGTGTTCAATACTGAATGATTATTACTTACTGTACAACGCCTTTTTTACTACAATGGTATTGCCATTGAGAGTTAAACAAATGAATAAAAATAACCATTATTTATTGCTCTTGTAATAGTTGAGTTAGCAATAATAAATTACGTATGCTGTAATTTGAGTTTCTGTTTTGTATATTAAATATTGTGTTGGCTTGTCACATTTCCAAACCAATAACCGAAATAAAGAGTAATAAATATTTTTTATTTTTATTTGGCACTTCATCTGTTGCAAAATGCAGAGGAGTCTCACTCTCAACATCTGACCTGACTAGCGAGCGACTTTGAGTAAATTTCGATTTCGAGTATTGTTGAGTTTAGTGTTGTGGGTTCGGAAAATATTGCGAATTTCGTTAGTCCTGGAGTCAGTCATATGAAGTATTTTTATGAAACTTGTGTGGTAAATTTGTAGCTATGACAAATCGGATAGTAATAATAGAGAACATACTTGCATTTAGTACATTTCAATGGACATAAATATAGGTATAGGTAAAGTAGGTATCACTTTGTTTACGTTAATTGTCTCAGAAATTCCTAATATGCATTTTATCCTTAACTGGCTTTCATTTTGATACTTTGGCAGATTTTGTAACCATGTAGTGGCAACTACCCGACTCCTTGGTTGTGGGTCAATGTTTAGTGTGCTTGTTGATGTGTTGTTTCCAAAAACATTTGTTAAACAATCTTAGAATTTTGTTTTTACATTGTTTTGTAGGCTATATTGGTGTATATTCGGGTAGGGTACGATAAGGGGACCCAGTTTTTTATATCGAACTTGGCAAATGATATTACTGAATCATAACCATCGATTTAATCAATCGATACTGATTAATTATCGTTAACGATTAATTAAATAATCTATATCAATAGCTGTAAACACTTTCAAATAATACTCTTAATGTAATATTTCAATTTTGGTACTTTGGGATTATACCGACCACACTAGTATGAAGAACACAAAAATAGAAATTTATAGAAACAAACATGATAGAACGAAAAAAACAACTCTTCAATTACAAAATTACAAACTTACAAGCATTTCCAGGTATTGTGATCGCTGTTATCTTATCTTTCTCGAGAATCCTGATTACGGCAGGCCGCGCGGCATCACGTGATTTGCACGGTACATAATTGCCTTTCCATTACAATTCAATTTATATTTCTGATTAGCCCCTCTAGAATTTGATATTTTACTGATAGGTACTATCTCGAGGGATGTTTTTCTTTCGTCGACATCAGCGCGGGGCAGCACCGAAGGTGCTGTCAACGCCCGCGCTGATGGCCGGAGGCACTCGCATTTTGGGTGGCGGAATGTGATCAAGAATAAAAACACGTTTTTAGTGTTTTTTTTAATAAAGAGTTTAGTTTGGTAAATGATTGTTTTTGTTGAATTTTTGTGTTTGGAGAAATGTAGAGGTAAAAACACGGAAGTACAACAAAGCGATGCACCAGCTGAACGGGCGGCGAGACTGCAATCACGTTATCTACTAGACGCTCGACTTTGACCTCTGTCTGAGGATGGGGAGGGGTTTGCGATAAGACAATTCCTGTTTTATATTGACGAAATATTGTTCTAACGCTAATCTAGTAATCAGTAGAAACGAAATGTGAAATAACGATTCATGTCTGGGTGTGGTCGGTATAATCCCAAAGTACCTCAATTTTATATAAGTAACATTTGATTATTAAAAATGACAGTCAATTTTAGAAAACTACACGACATAGCCTTGGAAGATGATAAGACATGTTTATCATGACTTCAACATGTTGGACTCGTGCGGAAAAAACCCATTATGTGAAATTTGTGGGAAAGAAACAACTGTAACTGTGAGAGGAGCAAATATGGTCATCTTCAGTTTTCCTAATTTTGGTTACAGTATAATAATTTTTTTGATCACTGTAAATATTAGATTCATATTTTAATTTAAAACATATGATTGTTATCGAGAACTATAGATAATTTATCGATTGATAGTCTAGGATTTGAGATGCGAATATTAGGTATCAATGGTTACATTGTTTGATATAAAAAACCGGGTACGCTTATCGTACCCTACCCGTATATATTCTGTTTAGAGACATTGAATTTTTGCACTAAAAAATTGTTTAGAACCCCTGCTCTAGTGTATACTAAGGTAGAGAATTGTATGTCTTCAGAGGTTCAGGATGTTTGAGTATGTAGAGTACAATATCATATATATAAGATAAATATAGTTTGAATTTTATTTGCAATAAAAATTGGTTTACAGTGAGCTAATGGTTCACAACATACAATAATTCTAATGGCTTTCTTTTGTATAGTAAACATTTCTGATATCCTACTGCAGTTTCCCCATAAAATAAGGCCATATCTGAGCACTGATTGAAAGAAAGCAAAATATGCCGTTCTGAGGTAATCAGTGTGCATACAACACGTGAGACGTCTTAAGAGGTAAACAATCCTGGAGAGCTTAGTTGATAGGTGATCAATGTGGGGTCCCCATGTTAAATGATCATCCACACAAACACCCAACAACTTCACATTATCCAACAATTCAATATCAGAATAAATATTTATTGTAATTTACTTGTCTCAGGCTAAAAATTACAATAAATGCAACCAGCCACTGCGAATAATTGGAAACTTCCCCATGACAATGCACTGTGTCACAGTGTGATTGTTATGCAGCAGCTGCTGGCAAAATTCTAGGTGGCAATGTTGCCTCACCCCTCGTACAGCCCAGACCTAGCTCCACCAGACTTTCTTGTTTCAATGAATGAAAAGGAAGCTCAAAGTACATCGGTTCGACTCCATCGAGGCGGTTCAAGAGGCAACGGCAAAGGTTCTCAACAGTATTTCGTAAACCGATTTCCAGCGGGCTTTTGACGAAAGGCAGATACTTATTGAACAGACCCTGTAGTGTAGTAAAAAACATTTTGTATCTGGTCCAAAATGTGGGCCTTTCACTGTTATATTAAGTTTTCTTGTTTGTGCAATGCTATTTATATGTTTTATTGTAAAAAAAACAATATTTTTATTGGAAGGATAACAAAGCATTTTTTAAATTTTGTCACATTGGGCCCACATTTGGAATGGTTTTATTCTCCTAAAATGTTAAATTACAAAATCTGCAAGTGCCTGAATCTCAGAAACTTAAATAACAACTAAATTATATAGCTAAGGTTTATTAGCACTAAAATAAGTATGAAACAATAAGTTGCCAATAAAGCTACATAAATATATAGCTGGAAAAAGTTACTAGTTTAAATATCTATATTTTGATTACAATTTCACTCAGTTATGATCAGCTAAGGCATTTGGGATTCATTCATACAATATTTTGGATTGTACCAAGAGCTTTCATCATATGTCAGAGATGCTTTTGTTCCTAATTTTGCAGCTGGGCATTAACTCAGTGTCTGTTACTGTTATGCTAATATAGAATAATACATTTATAGAAAGTTTGCATGTACTCACTGTAAGTGTTTTCAAGCAATTTGATAACTGCTTTAACATAAGAATTCTGCCTATATAAAATTAAAGCTGTCTTAAATTTTGGGTGAGTAAGCAGTGTATTCTGGTTTGAGAATATGGGTAAAAGTATAATTAAATTGCTGGAGAAGACATTTTTAAGATCACAACAAAGATTTGTGTGATACTTAACAAATCCGTAGTGTAAAACCATCCTGAGTGTGTTATATCTGTTATATGTTATATAGGTTATGCAGATATAACAATCACATCTGTTAAGATGAATTTGATTTTATGGATAATCTGAAAGTTTTCCGAATTAGTAAGAGTAGATATGCGAAGGGAACTTAAACTCCCTCTCATTTTGTAGCCTTACAAGTTTTTCAGAGTTCTGCATTGTGATATCTACCAGAAAAATATTTAGAATGGAGTTCCGAGGCATACCTTTTATATAAGAGATAGTTTGTTAGTCCTTTGTTTGTAGTTATTATTCACAATGGATGATTAAAAAAAGTAACAGGGTTTTGGACATTTTCTCTCATTATATGTTATATTTTTTGCAAAATATAATGATGACAAGAATTTCATGATGGCACCTTAACATTATGTATCCCACAAGGGATATGGCAACAGTTCTAGTGACACTTAAGTTGTTAATTGTGACAAACTTATTATGGCGTAACAGTCTTGTGTCTCTAGTCATGATCATTCATTTATTAGAGCCGCAGTAAAGGTGCTAATCCTAATATAATTTCAAAACTGAAGCTGTAAATAGATTTGATGGAGAATGAAAATGACATTTAATTTATGACTGTATGACTACTCTCGTTTCAAATAAAGCCTCATTTCCTTAAGCATGTTTTTCGTGTTCATTTTCATGCTGAGGTTCCAGGGCTAATTTGGATCCTCAATTTTCATTATTTGAGTGTCACTAGCTAGTGTGAGGACCAGTGAGACATAGGGGTGTATGAGAGTCTTGTAGTAAAAGAGTATATCAACCCTTTACACACCACTAATAAATTCCATAACTTTCCTTTAACGCCAAGACAACTATAAATTGTTTTTCTTTAAATTCAAAGCTAATTTTGATTATAATTGCTATAATAAGAGGTAAACATAAAAAATATAAATAGGACATTATAGTTAAAATTAGCATATTAATGTATTTAAAAAATGTAAAAATAACTATTTACAAAACTCTTAATTTTATTTAAATTCTAACTCACGGTAAAATGTAATAAAACTTAAAAATTATGAAAACTACTAATTATTAGAGCATTTTCTTTTATAAGATTTTGTAGATAAGGTCTATCATCTTATCTTGTATGATTGTTCATTTAGATCAAAAATTCAATTCTACTCGTAAAATAAAATACACTTCATTGTCACTGTAAAATGAAAAGAAATTGTACGTAATCACAATACTATCACACAATGAAGAGTAATAACGAGATATGTAGTAGACACTTGTGACAACCGACAAAGCAGAAATAAATACCAAAGGCAGATAACGGATATATTTGGTTATGGCTCTGTAGGACGCGTAAAGCAGCTAGACAAAGAATGTCTCTCTCCCGTCATGTAATGTATGGCATGTGTAGTATAGTCATCTAAAAATACTTTCTTGTCAACCGCAATAACCATGGAGTATGCGCCTTCAATTTCAAAGACTTTTTTTTAAACTATAAAACTCTCCAAGAGATAATGTTTAATATAGGATATAAAAGTGTGTGCTGTTTAGGTTAAAGTCTATCATTCAACTATATCCACCTATGGCTTGGAAGGGTTAACAAAGGAACACTACTGTCCACTTCGAGGGTCTATCCTGGCTCACCATACTCGTTTGTTTACCCATTTTGGGCATATAGACATAGATAATCTCTATACATAAATGTTTAATTTGAAGCTTTACATGAGCAATCAGATAGAAAAAATAAAGTCCACAACATTAATTTCATCCATAGGTATGCAAATATGCCCCAAAAGTTTAAAGGTGCTTGGTAGTAGCATTTATAGGTGCAATAGTGGTTTGAATGATATATTAAGTGTAAAGTTTTAAATATAATTCTTTAGTAAAGATGGAAATAATTCAAACACAAGTGATGTATAAACAAATTTTTTTTTTTATAAAAACAAACATAACACAATGTTAGTTAAGCTCCTCTTAGGGTTATTGATTATATTCCGACAAAACATTGACTATAGTACTATACTAATTTATTGTAATAAAAGATTATCATCATCCTGGTTACCTCAAAAACATAATTCTCTAAAAACAGCTGACATCTAAGCTAAGGTATATTAGCCACTTTGTAATGAGGTGTAAACAAGTATTGGTTCTAAGTGTTCAGTTCTAGTTTTTGTGGAATAATGTATTTAATTTCTTAGGTCTTATTCCTTTTTTATTATGGGCGAAAGCTTTATTATCAAATGTATATAAAACATGATTTTGTGGATAAAAGGTAAGAATAGCTACTGTACATTTTTAGAATCAGCTAAAAATTGTGAAGTAATTATTACAGTTGTAGTGTTAATCTGTATTGTTACACAATGGATCATTATCAGAGTTGCCTTCACTATTTTTATATTACTAAAAATAATTGGTTACACAGATGTCAATGCAAACTCATTTTTGTTTTCAGGTCATAGTCAACATCTAACAAGTTTATATCATCTTCAAGACATGAGATTTGTGATATTGGAACACTGTTTCCTTAATGCAATTTAATGGCCCTTAATCCATCTGACTTATTACACAAATATCAAACTATATAATATTTATATGAAATGTTGTAATAATAACCAAATGCTGGTGTCACCAAGTGATTATTTATAAAAGAAACTGTAAAGCAGTTTCAGATGAAAAATTCTCTTGAGGAAATCTTGTATGACTGTGATTATTATTTTATCATGGAAAAACACCATTTGAAATTTGAGTTTACCATTACTCTTGTGTTTTAATTTAGAAGACTAGAAGCAATAGAGCGTATCATCAAAGTAAGAGATAAATTAGCTCTGTGTAATATATGTTTGCCATGGAAAACAAAATCAAAACACTTCACAAATGCTGTATTTGTAGTTATGAAACTAAATTAAAAGGAAATTTGACAAGACATGTATTAACGCACACAGGGGAGAGACCACATAAGTGTCCTCTGTGTGATTTTTCAACTATACAAGAGGCGAATTTAAAGAGTCATATATTAAAGCACACAGGTGAGAAACCGTATAAATGCACTATGTGCAGTTATACAGGTGCACGAAGTGATCACTTTAACACTCATCTATTAAGTCATACAGGTGAAAAGCCATATAAATGTCCACACTGTAGATATGCTTCCAGATTTAGGAGATGTTTAAAGGTACATTTGATGACCCACACAGGTGAAAAACCGCACAAATGTTCCTTTTGTAACTTTGCATGTGCTCAAAAAGGAAATCTCATGATTCATATTCTAACTCACACAGGTGAGAAACCCTTCAAGTGTTCCTTGTGTAATTTTGCAACCACTGACAATGGAAGTTTGAAAAAAACACATGTTTATACATAGACCTTCAGATCAGAAACCGTATAAGTGTTCAAAGTGTAGTTATACTTGCATAAGCAGCAGTGACTTGAAGAAACATTTTTCAATTCATGGTAACAAAAAACCTTTCAAGTGTTCTTTGTGTCCTTATACTGCCACAAGCAAGAGTTATTTATTGAGGCATTCATTAACTCATGCCGGTCGCAAACCATACAATTGTTATTTATGTAGTTTTGGAAGTTTAAGAAAAAAACATTTGGTTGCCCATATAGCTACCCACACTGGTGATAAACCATACAAGTGCCCTGTTTGTAAA
Source organism: Homalodisca vitripennis (assembly GCF_021130785.1). NCBI lineage: Eukaryota > Metazoa > Arthropoda > Insecta > Hemiptera > Cicadellidae > Homalodisca > Homalodisca vitripennis. The sequence goes on from NC_060208.1 coordinate 48,080,372, forward strand.
TATACCTGCAAATCCAGTTTAAGTTTTGAGAAACACTTGTTAAAACATACAAGTTAGAGCTGAACATATTATCACTTAAAAGCAATACCATATTATCACAACTTTACAGGAGGAGTGAGATATATTGTAGATAAATATAGTAGAATGTTGCTTTATTGAATTAAAAGATGTTTAGATCCTTAGGTCCTTAAAAACAATAATCAAACTTATTAAAAATACTACATTACTTAGGTGGTGTTGGTAATTAAATTTTTTAAACTATTTTTTTATATTTGACATTGGAACATTTATTAACATAACCATTTGCACAGATTCCATCAAACCTGTTTTTATTTCTTTCGTAATAAAAAATAAAACAAGCTTTGAACTCAGTTTATAATTTTTTGTTTTTGTTTGTTCTTATCAATTTTATTGTTGCAATCATGGAGTTCCAATTTTACTTCTTTTTCAGTATCTGATTTTGATTTAAGTTTCCTTGTACACACGTCTTGCTCTTTCTTTGATAATGACATGTTTATGTATCTTCTTTCTTTTTATTTACCTGAAGTACTTTATTTTGCTCGTGTAGAATGGTAGGCTGTCACAATGGCAATCAGCAGGGATTATGTTTTTAGCTCTTAAAGGTGTACAATCGATTTAGTGGTTTTAATATGGTTTTTTGCGTAGTAAAGCTATAGCAAATCACTAAACCAACGCCATCAGAGTTTTGTTATAACAAGACATATTAATAGTGGCTAATGAGGTTCCGAAAACATGCAAAAAGTGTCAGATAACCAGTAACTGATATTGTGTCATTTCTTACTAGGCTCATGAATAATTATTGTTTTGAGTTTATGTATTTTAACAAATCTCACGGATAGAAAAGTTTTTTGTTTTAATCACTGTATTCAAAGTGAGTAGTTTTGAAAGAAAAGAAAAAAACATTAAAATGTAAATATATATTTCTTGTATGCATGTGTTTTTCTCACTGAACTCCTAAACGACTGGATCGATTGTGTGTGTTGAAGGGGATTTGAGAATGGTTTAGATTCACAATTTGGTCCAATTTAAATTTCTTATTTAATTAACTTTTTATTTATACATTTTAGTTGATTTTGGAATGTTTTACAATGGAACCGGCAGACTGCGCTTCGACACTTATACAATGTGAACTGATACTTAACAGCTGTTAACACTTTCAGCTGAAGTTTATCAAACAGGCAGAAACATCTGTTTACAATTAAATTTGAGAAAATATTAAATTATTGTAAAGTGATGGATCAGTAGTGTAATGCAGATTGCAAAGACCTAAAATTAGATATTTAAAATTATCTAATTTAAACAGGAGGAATATAGACAGCACAATCGATTAAGTGACTGGGATCTAAGTTAATATTGATGCTAATGGATTCCGACTTGACACAAGGAAAACTTGTCATAGATAAATCCAACTTATTTTAGGCTGACCACTACCAAAACACCACCACCATTTTTCTTATTTATTGAAACTATTGAGTTTCAATAGTTCTGTCACAGCAAAATACATTTTAATGAGACAATCATCCAAGTTCAGCATCAGCTACACTAGAATTTATTTTAGGTTCCTATCTATGTATTATATATAGACCTAAAATTATATATTTAAAGTTATCTAATTTTAAATTAAATTAAATATAATTTTAAGACTATTATTATCTAATTCTAAATTGAAATTGCACCAATGAGTAATAAACCATCTAATTCAATGGAAATATTATTTAAACGCTGTTATAAAAAGTATCTTATCATAAAAAGCTGTGAATGTTTGTACAAAAGTTAATCAAATCTAGTTAGCTCCTTTGACATTGTATATGGCATTTTTACTGTAGTTAAAGGAAAGCAAATGTTAACATACTCTTCCCCTTATACCAGAAGCGTATGCCTTTATACACATTTCTTGACCAGTGAAAACATCAAAATCAATTCAGCACCAGATATATTAATCTAACTTTGATTCCAAAACTAACATATGTAATAATTTTTTTTGTTAGTGGAACAGGATAATTCAGTTGTGGAACCGTAAATAAAGTAGACCGGGAATGAATTTAAACGACCGGAACAGACCGCAGAGACGCATTAGTTATACAATAAACTTAGGTCATTGGGGAAAAAAATGTAACTATAACACTAGAAATGTCTTAGACCGGAGGTAGATTACAAGTGCTTGTAGCAGACACTTTTGGACCCAATGAGATCTTAAAAACGAACATATGTATATATTTTATAGATCAAGTAAATATAAATTAGCCCGGAAGTGAATTTAATCAGATGGATCAGACTCTTTTTGACCACTGTAACGTTTAAGTAGTACCAAGTTATTTTCTTTATCGGGACAAAGAGGCAAACTATAACTGTCACTTGAAAAATTATTTATCAAAAGTAAATTAAAAGAGCCGAAAGAGGACGCTTTATGACCGAAGTTGGTGTATATTTTCTTGATCGGAGCACAAGGCAAACTCTACAATGGTATTGGAAATAAGAAAGTGAATTTAATTAGGAAGATGGAACTTGATTCTTTATAACCAAATTAGTTTATCGAGACTTATCTATGTAAAGGAAGTGTCCTGAATTATGTATCAACGAAGGAATGACTTTTCTCTGCGACATCAGGGCTGGTGATCAAGTTGTGAAATTTCCATAAGAAATGCATTGCAGCAAATGCATTTTATTTATTAAAAGAACCTGTCATAAAGTAATCAACTGTTCTATGTAAACATTATAATACAACCATATGTTTAATTAATTTAAGTACCATTTGAAGAGTATTGCTATTTATAGTCTTGAAAGCATAAAAGTTATATGGAAACCCACATAACAAATATCTAAGATAATCTTAATTCTATTCCTAAACTGCACAGAATGCTGTATATCATTATGCACTATATCACCATTACTATGCATTACATCATTAATTGCTACTGTCTTCGGTTTAAGGATTTCAGGATTTCTCCTTACTGGCCTAAAATATTTTAATTGTTACTCAAATCGTTGGAGCAATTTAATAAATTATCATGGAATGTCGGAGGAAAATTTAAATAATAACTTAAATCCAAAATGGATCAGAAGATTGGAATAGCTTTGAGTGCTAACAAATATCTCTGGAGCGTTTGAAATGTTATAGAAAAATCATACGTGAATATAGTGTCCTGTTTTGAACAGGAAATTGCATGTGAAGGCGCAGGTAACTACTAGTATTGTTTGATATTTTTTACTTTAAATTGCATATAATGGTATAGTACTTGTAAATAATATAGGCTTAAAACTATTTTAATTGTGTCTTGGCTTGAATTAATGTTTTAAGGTTGTTCCTGTTGATTTATTTAATACAATGTATAAATTACTGTGAATAAAGATATGTTAAACAATAATAATAAATTGTTTATACTGTTTACTATATTGACTTTTATTTCATATATTACCTTTATTTACCCATTTCTACTCAAATATAGAGTTTTTGGGTTTTTATTGTTGACACATATCTAAAAAAACACAACTAACACAAACTACGGTGGTACTAAGTGGATCCTTATTTCTTTAGTTTTTATGTAATTTATATGTTCTATATATATATATATATATATATATATATATATATATATATATATATATATATATATATATGTTATTCACAAAAATTTCAAAGGAATAAGCTATACTGAATTCTGGTCCAACACTAAAAATGTATTTTGTAAGGCCTGGGTTCTATAATTATTATTCTTATTATGGTTTTAAAATTTAAATGTTCATTTTTGGATATTTTTTAAAGGTGAGTTGAAGTAAAAAGTAATGGAGACATCAAAAGTGTTATTTGATTGAATGAGTATAAGTATAAAATAAAACACAAATAAAACTGATCCAAATTCAACATAAACATATCAAAAACGGTTGTAAAAAGCTATATCAAAATGTAAACTTAAAATTATGTACTCATATTTTATTTATCAGTATTTACACAATTTATTATACTTGCATCAAAATGTTTTAGTGACTAACCCAGCTTTTGATATTTTTGGAGAGTTCTAATCTGATGGACTCGTACACTGAGGCATTAATAAATTACTCACTTGCATTACCAACCATGGTATAGTGACCAAATATTGTGCCATCAATGGTCCTTTTTTTTGTTAGAAATGGAGTAATTTTTATTGATGATTTTGTTCATTAAATAAAAAAATCTTGATTTCCCAATCTCAAACCAAAAATTGGGTAATATTTGTGTTGTACATACACAAGGAAAACAGATGGAAGGAAATAATATTAACAAACTCAGTGGTTCAATGATACATTTGAAATTTTACTATCTGGCTGTTCAAGGAGGATTACTGGAGTGGCTGGAAAAATTTCATTTTTGTTTTTCTTTCTTGTCTGCACGATACTCGAGGACAAACATGCATATAGACTTGAAATCTTACATGAAGCTTCATATCTATTTATGCAACATCACGTTCAATGATGGTGCATGTCAATCAATTGGATTTGGGAGAGCATTAATAAATATTTTTTATATTAGTCTATGTACACAAAAAATTGTTTATTTAAGCTGTACCGGTACTGAAATTCTCTTTTTTAAATGTTGAATATTCAGTACAAAACAGTTTGTTTTCTTTTACTCTAAAATATTGAAACCTACTTGATTATCTGATACTTATTAATAGTTTAACTTGTCTCTTATTGCCACTTAAGCCTACTACTGAGACTAATTAACTCTTGTTTTGATAATTAACTAAATTAATTATTAACTAATTATGCTAAACTCGATTTGAAAATAATTTAAACTCTATTAGCCTACTTACTAGCTGGTGGATGGAAACTTTAGTGCGCATGGCGCCAAGGGAGAAATAATTGTTAAAACTAACTCGATTAAAAACTTAAGACTTAACTTTCACCAGGTTACTGCTCTTGACCTTGCACAACAGCTGAAGAAATTGATGACTGTCCTGTAGATGAAAAATATGTAGTATGAGACATCTTCAAACTAAAAATCACCAGAGGTGAGACCTGAATTTAGGTCGTCTCCCTCCTACCAGACTCCAAGAGAGATCTTCAAAACATTTGACCATCAACAGACAACTACAAGTTGGTTCAACTTATGTACATGACCGTCAAAACGACCCTCTGTGCCAGAACTTCAGTCTTGAAACATGTACTGTTGGCTATGGACTTCCCCATGCACTCCGAAACGTGGATATAACGGGTGAACCAAGGACCATTCTATATTCAAAGTAAATCCAGTCTGTCAAAAGAAAAATGTGTTATAATGGGACTTTTACTCTCATGACCACCTTGAAAGGCTTGGTACAGTATTTCACCAAGACATATTTGTTTTATTTTATATCTTTGAACGCTATTAGTTAAAATTATTCATCGTTTATAGTTATGTTCAAACTAAAGTATGGATTTAATAACTAAAATTATAACAGCATAATTTTATTTTGAGGTATAACACTTTTTATGAGTGATCTATTGATTTGATCATTCTATATTTGATGGAATTATGTTATGTCATCTAGCACAAAAACTATTAGATATAGAGCTCCACAGTATCTGTTGTTTAAAAGAAGAGTTCATTATCTTGTTCCCTTCATAAAATTTTAGTATATACCAAAATTGACATGGTTTTTAAATATTACTTTTTAATAAACATTTTTCTTAAGATATAATTACTAAATCTTTAAACTCTAGCAACTAAATTATATTGTGAACCTACCCCGAAAATTAGGTGATGTTACCTGTAACCAGGGTGACCAGACATTCAGCTTTAGGAGGACATGTCCTCCCAACTTTTGAACATTATGCCAAACGTCCGGCTTTTGGTGAACACTTAAATGTTCAAAAATATTAGCATCACATTAAAAAATTCTTCTGATTTCCGAAATCCCAAAAATAGGCCATTTAAAATTATAGCAGCTCACACTTAATGTTATGGCATATTAACTTTGCTAGTTATAGCGATAATTTCTGATAAATGCCTGTTAGTACAGCTTACTAATGTTACGAATCAATGAAATGAATTAATTTAAATTATTTCACAAAAGTGTAATTTTAACATAATTTTAAACAGTTTGGTTCAAATCATTTACAATTTTTAAGGAAACAAATTTGAATAATAATTAATTCAATCTTATGCCACATACAAAATAATGGCTTCGAATAGTACTTTTAACCATCAATATATAATATAATACAATAATAATATAATATTAATATATATATATATATATATATATATTTAATATTATGAATTCCTTTTATTTTTCGATTTATATATTAAAACAAATTCCATTTGATTTTTTGTAATTTCCATTAGAAGCAATACAGTATTAATTATTTTGTAATGTGCGTTTATCTAATAGTGAACAAATAAATGTTTTTTTTGCAAAGTTTATAAGAATATTTAATACTGTCTTCTATGCTTTGATGTCCTTTATCACATCCAAAAGTCCTCCTTGTATGAATTTGCGTCTGATCACCCTGCCTGTCACGGTTACTGAGATGTACACCATAAAAAACTAAAAAATATCAACTTAAGAGATATCAACGAAATTTAAGAATAACATAATAAAATGATTTCAACCGAATTAACCACCAGCTGAATATAATGGATCGCTTGGATCTTTGTCTCAAGATATTGGTCCTCAAGCTGCTTTTTCTGTGTTGAATGATTTTGTCTAATTCTTCAGGACCTGTTTTTGTTTTTGCACGCTCATAGTCCAAGTTTTCGTATTCGCAAGTAAGTCATTAAGTCCTATTTTTAATCTCGCAACTTAACACTTATAGACTAACGATCATTGAAGGATTATCACACCATCTTAAATCAAAAATTTAGAACGATTTAAACATATCTGTTTGGGATATGGGATCAAATTAGATTGTTGATTTTAAATTTTACCAGCAGACTTAATAATTCAGGGTTGAAAGAAAGCTAGCCGGGTTTCTATTAGAACATATATAGAAAATACAGTTCAATAAAAACTTTTCTTTTTATTCCTTGACTACCAAGCACCAATCTGTTTCTTGGGTTTGAATATTATAACGTAGGAACAATTATTTACCCTTATCAAGTGATTGGTGACAACGATTTCGTCCCAAATTACCTTCTTCTCAACGATGGCCCAGACTGATAGGAATATACACTACATCGTTTTCTTGTGCGCCTGATGTATCGGCTCTTCCATTACAGCACAAATAGCAAGATTATTTGCCATTTGTTGTCTTTGAAATATTCATTATCTGCAACATCTAATTCACATTGAAAAACTCCGTACTATTTCTTAACTTTGGTAAACTTACAATCTCTTTTGGTATTATGTTTCTGTATGTATTTTTTTACTTCAACTGTGATTGAATCAAAATATTTTGTCTGGAAATACATTTTTGGTTTTCGTTTTTTCCATTTCTCAAGTACATTAGGATCTTCGTTTATCACGAATTCATGTTAATGCTTGGATATTATATTCTATTTCTCCCGTTGTTTCTTTCATGCAGTCTCAGGTATTTCCAAAATTTCTTTGAATGATACCAATACTCTTTCTCTTAATATTTTTTTAAAGTTAAAGTCTTCTTCAAGTTTCTCTGTCGATCCAAAACTCTGTCCTTCAACAGGTAAAACCAGTTTTGTAATACTTAATTGTATGTAATTTATTTTTCTGAATGTTTAATGATAAATCAAAATAGCAGCGACGAGTACGGCATATATTTATTCAAAAACTTTTCACAACAATGGATTTATGATGAAAGGCTGCCCCCCAGGGGGGAGTTCTGTCTCGTCTCCTGTGGACGATCTTCTTAGCAAAGAAGAGAAAGCTACTATGTTATGCGGACGACCTAGTGCTTATGATCAAAGGAAAAAACAAAGGCTAGCTGGAACGCCTAATTCAAAAATAACTAAATCTCATAAGCAACTGGTGTCATGGGGAAGGTCTATGGATCAACCCATCTAAAACAAATATGATTACCTTTACCAGGAAAAGAAAGTTCCAGCTTACACAACCTGTTCTGGAGGGAATCAGCATAAACCAAACAAAAGAAGTGAAATACCTGGGTTTAATCCTAGATGAGAAGCTCACTTGGAACTCCCATATTGAAAACAGGATATCCAAAGCGACAATGGCCCTTGGGGCTTAAACCCTTAAACCCAAAATGATATATTGGATAAGAAACCATAATTAAACCAATGGTCACATATGCTGCCTTAGTGTAGTGGTCGAAAGTAGAACAAACAACAGCTGCTAAAAGGCTACAGAGTCTTCAAAGGCTAGCTTGCTTAAGCATCACGGGAGCAATGAGCTCCTGCCCAACATTAGCAATTGAAGCGGTCCTGGGATACACTCCTCTGGGGCAGGAGGTGGTGAGAATAGCTGCTGTAAGTGCAATAAAGCTTCTAGGAACAAAGGTAATAAATGCTACCTCCTTAGAAGGCCACATGAAAATATTGCAAGTATTTCCTGAGGCTGAAATGCTAACCAAAGTGTCAGACGCAATGGTTTAGAAATACTCCTTTGACAACCCATATATGGTCTCTATTGGAAGTAGGGAGAAATGAATTAAAAAGGAGGCCTACCCTACAAAAGGATTCCTGAAGTTTTACACAGATGGTTCATGCCTTGACTCTAGGGCAGGATACGGAATACATGGACCAGGAGTCGACATGGCTGTGCCCCTAGGAAGACATTTCACGGTTTTTCAGGCAGAGGTCATGGCAATAGACTCATGTTCCAGAAGACTCATACAAATGAGGACATAACGATTAAAATACCTAATACTTTCTGATAGACTGCATTGAAGGCACCTGTTCGTTTGATTCGAAAGCGGTCTGGAAATGTAAGAATGCTCTAGCAGAGCTGGCAATGAATAACAGAGTAACACTCGGTTGGGTACCGGGTCATGAAGGCATTCATGGAAATGGAAAAGCAGACATCCTCGCCAAAAAGGGAGTGGAATCCACAGTGGTGGGGTCTGAGCCAGGTTGCGGGATAAGCCTTCTCCAACATTAAAGCTCTGGTCAAAGATTGAGAAAAGAGGATAAGACACAATAATTGGAGTAGAGCCTCAGGATTAAGACTATCCAAAATGTTTATCTCTCCTTACATTAAAGGGTGGACAGCTCTCTTAGATCACAATAAGGAGGATATAAGACTAATATTAGGAATGTTGATAGGATATGGCCCCCTAAGGAAACATCTTATGAAGGTAGGCCTTAGCCAGACTAATGAATGTAGACTTTCTCCTCAGCCCCAAGGATATCAGAGAACAGGAGCCCTCAAATCTGATTGGTTTTTACAAAAGCCTCGGACTTTGAGGACACAAAATTAGTAAGGGAGGCGCAAAGGTCCTTTTAGGACTACGTGCGGGGAAAAACTGTCCTTTTCCCTCAGGAAGGAAAAAAAATGGATTTATGATATTCATTTCGCTTTTTTCTTTCTCGATAACTGGTACTACATCTTTTTATATTTCTTGTATGTAGAAGAAGTCGTTATATACAATTGTCGCGTCTTCACCAGTAACCTCATTGAATTCTGTAGGTTGTATAGTATGATCCATGTCTAGAAATGCTTCTTGTACACTTTGGTTTAGCTATGGGCTGAGAAAAATTAGAAGCATGCTGTACATCTTATGAGTAAACTCTTAAAAATTAATACAGTTTAGCAATGGTCAGAATAACATTTTTACGGGTTTTGCTAAGTTTATCCTCACCAATTCTCCAAGACACCATATGCATGTAAAGGTAACAACAAATATGAACATTACAAATGACCCAAATTTAGGATTTGTAATTGTACAAATTTTGAACATTTTACCCAAATAGACCTTTACTGGCGTTTTGTTCCATGACAAGAGGACCGCTTGAACTCAAGTTGGTTAAAATCAAAAACATTATAAGAAAAACCTATGTGAAGTGAATACTTTAACGAAAGCTATAAAACTGTTAAAACACGATGAAATGCTGCTTACATCATGTTTAAAACACAACGTCAAAAATAGATTTTATTTTTATTTTTACAACACCAGTGTAATAGTTAACCGTGTTGTATTCATCCTTTAGAGGTGTCGTGACAGAACCAGTACAATCGATATGCATAAAAAATTTCTGATTCTTGTATCAAATGGACTGCAACATTTCTATCTGAAAATTACTAAACAAAAACACTTTAAGTGGTTAACTGATTTCCTGGCTCTATCTCTTATCCTTCTACAGAGTCTTGTCATGTTTGCCTGCATGAATAAATATCTGTGTGTAATCCGGATTTTGATTTACTCTTTGTGCTGCCACAGACCTTGACTTTTGAAAAATTTTCAATGATTTTATTAACCCTAAATTCCTTGCTAACACAGTTTGTGTTGCCTATTCTTGGATTCCATTTGACCTTTAAGCTAGTGGTTTTGTTTTCTGTAACTCTTCTTGTATCCCCACAGTTGCGTTGTCCTTTTCTGTCCAAAATGCCCCATTCAGATAAACCTCCACCATGCTAAGGGCACAACTTAAATTTTGGGAAGAAGGTTTATCACAACAGGCCAGGATATCGACCTAATCCATGGACTTTGGATCAACAAAGTTTATATCAGGGGCCTAACGACTGAGGTTGGTAATCTTATTTATGATTAATGAAATGAAAACCCTAGAACGCGTGTCCTAATCTCAAAAATAAAACAAGAAAACTTCTTAAATGAGCAGAAAGAACAGACCACTGGTTCCCATACCTAAATCCCCTAAATTAATACAAGAAAGAAATTAGGACAAATAAAAGAAGAACTTATAAAAACTGTTTAAAAACATAAATAGCCTACCAGAGGCTGCCAGGCTTCATAAAACTCTCCAAACTGATCACTCAGGGTCCTTAGTAAACCACCTAGGGTCTTTAGTAAAGGCTAATGGCGACACGGTGAACAAGATGGAAACTTTAGAACTGTTGTCAGAGACGTACTTTCCGGGCGGAGTCTCAACTCGAAATAGAAGTTTTACTCTCTGACGGGGGAGAGATCTAGTCGAGAGTTTGCAAAATCCAGACAGAAGAATCTTTACATCAGAAAGGACTAAGTGGGCAATAACATCCTTCAAGCCCTTTCAATCTCGTGGGGCGGATAGTCTTCTATATAGATGTGGATGTAAGTCAACTACCACCGCTCTACGCAGCTTAGTCGAAGTGGTGGAGGACACCTTCACAGAAAAGGAAGTCCTAGTCAGCGTCTTCATGGATATTGAAGGAGCTGTTGACCGAGTACCATAATAATTCATGGAGGCAGCTGTGGAACGTTCTGTAGTGCCTCCATATGTTCTCAAGTGGATGGTAGCCCTCCCAAAAATTAGACAAGTAACAGCAAAGTTCGGAAATTAATCGGTCACAATCGCTGCCCGGAAAGGATGCCTTCATGGAGGAGATCTGTCTCCCCTTTTGTGGTCGATGGTTGTTGATGACTTCTTAATAAAAGCAGTGAATGTGACTAAAATATTACCGGGTAACATACAAGCTCATTTTAGTTTACACTAGCTACTGTTTTAGGAGGCAGTATCTGATTATTCTATAAATTGACTAGAGGCTTAAAGTAAATAAAAACCACAAACTGTGATGATTTTTATTATTTACGTCAATTTACAACAAGCCAACTCTGAGTACAAATGGTTAGTAATATCCGCAGATCTATTTATTAAAATTAAAAAATGCCAAACCCATAATAAGATAGAAAAATAAACAGGAAATATAAAATTAACTTATATAAAACAACAATTTTTCTATTTTGACACTTTTTAAATTTACAATTTTCTAAGAGCTGTACAGAAACACACCACCGAAATGGTAATATATCTAAAACAACATCCATGATGCAAGGACATTTTCACAATAGTAACAATGTTTACAAATTGTATAATATGTTTGCTTGGAGAAGAAAAGAGAAGAATTATTCATACTTTCTGACTTTTATAGAGTTAAAGAAAAATACAACATATTAAAGATGGGGGACTATCATGAAAATTAGAAAACATTAGCTATGAATAAAATTTGTAAATAGTAATAAGAAAACTTGAATATTAAACTATAAAACAAGTTATTCAGTGATAAAACTAAACATAATAGTAAGCAATATAATTTTAGGTAGATTTAAAAACACCTTTTGTGGTCTGTACCATGACACAATTCATAAATATTAGAATACAAAAAATTCATGGTTTAAGATTTTAAATGTAGCCAATACAAAATGTACACAATATTTGGTTTGATCTTTAAAATTACAACATTCTCTTTTAAAAATATATACATATGTTATAGTTTTAAAGATAAAACCAAATTTCAACAGTTTTTATTTCTAAAATATTTGTTTCTTTGATCATGAACAAAATCAGCCAAATGAAAACACTACGGGAGGCTTGTAATTAAAATAAATCATGGCTTACAAAAACTGTTATGGAACACTTTGTATGGATTCAATTTTTCAATGAAATGTTTCATAATGTTACGCATTATAGCAAGCTCAATTTTTTATACTTTAAACATAAATATTTACTGTATTATAACATAGATTTTATTTAACTAAACTAAGATTTTCCAGTCATGGGTTCACACGGCTTATATAGTCTTACAGTTTTATTAATCTGTTGGAGAAGCAGCTTATATTATATTAATTTTTGTTCGTTTCATTTTATATATTTATTAATTACTGCCATGTCAAGCGGGCTTAACAAATTTATTCACTTTTGCTCAATGTCAGTGTTCCACATAGGTTATACGCGTAAAGTGTACTTATAGGCAGGTAACCCATAAAACCAAATAAATATGAAATCAAAAATTGACTATGTCTGTACACCATACTTAAAAGGATTGTTTATTAGGCATTTTTGTATATAGTAAGATTACTTTCATTTGCACTGCTTACATGCAAGTCCAGTACAAGACCCATTGAACTTGTTTAAACTATTTACAATTATTTATTAATCAATTTATGATCTGCTATAATAATACATAATTCAAGAAGTTCAGATGATGACTCATTTTTGTTTAATTAGGAGAAAACAATGAGACACCCTAGGTTTTTTGTTTAGGGCATTATAATTACTGCCACAAGAAGAACTTTAGTTGATAGTTGATATTTCCTATGGATATTTGACATTAGAGTTTGATTGATGATAGCATAGGCTACCAAAATCAGCTGATAAAACTTCAGAAAAAGCTTGTATTTTTACACCTTAATAAAGTTGAACTTTCTTATAATTTGAAACTTGGATTATTACGTTCCGAAAGAATTTTCATGTTTAGTTATCTCAAACTTTAAAGGAAAGATTTTTTCCAATGTATTTTAAAAATGTTTTCCTCGATCTAAATATTTTTAATTTCAGCAATATAATTTGTAATGATCAACAATATTACTGTACAATGGCAAATATTCACAAACAACACAAAATTATAATTGTAGTCTTGAATTCTGGAACTAATAAAATATGAATAGTTCATAACTTTGTTCATAACAATATCATTTAAATACATTACACAATTTTATTTTAAGGGATCACTAAGAAAAGTAACTGAAAAAGATATTTGATACTTGAATAACCTTCAAATTATCTGTTCAAAGTTCAAATACAGATATACTCTGGTTCCTGATACTTTTGTGTTAAACAATAATTATTCATAAATAATTTCAAAATAAACATGGTTTTCTAACTATGATTGAAATAATATAAATATGTTAACAACAAATTGAAAAGTGTTCCCAGGAATCTATTGTGGAACTCTGTTGACGATAACAAAGTCTTGATGTTTTCCCAATGAAGATATTATGTTTAGGAGCTCCTATTGCTGTACAGCTTGATTGGCTGCTATACTTGGGTTGTTGATTACTTCTCCAAGACTCTCCAGCAACTCCTTTCGATAATCATCAAAATCTCCATCCACCTCGTTGATTGTTTGGTCCTCAATCACCCAAAGGGTACAGTCCGTCTCTCGTATCAGCCGTTCGTCGTGAGAAACAATAATAACACCACCTTTGTATTCATTAATTGCATCAGCGAGCGCATCAATCGATTCGATATCCAAATTGTTTGTCGGTTCATCAAGGATAACAACATCAGGAGCATTGAGACAGAGCTCGGCGAGAGCTACTCTAGCTTTCTGTCCACCTGAAAGATCCTTCATCTTGATCGTATGGGCATGACTGACTAGACCAAATGTGCCAAGTTGCTTTCGTGCCTTTTCATAAGGTAGATCAAACAACCTCATAAGGTATTCAGACGGTGTCTCTTCTGCTGTCAGATGTTCACCTGAATGCTGGTCGAACTTTCCAATCCGCAAGCGATGATTCTTTCTATGATCTCCTTGTAGGGGGGTGAGATCTCCCGTGAGAAGATTTAAGAAAGTAGATTTTCCCACACCATTGGGGCCTACAATGGCCACCCGTGAAGACAAATCGATTCCGAAATCACAATTGATAAAAAGTGGTTTCTGGCCACTGTAGGCAAAAGTTACATTGTGCAAACCCAAAATTGGTGGTTGCAATGGAGGAGGATCAGGAAAAGAGAACTTCACAATATAATCTTTTGGTTTCTGCAACAACTCTGGGGGTGCTCGATCTTCCTCATTCTTCTGAGTTTTACTGCTACGATTCTTCTCTTGTTTTCTGGTAAGAGCTTCCTTTGTCTTCTTCTCTGCCTGTTTCTTGGACTGCCCATGCGCTTTTAATTCCTTAATACGTTTCTCCTGCTTTTCATATTCCTTGTTCATCTCTTTCCGCTTCTGGACATACATTTTTTTGAACATGCTATAGTTGCCCTTATAATAATGAAGTTTCTGTTGATCCAGGTGGATTATCTCATTACACACATTGTCTAAAAAGCTCTGGTCGTGAGAGACAATTAAGAGAGTCTTTTTCCAGCCCTGGAGGTAGTTATCCAACCAAATAACAGCATTCAGATCTAGATGGTTTGTCGGTTCATCCAGTAACAACAGTGTTGGTTCTAGGAAAAGAGCTCTAGCTAAAGATACTCTCATTCGCCATCCTCCAGAGAAACTCTTAGTGGGTCGATCCTGCATTGATCTTGAAAATCCAAGACCAGCAAGAATCCTCCTTGCACGTGGCTCAGCTGAATCTGCTCCTATTGCCTTTAGTTCCTCATAGACCTCTTTCAACCGCTCTTGAACAGCTTCAGACGTATTCCCCTTTTCCTGCTCCCCTTCCAGCTTCTTGCATTCAGCCAACAGTTCGGTTCTTTTGACATCCGCTTTCAGGACAGACTCTACTGCCGACAAGTCGTCTGCTACCACTTCTTGTTCACAGTATAGGATGTCTATGTTAGGCGGTATTGCAAATGCTCTGTTCTCAATGTGTCTCAAAAGTGTGGTCTTTCCATGGCCATTAGGGCCAACAAGCCCGTATCGTCGGCCATGAGCAATTAGCAAAGTGGCATTAACAAACAGGTCATTGCCTTTGGCCGAAATGCTGAAGTTCTCAATTTTAATATCTACAGCATTCTCCAAGGCTTGCAGCTGACCTGCTGTCTTCTGGGATTGGGAGACTGTGAAGTTATCTCCAAGCTCACTATGACCTTGGCCACCTTTCTTGGTTAAAAACTCCACTTGTTTTTTATACTCCATCTCTTTCTTCAATTTCTTTTTCTCTTTATGTGTCATTTTCTTCTGGCTATCTACAGTGGGTTCACCATTAGCAACTGGGTCTTCAATTTCATCCTTATTATCTTTTTCAACTGAATCATTTATTGAGTCCTCAGAGGTAGTCTTTTTAACTTGTGATTTTTCTGAATTTGCCAAGTTTTCTTGCAATTTCTCTTGAGAATTGCTGGAACTTAATTCATTATTTTTAGAAGTGGAATTTACATCCATTCCGGAAATACCTTCAGATAAACTGTCAATATCACTACCTGCACTTTCAGCTCCAGAGTCTTCTTCACTCTCTACTTTCTTCATAACTTTTGTTTTCTTCTTCTGTTTCTTTGACGCCAATGAAGTTTTGGGTTTAACGTCATAGTCCTCAGAATCACTATCTTTTTGATTTAATAAATCTATATCAGGCTCTTTATCACTATCCCAGTCTTGACCCTTCCCCTTTCCTTTCTGTTTCTTTTTTGCAGCAGCTGGTTTTGTTGTTGAAGACTTACTGGTAGATTGAGTATCCGAGTTATCTTTCGGTTTATCTAAATCAGCTTCATCTTTGCCCTTGTTTTTCTGTTTCTTTTTGTCTTTTTTTGTCTGTTTTGAAGCGTGATTATCATTATCGGAATCTACATTATTAAGCTCATTATTTAGTTCATCACTTGAGTCATCCACCTTTTTAGTTTTACTTTTCTTTTTAATTGATGGCTTTTGTGTTTTTGATTCTGTAACACTGTCATCATCTTCAAAGTCATCTTTTTTAGAAGCTTTACCTTTCTTGGGAGCCATTGTTGGTTAGACTATATTGAAATTTGTAACAGTACTTGTTGTGTATAACTGAATTATTTTTCTTCTTTTCAGTTGTACAGTAGACAATACAAGTATCCCAACCTAAAAAAAATAAAAAGATTAGAAACTGATATTGTTGACACATTCCATGGTTTTCTAATAATAATATTATGAATGTGAAAATGATCTTTTTACGCTTCCATGCGTAAACTATTCAATTGATTGTACTGAAATTTTACATGGACATTTTTAGTGTCCTGGTGAGGATATAGGGTTATTCTTACTTAAAAAGGTTCAGGGCAAACTCTACTTATGACAATGAAAATGTTAAGACTTGAAGTAAATTACATGGGCCGAAAGTAATAATTTTTTGATCGAAGTTGGTTTCTGTTCATATATGTATTTTCTTCAACTTGGGGGCAACAAGACCTACTCAACAACACCAGAGACTGAAAGTGAATTTAAACGGCTAGAAGTAGACATATTTTGGCTAAAGTAGGTTTCTGAGACCTTTATATGTATCTATTTTCTTAGTTGGGGCATCATGAAAGGTAAACTCAAAAGTAGTGTCAGAAACGTCATTTATTTGAACTACCACATGTAAAAATTCTTAAATAAGACCCAATAAACATTATATTAACTAATGAATCTCTTAACCATGGACACTGAAGTAATAGTATCAGATCTGTGGCTACTTCTATTTGAATAAGATCATAGAGCTACATAAAGCTACTATTACATCATAAAAGCTTTGACCAAGACCACACTCTGTTTTTTTTTTTAAATTGCGTGCAAAGCCCCGGGTAATTGCTAGTCAAAGAATAATGCAACACATACTATATTATAAATCGGATGGTTAGTAAACACTATGATTTTTTGTGAATTTCTCAACAGAAAAATGTACTTCTCATTCAGGTTCTGTGTACTTTATTACTCAAAAATCTGCACAAACACTAGTCATCAGGAAATGAGATATTAAAATCCAACAATTTCTAGTAATGTAAACATTTTAAAACATTATGATGTAAGAAGTCAAACACTAAAAAGACAAAATTAATGGGTTTACACTTTAAAAATATTGTAGTTGTATGTGAAGTGTTTTCTAAGCTGGTTGTATTTTCCCATTTAGTTCTCTACAGAGTTTTAAAGGTTGTTGACCAACCATACATTTAAGGTGACTTTGATGTAACGAACCATGCATGACCTGTCCAAAAACCTGCAACCTGTTTTTAGACTACAGAATCAAATATACAGGGCGAGGCAGAAAGGATGGATGTTTTTAGAACAGATAGTATTCTGATCTGGGTAGTGGGAGTGGGGCGACTGAAGTGGGCATGTGTTCGGTAGAACATACCATTTTGTCTAGTCATTGTTTAGTCGTCATCATGGAGTCGTGGAGTGTGCAACACTGTGTGTTTACTTACGACAGTTTTGTTCGTAATAATGAGAGTATTGTTGCAGTTCAGCGCGAGTTTCGTCGTCATTTTAATCTTGCGAGAAATAACAGTGTACCCACTCGTAACACCATTTTACGTTGGGTTCAATCATTTCGTTCAGTAGGAACAGTGATGAATAAACGACCGCCAGGGGCTCATCGCACTGTACACACTCCAGAAAATGTGGAAAGAGTTCGGCAAGCCATACTCCGTAGTCCTGGTCGATCTGCTAGGAGACATTCTTCTGAACTGAACATCAGTAATCGGTCAGTAAGGCGTATTTTACATAACGATCTAGGATTTCATCCCTACAAAATTGCCATGGTTCAACAATTGAATCCTGGCGATTATGTAAAGCGGCTAAATTTTGCTCGAGAAATGAAGGCCATACTTGACCAAAATGAAAACATCATTTTGTTTACGACAGATGAAGCACATTTTCATTTGAATGGCACCGTTAATCAGCAGAACTGTCGTGATTGGTCAGATGAAAATCCAAAATTAATGCATGAGAGACCATTACACAGTCCCAAGGTGACAGTTTGGTGTGCTGTGAGCAGTACAGTTGTTATTGGTCCATACTTTTTTGAAGACGACAACGGGACCACTGTAACTGTAACCTCGGAACGTTATAGACAGATGTTCACTGAATTCTTCCTACTTGAACTAAGAAGAAAACGTATTCCTATCCGGCAAGTATGGTTTCAGTACGACGGGGCGACAGCTCACACAGCAAGAAATTCAATGGAAGCAATTCAGGCTGTTTTTCGTGGTTTTTTTGAAAACCGTTCATCCTTTCTGCCTCACCCTGTATTATGAAAGTAATGCTAATATTTTAAATCATTCTCTATAACCAATGACAATACAGTTTGTTAAGATTTACAACAATTTGTGATACTCATGATTATTTATAAATTACGACTGATTTCTTTTGCTGTTTCAATCTCAAAGTGACAAATTTCTTGTAGATTGGGCTGGGCAATGACCATGTTGTTAATGAATTTACAATTTATATTCACTGTAAATTTTCCCATAAGAAACTCTATTTTGAATATAAATTATAAACCATTAGTATTTATAGGAGGAAATTTTAATATCAATTTTGATGTAGCAAAAAACAAAAAACTGTTACGGAGTTGTATAATCTTTTAAGTCAATATGATTTTTATTACTTAAATAAATATTTTACAAGAGGCATTGCCTTGACAATGTTTTTATACATAAAAAACTGCTCAAATTTCTTTTGTAAACATATTTTAGTTCTCTTACTCAAACATCAATCATGATCATGATGGTGTACTGGTTAACGTGAGTTTAACTAACCGGTCACATATTGTATATGTATCAAAGTCTTAATGCCACACTAGCCTCAATTTAATATACTCAGGAATAAGCTATATGACAAATATTTAAGTAAAAAAAAAAAAAAATGATTGACAATACTTGTTATCCACATTTGATGGAAGACCGTAGAAACAAGTCTTAGTTTAGGTAAAAGTTGTGTTAATTTAAGTGTTGTCGACTCAAGCTGTAATCCTGGGAAGTCTGGTGGAGAGATGTGGGGTGAAGGTTTTACATCTTAACATACAATCAATGAGAAACAAATTGCATGAATTAGCTGTCCTTTTAGATGAAGCTGATTGTGATGTCCTTTTGGTCAATGAACATTGGTTGCTTCACGATGAGGTAACTTTGTACGTTCCAAGAGGTTATAGGTTAGCTGCAGCGTATTGTAGAGATGAGCCATATGGAGGTTCCTCTATCGTATTAAAGGAGCATTTCTCATTTGAAATTATTGATATCTCACATCTCACATCTACCAGGTTTCTAGAAGCTGTTTGTATATATGTAAGTAATCTTAATGTAATATTTGTTTTCTCTGTATAGAACACCAGATACCAATAGCAATATTTTCTTTAACTATCTAGAATGCCTTTTTGCACTTTGTCTGTGATAAGAAACCTAAAAAGTTATATTGTTCTTGGAGCTGATTTCAATATTGACTTCTTAATGGATAAAGATGTAGAAACGGTAACACTTGTTAACTTGTTAAAATCATTCAACTTATATCATGCAAATAGTATTCCTACAAGACAAAAACGATTAATCGATAACATTGTAACAAATATAGATAAAATTGTTTTTAAAAGCAGTCTATGGAATTATCAGATATCAGACCATGGCATAATTTATTTTAAGTTCTGTGTAGCGTCAATGCCTTCTCAGGTAAAACATATTTCTTTTAGGACATCCAAAGAAACTGACTTTAATTTGTTTGTCCAACACTTGTCTAAGTGTGATTGGCATGAATCTTTATAAAATTGATGACTCAAATGTTTGCTTTTGAATTTTTTGTAAATAATCTTAAGACTTTATATGATTTTTTTTGTCCAAGAGTTCAGAAAACTATTAAGGTTCAAAAGCCACAAGAAAGCTGTTAACCTCCAAATGGTTTGATGAGACCTGTCATAAAAATGAGAAATATTGTAATACACTGAGGGATATGTTAAAAATACCTACCTATAGGAACAATGCTGCCTTAAAAAACTGTTACAAAACGTACAAAGGAGAATGTACAGGGAAAAAATCAAAGATGCTAAGATAAATTGTAATGATGAATTATTAATAATGCTAGTAATAAGTGTTTAGCGGCATGGAAATGTTATAAAGTCGGAATCAGGTAACCATTTTCAGAAGGATAATCTGCTGCCATTGATAACGCCAGAACAATTTAATGATCATTACATTAATATTGGTGAAGGTATATTGCTTAAGCAACAAACAATGAGTAATAGTAGTTATTAGTTATGATGAGTTTTCTTAAAAAAGCTAAAAATTCACCTGTAAATTTTCTCTGGAAAAATGTTAATGAGCAGCAAGTTTTTTGCAGTTGTTAAAGCTTTGAAATCATCTAACTGTGAGGATATTTTTTGGATTCTCAAACAAAATAATAAAAATTAATTGTTCCTTTCATAATTAAGCCTTTAACATATGTAATTAACCTTAGTTTGTCTTTCTCACATTTTCCTGATTGTCTGAAAATATCAAAAAGTATACCACTGTTTAAAAAGGGTGACAGAACATGCATAGATAATTATAGAACAATAACAATTGTATCAGTGTTTTCTAAAATTTTGGAGACTTGCGCTAAGGAACAGATTTTAGAATTTCTGGATGTAAATAAAATTTTATCAAGTAGCCAATTTGGTTTTAGGCCAGGCTACTCTACTGTGAAGGCACTGGATGAGGTTTGTCTCTCAGATTCTGTCAGGTTTTGAGGCCCATGAATATTTGGGGCATGACTCTGTTGGACCCTCAGCAGGGCCTTTGACAGTATTTCACATGACATCTTGTTAAATAAATTAGAATATTATGGGATCCGCAACGATCAGTTAAGTTTCTTCAGGACCTTGTGTGGTAACTACATATGGTTTGTGTTGGAGATCAATATTCGTCTCGAAAAGAGGTTCTTGCTGGGGTCCCACAGGGTTTCTGTCCTTGGCCCCCTTCTGTTTTATATTATACATGAATGATTTGCCAATCAGTCTAAGCTGTAAGACAATATTATATGCAGATGACACATCTTTAATTGTAAAAGACAACTATTTAGCTAGCGTTTTAAGTGACACGAACAGAGTAGTTAATAAGGCTAGTCTATGGTTTGAGTCAAATCTTTTAAGAATTAATGAAAAAGTAAGACTGAACTCATACTATTTTCATTGAGAAATTTTGAAATAGAGGATGACATTTCCAAACCAGTAAAGCTTCTTGGTGTCTCGTTAGATCACAAACTTGTTTGGGATGAACATACTAATAATTTAATATCAAAACTGTCAAGAGTGTGTTTTCTTACTAAAAAAATTAAAGTCCTGTGTTAGTAAGGAGTTAATGAAGACTGCATATTTTAGTTTTTTTTCACTCACATTTATTGTATGCCAATATGTTATGGGAAATAGTGTGGGTGCTGACAGAATTATTTATATGGCAGAAAAGAGCTTTAAGAATCATGTTTGGATTAGGCTACAGGGAAAGTTGCAGAAATTACTTTACCAGCTACAATATAATGACTGTTCCTTGCATTTTTTATATTTCAGAATTTAATTTTATGTCAGAGAAAATGTTACTAACTTTATTAAATTTACAGATGTACATAATTATCACACTAGACATGCCAAAGATTTAGTTTTAAACCTGTTGTAAGGTTGGAAAAATATGCTAAGAGCCATAAATATCTACAGATAAAATTTTTTAATAAGTTACCAGAAGCATGGAGACTGTCAAACATTAAAGAGTTTAAAACAAAAGTGGCTAAATGGATGATAAGCCAAGCTTTTTATTCAGTAGAAGAATTCTTAAACTCATAGAAATTTTATTTAAATAGGATATATTATATATATTTATTTGTCAGTTGGGCTAAGTTTTACTGTTTGTTTTTTAACTTAATTAATTTGTAAAGTGGTATTCGCTGAGAACTGTATTTAATGTCTATATATACTGACTTTGTCCAATCTGTAAAGATAAATGACAATAAAAATGATTCTGATTCTGATGCCAGCAATCCAGAAATAATGTTCCATTTTGTATTTAATATTTTTATCAACAGCTTATATTATTTTAAAGCATTGAATACAGCTAAAATAGGTTCTATACAAAAAAAAAGCTCATTCAAAAGTGGCACACTAAGGAAATGGCAGAAATGAAAGATGAACTGTTGCTCGTTGATGAATTACTGGAGGGTACAACTAACAACAACAACAAAGCACTTATATGGAAGTATGAAAAAATTGAAGTCAATGTTTAAAAAAAACCTACAAAAGGTGCAAAATTTCGACATAAAATTACTATATTGAACAAAGTACTAATAAATGCAAAGCAGTATAAATTAATAACAGTTTGAATTTGAAACTACACAAAAAGTGGTCTACTGTGATTACACTATAAGTTATTTCTTTTATAGAGTTTGTTTTTTTATATATGTTATTAATTTATACTTATTTGATCTTGGTATGTACATTTTTTACCATCAAGATAGTCTAAAATTTAATTATGATTGACATAAATACGATGCCAGTAAAAAAGTGATTGTGATATAGCATATTATCGCCTAAGTAAAACCTTAAATAGCCACATTGTTTTGTCTTTAAAAATATTTAATGTGCTGAGACCTATGATTACTTTGTACCCTGTTTTAACTAAATTTAAAAATAAGTTTTATTCTTGGCTCTTAAAAACCCTGTTTTATAGCATGAATGATTTTTTAAATAACATTATTTTTAAACATATGTTTTTATTCAATATTTTTTTTTCCTCAAACTATTTCAGCTTTTTTTTAGATGCAGTTGTACGTAACTAAGATATGTGTCACCTGGCTGTACGGTGTAATCTCTGACATTGTCAATTTAAAATGACACATAAAGATTATTATTAGATAACCATATTTTTTAACAACTTATTAGCATTGAAACACTTGAATCTAAGTTTCTGAAGTGAAACATTTACAGATTTGAGACGAGTTCCTACTTATAATACAGTTCAAACTTTGTCCACATGTTAAAAGTGGAGCTTCAGATGTGTGGCAGGCAGCTGTCTAGCGTATCCTCTTAATAACTTTTAATAGCGAACTTTAAATTTTTGTTTACATTAAGTTTCAGTTTTGAATATTATTTTGTATGTTTTATTATTTTTACTTACCATTTATAAAAGAGCTTTAATCATAAAAACTTGTTTTATTTAAATTAAATGTTCTATCTTTTATGTAATTTGGTATACCAATTTACAATTTTTTTGTTAAAAATAAACTTTGTTCTTTAATTTACTTAAATTTGTAAGGATGCAATATCTTATTATCTAAAATACGTAGTGTTTGTATGTCAGATTGATAAAAAAAATAAAATCTACGATTTTAAGTTTTTGTGTTCGCTAGGGGTGTTTACAACAAAGAATTAATTAATCCCAAAAGTGGTAAAACTCAAAATACTCTAGATTCATTCCCTTTCCTGACCAACTTTTAGCTAAATTTACCAACTTCAGGACCCTTTAGTTTGATTTATTGGCTACATATGTAAATAAATGAATTAACAAACAAATTATTAAACAACCAGCTGACGACTTCCACGTCTACATGTAACCATATCTAAACCAAGCTGTGTTTGTATGTCCGATCAGTACATATGCTTGTGTTTGAATTTGTTTGTGTGCCACGTGGGTTCCATTAACATGCCTGCTGTAACATCAAAAAGAAGTCAACTTCAAAAAAAGAAATCAATTGAAAATCAACCAATAAAATGGACATCCATCAAAGAGGCCCCCTCTACTTCCAATGTATGGCTGAACATCTTAAAACATCTGGGATGATTAGTTAAGGAAAGAAGCAGGGCTAACTCATGGGTAAGGTAAACAAAGAAGAAATAAATTATTACTGTCGAGCAAAGAATGTCAACGCTGCATGTCTGTCAACATTAAATAATTAGGTTTGTAGCCAAAATTCCAAAGAACATTGGTATTACTAAACCGCCCCTCCAGATATAATTTTAGGTCATTATTACTCTATTTTAGCAGCAACATGGCAAATCATATTTTTTATTTAACATCTAAAAGTGGTGATTGTAAGTTTTATTTACCACAATTAAACTTATAAGTAAACTTTGCAATATCTAGTATTTATTTCTACTACCTCAGAGAGCTCCACTCCCATGTGTTTTGTCCATTCAGAGCAAAGTACCCCTGCTTTGATTGACAATTAAAAAAAAAAAATCTTTTAGTCTTTTCTTTACTGATGAACTATTAGAGCAAATTGCTCTTGAAACAACCATTGCAGTAATGCCAGAGTAACCAATGGATACCTTTAACACAGGAATCTATGTGGCTATCCTGGACAGACACCACTCTGTCTTAAACTTAAATCTTTTTAAAGAGTTATAATGAAAATGGGGCTACAAAAAAACTTTCTTCCATACATTTTTGTCTAAGAATGCTTAAATAATATACAACAACATTAAAACCAACTTGCTGTTTACCATGCTTATTTCTCCTCAGATTTGAATTATGGTTTATTGGTATGGGGTGTATCTAGACATGCTGATAATGTCTTTATCCTGCAAAATAAGGCTGTGAGAATTCTAGCAGACATACCTCCCATGCCCATTGCAAAACCAGTTTCATTACTCTAAAAAAACTGTATCTTGGAGATAGCATGTTCAGTAAAGTCAAAACTTAACATCTTCATAGAGAATCAAACAGTCCACAGTCATAACACAAGAAATAAACATGCTATAAGACCTTTACAGCATAGACTAACTTTGTCTGAATGTTCAACTCAGTACATGGGGCCGAAAGTGTACAAGTATGTGTAGCCCAGAAGCAGCTCACGCACACATAACCGGCAGGTATTCCAGTAGTAAAAAATTGTTTTAAATATGAACCCATTTACACCCCATCCTGAAACTTTGCATGTATGTAGTCAATGATAATGAGCAATACATATATTTTTCCTGATCAAATCCAAGGGAACGTATTTTAGGAACTTCAAAAAATGTTTTTTGAATATTTTTGAAAATTTGTAAATGTATGTAACATAGTCATGTGATACATCTAATTGAAGGGAATTTCAAGAGGAAGAGAATGCTACAAATTTTAGCTCTCTAGGTGCTATAGTTTTGGAACTATTTTTAAATAATCGTAAATTGACTGAAAACTGTATTTTTTTGGCTTTTTAAATGCCTGTAACTCAAAAACGAAAAGCCCAAAAAATTTGAAATTTTGGATTTTAACTATTTCTTGTAGGTAGAACACATAAACAAAAAA
This sequence comes from Homalodisca vitripennis, assembly GCF_021130785.1. Lineage (NCBI taxonomy): Eukaryota > Metazoa > Arthropoda > Insecta > Hemiptera > Cicadellidae > Homalodisca > Homalodisca vitripennis. The sequence continues at coordinate 48,106,011 of NC_060208.1, forward strand.
TCATACAAATCTGAGAGGTCAAGGTTCAAATCATAGTGTAGAATTGGTTGATTTCGCATGGAATGACCCAGTAGTCTACACATCTCCATAACATTACTTGCCCAGGTAAATTCAGAAAAATCTACGCCAGTGGCTTGAGCAAAGAGCTTTCTATTCTTCCACAGAATTTTAAGAATATCAAGAGGAAAATGTCCTTAGTATAATTAAGAGACTAATATGTTATAATTGGTACTGTTTAATTTTTATTTATTGAGTATTTTTTTAGATTATTGTTCTATAGTATTGTTGAACTCAACAAATAAAATTATACAATGTACAGCCCTTAATACTGTTTGTACTTAATACTGGCCTTAATATATATATACATATATATTTGTAATGTATCATATTTTAAAACTGTTGTTATTTGATATAATTTTTATTTCAAGGATATTAATATAGTTATGTTTTTAAAGTTTCATGACAAATCATCTGTCATAAATTTATGATTTAATTTGATGCTTAAGAATAAATAAATACATCGAATCAATTGCTTGTTGGGCAAATAAACATGGACTGAAATTAAATGAAGACAAAACGCAGGCAATGGTATTGGGAAACCCGAGATTGATCGACCGTTTGGACTTCAACGTTGCACCAAAATTTAAACTCAATAACCAAGTACTAAATTTTCAAAACAAACTGAAAAAACCTTGGTCTTACTATGAGCTCAAGTCTTAAGTGGAATGACCAGGTTACGGTAACGTGTAATAGAATATTTGCTGGCATTCACAGTTTAAAGCGTTTTGCTTTATATCTACCGTTCAGTGTCAAGGTTATGCTGGTTAAAACTCTCATACTGCCACATTTCAACTAAATGTAATAAGTTAACTGTAGCCAATATAAGATCCATCTTCAACATAGCTAAACAATATTGGGTAAATCTTAAGCTCAGCGACTACCGCTCTAATTGCCGTGATTTTTTGCATACTAATACAGGTTAACGTAATTTCACCGAAAAAAATAATCCCGATTATCGCCGTAGCCGTTTACTCCCCCCCCCAAAAAAAAGTCCGAAAAAATAAAATTAAAAAAAAACCTGACTGACATTGCATTTATTTGTTTTTTTGGTCTTATTAGTTCGTAGGGCAGTAGTCCAGGTACTACTTCTAGTATAAACTCGTCTTATCTTATCAGTGATAAACGCGCACCGGTTACCTTTTGCTTGTAATGAAACCTGCATTAGTTCTGTCTGAGTTTTGTCTGTGTAAGCAGTCATGGCGTGATCTGGGCTTGGACTTTGCAAGCTCGAGTTAATTTTTTTTCTAAAAGAGCAAGCAGCGGGCAAGCATCGCGTGATCTGAGTTTTGAATACGCAAGCTAGGGTCTTTTTAGCGTGTGACAAGAACCATCGCACGCCATGTCAATAACTTCACTAATTATTCCTTGTCCATGTGGGTTTGTTTGTTTACGTCTGGAGGTCAATCGAAGCCGTCCTATAGGTCACGTGTCCCGCCCGGCCAATCGGAAACTTTCCTGTTTGTCACGTGACTACTGTCAACTCATCAAAACGACCATGGTCGGCCATTGTTTTTAGTTTGATAGTCGAAAATTTCGTTATTTATGTGTTTTGTATTGCCAACATTTTACTGCCGAAAAACTGGTTTTTATATGTTAGCGATAATCGGGACTATTGTTTTCGGTGAAATTACGTTAACCTATGTTAGTATGCAAAAAATTACGTCGATTGGAGCGGTAGTCGCTGAGCTTAAGATTTACCCAATATTATTCTTTAAAATATCTATTACGTTATCTGTTCCGACATTTTGCTTTCAGTCTTTTGAATATATAAATACATAAATATCGATGATTCAAATCATTCGATAATCATTTAATCCAATTGTGTTGGCGGCCGCTTATTATGCTGCACCTGTTCTAATTGTTTGTTTGATTGTTAGAGCTCATTTATTATTTATGATTATCTCTATGAGCATTATATTAATTGAAAATATAATTGTTATTATGACTATAGATATGTAGATATGATTTATAAACACTTATTTGATAAATGAATAATAAGTATCGATGATTGTAATAATGGATATAAAAACTGGGTCCATTTATCGTACTCTAGCCCTACTAGCCTATAGATTATTAAAGGTTGCTTTGTATACTTTTAATGTGGCTACATGAAATAATTTTTCACAAAAGAATTATGCTTAAGGCGATGTTAACAAACATACCTGTTTAGGCTAGAAGTGGAAGTCTTGGCACAAATTTATACACTAGACAAATTTGGAATTGGTTCCTCAACTGTCTATGTAATTGAACCTAAAGCAGCTAGGAAACTGAAACAAAAAAAGAATTGTTTATTTCGTAAAAGAATAATTGTTCAATATGTTACATAGGTTATGTTGACGTAGTGATAGATTGTAGGTGTTGTGAAATAGATTGTAATGCAGTAGAAAACAAAATATGTGTTCAATCAAAAATTATATTAAGTTTGATTTTTCTATAGCTTTACCTGTTTAAATATTACTAACAGCTTCCATAAATACACGAATATGTTAACCTTAATAATCTAACCATGCAGCGAATTGTGTTGAGGTAGTTGAGGACACTGTGCAATTCTTTATTTGTTATTACTGGCAGGCGGTGTCATATTCTCAATGCAGTCTTTTAGTACATCATTCTTTCAGTGGTATTTTATACATCAGTCGTACTAAATGTTGGGAATACAGTCCAAATCCATTGACAAATTAATCGTTTGTGGTTGCTCTTAGATTATTAAATACAGTTCTTATTAACACATTCATTAGATAGATGAATCTATAACAGTTACCTATGTTTCTATATGATTATCTTACATTGCACTAGAAAAAATGAACTATATTCATATAAAATTGACAGCGACCTTAAAACTATGAAAACTGAAGCTAGGGAACTAAAATGCATAAAACTTCTTTTGTAAGTGTTTTTTGTTTAATCAGAAACGCGTTAGACAATAGACAATATTCTTTATTTGTACATTCTTAGAGAATTACATTAGCGTCAATACAAAATAATATTTTCATAATGGTTTATGTAGTCCATTGAGTTCTCCAGCTCAGAAATTCTTCAATGGTGTAGAAGGGATGACTCAGCAGCCATCTTTTTAGTTCCTTCTTAAAGTTCAGGCTTCCTTCTTGAGATTTGATGTTATCAGGCAGCATGTTGAATAACTTTGCTCCCATGTAGGAAGGTTTTTCTTCAAACAATGCTAGCCTTTGAGCTGGCAAATTGAAGTTTGCAGCGTGACGAGTGTTGTGACTGTGGAGATTACTGCCTCTTGTCAAGTTTTTGTCTATTGCATACATTATCACTTGAAGAATGTAGAGTGCTACTACGGTAAGGATACCATACTCGACAAAAGCTGTTCGACAGCTCTCTCTTGGTTGCATTCCAGCCAAAATTCTCAGGCACCTCTTTTGTAAAACAAGAGGTCTTTGTAAATTCCGTAAACTAGAATTTCCCCATAAACAAAGACCATATCGGAGATGGGAGTCGAACAATGCATAATATGCAACAGTTGCTGTTTTCTTGTCACTAATTTCTTTTATTCTTTTCACCGCATACAGTCCAGTACTTAGTTTTTTACATAGGTTGTCTATGTGCTGAGTCCAACTGAGGTCATTGTCAATAACCACTCCTAGGTACTTGGCTACATCCACAGGAACAATATTGGGTAATAGCCCTACTTCGTGTTTCCTTCTACCCATAACTAGTTTCGATTTAGCCTCATTTACCACCAGGTTGTTATTGTGGCAGTATTGAATTGCCATCTCCATGGCAATGTGTGATGTAACCTCTAATCTACTAGGCATTTTGTCACTTAGTAGGAGCACCGTATCATCAGCATACATGATGGTAGTTGAATATTGTTCCATAAATCCAGGGAGGTCACTGGTGAAAAGAATAAACAGTACAGGGCCAAGAACGGACCCCTGTGGTACCCCTCTTGTGACTGTTAAGGGCTTTGATCTCACTAATTTTGTATACCCCTTATCCAAGTGTTTCAGCTCAACCATCTGTTGTCTGCCTTCTAAGTAGCTTCGAAACCAACTAGCCGTAATTCCTCTCATCCCAAAATGTGCCATCTTCATTAATAATTGGTGATGGTCGAGGCAGTCGAATGCCTTACTGAAGTCTAGTAGAATTGAAGTGTCTCCAGCTTCAAGCTTGTCAATAATACATTCTACTAGACTTACTATTGCTGTTGTTGTAGATCTGCCCTTTATAAAGCCATGTTGCTGTGCTGTTAGTAGATCGTAGTATTTCAAATGTTCCAAGAGGTGGCACAGCACAATTTTTTCAAAAACTTTGGACAATGTTGATATTAAAGATATTGGGCGATAATTACAAATTTCAGCAGAATTGCCTTCCTTGAACAAAGGTATTACTTTGGCTAATTTTAGGTAACATGGGAATTTACCCTCCTTAAGTGACAACTTTATGAGAAGAGTCGTGGCTGTGCAAGCTCATTACAGCAGGCCTTGAGAAGTTTGGAGGATATGTCGTCTATTCCTGCAGATGTCTTGCTTTTTAAGGACATTATACTATGTTTTACTTCCCTAACTGTAGTAGGTTGCAGGTAGAGGTCTGGAGTGTTGGAACTACTAGTTGCTACAACTTGATTTGATTGGGGATTAGCTGCAAGTGCTTTATCAGCCAGCTTTATAAAAGTGATATTCATCAAATCTGCCATCTTCTAAGGATCAGTAATCACTTCTCCTGTTGGGCCTATAAGTTTATGGAGACCGGGTGAAGTTTTGGATTTTCTTTCTCTGTTTATTACTGTCCATACAGCTTTAGATTTGTTTTCAGAGAGGGCAATTTGTTCAGCTGTTGCATGTCGCCTTAAGGCCTTCAACTTGATATCGTAGTCTTTCTTTTTAAGAGCAGCTTCTTGCTTATGTTCTAACAATCCCGTGAGTATGTATTGTGACTGAGCCCTTAGAAATTCATTCTTCAAGTTGTCAGCTTCCGCGTCAAATACTCCTTTTTTTCTTTTCGGTTTTGTATACTTGTAAGGACAGGCATGGTTTAAAATCGAATTGACTGTTCTATTAAAAAAGTTGTAGGCAAAATCTGTACTTGTATTAGTCTTTAAATCATTCCACGATTCCTGAGCTAATTTATGCTTGATCTCTGCAATATTTCCATCTGTAAAATTTCGTTTTTTTATGAAAGACGAAGAGGCGTTTTTAGGATGAGAGTTCACAGCAGCAAGTTGAGCAGAATGATCAGAGATGGCTTCATGCAGCACCTGTACAGTAAGTTCCTCGTCTCTTAAATTGGAGCATACACAATCAATAGATATTCGTGATGTGGGTGTTATTCTTGTAGCAGGAAGCATTATTCTGGTAATATTATAACTCAATAGCATTTCCTCAAGCATATTCTGTTCACGACCTGAGTCCAGGCAATTGATGTTGATGTCGCCCATAAGAATGATAGGGCTCCTCCAGGTTGGCACTAATTGTAGAGCTTGAATTACAATATTAAGGGACACTTCTAAATTTCCATGTGTTCTGTAAATCCCCATAATGTACTCGTATATATGCTGCTGCTCCAATTTAACATTAATCATCGCAACTTCACTCACCATTTCTACACTTAAGTGTGTGATCTGTTCTGGTTCAACAGAGAGTGCCATAGATTCCTTGCAAAATATGGCCACACCACCCTTTCTGTGATTTTTCCGACTGAACTCTGCCACCAATGTATACCCAACCAGCACAGTGTTTTGAAGTTGGTCAGTTTGTAAACCATGTTCCGTCAATATTAAAATGTGAGGGTCAATTTTAGCTAGTAGATGATTTATCCTGTCAATTTTATTAGATAGGTGGTCAACATTTTGGTGAAGGATGGTCAGCTTCTTTAAATCAGTTTTGTTTTGTATTTTCAGTTTTGAAGAGCTGAGTTCCAGAAAGTCCTCTGCTTGTATTTGTGCTCCTTCCGGTGGCGTAGGGCTAAAAAATTCTCATTTTCTTTATCTAGAACGTGAAGAGTTGAAGTGCACGGACTAGACTTAGGCCTCTTGCTGTCAGGTTTCGATTCTTGCCAAGCTATTGGTTGATCTGAATGTTTCTTTACAAGAAGAGAAGCACTGTAATGTTGTTTTTTATAGGAACTATTCTCTTTAGATTTTGGCCTTGGATTACTATACGTTTTCTTTGATGTATGGTTTTTTAACAGCAATTTTTTGTTGGTTGTATTACTACCCGTTGGGATACAAAGTAATTCTTGTTGATTCTCTGGTTTGTTTTTTGTTTGAGTACCAGTAGAAACTAATATTTTTGGTGTCATAGGATAACTTTGTTCATTCAGCTTATGCTTGGCTTTAGGGATAATATCATCCACAAGCACTTCATCCAGATCGCTGTTTTTGTGCATGCAGTTCAGTGTAGAGGCTGCTGTTTTTGAAATTTCCTGATTGTAGGTATTTTTGTGACCTACATTTCAGATGATTTAACACATTTTGTGATGCAATCATGCCTTTGCTTATTCAGCACCTCAATGGCAAATTCCATTTGATTTTGTTTATTTTTAATTGTAGTCAGCTCTGACAAAAGGAAAGAGGTGGGTAAATCATGGTCAGTTGGGCTTGTCTGGATTCCCATTTCCCAGCAGGATCTTGCAAGTTCAACACCACCACATGCTTTTGCCTTGTCTGAGTTGTTTTTCTCAAGTTTTAAAGTTTTTATAGTGTTTTCAAGTTGGTAAATAGTTTCTTCTTTTTCTTTATCGGCTTCCTCAAAGGCTGTAGTGAGGTCTCTACGTAATTGCACTTCCCTTTCCAACTGACATTCTAACTCCCTTATTGTGTCAGTAAGACTATTGCTTCTTGCCAAAATAGTATAATTTTCTTTTTCAAGTTCTTCAGCATGTGCATAGTGGGTCATGCTGTTATGTTCATTTTTGTCTGTAATTTCTGAGATTTGTTGGGTCAAATTTGCGTTATGAAGGGTCAGATTGTGAATTTGTTCCCTTAGTTGTGTATTTTCTACTAACAATGCATTTCCCACTTTAGCTGCTAGTGTCAGTGATGTTTCCATATCCTGTTCATCCAGACATTTTGAGTTAAGGATCTTGTTTTCTATTTCATTGACGGTCAAGTCAGGACTCTTTGAGGATATTTTTGGTAAGTCAATGGATTTGGAATTAAAGTTTTCAAGGTTAAGCGAGCTACCAGTGGATAAGTTCAGTAGCTCGTTTGTATCAATACCACTAGTCTGGTGAATATTTCCCACATATGTTAAGACCAGTGACTGGTTAGTACTGCCTTGGCTGTCACATGTAGGTAATTTTGGGGTGTCAGAGCAATTTCTGCAGGTCCAGGTGTTGATCTCATATTTACCCAACTTCCCAAGTTCCTTGTCTGTGATATTAACACAGCCTCCATGGTACCAGAAATTACATGGACCAGTGCATTTTGATGGCAGAATACTTTACTCCAATACCACAAGCACCACAAGGATGTTTGGGGTTGTCAGTTTTGACCTTAGACATTTTTATGTGAGTTCAAAAATAAAATTAACACTACTACTGATCTACTGTTATAGTGTTAAAATTGAGAATACAGTTTTTTAGCCAAGAAGTCAAAGAGTTCAACTTCCTCTGATGAAGCATTAAACCTGATATCACTCAGCATTTTTTAATTCTAAAATCTTCTTTCAGTTCCTGTGGTACCAGTAAAATACCAATAATTATGGTTAAGTGGTTTATTAGATGTATATATTTTATGTGCTTTAGATACAACATTTATATTGTACACAGATTATATTATTGTATCTCTCATATTGTATTTCTCAGTTATATTGAATTGAAAGACTATTTTGCAATGTGTAGTGCAGACGAAATAAACAAACAATTTGTTGACAGTAGTTGATAACAGCTGGTAACCTGCCAGCAGACAGCAATAAGATTATTTGTCAATGGCTTGATGGTCATTGCGTCCCTAGTTGTTGAGGTTATGACTGCATGCTGTCTGTCCTTGAACTGTGCACGTTTTCTGTGTTAAGTGTTAATAATTATTTTAAATGTAAATTTATTTTTGCTGTTTTTTGGTGAGTGGTTATTTTATGTGATTTTCTCACTCTACTTTGGTGGTGGTTTCAATACTTAGTATATTAAGCAACTTTCAAATTTTAGTAATAGCTGGTTTGGGCCCGTCTCAACGGGTCCAACCATAATGGTTGGAGGAAAATCTGATCAGGAATTACAGATTGCTGTACACAGCATTATGGAGGTTAATGATAGTAATAAGGATGATCAGAATAATCCGAAAAATAATAAACGTAAACATGACAGTGAGTCTGATGAATCTGGTAAAGATGAATAATTTAGTCCCTAATAACAAAGATCAAACAAATCAGACCAAAATGTCCAAAAAGACATTTGATCAGAGGTTATATAAAGCTTCTGCCACCGGACCTTTTGAGGTTATAGTTAGCTCTACTAACAGGACCAAGGTTAATCCATTCACGGTGGGTAAGTTGCTTCAGAAAAATGAGTCACTTATTGATTGTATTAATCGTAAGGGTAGAAATGTAGCTATATATTGTAAGAATTCTGAGTCCGCAAATAAGCTGATAACCAATAACTCACTTCCAAACTACCATATCTTTATCCCCTCTTACAGAGTTCGGATAACAGGCGTTGTCTATGCAGAAACCCGATATTGACCAAAATGAATTTGTTTAACCATGCCTGCAGTACAGTACCTATCCTGGAAGCCTATCGCATTACCAAAAATTCAAAAGAGGGTCCATACAGGACTCATTTTGTTAAAATAATTTTTGAAGGCAATACATTACCAGAAAAGAATTATACAACTAAATCATGTTATTGTACCTGTTGAAAAAAATATACTTTGCCAGTCAGACAGTGCTACAGGTGCTACTCGTACAATCATGTAGCCAGTTCTCCATGTCAAAACGAGAACTTGTGCGGAACATGTGGTAAAAAGGCACACGGTGACCAACTGTGACAAAGACCCTAAATGTGTAAACTGTGATGGTGACCATGTAAGTTTCTTGAAAGATTGTCCAATGTTTAAACGTCAATTAGCAATTAGAAATAGAATGTCAGAATAATAATGAAGATTTTTTCACAGCTTCTCAATACTTCCCAAATCCAAAACAACCTTTCCACCAAAATCGGTACCATAAAACCTATGCCTCAAAAGTCCTCACCAGATTAACTAGTTTAACAGAATTCCTCATATGTTGGCCAGACAACAACCCTACTCCAGTAGGAAATTATTTTGACCCCTTAAGTTATGCTCAAGTAAATGAAAGAGAATGTAGGGCAGTCCTCTATATTCAGGAAGCCAAGAGATAATTATAGGCCTAATGGAAACAACACAACTAAGCAAAAAATTGTACACAACACACCAAATCGCTGGACAAGGAACAAAAGTAACAAATCTGATAAAAATGAGAGGTTAGGTCTCTCTATGGACTTCAGAAAAACAAGTAGACCAGTGTTTAAACTAAAACAGTCACTTGAAGACTTTAAAGCAAAGGCTTATTTTGAAAAATTGATGTTGGGATGCATCAATAGCCAATCCTGACCCTCTAGAGATGATCAACATAGTAACTAAGGAATATAAAGAGTATACTTTTAGACTTAAGTATTGGCACTACCGTAGACACCTCGCCCCCTGATGGAAGTACCGGCAGCTCCAATTAAAATACTGCAATGGAATGTTCAGTCAATCAAATCAAAATGGGCTGAATTATTATCCTTTTTTGTGTGTAAGTACAATATTAAGGTTATTGTCTTACAAGAAACATGGCTAAAACCAAATGAAACAATATTGTTTAAAAATTTCTCTGCTGTGAGAAATGATAGGTTTGATGGTTATGGTGGGTCTGCAATTTTAATCCACAAGTCGCTCACGTGGAGAGGTATTGACTGTGAAGCTGTTTTGGGTTTGGATGCTTCAGGATCCAATTCAGGTGTCTGGAGTCACGATCCGGGGCCTTTCAAGGCCTCTTCACATATATAGCATTTATTGTTCTCCAAAAAAGGTAAGGACAGAGTTATGGAAGAACATTTTTTCCAATAAACAAGATTACTCTCTACTGTGTGGCGACTTTAATGGTAAGCATCCCTATTGGTCCGCTGACTTACGCCAAGACACAAGGGGCAGTCATATATACAATGCCGTACAGTGACTCCTCCACTCATACTTTTAAATGATAAGTTCCTTCACCACCACTGGATCTCCTGGCAGAAGACCTTCAACTTTAGATCTTACTTTTGCCACTGTGCAATTAAAAGATAAAATATCGTCTTGGAAGGTAATGAGTGATTCAATGGGTAGTGATCACTACCCTATTTATTTTAGAAAATTAATGGTAACAAATTGTGCTCACAAACTGTTTTGGGCT